>NC_091822.1:26115000-26727500 GCF_038994185.2 Dermacentor albipictus | reverse complement strand
GGGCAAAGGCCTCTCCCATACTTCTCCAACTACCCCTGTCATGTACTAATTGTGGCCATGTTGTCCCTGCAAACTTCCTAACCTAATCCGCCCACCAAACTTTCTGGCGCCCCCTGCTATGCTTCCATTCCCTTGGAATCCCATCCGTAACCCTTAATGACCATCAGTTACCTTCTCTCCTCATTACATGTCCTGCCCATGCCCATTTCTTTTTCTTGATTTCAACTAAAATGTCATTGACTATTTGGGTAGACGTTATGTAAAAAAGTCATAGTTTCGCAAGAATGATGAAGCATCGATTGCGACAGCAAATTAGCCGACAACCCCACAAAGGAAGGATGGCACTTTCATCGGCTCTATCAACTTGTAAACATCCAATTGGTAACTAAATTAACAAACGTGGTGTCAGCGCGCACAGCCAGCATGAACACATTGCACTAGGGGACCGTGGACACTCGCTGTCGTAATGCTGGCGTGAGCAAGCGCGGCAGCAGCGAAGGAAGTGATCTTCGCGCTGTCTATCACTTCAAGAAAAAGCAAGCACCGAGACCGCTCAGCACGCACAAGGCTAGGAGGCATGGAAGCAACTATACTCTGCCCAAAACCGACCACGTATGCAGTTGCAGCTGGAGTCGGACGCGCCCCCAACCCATGCGCATGCCCTCCTCCCAGAGCCTTGCAACGTGGGGTGTCTCACGCGCGGCAGGCGACGGCACGCTTCCTCCTCGCTCTCCTCCCTTGCGCACGGGCGAGATTAAGCCGCGTTCGCCGGCTCCCCTCGCACACTTTCACTTGCACACATGGCGCTCGTGCTATCGCCTTCGAATTTTATGCAGAACATCACGACCACGCAAAAAATGCGCCTACACTCCGCTTAAAAATGGCTATCGCAATACAATAGTTTCTAGAGAGACAGTCGTAGAGTAAGCTGGAGTTATTTTACACAGTTTAGCATTTAAGGGCTCCAGTAGTGCCTGCGCAAAAATCACCGGTGGCGTAGAAAAACGGGGCCAGTGGACACTGAAAAACAAAGTGGGCTGACGAATAAACACTGCCTGATGTCTTCCAAAGTTGGGTTCATGCGGTGGCAGAAAGGTTTAGGCTGTTAGTAGTAGAAGCCTATCGATTAGCGAATGCACTGACGCTTCCTGATACAGCACAGTGGTCGCGATGACTTCGGGGAGGCCTTGGCAAAGGCGAAGCGCATCTTGTTTTAATAGAACAAGGGGACAAATCTTATAAGCGGTACTTCCAGAGAACATAACACAACCAGCAGGAATAGACGGTAAGACAGGTAGGTAGCTACATCCAAGACCAGCTGGCTACCCTGTAGAACACGTGCACGTTCTAATCTTGGCATGACAAACATACTGTACATCATTAGCAGTGCGTCTCTTCACTTGCGTGACCGATTATTGCTGAGCCATCGTAATATTCCAAGAGCACGGGCCCCTTTTGTTAGCAACATGCTTTCCTTACAGTGATTTCTTTTTTTCTTTAGCGTTATCAACTCCGTTGCTGACGCTAGCAACATAGGAATGACCTGTCGAAGATTGTTAAATGAGGTATAAAAGCAATGAGAGCAACACAAGGGAAAAACAGCAGAGGCGTTTGAAAGTACCCGTCGTGGTGGCTATGGCGTTCCACTGCTGAACCTAAGGTGTAAGTTTCGGTTCCCGGCCGTGTTTGCCGCGTTTTCATGGGGGCGGAACGCAAGAAAAACGCTCGTCTACCATGAAATATGTGCACGTTAAACAACACCAGGTTCTCGAAATTAAGCGGGCACACTGCACTGCAGCCTCCCTAGCCCTAATGTTGCTTGCAGACGTAAGACCACGCATAATCAATGAGCGTTTTAAATTAGCAAGCATCGTTGTACATATTGTCATTATACAAACTTATTTATTTGAGCCACTTATTATCAGACACTAGTGCACCATAACAGATATCCTGTCATACGGGCATTCCCGGCCAAGAGTTCTTAGTCACCTTAAAAAGCTATCTGCCAATGAAGTCAGTTTACCGGTTTACAAAAGGCAGTTCCTAGGTTCTACAAAACTTACCATTTTAAACCGTGACTTTCCTTATTGCTCATTCTGTGGCGCACTACACGTAAATACAAAATGTATCTTGTTAAAATGCGCTGCCATTGTACAGAACCAAATGGTTTTTGTACACAGGTCGGGAATGGCACAGAGCCCTGCAAATTTGAATAGAATTCCATAGTGGTCTATTTGGTTTCTTAACTATCCCTCGATTTGCATGCCGTAGCAAAAGAAATTATTTCGAATTTCGGTATTCCTGTAGATGCATGAAATATCATCTCCTCCTCTGCCTCTACATTAGGCTGTAACTGCAGGAACATATGCATGCCCTCTCACAAGTAAGTAGAAAAATAAAGGATGAAGGTGATGATGATGATGAACTTTTGCCATGGCTCGCAACCACTAATGGGTATAGGCCCATGATGGCATAACTTGTGTAAATTCTTATTTCAAACGATGAACGCAAAATAAAAAAACAAGAATAAAAAAGGAGATGTTGCAGCAACTAGACTAGTTTGTGAGTGAGCAGTCAGACTAACTGAAAGGTGAATGTCAAAAGAGGCTACAATCAAGAATAAATTAATGTAAATAATGAATTTAAAGAAACGAATTTAGGTCAAATAATTCGGATTTGATATCTAGAATAAAGATACAATAATTAGCAGGGCAATTGTTTTCTTTCAGATAAATAATCAGATACTGCGGAGGAAAAGTCTCTGTGACTACTGCTTAGTGACGAGGTCCAGAGATTATAACACTGGTGTACTCAACCCTAATGCAACTTTACAGAGTGGAGCTTCGAGTAATATCTTCCTCTGGTGCGAATATCGCCTCCACCGTAAAAAGTAGTAGTCCACTGATTCAATTTCCTTACAATTGTGGCACAGAGAACACGTTGTTAGACCAGTTTTATATCAGTTACGGGAAGCGACAGCGTAGTCTCCTGTGGGTGACTTCCAATCGCCGAGAAGGACACTACTGTTTATTCCAGGAAAAGCCGTGACGCTGAAAGTCTGGATGGTATCAGCGATAGTTTGCTTAAATAATTTCGCAAATGAAATTTTCTGTATCTTGTTGCAGTGACGTAAGCTGTATCCGCTAAAACAGGTGCCAAAGGTCCACTTAAAGACTTTCTGGCTAATAATTCTGACATATCGTTTAAGCATAAAGCGCGTTGACAAGGAATACACAGCAAATAATTCTTTTTTTTAATTGTAGTGACTAAATTACAAAACTTACATTAAATGGCTGTATTTGTTGCCCTGGAAAGCGACACACAAGCCAATAGAGAATCTGTAACTACGAGAGCTAACGATTGATTAGCGGGAAGTTTACGCGCCGCTAGAAGGTTAGCTGATAATTCTGGTATCAAAACAGGCTTGTAAACGCGCAGGCGAATAGAAAAGGATCAATAAAGAGAATGAGAAAAAATTCCTGAGCCTGGCCTTCTCTTCAGACAGTGAAGCATCAGTGGCTATTACTTATTTCCTGGCGAGAAAGCTAATCTAGTTATTAGCCATTTATTTATTGGCATGGCATTAGTTTAGCATTTGAGGGAAAAATATCGTCAAATTCTATGTGTATCGCGGATTGACCTGTTGGTTGAACACGTTGAATTTGCACATGCAATGGTTTTAGCAGTGACTGTACAAGTGATTCTTAAAAAACTAACTTGGTTAATAATGAAAACATATAAGGTTTTCTTTAAAAGAATCGTAAAGTTTTAGGTACGTTTCGACTGTAAGGATTCTGAATCTACTTTATAAACAGGGCCTTCGCGCATTCATGTACAGAATGTTGTTTGCAACAAACTTAGGGGGCTCAAGGCACAATCACAGAGATTCCCTTTTTAATAAAATCAGAGGCTGCATTTTATAAGCTCCGTTGCCGGAAAAGAAGACGCGCCCAAATTCCATGATGGGTCGGACATACTTTTGTATATCCTAAATAATGTATGTCTTCGCTCCCAATATCGTCGTTTACTGATCTTACGCAACCAACCCTTGGCACTACGTGCCTTAGACGGGACCTTTTAGATGTGGTTTCTTCAGTTTAGTGTCCCACCATGCGTGATTCCGATGCATTTAGGAGACATCACCAGGGGATGAACCCTTGGAGATACAAGAGTAAAATGTGAACGATGACTAGTCTTTCCATCTTCTTTCTCGAATTTACTCTTTGTCTTTTCTCTCATTTTATTTTAATTTCGGCTTCGAAAACCATTGCCCAACATTGAAATGTAATAGCCCAAGAAGAAGCATGTGCATTGCCATTCGAATTCATTTTAATTCCTCCCCAAACTTGGTGTCCTTTTGTTAATCAAATCTTTTTTCTCCAGAAACTAGAAGCGCAGGCCCGCTGAAGATTGTCACTTGCAAATTTTTGTATTATTTCCAGAATGCAATAAATTCCCTTTTCGGCTTTTCCGATCTTATACCATGCTCTGATTATGAGACTCTGGCTGTATCACAATAGAGCCAAGGGCCCCATGTCGCCAAAAATACGGTGTCAGTCACGGCGTGGGCAAAGTGTTCCATGAGCGAAAAGTACCGCATATGTATATATATATATATATATGTATACATGTGTGCCACGCCTTGCTAGAGGGCACGGGGTGTACGCGGGTTATATTGCCACACCATTCTATTACTAGATTTGCTTATTCCTTGTCTCATATTCGTGATAAAGTTAATCCTCGTAAGTTCGAGAATGACAGGCCACCAACAAATGTCACGTAAGAAAACAACAACAAAGCACGCCTTTTATCATAATGATTCTCATATATAATTATTGAAAGCGCGAAACAATATCAGAAACCTGAAATTGGGCTAATATTTGTTTTTCTCCACGCTGTGCACTACCTCAGGAATCGGACCGCGCAACCCACGCAAGAGGCCGCGTGCCTATCAGAAAGCTTGCGTGTGCATAGCGGACGCCGGCAGAGCTTCGCGGTCGGTATTACGGGTGCATTAGCTGCAGTTGCCAGAATGTGTGAGAAGAAGTTAGAGATGTTTGAATGCTATGGTGTTACACTCTTAAAGGCGAAGCTTAAGTGTCCACCAAATTTTGAGTTCATTAAGATCTAAGTACCCGATAGTTTTTGCATATCGCCGACATTTTAATGACAGCAGCCTCAACCGGCATCAAAGACGCGTTCTCGAGTTTGGACAAGGTTGTGTTGGGTTGGGAGTCTTTGAATAGGGACCCACCCTGCACCGCTCCATTCCCATAATTTTTTCCCTCTCGAAAATAAATGTTTATTTCTCCTCCTCGAGCGTGGCAGTACAACAGAAAAATTCACGAAGCTACGTCACCGGGCAAACTGCACAATAATTAGCTCTGTCCCACTTTCACATCCAAGTGGTTGGGGCTGTTCAGCGGAATAGTTGTGGCGCGTACTTTGGAGGGGGGAGGGGCGGGGCTACCGTGATTCGGATGGTTAAAAATACGGATATTGACACGCGTGTGAGTGAGTGAAATCTCGGTAGTGGGTAAGCGTCACGCTACACGGAATGAGCGAGCAAGCAAACCAACGAGCCTAGCACGTCGAAGAGGAAGAGGCGGCCCCGGCTCGTGCGAGAGTCTCGCGACGTACCGTGTTGGCGGCGGAGGCGGCAGCAGCAGCAGCGGCGTTCCAAGGTCCAGGCCGAGAGCTCTGCAAGGCCGACCCCGGGTGGCGTAGGACCCCCGGCCTGCTGAGTAACTGCGGGGGACAGCGGCACGCCGCCAGGCACTGCAAAGGTAAGCGACGCGTCTCCTTTCGCGCTCTTCCGAGCCGCCGTCAGCCTGAGCTGATCCGCCGCCGAGGCGTCACGTCGCGACGTGGTGCGAGGCGATAGGGCCCGGTTTGTTCAGTGGCCGGCTTCCGTGTGACGTCGCCTTCACCGCAGCGCTTTGATTCTACCGCAGCGAGATTAGCCGTGTACGGCAGCTTGGTGGGGAACGCAGTTTCCGAGCAAAACTAGTAGTGGTATACTGAAAAGATTTTGTGCCAAAAAACAACACACACCTTGTGTGCGTTGCTTTTTGGCGCAAAATCATTTTAGTATGCAAGATCACCAACTAGCCCAGCAGTTCTCTACTAGTAGTGGTAACTCAGACGCTGCGACAGTTCGGCTCGCACGAGAATGATGGTCAGTATGCGGATTTTGTCCGATCCTGGGCCTTGTGGCTTCCGATGTTCACGTGGCTTTTGCTTCTTAGCATTGCCATTTACTGGCTATATCAAGTGCAACTTTTCCACACGCAGAGGACAGTGCGATGGTGAACACATACATAATAGCTGTGAATGGTTGCATTAGTAACGCTGTTTTTTATTGAAATAAAGAATTTTGAATGCCAGAAAATTTTTGGAAGCTTGAAAGGTGAAGAAAAAGCTCAAACCTCAACTATGAAGCTATGTACTAACCATCATAAACGTGCTAGCTGAACCGCTATTGCAAACTTCCAGGACAAGACTAAAGCCAGCATAGATTATATCGTATGGACTTCATACCTTAGATCATATTTGCATGACCATGCCTTACTTGTGATTTGTCTACATGCGTTTTTTTTTTCTCTTTAGTGACGCCACGTTTATTCACGTATTCTGAGTATATGTTAGAACAAAAGTTATCCATGAGCACAAAGAAGGCAAAGTCTTAGTAGCCCAAATAAATTTATACCCTCTGTGACTAGGACATGCGCAGCAGCAGGATAGTTGTATTAAATGCCAGTTGTTTCTATAAAGCATGCCGGAAATCTTAGTGTATGACAATATTTTCTTGTGCATTATTTTTACGTATTATGTTTCATCATTCCGCCCTTCGCAGGTAAACAGATTTAGTTTTCTATAGCGCATGGCAGCGCGCTTAACAGCGCGCTTAACAACGCTGGCGTGAAGCGGATAGTTCCTGCACTGTAGTGAAACGTCACCCTATAGTTAAGCAACGCTTTCACAACGTGACTGCATAATAGTACACAATACTTGAGTATGTGGCAGACAATACTTTGTGGTAATCATTGGGTGCTATAACGTAAACCTATTCCAAACTTTTCTATTCCATTTCTGCAATCAGCCCTCCGCCTTTGGTGAAAAAGTTTTTTGGACCACCCGCACTTCACGTGTCTGTCCCGCGACGTCACGAAAACCGCGATATCTCCATCTTTTATATCAAGTGTACACACTGGTTATGCATGATTTGACCGAGCAAAAGAAAAATAGTTGTTTCTGATTTCGACGCCATTTCAGCATTAGCCCTCAGTTAATTGTCAAAAGTTTTCGGGTGACACCCACTTCGCCTGCCTGTCACGGGACGTCGCAAAACCTCAAAAAGTCACAGCGTCAAAATGACGTGCACGCGTTAAAGGTTCAATAATATGCTGAACGAAACTGAATTTTCTTCTGAATAGGTGCAGGCTGCCCCGTCCCAAAATGAATAGAAGATGGCTGCCGCCGATCTCTCAGGCACTATCTAGTCGCACCTGCCTGAGAGCATTGGTTTATTTGCGTATAATAAAGCTTTTTGCGTGGCCGTTGAACGTTTTTGAGGACTTTGGGCACGTTTAGGACCCCGTTCTGCCAACCCTTCTTTGCTGAGGATCTGTTTTAGCGTCATTCTCAAGCTTCTGTTGAATGCCGCCGCGATTTTCGACCAGCCAACGCAAGCTAAGCAAAAAAAGCGGACCAATCGCAAACGCCGACACCACGCTCTTTATGCCGTTATGGACTTTCAGTGCAGTGGCTCCGCCCCATCAAATTCTTCTCCACTTGAGTTTCCTCCTCGCTTCTTCTTAACCAATTAGATAGGACAACCAGCTCAGCGTAGGCAATGCAATTCGTTTTTCAAGCCAACACCTCCTGTGAACGAGGAGGTCGTTTGATAGGTCTGTTAAGAAAATCGTGCTGGTGACCGCGCGATGCTTGCGTCCACGTTTGCGCAAATTTGACGTCAGGGGATTGGAATAAGAACATATTGGAGTAGTTTTACGTTATAGGGCCCATGATTTTGACAATAACAATGTCTGCTGCAAGATATTCACGCAGACAGCCAAACCGCGAATGTCTGTTTCCGGCATGTTGTGATAGTGACGTGGCTCTGTTCTATTACAATTGAGAACATTTCGGTACAACAACGTGTTTATAAATTTCAAACTACTGCTACAGGTTTATGCAGTTGAAGTGCTAACTGGCTCGGTGTTCCTTAGCTAAACGGTGCCGCGAAAACATTGCTGCGCCTGCACATAAACTATCAAACTACGTTGACTCTGACGGGGGGAACGACACTGCCGTAGGAGTGCAAGACCTTCGCTCGCCTTGTTTGCTCGGCGCGCATATCTTGGCGTGTTTGTAGCCGCTTCTCTTCCTAGCCCTTCGACGTTCGCAAAAATTATCGCTATGTGCTCTTGTTCCTTAATTCTGCTGTTGGCACGATGTAAAGGTGCGGTTTCTAGAATAGAGGAAGCATACTTCGTGGTTCAGAAAAATACCGGCAGATAATGGTTCTCTATGTGCTCTTGTTACTTAGTTCTGCTGTTGGCACGATGTAAAGCTGCGGTTTCTAGAATAGAGGAAGCATACTTCGTGGTTCAGAAAAATAACGGCAGATAATGGTTCTCTATGTGCTCTTGTTACTTAGTTCTGCTGTTGGCACAATGTAAAGCTGCGGTTTCTAGAATAGAGGAAGCATACTTCGTGGTTCAGAAAAATAACGGCAGATAATGGTTCTCTATGTGCTCTTGTTACTTAGTTCTGCTGTTGGCACAATGTAAAGCTGCGGTTTCTAGAATAGAGGAAGCATACTTCGTGGTTCAGAAAAATAACGGCAGATAATGGTTCTCTATGTGCTCTTGTTACTTAGTTCTGCTGTTGGCACAATGTAAAGCTGCGGTTTCTAGAATAGAGGAAGCATACTTCGTGGTTCAGAAAAATAACGGCAGATAATGGTTCTCTATGTGCTCTTGTTACTTAGTTCTGCTGTTGGCACAATGTAAAGCTGCGGTTTCTAGAATATAGGAAGCATACTTCGTGGTTCAGAAAAATAACGGCAGATAATGGTTCTCTATGTGCTCTTGTTACTTAGTTCTGCTGTTGGCACAATGTAAAGCTGCGGTTTCTAGAATAGAGGAAGCATACTTCGTGGTTCAGAAAAATAACGGCAGATAATGGTTCTCTATGTGCTCTTGTTACTTAGTTCTGCTGTTGGCACGATGTAAAGGTGCGGTTTCTAGAATACAAGCATACTTCGTGGTTCAGAAAAAGAACGGCAGATAGTGGTTCTCTATGTGCTCTTGTTACTTAGTTTTGCTGTTGGCAGGATGTAAAGCCGCGGTTTCTAGAATAGAGGAAGCATACTTCGTGGTTCAGAAAAATAACGGCAGATAATGGTTCTCTATGTGCTCTTGTTACTTAGTTCCGCTGTTGGCACGATGTAAAGGTGCGGTTTCTAGAATAGAGGAAGCATACTTCGTGATTCAGAAAAATAACGGCAGATAATGGTTCTCTATGTGCTCTTCATACTTAGTTCTGCTGTTGGCACGATGTAAAGGTGCGGTTTCTAGAATCATCATCATCATCAGCAGCAGCAGCCTGGTTACGCCCACTGCAGAACAAAGGCCCCTACCATACTTCTCCGACAACACCGGTCTTGTACTAATTGTGCCCGTGTCGTCCCTGCAAACTTCTTGATCTCATCCGCCCACCTAACGTTCTGCAACCCCCTGCTACGCTTCCATTCCCTTGGAATCCTGTTCGTAACCTTTAATGACCATCGGTTATCTTCCCTCCTCATTACATGTCCGGCCCATGCTCATTTCTTTTTCTTGATTTCAACTAAGATATCATTACCTGGCGTTTGTTCCCTCACCCAATCTGCTCTTTTCTTATCCCTTAACGTTACACCCATCATTCTTTCCATAGCTCTTTGCGTCGTCCTCAATTTAAGTAGAACCCGTTTCATAAGCCGCCAGGTTTTTGCCCGTAGGTGAGTACTGGTAAGACACAGCTGTTATACACTTTTCTCTTGAGGGATAATGTCAACCTGCTGTTGATTATATGAGAATGCCTTCCAAACGCGCCCTAGCCCATTCTTATTCTGTTGATTATTTCCGTCTCATCATCCGGATCCTACGTCACTACCTGCCCTAAGTAGATGTATTCCCCTACCACTTTGAGAGCCTCGCTGCCAATTGTAAATTGCTCTTCTCTTCCGAGACTTTTAGACATTACTTTAGTGTCCTGCAGATTAATTTTTGGACCCACTTTTCTGCTCAGCCTCTCCAGGTCAGTGAGCATGCATTGCAATTGGTCCCCTCAGTTAATAAGCAAGGCAATATCATCATCGAATCGCAAGTTACTAAGGCATTCTCCATTAACTTTTATTCCCAATTCTTCCTAATCCAGGTCACTGAATACCTCCTCTAAACACGATGTGAATAGCATTGGAAAGATCGTATCTCCCTGCCTGACACCTTTCTTTAATGGGATGTTGTTGCTTTCTTTATAGAGGACACGGTGGCTGTGGAACGCTGTAGATATATTTCAGTATTTTTACATACGGCTCGTCTACACCCTGATTCCGTAATGCCTCCATGACTGCTTAGGTTTCGACCGAATGAAACGCTTTCTCGTAATCACTGAAAGCTATATATAAGGTTTGGTTAAATTCCGCACATTGCTCTTTTATCTGATTAATACTGCGAATATGGTCAATTGTTGAGTAGCCTTTACGGAATTCTGCCTGGTCCTTTGCTTGACAGAAGTCTAAAGTGTTCTTCATTCTATTTGCGATTACCTTAGTAAATAGTTCGTAGGCAACTAATAGAAAGCTGATCGCTCTATAATTTTTCAAGTCTTTGGCATCCTCTTTCTTAAGGATTAGGATTGTTAGGGTTCTTCCACGATTTCGGTAGGCTCGAGCTCATGAGGCATTGCGTATACAGGGTGGCCAGTTTCTCTAGAACAATCTGCGCAGCTTCCTTCAACAAATCTGCTGTTACCTCATCCTCCCCAGCTGCCTTCCCCCTTTGCATAGCTCCCAAGGCTTTCTTTACTTCTTCCGGCATTACCTGTGGGATATCGAATTCCTCTAGACAAGTCTCTCTTCCATTATCTTCGTGGGTTCCACTGGTACTGTATAAATCTCTATAGAACTCCTCAGGCACTTGCACTATCTAATCCATATTAGTAATGATATTGCCGGCTTTGCCTCTTAACGCATTCATCTGATTCTTGCCAATTCCTAGTTTCACCTTCACTGCTTTTAGGCTTCGTCCATTTCTGAGAGCCTGTTGAATTTTATCCATATTATACTTCGTTATGTCAGCTGTCTTACGCTTGTTGAATAACTTAGAATGTTCTGCCAGTTCTATTCTAGCTGTAGGGTAAGAGACTTTCATACATTGGCGTTTCTTGATCAGATCTTTCGTCTTCTCGATAGCTTACTGGTATGCTGTCTAGCGGAGTTATCACTGACTTCTGTTGCACACTCCTTTATGATGCCCACAATATTGTCGTTCATTGCTTCAACACGAAGATCCTCTTCCTGAGTTAAAGCTGAATGCCTGTTCTGTAGCTTGATCTGGAATTCTTACATTTTCCCTTTTACCGCTAACTCATTGATCGGCTTCTTATGTACCAGTTTCTTCCGTTTCCTCCTCTGGTCTAGGCTAATTCGAGTTTTTTCAATCCTATGGTCACTGCAGCGCACATTGCTGAGCACGTCCACATCTTGTATGATGCCAGGGTTTGCGCAGAGTATGAGGTCTATTTCATTTCTAGTCTCGCCGTTCGGGTTCCTCCATGTTCACTTTCGGCTATCCCGCTTGCGGAAGAAGGTATTCATTACCGCATATTAGTCTGTTCCGCAAACTCTACTAATAACTCTCCCCTGCTATTCCTAATGCCTATGCCATATTCCGCCACTGCCTTGTCTGCAGGCTGCTTCTTGCCTACCTTGGCATTGATGTCGCCCATTAGCATAGTGCAGTTTGTTTTCACTCTACCCATCGCCCATTCCACGTCTTCATAGAAGCTTTCAACTTCTTGATAATCATGACTGGATGTGGGGTCGTATACCTGCACAACCTTCATTTTGTACCTCTTATTAAGTTTCACAACAAGACCTGCCACCCTCTCGTTAATGCTTTAGATATCCTGTATGTTACCAGCTATATTGTTATTAATCAGGAATCCGACTCCTAGTTCTCGTCTCTCCGCTAAGCCCCGGTAGCACAGGACGTGCCCACTTTTTAGCAGTGTATATGCTTATTTTGGCCTCCTTACTTCACTGAGCCCTATTATATCCTATTAACTGCCCACTAATTGCTCCGATAGCACTGCTAGACTCGCCTCACTAGATAACGTTCTAGCGTTAAATGCAGTCAGGTTCGTATTCCAAAGGCGCGGCCTGTCCGGAGCCAGGGATTCTTAGCACCCTGTGCTGCGTCGCAGGTCTGACCGCCGCCGTGGTCAGTTGCTTCGCAGCTGCTGGGGACTGAGGGCCGGGGTTTGATTGTTGTGCTCATATAGGAGGTTGTGGCCAAGTACTGCATCAGGGTGGCCAATCCTGCTCTGGTGAGGGAGTGCGTTACCGGTTCTGGTCACCGGGATGAGGCCACACTCCAGGCCTGTGTATGCAATTTTGTCAACACGCGGATTTTTTTTTTAATCCGGTGGAAAATTGCGCGGCACCGGGTTTCAAACCACGGACCACTTGCAGCGAGGCGGGTGTTCTACCTCTACGCCACCGCTGCACCTGGTTTCTAGAATACAGGAAGCATACTTCGCGGTCCAGAAACAGAACGGTAGATAATGGTTTATATTGTCACCCAGATATTACAACTCAAACAGTTTGGAAAAATACAGATTGGCAAAAAACGCCTGCTTTTAGCGATGGCTGGTCCTCGGAGAGCCCGCGCGCAACCACGAACTTCGTCGTTCTGGCCTTAAGGGTCCCGTGTCAGCGCGTGCAATTTTATTTCGCGTCATTGCTCCCCTCTCAAAAGCGACCGGCGCGGTCGCTTCAAGGGCAGTGGGCGCGCACTATGGGCAAGAGTGCCAACACGAAAAGACAAAAAAAAACATACAGGAATGTACACAATGGTGAAGCGGTTTGTGAGGGTTGCTTAGCCCGGGCGTGCGTAGTACGGCTTCATCCGTTCTACGTGGACGACTTCAACATGGGGACGGCGTTGGTTCGAACGAGGATCAGAGCTTTAAGGCACCACCTCGTAGTTCACATCGCTGAGGTGGCGTACAACTTCGTAGGGGCCGAAGTAGAAGAGCAACAATTTCTCTTAGAGCCCACGGTGTCGGATAGGTGTCCACACCCACACGCGGTCACCTGGTAAGTACTGGAAATTCCGTCGGGTCCGGTTGTAACAGTAGGCGTCGGTATTCTGCTGGGTGCTGATGCGATTCCGAGCAAGCTGGCGAGCTTCCTCGGCTTTCTCGACAAAATCTTCAGTGGTGTCATTTTTTGTGGTTCCGTGGTCCACCGGGAGCACGGCGTCTAAGGGGGTTGTAACGCGACGTCCGTAAACAAGCTCGAATGGTGTGACCTCGGTGGTCTCCTGCACAGCGGTATTGTAAGCAAACGTGACGTGTGGCAAAATTTAATCCCATGTTTTGTGTTCCACATCAATGTACATGTAGAACATGTCGGCTAATGTTCTGTTTAGGCGCTCTGTTAAGCCGTTAGTTTGGGGATGATAGGCTGCGGTCTTTCGGTAGTCGGTGTGCGTCAGCGTGACGACTTGTTCCAATAACTCCGCTGTAAACGCTGCACCGCGGTCAGTAAGGAGTACAGCGGGTGCGCCATGACGAAGCACGATGCTGTGGACGAAGAAGCTGGCGACTTCAGTAGCGGTTCCCCGCGGCGCAGCTTTCGTCTCCGCATAGCGAGTTAAATAGCCAGTTGCCACGATTATCCACTTATTTTGCAAGGAGGACGTGGGGAACGGCCCAAGAAGGTCCATTCCCACTTGCCGGAATGGCGCCAGGGGCGGATCCAAAGGCTGAAGGAGGCCGGCAGGCTTGGCGGGTGGAACTTTACGCCTCTGGCAGTCACAGCACGTTCGCACATAGCGCTGAACGGACGAAAATAGGTGTGGCCAGCAGTATTTTTGCCGTATGCGCGCTAATGTCCTCGCGAAGCCTAAGTGGCCGGCACAGGGATCGTCGTGACACGCCTGTAAAACTTCCTCGCGCAGTGCCGTCGGAACGACGAGAAGGAATGTTTTCTGGCTGTTCTCGAAATTTTGCTTGTACTGGACATCGTTTCGCAGGCAGTACGACGTCAATCCTCGTGAAAGTGGGCGTGGGACAACAACGTCAGCTCCCTCGAGATATCGGATGACGGGAAGCACCTCAGAGTCTGCACGTTGGTAGTAAGCCATGCGCACCACGTCGAGGACTCCAAGAAACGGCAAATCTAGCTTCAAGTCGGACGATGTCAAGGGAATAGGAGAACGTTACAAGCAGTCAGCGTCGCTATGCTTATGGTCGGGTCTCTGCCAACAGTTATGTCGTATTCCTGGAGGTGGAGGCTTCAACGAACGAGGCGACCTGACAGGTCTCGTAGATTGGCAAGCCAGCAGAGCGACTGGTGATCACGGATCACTCGAAATGGCCGGCCGTATAAGGAGGGTCGGAACTTGCTGATGGCCCACACGACTGCTAAGCATTCCTTTTCGGTCGTTGAATAATTAGCTTCTGCTTTTGCCAGACTACGACTCGTGTACGCAATTACACGTTCTGCGCCATCTTGCCATTGAACCAGAATGGCCCCGAGTCCTACGTTGCTGCGGTGTCATCAAAATGCGCCAGCACTGGAGCGGATTGAAGGCGTTTACGCAATTCGGTGAAGGCCTGCTCTTGGCATTCCGTGCACGCAAAGGGCACATCTTGTCGCGTCAGTCTCGTGAATGGTTCAGCAATCCTTGAGAAGCCTTCAACGAAACGGCGGTAGTAAGCGCAGAGGCCCAGGAGCCGCTGAACAGCTCTTTTGTCTTTAGGACGAGGAAACTCGGCAATGGCAGCGAGTTTTTCTGGGTCTCGTCGTACTCCTTGGGAGCTGACCACGTGGCCTAGAAACTTGAGTTCCTGGAAGCCAAAGTAACATTTTTCAGGCTTGATGGTGACGTTGGCCTTGCGTATTGCGGTAAAGACACTTCGTAGCCGGGCGAGATGTTATAGCCGGGTGAAATGTCGAACGTGCTGGAAAACACAACAACGCCGTCCAGGTACACTAGACACGTCTGCCACTTTAGTCCAATGAGTATGGTGTCCATCATTCGTTGGAACGTACCAGGAGTGGAACAGAGACCAAAAGGCAGTACTTTAAAATCGTACAGTCCATCAGGAGTCACGAAGGCGGTATTTTCTCGGTCACGCTCGTCAACTTCGATTTGCCAGTAGCCTGACTTTAGGTCTAAGGAAGTAAAGAACTGAGCATGACGCAGACGGTCCAAAGCGTCATCCATCCGTGGCAGGGGATAAACGGCGCATTTGGTGACTCGGTTAAGCCGTCTGTAGTCAACGCAGAAGCGGAGTGTGTTGTCTTTCTTTTATATTAGTACGACAGGTGACGCCCACGAACTTGTCGACGGCTGGATGACGTCATCATTTAGCATTTCTTGAACTTTACGCTTAATGGCCTCCGAAGGTGACACGCGATGCGGATGCTGACGAACAGGCCGCACCGACTCCTCTGTAACGATCCGGTGTTGCTTAACGGAAGTGCGCTGGACTTAGGATTCCGTGGAAAAACGGCCGGAGAATTCTGTCAGTAGACCCAGCAGCAGATCCTTCTGTACATCTGCTAAGTCAGCATTAATGTGAAAGCGGGTATTCAGGCTAGCGTGAGTTGTATCCGGTGAAGTCACTTGTACCTTGCCGATATCGGAGAAGCCAGCAATGTTGTTCAGAAATGCCACAGCTTTACCTTGAGGAACGTGCTGATACTCATGGCTGAAGTTTGTGAACAAAACTTGCGAGCACTTATGCTTTATTCGAACATGGCCCCGGGCAATGCAGATGTGTCTTTCGAGCAGCAGCGGTATATTTGCCTTTAATCAATCGTTTTTGCCTAGCGCCATTATAGAGTGGAACAATTTACCAGATAGAGTTGTCAATGAGCGCAACCCCATTATCTTCAAGCAGCTGCTTACTGATCACCTTAAACCCTAACCTTACAATGACCATACTGTGCCTTCATTCTTTTGCGATTGCCGTCTCACATTGTGACTGTTCTGCTGATTTGCTTTGCATTCTATTCAGTGTGCCTCTTGTTGTTGTTGTTGTTTTATTTTTTTATTTTTAATGCGAATCCACAGGCTGAGTCTTGTAAGAAATTGTAACCATATCTTTGTTTCTATCCTTATCTTCTGTAACCCCCCCCTTATGTAATACCCCGACAGGGGTCCTTAAGGAAAAATAAATGATGATGATGATGATGGAAATACCCTCATAGCCGTCGAATGCGTCGCAGGTGACGAGGGTCAATAAGCTGCTCCTTGGCGGCACCGTGATGTTCTCGTCAACAATCCTCAAGGCGTTGGCATACGTGTCGTCAGTGCTGCTCTCTGATAAGACCTGCGCCGTCGAAAACGTTACCCGCGACTTTTGTAAGTTAATCACAGCTGCATTACCCTGTGGAAAGTCCATTCCAAGAATTAGGTCCCTCGAACAGCTTGGGAGGCTAACGAAATCTCCGAGCTACGTAAACCCACGAATGCTCACTCGCGCTGTGCATCTTCCTACTGGGGTTAGCACATGACCTCCTGCAGTTGAAATCTGCGACTCAGTCCACTCCGTAGAAACTTTCTTCAGCTTGCAGGCAATGTCCATAATCATAACTGAGGTGTCCGCTCCAGTGTCGATTAACGCCGGTATTTCTTTGTCGTCCACGGTGACGGGAATGTTCGACGTTACTACCTCTCGTAAGGTGTTCGACTCCATCTGTACGTCTGCATCGTTTTGTTTTCGTCGTTGTCGTCGTAGTTTAGGATATTGCGTGCGGTCATCGTCAGCGGCCTCACCTCCGGAGGTAACTGAACTCAGTTTTCCCGACCCGCCGGGCTAGGCGAGTGGCGTCTCAGAGCGCCGCGAGTAAAGGCTTGGCTTGGTGATTGTGACCTGTAACTAGCAGGAGACGACGAACGGGGCTCCGGCCATCGCTGATAAACATTGCGACGATTTGCGACGAGACTCCCTATTCCCGGCGGCCTCCCACCAGGTCGTGGACGAGCTGCTTTCGGCGAGAATCCACGGAGCCCCACATGACGATAAGGACACATTCTGTAGATGTGTCCGGCTTCACCACAATAAAAACAAAGGGGCTTGCAGTCAGTGGTGCGCCAGACGTCGCTCCTCTTATTCCTTGCTTCGGCGATGTGCGGTGGGCTGCGAGGCGGCCTTATGCTTACGCCCATTTGTTGAGTGGGGTGTACCATGCTGCACGCTTTTGAGGGTGGCGGATGGCGTACTTCTTCAGCGTAACTCATTTCGGCGTGCGGTCCCTGCTGTGGTACCTCGTACTGTCTGGGAACATGGATGGCCTGTCGGACCTCGGCGCGCACCATTTCCGCAATGGAAAGTTGTTCCACAGGGGCTGTGGTCGTCTGAATCTTCTGCAGTTCCTCCTTGACGACAGCCCTGATGAGTTCTCGCAAGGCGCCAACGTCGTTACCGAGGGTAACGGCAGAGAGCTCCCTTGAAATCACGGCGTCGCGGTTGTTTTGCCTGGCCCGCTGCTGAAGGGCCTTTTCCATAGTAGTGGCTTCGTCATGGAACTCTGCAAGTGTCGTTGGCGGATTTCGAATGAGGCCAGCAGAGATTTCCTCGTTGATGCCACGCATGAGATGGCGCACCTTCTTTGTTTCAGTCATAGAAGGGTACGGGTGTCTGAAAAGCTGATTCATGTCTTTTACGCACGCCGTCACTCGCTCATTCGGGCCTTGAATTCTTGCCTCCAACGCTAACACCGCCCTCTCCTTCCTGTCCGCCCTGGCGAAGGCATTGAGGAACTGCCTACGAAATTCGTCCCATGACGTCAATGTTACCTCGTGGTTCTCAAACCATGTTTTCGCGGAATCTTCAAGAGCGAAGTACACGTAGCGTAGCTTACGCTCGTGGTTCCAGTCGTTGAGGGTTGGCAACCCGGTCAAAAGGGTTAAGCCAGTTGTCGGCGTCCTCTGAAGCACTTCCGTGGAACAGCTTCGGCATCCGGATGTGATTGACGACAACGTGCCATGCTGCAGGAGTGGCAGGAGGTGGTTGGTTCGTCTCATTCTAGTTCGTTCGGGTAGCAGACCGTGCTGTGGCTGGAGTCCCTGGAGACGTCGGCTGGCACGTACCTGCACAGGGGTAAGCTCGGCTGAACTACTCGCCGGGCTTAGGTCTGTGGTATGCTCCGGAGATCCTAACATCGACCGAACCCCGCACGTCCACCAGAAATGTCACCCAGCTATTACAACTAAAACAGTTTGGCAAAATACAGATTGGCAAAAAACGTCTGCCTTTGGCGATGGCTGGTCCTCGGAGAGCCCGCGCGCAACCATGAACTTCGTCGTTCTCGCCTTAATGGTCCCGTGTCAACATGTGCAAACTTATTTCGCGTCAATATGTAGGGTTTAAAACGCTGAGAGGGACAGAAATGTCAAGCTCACCGCGTCTACACGAACTGAAGCACACATATTTCTCTGCGAACAAAATTAAAAATTGTGCAAAGCTAAATGAAATCAAAAAAGAAACATGCACAGGAAAGTAAATGGGGTTTTCGTCGATAAGTTGAACATTCTGTTCAAATATGGCGTCAAAGCAAAGCAGAACGTAAATGCAGAGGACCATCCACTCCTCACTTATCTGCAGTTAATCAGCCAGAGTTTAATTCAGGCGCTCCAAGTTGAGTCAGCACTCGAGCTCCGGAGTTATTTTTTTTTTTGCACTCTTGGCGTCTTATAAAATGACGTCAGAAACAACGAGCCCACGAATCTAATTGTTTCCGGCATGTTGTGATATACTCGCGGACAACTTTCTGTGGTTATGAAGGGAGAGTTACGGGGGGCAGCTACTGCACATGTGTTACCGCGCCAAGTTGTACGGCATTGTTTGACAGTTTTTTGGTTGCTCGGAAGAGACACTGAATCTACGCAGTTTCCACGTGCGTCGGTTTCACGTTTCCCCAAACGCGGAAGGGGAAGCCCTCAAAATAAGTGAACCTTTACACTCCATCGTGTGCTCTGTGTTGTTTAACTGTTGCTAATGAGGTGTTTTTGTTTTCTCTTCCCCAGCCTAAACTAATCTTGATTAAAACGCGGGAGTCTTTTCACAGGCGCTCTCACTTGTGCGCGCTTTGCCTCTGTAGATTTTTCTTCTTAGCCACAAAACCCTGTCAGCATGTATCGTAAAGTGGGAAAAATTTCGGCCGCTGGTAGATGGAAACTGAACAAAGCGTAGAGGTGGAGAACGTGACAGGCAGGGGCCCGTGCCAGTGCCATCATGCGCAGCTGATTAACGTCAGTATGTCTTCAACATCGTATTGTGGACTGTGAAACCTTGGGGAAGACTGGCGTCCTACACCGACGAGGGATCGACTGCGACGCAGCAGAGGCATACTTCGAGCCACTGCTACAAGGCTCATCTCGTCCGCCACGGAAGCGCTACAAGCCGAGTATCCTTCGCCATCCAACCTGCATGTTAATTTTTGATCTGGAGGAGAAGGGCTCTGCACTTGCTGCGGTCAACGACAGTGAGGGGTATGATGAATGACGGTGACGGGTATGACGGGAAGTAACCGTACCTCTCGAGTACCGCGACAAAATCCACAACACCATGAGCCCGGTGCGCTTCCTTTTGAATTCTGCTGCTTGGGCGGAGACAGCGCAACCCGGAGCCTAGTGACCGAACCCAAGGTCTCCACTCAAGCATGTTTCTGAGCACCGATACAACAAGTTGCCCAACCAAGGCTGCAGGCACCCGTTTACTCCGGTAACATTCGCAAGTAGCATGGCTTCTAGGGAAATTTCGAGATTACCACCCATACGAACTGCGAGTTGTCCGGCATTGAGAAGTTTTCGTGTTTAAGATCGTACTTATCCGGCATAGCGAATCATTGATGTGCACCTGGAGGATGCCAGCTACGCGGTTCGGGTGAACATGATCCGAGAGAGGTTCGGTCATCCTACCACGCTCATTCATGACATTGCCAGTTTGCTTACCATTGCGTCCGTTGCTATTTTACCTCAAATATCGTTTCCGCGAGAACTCTGCCAAAAGGTGCATTTCGTACAAGCTACCTTGAGAGCCTCGCAGTTCCAAGCGTGAAAATACGTGGTCAGACTTCATAGTCTCTTTATGAGGTCACTCCTCGAAGATATCGCCATTACCTACGGTCGACGCACGAAGGAGGCTGAGGTCGATGGTGGCGCTACTCCGAGGACGCGGCAAGAGGAAGTGCGAAACGTTGTGAAGTCCCTGCAGCTGCAAGTCGAGACGAGAAAACAGTCAGGCCTCCTACACATCCCGTACCGAGAACCCACCCCGCGGGACACGGGCGATGCCAACCTTGTCTATTTCTGGTATCGCCAGCGTTAGGGCTGGCCGTAGGACTGGCATCGAGCGACCATCCCTGCTGCGTATTTTACAAGCAACGTGAAACGCAATGAAGAGCTACGCCACTCAACTTGTATCAAAGCTCGGAGAGTAGCAAGAGGCGCCGGCTTTCTACCACCGGAACAAGAAGGTCGACGACAACAGTCAGCCTCATTCCAGCCTGTGCTCGAAATTTGAATCCAGCCTAACCATCCACCTCAATAATACGCGACACCTGAGCAAGTCGCCAACGCAGTTCACCAAGATGAACCACTGGTTCGGAGTTACGGAGACCAACCACATGTCCACGATGAGCGTGACTATCGCTGGAAACAGCGTTTGCACTAAGGAAGTCAGTAGATTTAACGACGATCCCTGAGGGACGAGTTACTGTGACGGAGACCAGCCTTCGAAAAGAGCGAGGTCACTTGAGTCGCGTCATATACACGGCTCACTTTCCACTACGATGCCCAAGAGTTTAGGGGCCTTATACCGTAAAACTATTCCAATATATTTTTATTGCAATCTCCTGACATCAAATTTGCCTAACCGCCGACGCAAGGATCAAGTGGTCACACTCGCAGGGTTGCCTGAACAGACCACTCAAACCCTTTCGTCGGTCATGGGTCACTTTTGTTTGCTTTAAAAACCAATAATATTGCCTATACCGGGTGGCTTGTCTTATCTAATTGGCTGACTAGAGGCGAGGAGCACGCTCAAGTGGAGAGGGATTTGATAGGGCGGAGCCACTGCGCTGGAAATCGATAACTGGATCAAGAGGCTGGTGCCGGCGTTTGTGATTGGTCTGCTTTCCCTTAGCTTGCGGTGGATCATCGAAAATCGCGGCGGCATGCAACGGAAGCTTAAGAAGGACGCTGAAACGGATCCTCAGCAAAGAAGAGTTGGCAGAAAGATGTCGTAAACGTGCCGAAAGTGCTCGAATACGTTACACGGGCACGCAAAAAGTTTTATTATGCGCAATGAGACCCATGCTCTCCGGCAGGTGCGAGTCGCCAGTGCCTGAGCGATTGGTGGGAGCCATCTTTTATTCCTTTCGGATCGGGGCAGCCTGCGGCTATTCAGAAGAAAATTCAGTTTTGTTCGGCATAATTATGCATCTTCATTGCGTACACGTCGCCTTGACGCGGTGAGTTTTTAGTGGTTTTGTGGCGTCGAGTGACAGGCAGGTGAAGTGGGTGCAGCCCGAAAACTTTGGCCTATAGCCAACGGCTAAAAGCGAAAAGGTGCCGATTCAGAAATAACTATTTTTCTTTTGTTCGATCAAATCACGCATAATCAGTGTGCACACGTCATATCAGATGGAGAGCTATCACAGTTTTCGTGACGTCACGTCACAGACAAGTTAAGGGGGTTGAGTCAAAGAAGTGTTTGACCAATCGTGGAGGCCTGATTGGGGAATTAGAATAAAAAAAGTTTGAAATAGTTTTACGGTATAGGCGCCCCAGTCGCTGAACCACTCATCTACTCCTACAGTCCTACACAAGGCCAAAGCAGCCATTGCGCAACGCAGTGTCTGCTTTGACATTTCGCCCCCATCAAAATGTGGTCATACGTCAAAGGCCAGTCAATGGATGCAAGTCGACCTGTATAATGGGTACATTCTCCCCATTAATTGATAGATTTGTTCAATATACCTCAGAGGGCCGAAGAATGGGCATTGGGTAAGGGAAGCTTCAAAAGTTTTACATAGTATGAAGAGCATACAATTATAGACAACAAAAAGCACTTTGGTAATAATAATACAAGGAAGAAATCAAGTTTACAAAAACTCTAATTTCCTCAGATCAAAAAAGGAAAAAGAAAGGTATACAAGAAGCAACCCAGAAAACAAGTTTTTTAAAGTAAGAAATTATAGTTTATACCATCACGGAACTTTTCTTGGTTAGCTTCAGCTACAAGGATATCTCGAAGGTCGTTCCACAAGCGGATGACACGTGGAAGTGTAGATGAGTTAGAAACGTCTGTTTTATCACAGATGCGCGTGAAAGAAAGATGATTATGCAATCTGCGTGAGGTGAGTGGAGAAACTTGCAGAGCTATTGCTGATGGCCTTTCTTGGTGAACGTACTTGTGCAACAGCAATAAATGGCTACATCAGGACGACTGTTCAAGCAAGGAATTCATAAATTACATTTAATTTGCGTTATACATTTGCTGCAGTTGTAATATTGCGAGATGAATCGAGGCGCTCCATCCTTAACTGATTCTAGCACAATGGTTAAATTAGTGTAATGAGGAAGCATAATGAAGAAGCAAATTCAAGTTTAGGGTGAACAAATGTAAGATAGACTAATTTGCGGACATCTGTCGGCGTGTTACGGAGGCTCCGTCTTAAATATCCGAATGATCGGGAGGCGTTTCCGCAGATGTTGTTAAAATGTGTAGTCCAGGAATGGCTTGGTGTCCGGGTTACACCTAGATATTTGAAAGAAGTAACTACAGACACAGGACTATTATTAATATAGTATGAAAAGTTGGAAAGGAAAAGTTTGCGAGTGAAAGACATTACATTTATCTGGATTAAGCGACATTAGCCAGGTGCTACACCAACTGCTAATAAGGTCAAGATCATTTTGAATTTTTACGCGGTATACAATCGTCAGCGAAAATCCGCACATTAGAAGATATGGTATTCGGTAAGTCGTTAATATATATCAGGAAAAGTAGTGGACTGATGACACTTCCTGTGGCTCACTAGAGGAAACGCAAGAAAGCGGGAGGAAAAATTAGCCATGGTGAACTGCTTCCCATTGGTAAGAAATTTCCGAAACCAAGATAGCGTTAGTGAATCTAAGGACAAAGAAGACAATCTAGGAATTAGTCGGCAATGAGCTACGTCATCAAAGGCCTTTGAAAAATATAAAAAACATGCAGTCAATTTGCAGGTTTCTGTCTAGATTAAAATGTAATTCAATCGTGACTTCAAATAGTTGCGTGTCGTACGATAAACACTTCCTAAAGTCATGTTTTGTTCACGAAGTTATTAGAGTTATTATGATTACTCGGCAACACAGTGTGCGAGACACGGGAATCGCCACTCCAACCGCCATCGCAATGAGGAAACCGAACATCAACAGAGATGCACTGCTCGGGACCGCAGTCTCGAGTTCACTCTCTTCATGGTTTTGAGTAACGATGACAATATTGTCACTGAGGAGGGCCTCAAACTGCAGCCGTCCCTGCTGGAGAAGCCGCCGCGCGGACGAGTCCGGTATCCTCAAAAAACTTCTTCGACGACTTTGGAAACGGAAGAAGGGTTGCATCTTCTTCCTACGCTCTGCTTAACACAACAAGCGGAGGCTGTCTTCAAACTAACAGCCCGACGATCGTGCCGTCATGACATAAACCCGCCCCCGCAATCTTGGAAGATCGGCCATGTCGTTAAACTGGTTCCAGGAAGAGATGGAACTGCGCGGTCGTTCCTCATTGTCGTCTCGATCAGGAGGTCCGACGTCCTGTGCAACGAGTCTAACACCTTAGAGGAGCACATGTGAAACGCCGCCGCAGTGTGACGAAACTTGAAAAAGACGAAGAGGTGGAGAATGCGGGAGTCGAGGGCTTGGGGCTGCGCCATCTTGCGTTGTTCGATGGACAAACCGCATCCGACGGGCGTCAGTCCCGGTGTTCAGCACTGGTGGCACCTCTGCGAAACCATTCATAACGGTTCCTCCACTTTACTTTCATAGGGGCCTAGTTATGGTAGTCGCTGATATTGCTTGTTACATGACAATGCTCGTATATTTACGGCCCTTATAACACCGAACCATTCATTGAAATAACTTGAACTGCGAACAGCATTTAATGCTGTATACAACTATTTACAAAGACGCCTACGTAAAGGCATGCATGTCGTATGCAGAGTCCTCAAAGTTTAGCTAAAGGTATTTTCAATTAAGGAATGGCGATGATACCGGTGCACAACTTACTTGCACAGCTGGTCCACGCGCTTTTCCGAACACAAGTTTTGTGGCAAATTAGTTCTCAAACACATATTCAAAACTAAAAACATGTTAACTTTTTGATGAAACGATTATGGTACTTGTGTGGAAGTGGAACGTTGAGACTTCTATATTTGAAACATTCCCAAATTCTTTATAATGGAGCTCCACCTCTGTTCAGAGATATTCAAGACCAAAAATAACACTCAGCCAGCTAATTTCGCATTCAGAGGCGTGGATCGCAGCAAACTGTGGAGCCTGACAATCCCGCTGATGCGAACTTGACGGACACGATGAAAAAAAACCTATCGTCGTTTTTTTTTTCGCCAACGGATAGCAAGAGTGCCGCTGTTAACATCTTCGCCCGGATTGAAAACGATGGGCAGCACGCAGTAAGCTATGTCATTATAGGAGCTTGACGATTTGTCCAGATACAAGGCAAGACATTAGCTGAGTTAGTGCAAAATTGGGTGACCTATATCTGGGAAGGAAAAAATTTAAATCAAATTATAGGGTTTCACGCGCCAAAACCACTTTCTGATTATGAGGCACGCCGTAGTGGAGGGCTCCAGAAAATTTGACCACCTGGGGTTCTTTAACGTGCACCTAAATCTAAGTACACAGGTGTTCTCGCATTTCGCCCCCATCGAAATGCGGCCGCCGTGGCCGGGATTCGATCCCGCGACCTTGTGCTCAACAGCCTAACACCATAGCCACTGAGAAACCACGGCGGGTATCTGGGAAGAAGTAGCGCTCAAGGATAAGTAAACAAAATGAAGTTATCTTGATACGCGGTTGTCCAAAACGGAACCTTTAGCTTGCGCCTAACTTCGGTGCCGCCTATTCAAACATATGGAAAACGCAGAAATGCTTTTATAAGGCAACCTCTTGACCAATTTCAGTTATATATTCTGCATTTGGGATGAAATAATAAATTATAGTTCATGTACGAAGCAGAATAATTGTTTAAAGCCTGAAATGTTTTTACAGCTGTACCGAAGATTGCTAAGCTAGAAAAGAGTAATAAGAAGCTTAGAAACTTGTAACTCTGCACCGAGAAAAGCAGTCGCAATTTGTGACTCGCATCTGTTAGAACATCTAAAGTGAACAAATGTAATATAGCCTCCGAGATAAATAATATTGACCATATTTGTGACAGCACGAGAGTTGAAAAGCTTTTGTTAATTGCGCATTCGATAGCTTAATTTGTCACAGTACTGCCTCCACTAGAGCGCCTAAACCACCTGTGCAAGCAGATTTTGCTTAGCAGGTATAGCGCTTGTGTAAAGTTAACTTTAGTTTTAAGTGTAGGTCAATGCCATATTGCGTTGCTGGAAGTTTCAGTGTTATCAAAATATAAGACAAAACACAGCGGTCAAAGGGAGATGGAAATTAGATTTAAACAAGACTGTGTGGATAAGGGAAGCCAGAGCCCGGAGCGAAAGTTTTGCAAGCGGCATCAGGCCAGACGAATGCACGTCTGTGTAATGATGTGCCCGTGTTGAAACGTTGCCTCAGAGTTGGGGCTCCCTTTATGCGTCCGCTGTTCAAACGACTGACTCGCGAGAACGATCTCAGCGCTTTTTCTGTTGACGTGGTGTTGTTGTTGCACTTAAGCACCTTAGCTCTCTGTAGTGTAAATGACGTTAATAGTTTCGAAATAAACAAGCTTTCTTTCTAATTTTCTAATGCGTAAAGCCGGGTTTTAGGGATGTTATGAACACTTCAACACTCTGAGCAAATACGCGAACCAATTATGGTGATTCTGAAAGTAAGCTAGGTGTACGAGCTACACACGGTTGTGCACGCAGATATGGCAAGTGTTATAAAAAGCCACAGCGGCTTTGGTTCTTTAGCACATATTAAATTTGGGCAGGCAATAAAGACCCTCAACATCTAATTACCTCTCGAACTCTGCACCGACACAGGAGCACTAGTAGAGAATTAGGCACGTTAAAGTGATGGAACGCGGGAGCCGCGACTATCGCAGGTGACCTCGTCCACCCAGAAGCGACTTAAACATTCATTTCAGAATACGTTCCCGCCAAGAGCCAACATAGAGATAAGCCTAGAAGACAGGCCCCAGTACTCAAAATAAATTATAATGAAAGCAAGGCTTTCATTACTTGTTCAAATTTCAAACAGTTGTTTTCACTGTTCCCAATCTTTTTGATTTATTAGGTAATTGCCTACTGACGTTATGCAAAACATTTTTAGTATGAAATGTCACCGCCGGAATTTCACTGACAGCCTAGCTTAAATCACC
Source organism: Dermacentor albipictus (assembly GCF_038994185.2). Taxonomy (NCBI): domain Eukaryota; kingdom Metazoa; phylum Arthropoda; class Arachnida; order Ixodida; family Ixodidae; genus Dermacentor; species Dermacentor albipictus. The sequence continues at coordinate 26,700,659 of NC_091822.1, read as the reverse complement.
TTTGCCTACATTGGCGTGCGTCTAACACTACGAATTTCTTATCATTGCCTTGAATAATGAGAACGTATACCGAGGTGTTATTGATGTTCATACACAAGTCAGTCGTCTTTGGAGAAGGGGTGCGCTCATCTCATCAGTTCAACAGCCACAGCCTTCCGAAAGTACGCGAAATCTCAGCGCACCTGTCCTATCGGTTGTTGCATGCGTGAGAACGTCAGTTGTACAATGGTTGCGGAGCTTCGACTTGCGCCGTGCCACCTGATTCAGCATTTTTGCCGGCGTTTGCCGACAAGGCATCACTAGGTGTCAAGCCGTGTCGAAGTATAGAAATGCGAAAGACGGAAAGCCGAGCAGAAGTACCAAAGCCTGCTATGTTTTTTTTTGTCTTCGATTTTTCAACTTTGTCGCTTAGACAAGTAGAGAAAGTTGCACAAATACGGCGCTTGTAGAAAAAGAATAAACATGAGCAGCCTAGTACTGCGCGAAAATGAAGCTCAGCACACCAGGGAAAACTTCTGGGTGTCTGACTTCGCGCATGTCCTTATAGTTTTCTTATATTCATGGAGCCAAACCACCCGTGCGCAACGCTTTGTTTGTTGGGAACCTTCTAATAGAGCTCTTCAATTCGCGAGCGGTGAGGATCAACAGACGGACGAATGCTTCACCGAGCATCACAGTGGAACCCGAAAGCCTCCTTACTTACAGCTGAAGCGTTTTCCTGATGAACCATCTCTAGAACAAACGTGCAGCTCGACGTGTCCAGAACACCAAGACAGGAGGCCAGCTCGCTCGAATGATGTCGACATTACCAAGCTCACAGATATTCTCGATCGCCTGAGTTTCAGCAATCTCGAGCTGTCAAGTCTTAATGCGGCTATCGTATAGCACGTTCCCGACAACGAGCTTGCAACAAAATATAGCGTTGCGGCAGATGATGGCGATCAGGCATAGGTATGCTGGCCGAATAACGTTGTCAGTTTGCCGCTTTGGGACAAAGTGAATGCAAACTGCAGCCCACAGTTTCTGCTCAACCTAATCCGGCAGCATCTAACGCGGCAACGTCGCACTGTGGATTACAATTGCCTAAGCTCAACCTTTCCAATTTTAGGGAGGACATACACCGATGGTGAGAATTTTGGGAACAGTTTTACAAAACTGCTTATCTGAATGAGACACTATCGCCCATGACCAAGTCCTACTACTCCCACAAATTCCCTCGCGTGAGAGGTGACAGCATCGATGGATGGTTTAGCGACAACAGAATCCTGTTGTGCAGCCGGCATCGAGCTTTTCACGAAAGAGTTTAGTGACCGAAAAAAGATGAGTATCACTTGTCAGGCGTTAAGAAACCTTCCGCACATCCTGTCGGGAAATGATGTATGAGGTCCGGATGTTGCACAATGCCGAGCAACTGCATATTTCTTGCATGACTGCACTCGACGCGCCAGCCATTAGTTTTTCGGCAATGCTGGTAGATATTATGCGGACCGCCTTGCCATGTGACACTGTCCTGCATTAGTGCGTGAGAAGCGGAGAGAGGCGCCAACAGAAGCTACCATTTCCAACCTCCCCCTCCCCCCCTTTCCCGAGTAAATGCTTCCGCTCAAATGAAGGCGGCTGCGCCTTCAGAAGCCAAGTTCAAAGATCAGTTTTACTTCACCAGGGTAGAATTAGCAAGCCGGTACCAGTGTTTTAAAGCGACAGCATGCATTCAAAAGGTTCACACCAAAAAGCCACGAGACCACAGCCCCCATCCTGTTCTGAATATTGCACCTTTCGCAAGACGCGATTGATTATTCTACCAAAAGAGCAAGTTTGGCCCATGCACCTGCTATGCTATGCTTTCTCAGTATGAGAAAAAGCAACAGCTGGGACCATCGTTGCGTCAGGTCTAGATCCCAAGGTCTCCAGTGAATGCCTTGTCATTTAAAGCTCACTTGTTCTTTTTGCGACGGCAGGCATGCATCCACAATGTGTGACCCGAACTACCAAGAGTAAGAGAGCACAGCATGATCCGCTGACAGCACGACAGCATTTGTGTTGCAAAACCGAATACTCTGAAGTAGTGAGTCATCAAGCATTTTTGCTAGGACAGACAATAGAGTATACTTTCAAACTTTCTGTGCAATGTCGGTCACGTCGCTCTCCCGATATGTCTGAAGTATCTTGGATGGTGGCAGCCGACGGTGATTTATTAAAGATAATCTCGCAATAAGGTTCAGACTAAAGATTGTTGTTGACACAAGAATGGCTTTCAACACGTTTGGAATTGGGACTCCACCAAGTGCTGAAAAACGTAAAATCGTTAGAAGCTCCGGTGCCTAGCTAGCACAATGCTCAAGTCTGCACTGTACAAGCAGTCGTGGTACCATTTATCTGCCACAGTGTTTCGTCACCATGCGTCGACAACTTAGTGAAACAGCTGCGACTTAAAGGCAAATTTCTTGCAGATGGAAGGTTATTTCTTGGAGCATACGCCGAACCTAGACTGTATTTACAAACCGGATGAGACCATCTCTGGAAAGTGTTGATCGGAGAACACAAACGTAGCACAGACATGCATGGATGAATCGCAATAAATTCGATACTCAGATGGACACTATAAGGAGCGACTTTATACAAAGCACTGTTCAAACGCGATACGAACTTGCTGGTGTGTGGGCAACAAGTGGATGGTATTCCTGACGATGGAGCAACGTCATAGACTTTGCAGTCATTTTGGCAACTCGAAGTAATCCGTGTAACTTTTGAAACAACTCAATCACATACGTCTCTAGAAAGATTCCGCGAGACGATCAAGAAATCTAATGGCAGCTATACTGCTGTGCAACTGCAAGAACAGGCCTTTCATTTACTCAAAGGTAACCGTGATACAGGTCTCACTCGCCTACGCATACTGGTTAAAAGATTATCACTACATGGCTTACAGCTACAGCAATAAACGACACGTCCTTAAGGCAATATATTTGATTCGGACGAGCGTAGTTAGCGACCGAAAACATTCCTAATATACGAGATGTCTACTATACGCCTCATTGAGAAGGGATAAGAAAGAAATCACTGACTACGAAACTGAGTAGTGTTTGGCGCGTGGGGGCAAGCACAAGGTCTCCCATATGACTGTCGGGACGCAGGGGATAACCTTAATTCAGCACTGCTGCAGGCCCTGATACACTTTCGCTGATACCTCATAGTCATCAATTCGGAGATCGAGAAAATGTTGCTGCAAATCGAGATACAGGAACCTGATCGAGACGTACTCCGTTTTCTTTGGCTCGAACCAGTCCCGGGTAGCTGGAGTAATAACCCCGTGAAATGACGTATGAATAGGGTGCCTGTTGGATCATCTAGTTCGTTTCTGCTGATAGAGACTATCCATCACCGCTCGGACATAGAACGTGAAGACAAAACATGAACCTCCATGCTGTGGAAAGTTCTTCATGTCGAGGATTTGCTCGTTGGTGGACACACTTTCAAAGAACGTTCACAGATCTACAAGAGGTCGCAGGAAATCACGAGAGACGCAGGCATGAGCTTCTTAAAGGCTAACTCCACGGACAAACGTCTGAAAGACGTGTTTGATCGCAATGACAAACAAAAAGGTGAGCAAGAAACGTGCGTTTTTGTACGCACCGGGGCACTGCAAATGACCTCTTCGATTTGTCTGCACATTCCCCATTCCAACACTTGAATAAAGTCCAATGGAACGCGAAGTACATTTTTCAAACACTGTTTCCAAAATCTTCGATTCCCTTGGCATAGTCTCCGCGTTTACTGCGACCGCAAAGCTAGTGTTTCATCGCTTATGGTTAAAGAGTCCATGGGATAAGAGCCGCCTGAAGAAATAAAGGCACAGTGGAAAGAATGGTGTGCAGACGTGGTCCAACTCCATTCTGCGACGATTCCACTAAGTCTAAGAGCAGGCTTCGATGCAGAAGTAGTCTGCTGAGCTTCATGCGCTGCGGTGCTTGCGCTTATTATAGGGCACTCGACACCTTTGGTAACAGTCACGTCGCTTGTAGAAGCCAAATCGCTAATAGAACCGACAAAAGCTGCTGATACTGGAGGTTATGTCGGCAGTGGCAGAAGGAAAGCTAATGAAAAAGCAACAGAAATTTCGTGAACTGTCGGCTAATGCATGAGCATTGCTTGTCTTGGCTGCGACTTCGTTTTTGTTTAGTTTTGCTTACTTGATTTTCTTAGCTTGTGCGCGTCTACCATTGACCTTTCAGGCGGCGAAAAATGCTTAAGCTTTTGTGGGTAACTGCGAAATTTGCTCGCCGCGTCCGGCGCTTTCAAGGGAATCGCACCAATTGAGCCGGAATGCCGGGCACCAGCGCGTCACAATGGAGCCGAGCGTTCAATAGGGAACACCAGCTACCGCTGTAGCACGCGAGGTATTGCGTAAGGGCAGAGGGCCTCGCAGTGATGTCACCCTCATTGTCACTCTCGCAAGCCTTGCTATGCGCGTGTTCCCTGTCCAAGCAAGCTCTTGCCTACGTTCTAACTGCGCCGCGGGAAGGCCATCGCCGGAGGTGAGGCAATGATAAGGCCGAATGAAAATTCGCCAGGCGTCCCAACGCGATTGCTTGCCCACGAGATGTTGATAGATAGTTTTGCAATTGGGGCCCAAAGACGTTGGAGCCCCAAGCCTTGGTAGCGCTTGCTTTTGAAAGAGCGTCAGATTTGACAAATGGACTTGATTGATAATTGACTGACTGACTGACTAATCGACTGACTATGTGACTTGAATGGATAATTTGACTCAACCCCAAATTTAAGTTGATCTACCTCCAAATTTCAATTGGCCCACCCCTACTATAAGTTTACCCAGGCTATATTTAAAGAACCTTATGTGTATTCTATTTATTTTATTCTCTTGCTTTATTCGTTTATTTTTTTTTATCGCTTAAAATGTACAAATCATCTACATATACACTAATGTATCGAGTAAATGTCCTTCCAAATTGCGTATTGTGCAGATACAGTGCATTGCACTTTTCGCGTGAGAGCACTAGGGAGCTTGCCAAGGAATTTTACGCATTAAGCGCAGTTTTCTTTTAAACTGTAGGAAGATACTTGCGCCTCGGTCAGCTTGGAAAATAACCACGTTAAAACTGCGAAGAGAGCGACATTTTTTCACTAAGGTGGTACTCGGATCGGCTGTAAAGCATGAACTCCATGCAAGCAATCTTGCATGCGACACCGACAAACGACGCGATGGCGATGCCTGTCGCGTTCACGTGTCGCCTACAATTTGTACCTATGCGAGCTACGAATTAGAGCGACCTCTCCGTAATGTCGCCGGGATGCGGGCCGCAATTACGTGTCCGAACTCGCGCGACGCGCGCTTTAGTTATTTAGGTTGACGTGTTTTACTGTCGAGAAGCAGCATGAAATATTTCCTGGGGTCTTGGAGTAGATTCCTATCCTTTCACGTAAAAATTCAATCATTTGCTGGTTCCGTGCGCCAATCGGTAGTGCTCGAATGATGTACATGCAGTTCCTGCTTCGCGTTATTGGCTAGTCGCTCGTGGAACTTCCGGGTGACAAGCGACGAATCCTAGATTTTCAGAACCGAGCGATCGGGCTACAAGACCGAGCGATCTGTTCAAGCGACGGTCCGTTTCGTCGCTCGAAGCCGCCACCCATCGCCGTCGCGCGCAGCAACGCTCTCATCGGGATTAGCCTTTATGGACTCAGTTCGCGAGACCGAAAGGCAGTGGCGACTAAGCGGCGCTTCACGGCGAAAGATATTCACAACGCAAAAGCCACCTGGATGCCATTGAACCTACATTTCTCGCAATTTGTGCCGTTCACCTAAGTAGGAAAGAACAAATTAAAGCACTTTTGCCCATTTGACAAAGCACCCGAAGGGGAGCCCAGGTTTAGCGTTGCACTGAAGCTCCTCTAACGGTAATCTAAATATACGCGGGCGAGATATGTTGAGTGACGTTGTAGCCAAGGCTAGTGATATTGCGCAACAGAACGCCTTCGCAGCTAGCAAACGTTTCGCAATGTCATCATGGTAGTGCCTCCAGAGACTCTATAATCATGATATAATTTGCAGGCGTCGCAGCTCGATGGTACGGGAGAGATTATATTGAAGGAAATCACTGTTCCATTGTAGATACTTTCCATTTCGCTCAGAGCACTGTATGCACCATATTATAAGCGCACAGCTGCAAAGATATAAAGCTAATGCTTGGGCACACAAGCGCTCATGCTAGGAGTGGTGGCAGAGATTTGGCCAGGCTTCGCTGCAAAGGCAATTGAGCATAGTGTCGAGGTGCGTTTCCTTCCCGTCATCTGGTATGCAGCCCAATCGAAAGTGCGTCTTTACCGTGTCTGGAGACCTTCTAAACATGCCGGCACAGACAGCGTGTGCTCGAACGAAGCAGTATCACGTGTCCCGAGCGTCTGTATAACTACAGTTGCAATATATAAAATTTGGCAGAGAGACGTAAGACTGCTTATGTGTGGCAATGAAAAGGCAATATAGCCCCTTTGGTGAAATGGCTTTATTAGATACACTCATTTGTGCACTCATGTTGCCACGCCACCTCCTCCCCACTGACTGTGCCTTCACGTGCCCAATTAGGCACGGACCAGGCGACAGCTTTAGTCGGCTGGTCCGTGCCGACTAAAGCGTGCGCGTGCAATGACGCACGTACTAGACACTCATTTCGTCAGCCAGAACCGCAGAGCCACCGCGGCATCGGAGGAGCATACTCACATGGCACCCCAGAGTCTCGGGTTTGATTCACAACCAGGACTATATGTACCAAGTTTTCTTTTCGAAGCCATTAATTTAACAATTCGCAGCAACCTCCTTGAGAAGTTGGACGGCAATGAGAGCATTTCTTGATGTGTTTTTGCTCCGTCAATAATTTTTGGTACCATCACTCGGTCATGTCGCCGACTACGACAGATTTTCGTATAACGAGATATAATGTGTTCGCATTGGAACAATGTCTTTAAGCACGGTCGCACTGGATGACGCGCACGTTTCCCTCCTTTACTGACTTCGCTATCCCTTGGAAAGGCCACTGGCTGTTTTCGGAGAACAGTTACCGCTGAAGCACCTAACGCGTGTGCAGCATGCGTTGACTTGAGATAAAGTAAGCGTGACTCTAACCCCTGCTAAAACAGCTGCAGGAGCATTCCACACGCGGCCACCTGGATAATCCTGCATGTACACGCGCTCTTCACCGAAAGGCTGCGTTGCATTTATTTTCATGGTCACATTGGAACGCTTCCGTTTTCAAATATGGTGACACCCAGAAGCTGTGCGCAGACATGACGATGTGAGGGAATCATGCGCGCGGACTTTTATCATGAAAGTTTATGGTGCTTTTCTGGGAAAATTGTCATGTCGCAGTCTTGTATCTTACATCGCACGGTTGGTGTACTATTACGTGATGCTCTGCAAAACTTGACCTGTGAAGATGCCTGCCGTATCTTTTGACCTGTCGATGAAGCGCTCTGCTCTAAATGATGAAAATACACTTCTGAGAAAGCGTTACGATAAATGAAACGTTGTCATCAACCTTAGTCAGCAGCGAACACTTCTTTCAAAGTAATTATGTTGATACCTGTCGTGTCAGAAAGCTACGCCTAGGCTAACAGGAAACTGCAGTCAAAGAATCTGTTCTATTTTGTGCTGAGCAAGAAGAATCCTTGCATGAAATACGCTGCTCTTTATCCCCTAGCTCTTCGTACACAGATGAGGCAGAAATAAGCTTCCGAGCTGCAGCGTGATTATTTTGACGAAGAGGTCGCTTCTGTTGACCAGATATCCAGCGTTCCCACACAGGCGTCCAGTGCGAACCCCCAGCGAGCGAACCCCATAGATATCGATGGTGGTCAAGCACCGGTAGCAGAGTGCATAACGCAGTTTCCGTTGCAGCAAGCATTTTTAGGAACTGTAAAATGAAAAAAAGATTCACCGACGATTACGATACTTTCTAATGCGAATATTGAGCGCAACTGTTTAGGTGTTTAGAATTTGTGATTTATTGGGGAAAACTTTTCGATTCTGAAGAACGCAGTCTTCTCGGCGGCGGCGTTGAGCCTCTGCTCGGGCAGCTCGTTCGGAAGCAGCGCAAACGAAGCCTTTCCGCCGGTTGCGTCGTCATTCCGGAGAAAGAAAGCGTGAACACTGGAACGCGTGGCTCGCGCGGAGCGCATTGTCAAGTGGTGGCGACACAGGCGCCAAGGGCGGGCGAGCTAGCCGCAGCCTGCAAGGACTGGCTCCGGACCACGGACTTTTGCCTGACTCGACCAGGAAGATTGTCGCCAAGTCAACACCTATAGGAGCTTTAGGGTCCCCCTTCGTACACAAACAACCTAGTGAGCCACCTACTTTCCGTGGAGCATCGTCGGACAATCCAGAAACGTGGCTCAGCACTTTCAAAAGGATCGCCCCTTCCAAAAACTGAACCTCTGAGGATAAGCTGCGCCACGTGAACTTCTCCTTGGAAGACGCCGCGAGGACATGGTTCGAGAAGCTGGAGTTTAGCTTTGCAGCGTGGGACCTGTTCCGCAGAAACTTCTTCAGGACCTTCACGAGCGTTGTCCGGAAAGAAAGGGTCGATGTTTACTGGAAGTCCGTACCAAGCGAAAACGTTGCCACCTTTACAGATGAAGTGAACTGTTTATTCTGCCACGCCCACCTGGAAATATACGAGAAGAAAGTTCACCTACTCAGGCCTAGTGTGAAGCAAGGACGTTTCGCCAAAATAACACGAAACCCACAGAACGCAGCTGCCATCGCCAAGTTCCCGCGGCCCGTTGACCAGAAGGCAGTGCGCTGATGCCTTGGCCTGTGAGCCATTTACAGGCGCTCCCTAAGATACTATTTAAGAATTGCGGTGCCATTAACCCACGTCATGAAATCTGACGTGGGCTTTGAGAGGGAAACACTGCAGTAAGACGCATTTGTGGAGCTGAAACGACGGCTGCAGTCACCAGCTGTACTGCACACTACGACAGACACCGGAATGGAAATCCACGACGACGCAAGTAGCATAGGCCTCGGTGTCGTTGTAGTTAAAAGAAAGGACGGGGTTTGAAGCGTAATAGCTTACTCTAGCAGGTCGCTGTCAAAAGCGGAAGCGAATTATCCTACAACAGAGAAAGAGTGCCTGGCGATCATTTGGGCGACGGTAACACGCCATGTGTTGGCTGGCAAGCTTAAAGGGTGCTTGAGGTCGCCTTGCACGCCGGAGTCTGAGACTCAAAGAATTCGACATCATCGTGGTGTATAAGTCGGGGAGGAAGCATTCTGACGCCGACTGCTTCTCGCGCGTCCCTATTAACCTGTCATCGCAAGGTGAACTCGACGACGACGCCTTCCTAAAGCCAATAACCGCAGACGACTTCATCCAGAAGCGGGGAACAGATCCGGAGTTAGGCAACCTTGTCAAGTACTTAGGTAAGACCGACGTATTCCCGAGGGTTTTTCGGTGAGGACTGTCTCCGTTTCTTTACACAATGACGTTCTCGTGAAAAAGACCCTCTCCCTGTCCGCGCAAACTATTTTCTCGTTTTGCCTGCAGCACTCGGACCAGAAGCCCTACACGCTCTGCACGACGAGCCGGGTACCTCGGGATTTCCCCTATGCTAGCAAGAGTACAAGAGAAGTATTATAGGCCGCACCTGACCGCCAATGTCGCCCGTTACATCAAGACATGCCATGACGGCTTAAGACGTAAGAAACCATGGACGAAGCCAGCGGGATTGCAAAATTGTGAGGACTATAAAATTTTGCGAAAGATAGGTGCAGGCTTTCGGAAAGTGTATCAGAAAAGAATCTTTCTTCTTTAACGGATTCACTGGTATCGAAAGATGTGCCCTCACTTCCAGCAAAAGTAATGAGTGCGTCATATGGCGCTTCTTTTCACCGAATGGGTGCGATCACTTGAGAACTGCTGACCTTGTGATACAGGCAGTGAAGTGCATGCTACAGGAATACGTAGGCCCCAGGCTAGTGGCATCAGTAATCACTGCCGCCGTTAACAAAATACTCATTTGCGATGGTTCTACGCACAGGAGTAGACACCACATGCCGCCCTCTATGGTCTCAATGACAAGTCGAGCGACGGCGCTGCATGAAATTTGGAGGGACATTTCGCATTCATTATGCTTTTTCCTCCATTGTGTAATGAATGGATGGAAACAACGTCCTTGTAACTCCGGAATGGTTAAACGACCCGGGCTCAGGTATCCCATGAGGGGATTTCGAGGCCTTTCCTCATCGTCGCCTCTCGGCACCGCCGGAGTGCCGACTCCTGTGTCCTGAGGTTGAAACTGCGCAGACCAGCAGCCCACTTCGTCGCAAGAACCTCCGGAGCTACTGTCATTTTAGCTGATATAAGACATTGTGTCATAAAACACTTGCTCATATGGCTTCACAAACATTCAAATGGAGACATGTGTTCACATACATGTAGTGGATTTTCAGTAGTATATTCCCTTCCCATCCAAGTACTATGCTCTGAGACTTCATACCGCACCTTGATATCGCAAATTTATTTATTGCTCTTCCTTGGAAAAAAGTAGGGATATAACGATATACTCGCTAACTAAGGTAACGGTGTGCCAATTTTCTAGCATGGTCTCTACAGGAAGTAGTGTGCTGCGCTGGGTGCACTGCAATGCCGATGCAATGGGGGCTTTCGTGTTTAGTATTCTGTAACAGTTCGCAGGCTGCTGACGCTATATTCGTAGGTCATAGGTTTCTCAGGTACCATGTACTAAGAATCCCTGGTTCCGGACAGGCCGCCATTGTAATATGAACCTGGCAATGTTTAACGCTAGAACGTGATCTAGTGAGGTGAGTCTAGAAGTACTATTGGAGGATTTATAGGGCAGTAAATGGACATAATAGTGCTCAGTGAAGTTAGGAGGCCAAAAGCAGCATATACAGTGCTAAAAAGCGGGCACGTCCTGTGCTACCGCGGCTTAGCGGAGAGACGAGAACTAGGAGTCGGATTGCTGATTAATAAGAATACAGCTGGTAACATACAGGAATTCTATAGCATTAACGAGAGGGCGGCAGGTCTTGTTGTGAAACTTAATAGGAGGTACAAAATGAAGGTTGTACAGGTCTACGCTCCTACATCCAGTCATGATGACCAGGAAGTCGAAATCTTCTGTGAAGACGTGGAATCGGTGATAAGTATAGTGAAAACAAAATACACTATACTGATGGGCGACTTCAATGCCAAGGTAGGCAAGAAGCAGGCTGGAGTGAAGGCAGTGGGGGAATATGGCATAGCCACTAGGAATAGCAGCGGAGAGTTATTAGTGGAGATTGCGGAACACAACAATATGGGGATACTGAATACCTTCTTCCGCAGTCGGTATAGACCAAAGTGGACGTGGAGGAGCCCGAACGGTGAGACTAGAAATGAGACTTCATACTCTGCGCTAACACTGGCATCTTAAAAGATGTGGACGTGCTGAGCAAGGTGCGCTGCAGTTACCATAGGATGGTACGAACTCGAATTAGCCTAGTCCTCAGGAGGGAACAGAAGAAACTGGTACATAAGCCGATCAATGAGTTAGCGGTGAGAGGCAAACTAGAGGAATTCCAGGTAAAGCTAGAGAACAGGTATTCGGCTTTAACGAAGGAAGAGGGCCTTAGTGTTGAGGCAATGAACGACAATCTTGTGGGCATCATTAAGGAGTGGGTAATAGAAGTCGGTGGTAACTCCGCTAGACAGGATACCAGTAAGCTATCGCAGGAGACGAAAGATCTGATCAAGAAACGCCAATGTATGAAAGCCACTAACCCTACAGCTAGAATAGAACTGGCACAACTTTCGACGTTAACTAGCAAGCGTAAGACAGCTGACATAAAGAAGTATAATGTGGATAGAATTGAACATGCTCTCCGGAACGGAGGAAACCTAAAAACAATGAAGAAGAAACTAGGAATTGGCAAGAATCAGATGTATGCGTTAGGACACAAAGCCGGCAATATCATTACTAATATGGGTGAGATAGTTCATGCGGCTGAGGTGTTCTATATAAATTTATACAGTACCAGTGGCGCCCACGACGGTAATGGATGAGAGAATAGTCTATAGAAATTCGATATCCCCCACGTAATGCCGGAAAAAGTAAAGAAAGCCTTGGGAGCTATGCAAAGGGGGATCGCAGCTGGGGAGGATTCGGTAACAGCAGATTTGCTGAAGGATATGGTGGGCAGATTGTTCTAGAGAAGCTGGCCACCCTGTATACGCAATGCCTCATGACCTCGACCACACAGGAACCTTGAGAGAATGCTAACATAATCCTAATCCATAAGAAAGGGGGCGCGAAAGACTTGAAAAATTATAGACTGATCAGCTTACTGTCAGTTGCCTGGAAACTATTTACTAAGGTAAGCGCAAATAGAATGAGGAACACCTTAGTCTTCTGTCAAGCAAAGGACCAGGCAGGATTCCGTAAAGGCTACTCAACAATAGACCATATTAACAGTATCAATCAGGTGATAGAAAAATGTGCGGAATGTAACCAACCTCTATATATAGCTTTCAACTTGGATGTATGAGCCTCCATCGCTGCGGACGTAGTACCAAACCTGTAGTAATTTGAATGAGTCCGAATAAAACTTAAGAAATTTTAATGAACCTATCTGTTTACTTGCCCCAAAATTGTTTGCTTTGATTGCTTACCATGGGCGGCTTTGCACAAAAGAGCTGTCGCCGAGCATAAATCATTCGGCCTTGTTCCAGGCGCAGATCGCTATGTGGAACATTAAGGACCACAAAGCAGAGAAAACGAAAGCTGCCTCAAGCGTCATTTTCCGCCAAGTAGATGGGCCACCTTTTAAATGCCAATTATCTATTTGCCCTGTTGGAGCCAATGTGTTCGCAAGTGAACGCATTGTTAACCCAATTGCATTTTGTTGCCGCTCATTGTCCCAAAAATATGGGCTGATCCCAAAACTAAGGGCAACGTGATTGGCTGGTACCAGAGATACTGCAAACAAATACCGACTCTTGTGCGAATTAAGGGGACATAGAAAGAAACTTCTGTATCAGTAAATTACTATTCCACAATATCAAACACGATGAGACGCCTGGGAAGCCAGAAAAGGGCAATCACAAAAACGACTGCGACGCTTCCTTGAAGTACCCGCAGCAGCTAGCTGTGACGTCATATATTTCGACAGCGTTTCCAGTTGCTTTGTAGTCCTTTAGCTGCAATGGCAGACAGCATTTTGCACTAATTAATCAAAGTTTTTAACATGGCCAGATTCGGGAACTTTTCCTCGAACAACGCAGCCTAAGTACGAAAAAAATAATATTTACAATTTGTGACATCACAGTGACGCACGGGTGTTGGAGGTTCAGCGCAAAACTCAAACTGGACCCTTGAGCTTCCTTTACGACCATAATAATCTACCGACTACTTGAAAATCACCGACAACAGAGTTTCAAAAGATTTTCTTTGGTGTTCGTTTAATTTAGTGTGATTAGTCAGTAGTCAAAGAGAGCACCGGATATAGTATAAATCAGGGCGGTCTGACTGGCCAGTATGAGACGTAGTGCAGGCGAACACCAGGTTTAATGGAAATTAAGGCGTCATATATATATATATATATATAGCTGTGACGTCATATATTTCGACAGCGTTTCCAGTTGCTTTGTAGTCCTTTAGCTGCAATGGCAGACAGCATTTTGCACTCGTTAATCTAAGTTTTTAACATGGCCAGATTCGGGAACTTTTCCTCGGACAACGCAGCCTAAGTACGAAAAAAAAATATTTACAATTTGTGACATCACAGTGACGCACGGGTGTTGGAGGTTCAGCGCAAAACTCAAACTGGACCCTTGAGCTTCCTTTACGACCATAATAATCTACCGACTACTTGAAAATCACCGACAACAGAGTTTCAAAAGATTTTCTTTGGTGTTGGTTTATATTTAGTGTGATTAGTCAGTAGTCAAAGAGAGCACCAGATATAGTATAAATCAGGGCGGTCTGACTGGCCAGTATGAGACGTAGTGCAGGCGAACACCAGATTTAATGGAAATTAAGGCGACGCGTGGCTGCAAGTAATGCACGTGAGCTTAGACGTGAGCCCGAACAACCCAAAGTGCAGTCGTTGTCGTGCGGTCGTCATTCTGTTGTCGTCGTTTCCTTGCCTTTTTGACATTGCGATCATTTCGTTTTCATCTCAGGCGCTTTTTTTTCTCTGTTGCTGTAACTGCGTAGACATATCGTTATCCACACGTCGTCTTCGAGCCATCGACACCATACAATCTCCATAATTCCATCGTCGTCGTGCCATTGTTGTCATTGCGTCCTTCCTTAAAAATTTCTTCAAAAGTTTATTGGCTGCTATATTGCAGCCTTCCCGTTGAGAGAAAAGAAACTTAAAAGTACAAAGTACGGAAAACCATGGATAAATGAAACGTTGTATGAGAAAATAAAAAAAAAGAGAAATGAAATGCACCATAGGTTTACTGAAACTAAAAATCCCGATCTTTTATTCAAAATACAAAAGTTATGGGAAAAACTAAATCATCATCATCATCATTGGCCTATTTTATGACTACTGCAGGACGAAGTCCTATCCCTGCGATCTCCAATTACCCCTGTCCTGTGGCAACCGATTCCAGATGGCGCCTCCGAATTTGCTAATTTCATCACCGCTCCTAGTTTTCTGCCGTCCTCGACGCCGCTTCCCTTGCCACCTATTGTGTAAACCTAATCGTCCAACCGGTTATCTAACCCGCCGGCGCGGCTCGATTGCTTTCTCTTATGTTCAATTAAAATATCCGCTATCCCGGTTTGCTCATTGATCGACACTGCCCTCTTCCTGTCTCTTAATGTTATCCCTAACATTCTTCGTTCCATCGCGCTTTGCGTGATCCTTAACTGCTTTTCGAGCTTCTTTGTATGTCTCCAAGTTAACAACACCCGTAGAATGCATTGATTCTACACCTTTCTTTTTATTGATAATGGTAAGCTTCCAGTCAGGATGTGAAAATGTCTACCGAAAGTGCATCAACCCATTTTTACTTTTTTTCTGTTTTCATGATCAGGATGCCCTATGAGTAGTCGACCTAGGTAAACGTACTCCTTGGCAGACTCTAGAGACTGATCGGCGATCCAGAACTCTTCCTCCCTTGCCCGGCTATTGATCATTACCTTTGTCGTTTGCATATTAATATTTAACCCCACTCCTATACTCTCTCTTTTAAAGTCGCCAATCATTTGTTCTAACTCGTCGCCAGTGTTGGGGAACAGGACAATGTTATCTGAAAACCTAAGGTTGCTGAGATATTTGCAGTTGATCGTTACTACTAAGCCTTCTCAGTTCAATAGCTTGAAAATTTATTACGAGCACGCAGTCAATAGCATTGGAGAGATTGTGGCTCCTTGTAAGACCCTTTCGTTTAAAGGTTTCCTGCTTGCGGAGAATTGTGGTACCTGTGGAATATCTGTAGATACTCTAATATCTAAGATATCAACGTAAACATCATGCACTCCTTGATTACGTAATACCTGTATGAGAACTGGTATCTCGACTAAATCATATGGCTTTTCGTAATCTTTGAAAGTCATAGAGGGGCTGACTGTACTTTGCGGAGTTCTTTACCTCATTGATGACATGAATGTGATCTCCTATATAGCATTCGTTCCTGAAACTTGCCTGTTCTCTTGGTTAACTAAAGTCCAGTGTTGCCCTTACTCTATTGGAGATAATTTCCGTAAATATTATATATAATACTAGGATTAAGCAAATGGGCCTATAATTTTTCATTTCTTTACCGTCTCCTTTTTTATGGTTAGTATAATGTTGGCATTCCTTTAGTTTACTTGGACCTTTGAAGGCAATAGACAGTTCGTATAAAAGGACGCTTGTTTTCAAGCATTATGTCTCAACCATCTTCGATTAAATCGACTTGTAGTCCATCGTCTGCTGCCGCTTTTTCCCGTTTCATGTCTTGCAAGGGCCTTTTAACTTCATCGCTATAGCCATAATGAAGCCTCTGTAACCTGTGCATTACCACTTCAATTGGAGGTATCTGGCTGCTTTGGGTGCAGTACAGGTCAGTAAAGAATTCTTTCCCTGCTTTTACTCTATCTTGATATTACCCTGCCTATCTTTCAGTGCATACATCTTGGCTTGTCCGATGCCTAGTTTCCTTCTCACTCTTTTCAGGCTGCGTACATTTTTTTACTGCTTCCTCAGTCTTTTTAGGGTTACAATTCCGAATATTCCTTATTTTCTCCTTGTTCAGTTTTGACTGTTCCCCCAATTCTATCTGATCTCTTGAGTTGGACACCTTCATTCTTTTCGTTTTTTTATTAGGTCCTTTGTTACTTTGGAGAGCTTACCTAATGGTTGCCTTCGTTCCGTACCTTCCACTTCAATTGCTGCTTCTCAAGCCAGCGTATTTACGAGGCGTATTGATTGCCTCGATGCCAAGTCCATCTCTCTGTTCTAAGGCTATATTTATGTTTGCAAGTGCCAAATTGAATTCGTCTGCTTTTACCCTTACTGCCTCTAGGTCGGCCTGTTCTTTTTTGATAAAATTGAATTGAATCCTAGCCCGCAGTAATCTATGATCACTGCACTTTACCCTACCTAACACTTCTACATCCTGCACTATGCTGGGATCGTCAGAAAGGAACATCATGTTTACAACTCTTAGGTTACCCAATCATTTAAAGATAGCGCGTGTGTGTCCTCTGTATAAGGGTGGTAACAGAATATAAATATCAAATTATCGCCCAATCTCTACACTGCCAATGCTGCATAGAATGTTTCAGGGATCAACAAACATTAGGAGAGAAACTTTTCCTTGTAAATATAACATTATAACCTGCTCACAAAATGGATTTGTGACGCGTAGCTTTCCTAAACAAGGATTGTTGTCCATTAAAGAGTAAATATTTGGTAATATTGAATGTCGGAAAGATAATCTTGGTTTATTTCTTGACATTCGGACAGCATTTGACTGTGTCCAACATATTTTACTGTATAAATCTGCTGATTATGGAGTTTGTGGTAAACCTTTGCACTTATTAGGACGTCATAGGGACAACAGGCTTCAATTTGTAATTCAATCACTGCTCTTCTGCTACCATGGTTGTGCAGCGTGGTGTTTCTTCGGGATCATCAATTTTGGGGCAATTATTGGTGATAGTGCATATAAACAATATAACATATATTCTTCACTCACCCGATCTGGTCATGTGCGCTGATTACACCAATGCCTTTTTCAGTGACTGTTCCTTAATGAAATTATAAGGGTAAATGATTATTTAAATAGATTGGGAAATTGACTGAGGGCAAATAAGGTTGGCATGAATCTTGCAAGAACTACACACATATTTAGCTCGATCAATTCTACTGAACAAAGTAGTGTAATTATACACAATATTATAAAACACGTTGTCAGTAACAAGTTTCTAGGTGTTTGGTTTAAAGAAATCCTGCGATGGAATGTTCATTTTTTTTAATTTAGTAAAAGATATCAGTAAAACTATAGGATGTCTTTTTAAAGTTACTAATTCCCACATGGCTAAAAAATTCTATGTATTATGCTCTTTTTTTATTCCAAATTATCATATTGTATTCGTGTGTGGGGAACCACTTCATCTGGAAGCTGAAATAGGTTGCTTGTTCTGCAAAAGAAAGCTCTCCGATCCGTAAAAGATTATTACGGCTGACAGCTGGATTTTCCTGCAGAACGCTTATTCAAAAATATACAATTACACTTGCACATCAAATTTATTACTATCCTGTACTGCAATATATTCACCAAAACAAACTTTACACCGCGCTACCTGACAGGCCTGCCATAACGTACCATCTGCGAACACGTAGAAAATTAGCGCCTATCCCTCGGACTCACTACGGGAAACAAAAATTTGCCTTTTTGGTACCATTTTCCGTCAATCAAACTTCACTAGGTGTGGAATTGTCGAGTTCAGCAAAGGTGCTTAAAAATAATATCAAGCAATATTTGAATAAGTAACCTATATAGTTGTACTGGCTGTAGTATTGCACATGGTGTAAGACAAGCTTGTTATGTTTTTTTTTATCCCTTCAAAATTTATAAATATTTAGGTATTGTATTGGTGCCTCGTTATTGTTGTTTTATATGTACATAACCAATGTATCTTCTATTGTTTCATGTGTGTTGGGTGTTTGATTTACACGCACATTTTGTTTTATATCCATTGGATATTTGTGCTGCTGTCTGTAGCAAGGAGCCAAGGCTCAACCAGGCCTACCGCCTTTTGCCTTGGATAGTCCTTTCGTTTGAAAGACATAAGCATAAAATACAATCACAATGCTGTCGCCACGCCGTTGTCATCGTCCGACCGTTTTCATTTTGTCTTAGCAGTTGTACTCTCGTCAACCCATTGTCGTCATACCTTTGCCGCCTCACTGCCTTAATGACTCGAGCTTCGGGATGCCTTCGTCGTCGTGCCAGCACCGTCCTCATTATACCGTCGCCGTAATGCTATGCAGTTGTGCCGTCGTCTTCGTGCCATTGTAACTATTTTGGCACCGTCATTATATTGTCGCCACACAATATGCATCATATCGTCGTCGTATTATAGTCATCATGCAGTCCCCGTTAGATCATCATCATCATAATGCAGCGGTAGTCCCGCCACCATCGTCATACTATCGTCGGGACTGGAGCGGCGTCATCCAATGATCCACATAAAGATGTGGCTCCATCATCGTCACCACTGCTGCATGCGTCATCATGCCATGGTCATCAGGCGTCACGTCACGAGAAGGTCCGCTCGTTCTTGGCTACTCTGTGCGCGGTGGATTAGTGGCTCTCGTGTCAGACTGCTAATCACTCTTATTCCTAGGGAGAGTGTACATTTTTCATCCACACTAGAGATCCGAGCGGGTTTATCATAACCATAAAGTGCGTGAATTCAGGTCACGAACCGATATGTTCAAGATGTCGTTTTTTCCTCACACTGTTCGAGAATGAAATGCTTTATCTTCATTTATTTATTTATTTACTTATTTATTTATTTATTATATTGAATACTGCGGACACGTGGTCCAAGCAGGGAGGGTGACATATGGTACATACAAAGAAAATCACATTGACAAAACAGAACAATGAAAATCAAGATTAGGACGCAGATTCAATTTATACAATTCTATTCGGTTACAGTTCGAGGAAAAAAAGAAAAGTTATGTGTGTTTGTTCTTGCAAACTAAGGGGTTGATGCATCATGTCTGCGGTGGCGTGCAGTTCTGGTCGACAACTGCGATAAATGTTCAGATGGGTCAAGTGATGAATTGTTAGTGTGAAGTAGTTTAAAGAATTCAAGTCTCTCTTTTTTTATTCCAAGTTCGAGTGGTTCAAGGTTGTTATTTTTCATAAGTTCGGTGGGGGAATCACATCTGGAAAATTTGTGAAATATAAATCTTACCGCTTTTCTCTGAATTCTCTCAAGACTATTGATATTAGTTTTTGTGTATGGATGCCAAACTGTGCAAGCATATTCGAGCTTAGGTCTAATTAGGGAGATGTAGCATAGCATTTTAACGTTAGGTGGGGCTTTCTTAAGTTTGTCTCAGCAGGCATAGTTTTCTGAAGGCTGAAGCGCAAGTGTTAGTTATCTGATCATTCCATGATAGTGAATTGTTAAGGGTCACTCCTAGGTATTTATGGCTAGTGACTTCACGAAGATGTGATGGAGCTAACTTATATGCATGAAGCAGTGGTGATTTGTTATGTGTCATTCGCAGTAGTACGCTTTTATCTGTGTTTGGTGTCATTCCCCAGCACCCTCACCATGCAAGAATATTATTTAAACTACCACCTAAACTAGTTTGATTATGGAGACAAACAATATCATTCAAGAGCACACAATCATCGGCAAATAATCGAATCTGTACACCACCTTCAACCGTGTAAACAATATAATGATTATATAGAACAAGAGGAAGAGGACCGAGCACACTGCCCTGGGGAACACCCGATGTGACCGGAAGGCAGCCCGATTTTTCGCCATTTATCTGAACGGATTGTTTACGCTTCGACAAATAAGCAGAAATCCAAGAGATAAACATTTGAGGGATTCCTGCATTTTCAAGTTTGAGGATTAATTTATCATGAGGGACCGTATCGAATGGCTTACGGAAGTCAAGGAAAATTGTCTCTGTCCGTTCGTGTCAAGGGTTGATGCAAACGAATGAACTACAGTGACCTGTGTGACAGTCGAATACCCTCTTCTGAACCCATGCTGGAAATTAGTTAAAATGGAATGCTTTTCTAGATATGTGGTTATGCTTTTTGCTATTATGTTCGATGAGTTTGCAGCATGATGACGTTAAAGAAATAGGACGGTAATTATCTACAAGTAGATGGTCTCCCTTTTTATGAATTGGTGCTATTCGGGCTGTTCTCCAGTCATTCGGTAACTCAGACGACAATAATGAAGCACAGAATACTATAACAAAAAACTTTTATAAGGTTACAGCATATCTACGGAGAAAAGAAATAGGGATATTATCAGGCCCACTTGAACATTTAGGTTTTAGGGTCAGCACCATAGACAGTACACCAGCATACTATAAAAAATTCACATCAAAAGGTTGGTACGCTGGGCATTTACGTGAACAATTACTGGGAGTTGAGAAGACACTGTGAAAAAACATTAAAGTGATGAGCATGTTCAACCTTCTCCGTAACTATCTGTCCATTTATTGTCATTTGGCATATTGGTTTCTTCTTCTCGGCAATGTAATTCCAAAATTTACTTGGATCGTTTGTAATAAAATTAGGCAGAGATTAGTTAAAATAATAATTATTTGATTTACGCACGGCAAGTGCAAGCTTGTCTTGTAGTTCAGATATTAAGTTTGGCTGCGTGCGGGCCTTTTTTAATCTCTTAATTTTACGTTTCATATTAATGATGTTGCGATTGATCCATGGTGTTTGCTTGTGAACTTGTTTTTTCGTATTTGGTATGAATTTATCAAGGCGAAAATGACACATGTCCTTAAAGCGGGCCTAAAGTAAGTTAACATTATTTTCATCAAAATCAGTTAGACAATTTTCCAAGTAATCAATCGCGCATGCGTTGTTCGCGCGAGAATAATCTTTGACAAAATGGACAGATGATTTTTTAGTTTTAGCACAGGAAACAAGATGTAAGCCAACACAAACAAGACAGTGGTCGGATAGCCCCAGTTCGATCACCACCGTGAATTCATCGAATTTCCGAGCTAAGAAAACAAGGTACGATGAAAACGAGGTACAAGATGAAGAACCTTGCACAAGTATTGGTTCCAGAACAACTTGTCTGAGATCATGTGGTAACATGATATTAAAGAGTACTTTAATATTCTGACTGTGATGTGGCCCAGGCTGAAGGTGCATCCAGTCTACACCGTGCAAATTAAGATCGCCTAATAGGATAATCTTACAGTTTAAATAGTTATTCATACAAGACCGTAATTCATGCAAAAATTCAGGAGGGGAGTCACGAGGTCTGTAGAATGCGAATATAACGAGGGTATAACCCCCAAGAGATACCTTTATGCATGTATACTCCAACGTATATATTATGTCCAGAACGACAGCCTCTATCGGATCTTTAATTAGGACCGCCACACCTTCTCCCCTAGAAGACCTATCCACGCGTTTCTTGTTAATATTACTGACAATGAAGTGTTTGCATTGTCATTGTGACTGCCCTTGTAATATATTTTTGGTACAACCCCCCCCCCCCCCTCTGTACGCCACTGTGGCGCTGTGGGTAAATAAATAAATAAATAAATAAATAAATAAATAAATAAAAACGGAAACTTGCTCCCTGATGTTACTTGCGTTCTTTTCATCCGCTTAAGCATGTCTTCCCCTTGGTCTCTACTGTATATGGCCCTGTACACTGGAACATCCAGAATTACATCACGTTCATCTTTGCACAGCTACTTACATTTCATTCAGAACAATAAAGGTATTCATTCGAGAGTCTAACAGACAAGAACCGTAATCCTTAAATAACCTCCTTAAAAAAACCATAAACAGAACCAAACTATTAACCCTAACCACTCTATGCCTATTTTTTGACCCTTTGGTAGGTTTAGCTATCACACCCGCAGCAGGAATGGGCCTCTGTACCAACGACACAGCAACGTAACGAGCTTCTTAGCCTCACGTGGCCTCAGCTTAAGTTACGGAAAAAAGTGGAACCGTTTTATTACCTGTCGTATAAAGGTGTGCGCCATTCCCATGTCCCAGTTCTAACCCGACTGAAGAAATTCGTGTGACTGCACCATTCCCAATGCAAAGCCAACACGAATACTGCGAAGATTCTGTACAGCTTCTGTATATTCACCCTTTAACAAAGCAATACCTGCGTTAGATACCACAATTTTGCGACAGAAAAAAAATGGATTGCAAACTGTATAGAAACAAGCGCGTTCTCAAGATTGAGCTGTAGGATTGCTATACGTGCTTGCTGAATGCCACAGCACTCAATCACGCACCGCATCTTGTGTATACTCGTCACAATGGTTCGCCGTATGAGGCCACATGTTTGGTGAGGACCAATACCTTAATGACATTCTCTTGTCGCCATGCTAGTACTTTCATCAAGTTTTTGTAATCAGAATTGGTTTACAGAACTGTATGAGGAAACCAATTTTAACTTCTCGGTCTCTTCTGTCTTTGTTATTATTATTATTCTGTTTGTTAGTAACTACTTCACCGAATCAACGAGAGAAGGCAGCTATTTCATATGCTTTGATAAGTACGACTGTAATCATGTGAGAATTCTTATTTAAATATCTTGCAGTATAGCAGTATAGCAAGATAGCGCCTTGTCCTGTCTGTATTCCTTCTTGTGTGCCGTCACTATTGGCGCTTCACCTATTGAGACACCATTTGGCCCTGGCGACATGCCGGGATTGAAATTATTTATGTTTTTTTTACTTCAATTTCTGATATCGGACATTCTAAATCTGTTTCTGTCATTGCGAAGCCGTGAGATTCGCTTAATAAACTCCTGCTTAAAACCATGTTCATCCACACTGCCTAGAAGCAAAAAGAACTTCGTAGTTTTGAGGAAACGCACGTCCTATGCTAGAATTGCATTTAAGTTCTATCCCATTAGCTTCAATTAGGTCCATATGGTTCCACCGGGTTTGACTTTTCTCGACTCCAAGTGCACGTTCTGCTGCACTTTCACTCAAAGCCATGCATTGCCTCTGTTTGTACTCCGTGATAACGCGCCGCATCATAAAGCTGTAGCTTCTGTTTGACACCACGCATATCTTCGGCATACACGCCAGGTTTTTCTCATTCAAGCAAAACTACCTTATCAAGCGCCACATTAAGCACTTCCTTTTTATTTTTGGATTCGAACAATAGAATGCAGGAATTTGCATCGCTTTCGTTTTTATCTATTGCTTCGAAAATTCCCGCTGCTCTCCTAACTTGTACACAGCATCTTGAATGATATTTTTAAGTTAATGCATCACTGCTATGTTGAAGGATTCACCATTTAATAAATGGCACCCCTATCCCACCCGCCGCGGGTAGGCGGGCCTTTAAGAGCTGCGCTCTAAAAAAGACGACCGTTATTGTTAGTAAAAATAGCAGTGCTTGTAAATCACTTGCAGGGGTGACTGTGCCAATTCGTACCTTCCTAATGGGTAAAAATAGGCATAGAGTGGTTAGAAAACTAGTTCTTAAAACATTTCTCTTCAATGCGCATATTTGGTGCAATCAGCATAGTTAGCTATTGGCTGTCATACGCTGACTAATTCTGTAGAATATATGGCCGGGCTCTTCAACACCTGAGAGGGTAGGAAGATTGATAGTGCTTGGAATAGCCTTAAGGGGCTCAGGCGGCGTCCCGGAGTGATGGTTTTCCCGGCGTTTTTTTGAAAATCATCCGGGCAATCGTCACCTCCAACGATGCTTGCAGGCAACGCGTTTGTTTATCATGGAATATTTGTGCGGGCGTGCTCACGCGAAACACCTGGAGCTATAACTACGCACTTTCACCTCATATACCCACGCCATTGTGTACCGTATACCTAAGATGCGGGGTGAAAGGTAATACCTGGGATCTTATATGCCAAAACTATGATATGATTATGAGGTACGTCATTGTGGGGGCACTTCGATCTAACTTTGGCCACCCGGAGTTCTTTATTTCGCCTTCATCGAAATGTGGTCTTTACAGCCCTAACTTGATCCGGCACTTTCAGGCTTAGCAGGGCAACACGGTAGCCGCTGCGCCACCGCGGCAGGCTATGATGGCGGGTAACCTTCGGGACGCTATAAACGCTGCCCAGCGTGATTGTCGTTGTTTTTCGTCAGCCTTTCGGCCGAAACTATAATAAACGAAGCTGTCACGGCTTATTCGAAAACAGTTTCTCTCTCGTGTTGTGAGCAATCGCTCTAAACGAGAGAGATCAACCACTCTTCCCATTTTTATTCGGTGTGCTGCATGTCTTACATTCAACTGCTGTCGGAATAATGTCTAGTTTAAATAGAGGCCTCATGATTCTCGAACCACGGTCGACCATACCTTTACAGGGAAAATAGACGTTGCGGGAGCCATCTCATTCGTTGAATGCAGGGACTTCATCGAAGTGGTTGAGCCCATCTTCCACACCCTCGACGATATTGCCACAGTATGACATTGGAGGCTCGGACAGTGGACAATTCGGACAGGAGCGGACTTTACCACGTCAACGTCTAGCGTGTGACTTGCCCTTGTGGTCAACCATCTCTCAAGTCATGTGAGAGAGGGGCGAATTCAGGTGGCTATCGTTGCAGGCGACGACTGCGTTGAAATGCCCTGTCTACCTCCGGAATCTTGGAAGTGATGATTGGAACCTCAAATGCCTGACGGTAAAATTGACGCATGAGAAGGTTACTCGTTAAAGCAGGGCTGGCTGCACAACAGCTCCGACTGAGCCTAATGTAGATTTCTTCTGCGAAGCACCCGCGTCGTGCAGCCCCAGCTGAGGCACACTGTCGCCCAGCTACGAACATGGATGCCGCACCGTGTTGTCCCTTTCTTCATCTCGTGGTACTTCACAAATCATGAATCGCCAACTGGCCTACACTCACACTCTGCAACGTTCAGCCTGTACATTTAGAGCCAACGAAGGTTTTCCAGAGAGGCGCCACGAACATTCATATCTCACGCCAGCGTCTCGTTGCAAGAACTAATAAGCGTTATTTACTGTCGTGCCACCACGCGTGAGCCATTTGCAAGGGGCACAGCAAGTGGACCTTGTAGGAGGTAATAAATCAGGAAAGCGAGATATCTGCGCCTTGTAAACAGGGGACCCATGTGCTTATCGTTGCTAACGCCAAATCACGTTGAAAGGCACGCGTGTTTTCTGAGGGTGTTACGGCTACCTCTATTGAGACGTCGGAAGAAGTGGCATTACCTTTATTCTTCTGGCAGGTAGCAGCACGTCCGCATAGATCTTTATCACCGACTTCATTGTCAGCAGCTGAAGTCTTACATGCGAGATCCAGTCTTCTTGTGATAGAGACTCCACCAGAATATCAATAAAAAATTCAGCGACGATTTCAGTTCTTCCTAATGGTAATTTTAAACGCAGGTGTTTAGGAGTTCTGATGAAGCGATATATTTTTATTTTAACATGTTGTCTGGAACGTGGCATGACCAGCACTCAGTCCGGAGTGGTCGAACTGCCTGCTCATTTATACTGTCCACCAAGCGGAAGTTTATACCTTTTCTTTGTATTCTTAAACGGATCTTTTTTGCTGTGTCTTAATTTCAATTCGAACTCGTGTGGGGTGGCGATTTCAATATCAATATTATTCTCCACGCTCCCTTGAAACGAAATTTTGAGGCATTTATAGACATGCATGGTTGCTTCAATGTCATATCAACACCTACCAGAGCGACTCATAAGATATCTATCTACGTGTATCGACCTATACATTACAAACATTGCTCTGACAGATTAAATCCGGGGTGTATCCTGTGGCCTTAGTGATGATATGCCCGCATTTTTTAAGACCAGACATGTCACCGATCAACTGCTACTGATACTTTCATACAAGTGATTACGCAGAGTGGGTTAAAGATTTCCGTGAGAAATTAGGAAGCACAGACTGGGCAGATGTTCATGCCACACAAATTCCGGTGCTCGCTTGTGAAAGCTTCCTCGATATATTTTCTCCTTGCTGTCACAGACATTTAACCTTTAGTATTACGAAAAAAGAACCTTCCAGGATTCGCAAGCCGTGGTTCACAAAAACCTCTCAATAAAATAAAGAAACAAAAACAGGCTTTATGATGATTTTATTAGGCTACGAGATCCATACGACAGAGTTCGAGCTTTTCGGAAACGTATCACCAATGAGCGGTGCAGTTCGAGAAACCATTATTACACTGATTTGTTCAAATCATGTGAAGTAGACAGACAGATGACATGGAAACAGCTTAATGTTCGCCTGTTTTCCAACCACCTGTGCAGATTATAAGCAATGGTGTACAGCTAACTGGTGAGTCACCACTTGATGCCTTCAATGATTACCTAGTGAGTAATAACAATATTCCCGTATGCAAAAGTGCCAGCGATTTCACAAGCAAATGTTTCAGACGCTATATTCCGGCACCCCACCAATGAATCAGCATTAACATGCCTTTTTCGGAGCTGAGCAAAAGTCGTAGCCGGGACGTAGATCATCTGTAAGTAAAGCCCATTACGTATGCCCTAGACTTTATCCATTGTTTCTATACATACACCACTTATGCCTGAACAGCGGAATCTTCCCACATAAAATGCAAGTGGCTAAAGAAAATATGTTATTCAAGTGTAGTGACATGACTCGTATGTCAAATTACACGCCCATATCCATTTTGCCAGTCTCCTCAAAGGGCGTGGAAAAGGTTATATTTCAACGTCTTTGTACATTTCTGGAAAATAACTTCTTAAGACACTGTAAGTACGCCTTCCTTAAATACCAGTCAACTCAGCTTGCCTTGATGGATCAAAAAGAACTTATTCTCGGAAGCACTGAAGAGCGCATGCTCGCACTTGCAGTACGACTATATTGTTACAGTGCGTCAAAGGTAGTGGAGCAGCAGCTTCAGCAGCAAGAACATTAACATGGAAGCCAGGAAGACAAATATGATGTGCAGTAAGGGCACCCATTTGCCCTACGGCTCCCTGAAATAAACGCCTTCTACACACCCGGTAAAAGAGTAGTGGAGTTGCTGGGTATCTGACAATGAGAATGACGTTTATTTTCGCATAGTACAGTGCAATGATATGAAGAGGCGGGCGGAAAAAGCTGTCGTTTCGACAGCTTGCAAAAGCGCAGGCTCTCGAGTTGGTGATTACAGCAACAACAAGCACAATAAGTTTATAACTTTTGAAAAATTGTACAGAAAAACACGCGTATAAGAAAACATGTTTGTGTAGCAGAATGCAAACTTGCACAATCATACAGGTATACAAGAAGTACAAGCATATTTTCATACACAGACAAATGTAATCTTCTATAGAGATGCAAAAGAAAGAAAATGAAAGAAAAAAAAGCCTGGCTGTATATTATGCAAACATTTTTCTGCTAGATGCACATCAAGAACGAGCCGAGCAAACAAGCTGGTCGCAGCAGACCAGAAGACCATTTAAACAATTAAAAAAAAGAAAATGAAAGAAGAAATAAGAAAGAAAATGAAAGAAATTCGTCTAGATTTAAGTTGAAATAACCACGAATAGCTTAAGCGGTAGGATTCTCCAGATAAATCGTTTCGCCACGTAATTAAGAACCTTGGAAGTTAATTACGAAGCGTCTGTTGCCCGTATTTAGGTATTACTGTTGGCACTTTCCAGCGTTCCTTATGGCGTGTTGCTTATATTAGCGCAATTATGTTATAACTTCCAAGTTGGTTAAGAAAACTCGATCCAGACTTAACGCTTGCTTACAAGCTCTGCACAGTCGATAATCGTGCAGTGTTTCGATTTGCATTACGTTATATATTAGAAAAAAAATGGAAGTGTATGAAAAAACCCAGGCACATTTTCAATTACCCTTAGAAACCTTTTTTTGCAAGACATAATTGCTTTGCAGATTTTATTGAGTAGTAGCAGCCCAAACTCTTCATCATCATCATCATCCTCATCAGCCTGGCTACGCCTACTGCAGGGAAAAGGCCTCTCCCATACTTCTCCAACTACGCCAATCATGTGCTAATTGTAACCATGTTGTCCCTGCGAACTTCTTAATCTCATCCGGCCACCTAACTTTCTGCCGCCGCCTGCTACGCTCCCCTTCTCTTGCAATCCAGTCAGTAACCCTTAATGACTATCGATTATCTTCCCTCCTCATTACGTGTCCTGCGCATGCCTATTTATTTTTCTTGATTTCAACTAAGATGTCGTTAACTCGCAATTGTTCCCTCACTCAATCTGCTCTCTTCTTATCCCTTAACCTTACAACCATCATTCTTCTCTCCATAGCTCATTGAGTCGTCCTCAATTTAAGTAGATCCCTTTTCGTAAGCCTCCAGGTTTCTAGCTGCCCCGTAGGTGAGTACTGGTAAGACACAGCTATCGTACACTTTGGGCTTGAGGGATAATGATAACCTGCTGTTCATTATCTGAGAATGTCTGCCAAACGCACCCCAGCCCATTCTTATACCTCTGATTACTTCAGTCCCATGATGCGGATCCACGGGCACTACCTGCCCTAAGTAAATGTAGTCCCTTACCACTTGCAGTGCCTCGTTACCCATAGCAAACTGCTGTTCCCGTCCGTGACTGTTAAACATCACTTTAGTTTTCTGCAGATTAAGTTTTAGACCCGCTCGCCTGCTTTGCCTGTCCAGGTCAGTGAGTATGCATTGCAATTGGTCCCCTGAGGTAATAAGCAAGGCAATATCATCAGCAAATCGGAAGTTACTAAGGTATTCTCCAATAACTGCTATCTCCAATGAGTCCCAATGCAGGTCTCTGAATACATCCTGTAAATACGCTATGAATAGAGCAACCTAAATGGAAATAATTAAGTCGAGGGTAAAATAAACTATTAAAATTATCATCACAACTTTTTCTGGCAGTTTACGACAATTCAGATAAACAATACCAATTACCTGTGACAGTTTTGCTGCTAAATAATCGATATGTGTATCTCAGGATAAGGTTTCTTGAAAGACGATACCCAAGGTTCAAAAGCTGGGTACGATAATGATAGAAGATGAATTCAATAGTATGGGTTCATTAATGACAACCTCTTTATTTTTACTGCGAAATATCATAGCTCTAGTTTTTTTCCGCATTTGGCCTAAAATATTTTTACCTGTCCATTCACCTAATTTGTGTAAGGTTAAATAGGCGTCATTAATTATTCCATCAACGGAATTTCTTATTAGAAAGATGCCGGCGTCATCAGCGTAAATTACATAAGTCGCCGCAGAGTTTATATTGATAGTCATTGGTGTAAAGATGAAAAAGAAAATTGCCCAGGATGCTACATTGCGACACACCACCACTGTCTGGCCACGGTACTGTAAATATGATTTAATCAGGTGTACCGCTTTGCCGCGGTAGCCATAGCGTAAACGTTTCTCAATTAGAAGAGAGTGGTTTTATATGGTCAAAGGCTTTGGTAAAGTCTACGAAAATTTCCAAGACGAATTTTCTGCTGTAAACAGCGGTTAAGAATAATTCTTTTTGAGCTAATAACGCAAGCTCAGTGGTTAGTCCCTTACGGAAAGCAAACTGAAACGGAGTTATCAGATCGTGTTCTTGTTCGAATTCAATAAAGCGAATTTAAATTACTTTTTCTAGAATTTTCGTAAATACAGGAAGGATTGATATGGGGCATTAATAAACCCTGTCATTTTTATTACCTAGTTATTCCAAGCTTGGAAACGTAAGCGAAAAACTTCTCGATGACATTTTTGGGAAATTTCTGCTGAGGGCGAGCAATTCGGGCATAGACGTCGTAGAACTTAAGCAAAGAAGTGATAGTTTGGAAACTAGCGTGGAATTTCTAAGCAGACTCGTCGAAAAGCTGAGCGCCGAAAACAAAGAGCTGAAATCCGAAAACAAAGCTTTACAAGCAAACAACAACACTCTCACGAAGAAAGTTGGCGAACTGGAGCAATATTCTCGATTAAACAACGTCGAGATTAAGGGCATCCCTTGCACGCAAGGAGAGGACTGTGTGACAGTCATACAAACTATTGGCAACAAAATTGGTTGCCCAGTAACTGCCAGTGACCTCGACGTTGTTCATCGTGTTCCTCCTAAAACAGAACATAAAAACATCATCGCTCGCTTCTGCTCGAGAACGAAGAAAGCCGAGGTCGTCGCGAAAGCACGAAATGCTAGACTCTGCCTGAGTGATATTGGCCTCGCAACAGCAAAAGAGAACCCTGTCTTCGTTAATGAACATTTAACACTTGAAAACAAAGCTCTCTTTTCCAAAGCTTTGGGTCTGAAAAAAACGAAGAACTGGAGATTTCTGTGGACAGAAAACTGTCAAATCAAGGCCCGGGAAACAACTGAAAGCCGCGTCTTTCGCATCGCAACCGAATCCGGCCTTTCAGTAATAACCTAGCTCTAATCCACCTTTGCGCCACACCTGTCCCGTAGGCCAGTCTCACAATTTCGACCTATCTCACAGCTAACCAGTTAAACAATCTTCTTTCAAATCATCAGCGATCTGTCTTGCACTTGAATGCGCGCAGCCTGCGCAAGCACTTCGATGAATTCTCCGATCTCGTTTCTTCATTCACCTTCCCATTTTCAATCATCGGAGTATCTGAAACTTGGTTGAGCGACCATGATAAACACCTTTTCTGTTTTTCTAGTTTTGTTCCTGAATACTCCAATCGTCCGTTCAGCAACCATGGCGGCGCAGCGCTGTACATCTATTCAGATATTACTTACAACCGAAGGAACGATCTTAAACTTAATGTAACTAATTGTGAAGACGTTTGGATTGAACTTAAAAATGACTTCCTCAACATAGACAACAAAGACCTAATAATTGGTTGCATATATCGTTCACCCTCGTCATCACCAATAGACTTCTCTACTGCTCTCCATAAAGTCATGGGACTGCTAGCAGATGAAAACAAAAATGTAATAATTATAGGCGACATCAACACTAACCTCGCTGATAGTACGTCTACTAATGCTTTACATTATTCTGATTGTTTTAACAACTTTGGTTATGAATGTTTAATTAAGATACCGACACGATGTGCTAACCGCCCCATAGGTACATTAATTGACCATGCATTATCAAATTTGGCATATCCACCAGACGCAGGTGTTATGATGACCGACATAACTGATCACTATCCTATATTTCTAAATTTTCACTATACTCATAGCTCCGAAAAAATCACGCACATGAAGTTTATATTAGACAAACAATCATTCCTTGACGCCGTGTCGAACCTTGACTGGTCCCCCATCTTTTCTACAAATGATCCACAAAAAGTATTTGCACTTTTTACCTCTATGCTAAAGTCATGTGTTGATCGTCATTCCGTTCAAGTTAAATGCAAGAAGAAGTACGCGTCCCCTCAAAATCCATGGATAACAGATTAGCTCTTAGCTTCAATGCGCAAAAAGGATAATCTTTATAAGAAAACCAAACGACAACCATTTAACAAGAATTTAGCCATCCGGTACAAAAAGTTTTCTAACCAGGTTTCTGCCAATTTGAAAAAAGCTAAAAAAACATGGTACGAAGGGGAAATTTTGGAATGCGGTAAAAACGTAAAAAAGAAATGGGAAATTGTTAACTCCTTCTTAAACAGGGCAAATAATCGCGAAGCTATAACAGAAATTGCATATCAGGGTATGGTATACAAGACCGCCAAAGAAATAGCTGATGCATTTGCTGATTTCTTCTTTAGCAGCGAGCTACAGTCATTTTCGCATGACAATCCCGTGCCCCAGCGCCTGCCACATTCTTTCTTTTTATTTCCAACTACATCTCAGGAAGTTCTAAACATTATAAACAACATGAAAATAACCGGCGCCGGCATCGATAAATTGCACCCTTCCCAAATAAAATTAATTGCACCCCTAATATGTGATGTCCTTGAAGACATAATCAACGTCATGTTTAAATCAGGCAGTTTCCCACAAGAACTAAAACAAGGCAAGATCACCCCAATTTTTAAGAAAGGTGACCGCTCTTTAATTTCCAATTATCGTGCTATCTGTGTATTACCATTCTTTAGTAAGGTAATTGAAAAGCTAATAGAAAAACGTTTAACTAATTGCCTTACAAAATTTAACATTCT
Organism: Dermacentor albipictus; assembly: GCF_038994185.2. Lineage (NCBI taxonomy): Eukaryota > Metazoa > Arthropoda > Arachnida > Ixodida > Ixodidae > Dermacentor > Dermacentor albipictus. The sequence continues at coordinate 26,668,358 of NC_091822.1, read as the reverse complement.
CTCACCATTCCAATACGGCTTTCGCTCGGGTTACTCGACCGAACTGGCTCTCGTTGCTCTAACCGATCAACTAAAACTAGCTATCGATGAAGGGAATTATGCAGCGTCAGTGTTTGTAGATTTAAGCAAAGCGTTTGAGAAAATAAATCACCGCATCTTATTTCGTAAGCTTGAATCATTGGGAATCACCGGCCGAGCGCTCTTGTTACTACAAAATTACTTAACAGACAGAATGCAAGTAGTAACCATTTCAGCCGTTCATTCTAAAACCATGTTCACTAATATTGGTGTGCCCCAGGGTTCCATATTGGGTCCGCTTTTGTTTTTATTATACGTGAATGATCTGCCTAACTGCCTGTTCTTTTCGAAATGTGTACTTTATGCAGATGATACTACTATTATTAATTCCAATAAATGTATTACAACCTTAGTATCTAACCTTAATAGCGACTTACACAGCCTGATGGAGTGGTGCCAAACTATCCAGCTACAGATAAACCCGTCTAAAACAAAATTTGTTGTATTCACTTCCCACCAACGAACACGTCACTTCATTCCTACTATCTTATTGGGCGGAAGTCCTATCCCTGCAAGTTTTTCATGCAATTATCTTGGCATAGAAGTAGACAAACATCTTAAATTTACTGAACACATAACCAAACTAAAACAGAAGATTACCTACGGGATTAGGGTACTTCTAAAAGCACGAAACATACTTGATCATCAAATATTACTATCATTATACTTTTAATTTATTCATTCTCACATTAATTACTGCGTTACTTGCTGGGGAAACACTTACGTAGCCCATTTAAACTCATTGCAAATTCTACAGAATCAGGCTATTAGGATAATTACATTTAGCCCATATAATAACAACGCCTCATATCTTTTACGAACTAATCACATTCTTACAGTCACACAACTCGTTAAATATAATCTAGGTACCTTTTTGTTCCGTCAAATCAATTACACACGATCCGATAGCTTGTTACCGCAGTCTTCTCTATTAAATACTAATATTACGAGGTTTGCAATAAATAGGAACTTCATTTTACCTTAAATCTATACTAATTATGGCAAACAGAGCGTCCATTTCTCATTATCGCATTCTGGAACACACTACTAATTTACATACAAACACTTAAAATTCACGAATTCAAAAAACAACTAAAAGATTATATTATGTCGAATACTGATGCCTAGTCCATACTCATAACCATTCTTTCAGGGTCCCTTCATTTCATTTCATTTTCATTGCCATACCGTTAGGTTTCCGTTTTTGCATCACATATGCATTCGAGTTATCAAATTCTACTGTGTTCGTCACGTCATCTACGCATTTACTTCATCAGTTGTCAACGTGATTGTGTTACAGAGCTTTTTTTCATGGCATTTATGCATATGTAGTTCTTCAATCATGGTATTTATACTAAAACCTGTAATTTTTTAACAATTTGTTGAAAACTCCTGTACTTTTATTTTATTACGTTTACATTGTAAAGGAGGTCCCATTGCAACCTTTGACTCCGGGACCTCCTCCTGAATATGAACAACTTGTAATCATTCTAATGATCTCAATAAAAACCGATTCTGATTCTGTGCAACACTATTACGCGAGCTACTTGCATTTGACGAGGGAAAAGAGCCTGGCTAGGACCGAGGTTAAATATATAAGAAACACAATGAGCTAGAAGATCAGCGACCTACTTAATAGGTTTAATCTGGAAATCATCGATGTCTTTTGCGTTACTTCTATTAAGGTTATTAATTTTACCACTTATTTCAATTTCATTTAGGAGTATTAAAAAAATTTGCTTGTCACATAGGCTTGGTTATGTTGGTGATTTTGTACAACGGGCACGTTAACGACATAAGTGCTTATTAAATGCGTCTACAAGCAGTGTACCTAAAAGTACCTTGCCATTTATTTCTAGCTTCGTAATTTTATCAGGAACCGCGTTATGCTTTAGGACAGAGTGAAGCCTCTTCCTGACAAAGTTAAACCTGGCAACGTTTAACGCTAGAAAGTTATGTAGTGAGGCGAGTCTAGCAGGGCTATTGGAGCAATTAGAGGGCAGCAAATAGGATATAACAGGGCTCAGTGAAGTTAGGAAGCCTAAAGAAGCATATACAGTGCTAAAAAGCGGGCACGTCCTGTGCTACCGGGGCTTAGCGGAGAGACGAGGACTAGGAGTCGGATTCCTGATTAATAAAAATATAGCTGGTAACATACAGGAATTCTAAAGCATTAACGAGAAGGTGGCAGGTCTTGTTGTGAAACTTAATAGGAGGTACAAAATGAAGGTTGTACAGGTCTACGCCCCTACATCCAGTCATGATGACCAGGAAATCGAAAGCTTCTATGAAGACATGGAATTGGCGATGGCTAAAGTCAAAACAAAATACACCATACTGATGCGAGACTTCAATGCCAAAGTAGGCAAGAAGCAGGCTGGAGATAAGTCAGTGGGGGAAAATGGCATAGGCACTAGGAATAGCAGGGTAGAGTTATTAGTCGAGTTTGCGGAACAGAATAATATGCGGATAATGACTACCTTCTTCCGCAAGCGGGATAGCTGAAAGTGGACGTGGAGGAGCCCGAACGGCGAGACTAGAAATGAAATTGACCTCATACTCCGCGCTAACCCTGGCATCATACAAGATGTGGACGTGCTCGGCAAAGTGCGCTGCAGTGAGTATAGGATAGTAAGAACTTGATTAGCCTAGACCTGAGGGGGGAACGGAAGAAACTGGCACATAAGAAGCCGAATAATGAGTTAGCGGTAAGAGGGAAAATAGAGGAATTCCAGATCAAGCTACAGAACAGGTATTCAGCTTTAACTAAGGAAGAGGACCTTAGTGTTGAAGCAATGAATGACAATGTTGTGGGCATCATTAAGGAGTGTGCAATAGAAGTCGGTGGTAAGTCCATTAGACAGGATGCCAGTAAACTATCGCAGGAGACGAAAGATCTGATCAAGAAATGCCAATGTATGAAAACCACTAACCCTACAGCTAGAATAGAACTGGCAGAATTTTCGAAGTTAATCAACAAGCGTAAGACAGCTGACAAAAGGAAGTATAATATGGATAGAATTGAACATGCTCTCAGAAACGAAGGAAGCCTAAAAGCAGTGAAGAAGAAACTGGGAATTGGCAAGAATCAGACGTATGCTTTAAGAGACACAGCCGGCAATATCATCACTAATATGGATGAAATAGTTCAAGTGGCTAAGGAGTTCTATAGAGATTTATACAGTACCAGCGGCACCCACGACGACAATGGAAGAGAGAATAGTCTACAGGAATTTTAAATCCCACAGGTAACGCCGGAAGAAGTAAAGAAAGCCTTGGGAGCTATACAAAGGGGGATGGCAGCAGGGGAGGATCAGGTAACAGCTGATTTGTTGAAGGGTGGTGGGTAGATTGTTTAGAGAAACTGGCCACCCTGTATGCGCAATGCCTCATGACCTAGAGCGTACCGGAATCTTGGAAGAACGCTAACATAATCCTAATCCATAAGGAAGGGGACGCGAAAGACTTGAAAAATTATAGACTGACAAGCTTCCTGTCAGTTGCCTGCAAACTATTTAATAAGGTAATCGCAAATAGAATCAGGAACATCTTAGACTTCTGTCAAGCAAAGGACCAGGCAGGATTCCGTAAAGGCTACTCAACAATAGACCATATTCACACTTTCGATCAGGTTATAGAAAAATGTATGGTATGTAACCAAACCTTATATATAGCTTTCATTGATTACGAGAAAGCGTTTGATTCTGTCGAAACCTCAGCAGTCATGGGCGCATTACGGAATCAGGGTATAGAGGAGGCTTATGTAAAAATCCTGAAAGATATCTATTGCGACTCCCCAGCCACCGTAGTCCTCCATAAAGAAAGTAACAAAATCCCAATAAAGAAAGGCGTCCCGTAGGGAGATACGATCTCTCCAATGCTATTCACAGCGTGGTTACTGGAGGTATTCAGATACCTGGATTGGGACTAATTGGGGGTAAAAGATGAATAGAGAATACCTTAGTAACTTGCGATTCGCTGCTGATATTGCCTTGCTTGGTAACTCAGGGGACCTATTGCAATGCATCCTCACTGAGCTGGAGAGGGAAGGCAGAAATATGGGTCTAAAAATTATTCTGCAGAAAACTAAAATAATGTTAAAAAGTCTCGGAAGAGAACAGCAATTTCCAATAGGTAGCGAGGCACTGGAAGTGGTAAGGGGATGCATCTACTTAGGGCAGGTAGTGACGGCGGATCCGGATCATGAGACGGAAATAATCAGCAGAATAAGAATGGGCTGGGGTGCGTTTGGCAGGCATTCTCAGATCATCAACAGGAGGTCGCCATTATCCCTCAAGAGAAAAGTGTATAATAGCTGTGTTTTACCAGTACTCACATACGGGGCAGAAACCTGGAGGCTTACGAAAAGGGTTCTACTTAAATTGAGGACGACGTAACGAGCTATGGAAAGAAGAATGATGAGTGTAACGTTAAGGGATAAGAAAAGAGCCGATTGGGTGAGGGAACAGACGCGAGTTAATGACATCTTAGTTGAAATCAAGGAAAAGAAATGGGCATGGGCAGGACATGTAATGAGGAGGGAAGATAACCGATGGCCATTCAGGGTTACGGACTGCATTCGAAGGGAATGAAAGCGTAGTAGTGGGCGGCGGAAAGTTAGGTGGGCGGATAGATTGAGAAGTTTGCAGGGACGACATGACCACAATTAGTACGTGACCGGGGTTATTGGAGAAGCATGGGATGGGCCTTTGCCCTGCAGTGAGCTTGTAGTCAGATCATCATGATGATGATAAGCCTCTTCCACATAAGCTCCAGACATCCAACTGCAGCACCAAAGAATTTTCCAAAGTAGTCTCGCCTTGGCTTTTGATATCCTTATCCATATGATCGCGCCATGATTTAAAGTGAGGAAAGAGCTCAGCGTATTTAGTATGAATAAACTTAAGATACAGTTTATTCTTATCCTCGATTCTTAAAAGGAGGCTTGAGCTTATGCATGGTTTCCGCTTTTTTTTTTCTTTTGCTTAACCGGGATAGCAGGAAAGCTGGCTGAATATATTGGTTTTAGAATACGAAGAAATATTTCATAGGCGCCGTTGGCGTCGCGGCATTCACACGTCTTCCGCAAAAAATATATTCCATTTGTTCAAGAAATGTGGACACGTTTTCTTGTGTAATTTTCTGTATAGACTGAGGTTATTTGTGCAGTCTACTACGTACACTTGCATTACAGTAAAGGAATAAAGGTAGGTGATCCCTGAGATCATAAGCGAATGCACCAGCTTTGACGTTCGCATGATTATTATTTGTAAACAATGGTAATTCAAAATGAAGAATGCTGAGAGATTCGAGAGTGTGGGTTAATTACATTCTCTAGGCCATTCGCTGTCATTAAAACATCAAGTTCCTCCTTTGAAAAACCATTCTTCATCATAATAATATCAGTGTCTACACTACAAATAAAATCAAAATGATTTTTGATTACAAACTCTGTATTTCTCGATAGTTAAAGAAAGTGGAGACAGTGCCATTGGGATGACGATAGCAGACAGTTATTACAATATTTGGTAATTTAATTGACAAGATTTTGCTGTCATGTGCACATACAAAGAGTTCAGGCAATAGTTTACACGTAAGTCCTTCCTTAATCAAGATGCATACCCCACCACCGCGTGCATAGGATCGATTTCGATAAAAGGTGTTATAGGGTGCAAAGCGGAAAACATCTGCATCGTCAGTAGACCATGTTTCTGTTATTAATATTTCATCAAATGAAAGAGGTAGTTGTTGAAAAAAAACAAAGTTCAGCTTTCTTATTTAGAACTTGTCGGATTTCGAGGTGAAAGCATGTAACGATTTTAGAAAAGCTTTTCCTAAAGACTGCTCACAAACTTGGGGTAATAAGTAGGTTTCCCTGTTGTCGTCTGCCATATAGACATTAGCAACTGCCAAGTATCTTAGCTGAGCTTGGCTCGATCACCGGCGGTGAGCATCATCACCAACTGTCCACCGTCGGCTTTGCGCGCAAAAACACGACCGTTATTGTGCCACACATATTTGTATTTTGACCTTTTAGGCCAGGTTTCTTTTCGTGCAATAAAGTATGTGTCTGTTTCTTTGCATATTCGCTAACGAAAACATCGTACTCCACATCACGTAGCTTTTTTCTGCTTTGCCACCAACGGTCCCTATCAGTCTGTATGGCGAAACGACAGATAATACCTGCAATTTTTTCTTTCTTTGACGGCAGACGGTGAACAACAACCACGTAATTATCTTTTCGCCCTGGAAGCTCAAGCTGCGTGGCATGCACACTTGGCTCATCAATCAGGGTTTCTTATTCCGCGTGCTTGATGCCGTGGAATTCAAGAATAAAGGGGCGGTTCTTCCTTTCAAGGGCGTCAATTTCGGCCTCAAGCTGACTGACGTCGCTCTCGTTTTCCTCGAGTTTTCCTGTTCGGCACTTTATTTCTTCAATTTCCTGTTCCTTTATGTCCGTGCGTTGCCGCCGTTCATCGTACTGCTCCGACCAGGATTGCAAAGAGTCCTGAAAGCATTCAACTACTTCCTACAGCTGCAACAACTAGTCAAGCTTAGAACTTATATTCTTTAACATAATCCGAATGTCCTGTTGCTCAGGCTCTTCACTTGCACTCTGTGTCTGCACTCGATTTTTCTGTCGCCGGGAATCTATGTAGCACCAAGCTACACGGCATGCTTCCCCCTTAGTTTTTTGCGCTACATCAAAGATTCTTGAACATTTCGCTTTGTGGAAACAGAGTACAATCACTGCATACAAAAAAGAACCCGACTCTGTGAGCCGTATACCACAAGTCGAACATAACACATTGGAAGTCATGTTCACTATTTGCCAGCAGCAGCAGCATCAAGTACAAAGCAACAAGGGGAATGGAGGATTCAGAAACACTAACCTGCGAAAAAGCAGGTACTTATTTAGCCGAAGTTCCCTCGATGCGCCCGCTGTCACCAATGTGACACAGTGCTTGATTTGGGCCGCTTTATAAGTTTTTCGTCGACAGTGGCACTTTATGACAGATATGGCATGATCCGGCAAAGTGTGACTGGTTTTACCACGTTCTTCCGCACCATCTCGTCAGCAGCAGCCAAAGTGTTATGAAGGTCATCCAAAGAGAGCCGATGAGTATCTGCGAAAAACAGGCACTGATTTAGGCGAAATTCCTTTGATGCTGCCGCTGCCGCCAATGTGACCTGTGAAAAATGTGAAGCATTCTTCATGTGAAGAATGCTTCATGTTAATGTGAAGCAACGACGGAATCGCTATCACCTAAACCTCGTCGCAGTCGTCGAATGGTGGGACTTCCACATTCCTCAACAGCAGGCATTTCGCAAGGAACTAAAGCTCCGAGGCCGACGGGCTCTTCACAACTGTATAAGGAATAGGTATACCCTATTGCATAGTGATACAAATACTCCCCTTCCTGACAATGAGTGCCCCTCTGCGTTTAATAGGTTTTTTTTCATCGATTTTCAGTCGCGAGGATCATACCAATGTACCTGATGTTGCTGATTATGACTGGCAATTCATGGAAAGTATTGAAATCTCGGTGGAGGGAATTGCATGTCTTATTAATAATTTGAAGTTTTCTACTTCATCTGGTATTGACAATATTAGTTCCAAGATATTAAAAATACCATTTCTATATCCAGTAACATTCTTTACCATATATTCAAGCAGTTTTTGTCATCGGGACAGCTGCCCAATGACTGGAAAATGGCCAAAATCATACCCATATTTAAAACTGGGAATAAACACTCCCCGGAAAATTACCGCCCAATTTCATTGACCTGCATTTGCTGCAAGATGCTCGAACATATAATTGCTTCTCATATTTATAATCACCTAGAGTCCAATAATTTCTTTTTTCGCCATCAACATGGATTCAGGAAAGGATTATCATGTGAGACACAGTTACTCGAATTCACGACTAACCTGCACCTTAACATGAACAATAACCAGCAGACCGATTGCATTTTCCTTGACTTTTCCAAAGCATTTGATCGTGTAGCTCATTGTCGCCTTATTGCTAAATTAACTGCACTTCGAATTGACTCCTTCACTTTAACATGGCTTCGTAATTTTCTTTCGAATCGTCAACAATTCACAGTAGTTAATAATATTGCTTCGTCTCCTACTTACGTTACTTCTGGTGTGCCTCATGGCAGCGTTTTGGGCCCTTTACTCTTCCTAATTTACATAAATGATTTGCCCCTTAAAGTTTCCTCTCGCTTACGTATTTTCGCTGACGACTGCATTATTTACAGATCAATTAACAGTACTGATGACCACCTGACCCTTCAAAATGACCTTAGCCTAATTCATAATTGGTGTAACACCTGGTTAATGGCTTTAAATGTATCAAAATGCCAGGTAATTTCTTTTAGTCGTAAGCGTGACAACTCACATTTTTTATACAACGTCAATAGTAAAGAATTGTTACATACAGTATCGTATAAATATTTGGGTGTTCACCTAACCGAAAACCTCTCCTGGACAGACCATATTGCAGCCGTTTGCGCAAAAGCTTCAAGGACATTAGGTTACCTACGTCGTAATCTGGGTAATTCACCTTCAAACATCCGCAAATCGGCCTATCAGACATTTGTTCGTCCACAGCTCGAGTATGCATCATCCATTTGGTCCCCACATCCTACATACTTAATCGACATGCTTGAATCAGTCCAGAACCGAGCTGCCCGTTTCATCTCACGTAATTATAGCCATCACTCCAGCGTAACGCAAATGAAACTCGATCATTCCATACAGCCTTTAGTTCTTCGCCGTAATATCGCTTTCTTATCCTTGTTTCACAAATATGTTTATAATGCCACACAATCCACACTACATATCCAGACTGCCTCGAGCACGTCTCGTCGATTAAATAACCACTTAAGTTTTGCGCGCATGTGCGGTAGCACACATGCTTTTAACTTTTCCGCAAGCCCTACGGCCATTTGCTTGTGGAACAATCTACCTGATCACATTGCTTCCGAGTCAGATCAAGAAAAATTTCATCATCTCCTACACGAGCATTTTTTATAACAGCACTTACAAATCACTATCTTGTTTCTAACACTTGGCAATCTGGTTCGAACTTCTTGTGATAATTTTTTTTTGATGCATTGCTATCTCGCTCTTGTGAATTGCTATATTATGCTGTGTCGTGTGTTCACTTGTATGCCCTGTATATATTATTGCTTTTTTGCGTCATTTTCCCTGATTATAACTTCAAGAATTGTACTCACTGATATGCTCATTTTTTGTGTATTTGACTTTCTAGTATTAATGCCTTACGTTAAGTTTTACTGAAGTTATTTCCTTAAGTGTATCTTTGTGGCCTTTCATTACTCAGTTGTTTCTGTTTCATGTTTCAATCTTGATAGTAATGTTGGTGAGTCCTGTATTGACGTGTATCTTTTGTATACCACTTTAGAAGGCTGCTTACTCTGTAACCCGCCTTACACAATGCCCCCATGGGGCCTGTAAGGTATTTTAAATAAATAAATAAATCAACTTTTATCCCCCGTTCTTCCCACTCTAGGTCTCTGAATACCTCCTGTAAACATGCGGTGAATAGCATTGGAGAAATTGTATCTCCCTCTCTGACGCCTTTCTTTATTGGGATTTTGTTGCTTTCTGTGTGGAGGACTGCGGTGGCTGTCGAGCCGCTATAGATATCTTCCAGTATTTTTACATATGGCTCATCTACACCCCGATTCTGTAATGCCTCCATGACTGCTGAGGTTTCGACTGAATCAAACGCTTTTTCGTAATCAATCAAAGCTATATATAAGGGCTGGTTATATTCTGCGCATTTTTCTATCACCTGATTGATAGTGTGAATATGGTCTATTGTTGAGTATCCTTTACGGAATCCTGCCTGGTCCTTTGGTTGACAGAAGTCTAAGGCGTTCCTGATTCTATTTGCGATTACCTGAGTAAATACTTTGTAGGCAACGGACAGTAAGCTGATCGGTCTATAATTTTTCAAGTCTTTGGCGTCCCCTTTCTCATGGATTAGGATTATGTTAGCGTTCTTCCAAGATTCCAGTACGCTCGAGGTTATGAGGCATTGCGTATACAGGGTGGCCAGTTTCTCTAGAACAATCTGACCACCATCCTTCAACAAATCTGCTGTTACCTGATCCTCTCCAGCTGCCTCCCCCTTTGCATAGCTCCTAAGGCTTTCTTTACTTCTTCTGGCGTTACCTGCGGGATTTCGAATTCCTCTAGGCTATTCTCTCTTCCACAACCGTCGTGGGTGCCACTGGTACTATATAAATCTCTGTAGAACTCCTCAGCCACTTGAACTATCTCATCCATATTAGTAACTATATTGCCGGCTTTGTGTCTCAACGCACACCTCTGATTCTTGCCTATTCCTAGTTTATTCTTCACTGTTTTTAGGCTTCCTCCGTTCCTGAGAGCCTGTTCAATTCTATCCATATTATAGTTCCCGATGTCCGCTGTCTTACGCTTGTTGATTAACTTAGAAAGTTCTGCCAGTTCTATTCTAGCTGTAGAGTTAGAGGCTTTCATACATTGGCGTTTCTTGATCAGATCTTTTGTCTCCTGCGATAGCTTACTGGTTTCCTGTATAACGGCGTTACCACCGACTTCTATTGCGCACTCCTTAATGATGCCCGTGAGATTGTCGTTCATTGCTTCAACACTAAGTTCCTCTTCCTGAGTTAAAGCCGAATACCTGTTCTGCAGCTTGACTCGGAATTCCAATAGTTTCCCTCTTACCGCTAACTCATTGATTGGCTTCTTGTGTACCAGTTTCTTCCATTCCCTCCTCAAGTCTAGGCTAATTCGAGTTCTTATCATCCTATGGTCACTGCAGCGTACCTTGCCGAGCACGTCTACATCTTGTAAGATGCCAGGGTTCGCGCAGAGTATGAAGTCCATTTCATTTCTAGTCTCACCATTCGGGCTCCTCCACGTCCACTTTCGACTAACCCGCTTGCGGAAAAAGGTATTCATTATCCGCATATTATTCTGTTCTGCAAACTCTACTATTAACTCTCCTCTGCTATTCCTAGAGCCTATGCCATATTCCCCCACTACCTTGTCTCCAGCCTGCTTCTTGCCTACCCTGGCATTGAAGTCGCCAATCAGTATAGTGTATTTTGTTTTGACTTTACCCATCGCAGATTCCACGTCTTCATAAAAGCTTTCGACTTCCTGGTCATCATGACTGCATGTAGGGGCATAGACTTGTACCACCTTCAATTTGTACCTCTTATTAAGTTTCAGAACAAGACCTGCCACCCTCTCGTTAATGCTATAGAATTCCTGTATGTTACCAGCTATTTCCTTATTAATCATGAATCCGACTCCTAGTTCTCGTCTCTCCGCTAAGCCCGGTAGCACAGTACGTGCCCGCTTTTTAGCACTGTATATGCTTCTTTTGTCCTCCTAACCTCACTGAGCCCTATTATATCCCATTTACTACCCTCTAATTCCTCCAATAACACTGCTAGACTCACCTCACTAGATAACATTCTAACGTTAATCGTTGCCAGGTTGAGATTCCAATGGCGGCCTGTCAGGAGCCAGGTATTCTTAGCACCCTCTGCAGCGTCACAGATCTGACCACCGCCGTGGTCAGTTGCTTCGCGGCTGCTGGGCACTGAGGGCCGGGGTTTGATTGTTGTATTCATATGGGAGGTTGTGGCCAAGTACTGCAACAGGCTGGCTAATCCTGCTCTTGTGAGAGAGTGCGTTACCGGTTCTGGTCGCCGCGATCAGGCCGCACTCCAGGCCTGTTTGTGCAATTTTCTCAACACGTGGTTTTTTTTTTATTTTCCGGTGGAGAATTGCGCGGCGCCGGGATTTGAACCACGGTCCACTTGCACGGGTGACGGATACTCTACCGTCTCCACAGTAGTTGAATTGAAAAAAAAAATTAAATTATGGGTTTTTACGTGACAAAACAACTTTCTGATTATGAGGCACGCCGTAGTGGGGGACTCCGGAAATTTCGACCACCTGGGGTTCTTTAACGTGCACCTAATTCTAAGTACACGGGTGTTTTCGCATTTTGCCCCCATCGAAATGCGGCCGCCGTGGCCGGGATCCGATCCTGCGCTCTCGTGCTCAGCAGTCTAACTCCATAGCCACTGAGCAACCACGGCGTGTCCCGCAGGAGTTGTACGCCTCATTGAACCTACAGTGGTGCCCTATTTGATCAGTCAAGGTTGACCAATCTCAGCTCAGTTATACCGCACGGATGGCACTCGGGTAGAGAACCTGGTATTTATGACTTGCACATGTGTCGCCATACCTAATTGAGGATGTATACTATTCAGCGAGGTTCAAAGTGTGAGATGTGCTTGTGCTACCTCGACGATGTTATTATCTTTTGGCCCACATTTCGCGAGCACAACACACGTCTCGGTATTGTCCTCAGCTGCATACAGAAAGCTTGTCTTGTGCTCAACTTTAAAAAAAAAGTCATTTTGCTGAGCGGCAAGTCTTGGTGTTGGGACATCATCTGGACGAAGACGGTGTCAGGCCTGACCCTATGAAGGCAGAGGCTGTTGAAGCAATTGAACCACCTCCCTCTGTAAAACAACTTCGCAGCTTTCTAGGGCTCTGCTTCTATTTTAGGCGGTCCATTCCTCGATTTGCTGACGTCGCTTATCCCTTAATAGTCGTGCTGCACAAGAACGGCGCTTTCGAGTGGACGCCTGATTGTTCTGCTTTCTATTCGCAGCAGAATTTTCTGCGGACGTCCTGACCAATCCTCCAACCCTTCAATACTTCCGTATCAACAGAAGTTCCCACAGATACGAGTGGTGTAAGTGTTGGCGCTGTTCTGGTTCAACTTTTGGATGACAAAGAAGACGTCTTCGCCTACGCAAATCGGTCATTAAACAAACCCGAGCGTAACTACGCGGTGACTGAGCAGGAATGTCTTGCTCTTATTTTTGCGGAGAAGCCATTTCGGTAGTACCTGTATTGGCCTGACGTTACGATCGTGACCGATCATCATTTGTTGTGCTCGCTCGTGAATCTTCGCGATGCATCTTGACGCTTTGCACGATGGGACCTGCGTCTGCAAGAGTACAGCTTAACTGTATCCTACAAGAGCGGCCGACGACATCATGATGCCGATTGCTTTCCCCGGATGCCTCTTTGTACGACGGAATGCGATGCGGGCAATTTTGAAAAGCTCATCGCATCCGTACACCATGATTTCTCTAATGCCACAACCTTCGAAATGGAACAACATGATGATCCGAGTTTAGAACCACTTTTCTCTGCCGCGAAAGAGTCGACATTATGTAGTTTTTGTGTTCGGGATGGGCTGCTGTATAAGAAGGATTTCTCCGCGACAGGTACAGGGTTTCTTCTAGTGTTGCCAGAAGCCCTCCGCTCTTCTCTTTTGCATGTCATGCACGATGGTCCAACTTCAGTTATTTCAGATCCGCGCGGACAGTCCATCGTGCCAAAGCAAAATTTTACTGGCCTCAAATGCGCAATACAACAGAGACATACGTAGCCAGTTGCGTCGAGTGTTTAAAGTCACAAGAGACCTACTGCAGCTCCAGCCGGTTTCTCACAGCCTGTGGTGCCACCCAGTTCCTCCTTTGAGCAAGTAAACATCGTCCTCATGGGACCATTCCTAAGTTCTACCAAAGGCAATTGCTTCATTATAGCATGTGCCGACTACTTGACTCAGTTCTGCGAGACGGCAGCACCTCCATATAAAACCGCAGGCGCGGTTCCAGTGTTTATACTGCATTGCATTATACTTCGTCATGGTCGCAGTTGAGTGATCGTTAGTGACTGTAGCAGTCTGTTCGCAGCTGATGCTGAAAAACTTCTACGTTTGTGCGCCTCCAACCTGCTACACTCAAAGCCTTATCACCCGCAGACCAACGGTCTGACAGAAGCAATAAAAAGAACACTTATCGACATGATTTCCATGTACGTAAGCTCGGACCAGAATTACTGGGGCGAAGTATTGCCGTTCGTTACTTACTCATACAACACCGCGCAACATGAGACCCCGGATAAAGCCCGTTTTTTCTTCTTTATGGTACGCCCACACTAGCGACAAAAACGCGCGCGACACGCCGCACGCGGCAAGCGCCCGCGCGGCAGACGCGTGCGGGCAAGTCCACAGTCGCGTTTTGCGGCACGCGGCAGCGGCCCGTGGAGTCCCGCGTTGTCTCGTTCCATTCGATACTTCTCGCGACAACGCGCTCTCCGTTCTGCCCATTTCGTCTTCCATCGACATGCCTGAGCGCCACTGCCGGCCACGCTCAGGCATGTCTGATACGGACGAGGAGCTACTGGTGACTGTGAACACTATAATACTTGTTTGTTCTTTCTTTGTGCGACGCCGACGTGCCAGACAGCGGACGAGAAAGTTTTGAGTGCGGTACAGGGACACTGAGGGCCAGGCGCACACTCTGCTTCCCCACCACCTGTCATGCCAAACTGCTGTCCATAATGTGCCAGCGGTTGGCGCGCAGCTCCTTTTCCGACGCTCGATTTATCATAGAGGTACGCATATCCGCGAACGGTTTCCAAAAACGCCTCCATTGCGAGGCGAATTCTTCGTCGACGCCTCAGTGGCGGTGTGGTAAGGCTTAACAAAAACAGCCCCCTTGACTGGAAATGGCCTCTGAGATTTTACGGCGCGCGTGTCACTGTTCAGTCTCAGAGCCCATAGATTATGATTCTTTGCTTATGCGACAGGTGGCGCCACAACAGCGCGGCTCGTAAAGCGGCTCGCTTCTGATTGGTGGACGTTTCGCGTCTGCCGCGAAAAATGGGTCTCGCACCCATTCGTGCGTTTGCCGCGCGCGACAGCACCGCTCGCCGCGCGCGTTGTGTCGCGCGCGTTTTTGTCGCTAGTGTGGACGTACCATTACACTCGTCCGCCGAGGTACACATTGCACACTATCTTTCCTTTCGGTAATCACGAGGACGCTTCTACCGCGCAAGCCCTCTGCCGAG
Organism: Dermacentor albipictus; assembly: GCF_038994185.2. Lineage (NCBI taxonomy): Eukaryota > Metazoa > Arthropoda > Arachnida > Ixodida > Ixodidae > Dermacentor > Dermacentor albipictus. The sequence goes on along the minus strand of NC_091822.1, from coordinate 26,653,303 downwards.
CGGAGGAGGCTCGGCGCCTCGCTCCATTACGTGCTCTAGCTTCACGAAAGCTGTCCAAATCCCGCTATGATTGACGACACCGGCAAGTTACCCACAATCCGGGTGACCTAGTGTGGCTATGGACTCCCGTGCGTAAACGCCGCCTATGTCAAAAACTGCTTGCCGACTGTCTTGGGCCGTTCGTTGTGCTTGAGCGCCTCAGCGAGGTGAAATATGGTATTGCGCGCCTCGCTACCCCTGGAAGACGTTCATCCGAGATCGACACCACGCATGCAGCCCGCCTGATGCCGTTTACTCAACGTAAGCCCCACTGACTACTCGCCCGGAGGGATTCGTCTGCGAGAGGAACTGTGTTAGAGTATGTCAAAGGTAGTGGAGCAACAGCAACAGCTGCAACAGAATTACGAGCGCATCGAGGAAGAAAAAGACAGCGTGCAGTACCTGCACCCAATTTCCCAGCGGCTCCATGAAACAAACGTGTTCTACACACCCCGTAACAATGTTTAACGAAAGAGTTTGACTGCATTAATCGCAAACCTCTGACCAATAAATTGACGAACTATAATATTCGTGGCGTTGCCCAGTTGAATAAGACAACAAACTTTCTGTCGCAATTGGGAAAACGACAGAAGTTCCTGACGTTTCTGTAGCTGCGACAGACATTTCTGACGTTATGGCCAAAATTCTGGTGTCGCAGCAGAATTATAGTCACGACGATCAACAGTACAGAAGTCGCAACAGAAGCGTTCTGTCGCGGCGACAATAATGTGGCAACATCTACACTCTATCGCGGCAGTGATTCTCACGTCTCAACAGGAAAACTCCGTTGCGATGACACACACTTTGTTGTGGCGTTAGAAATGTACGATTTTATATCGCAACGACATCAGTTATGACACCGCGACTGAAGAGCTTTCCGTCACAATGCTTTAAAATTGCATGTGAACTTCACGTCGGTAGCGTGCACTGTACAGCCGCGGCCACGTCTGTGTAGAGCGCGTGAGCAGACGGCCTTGCTCTGCGGCGCAACATCCTGGGGCAGTTGCGGGATCTGACGCACTGTGCCCAGGAGCATTCGCTACATTGCACGAACTACATTGCACTACATTGCACGAGTGGCAATGTTGAAACGTGCTGTTGTTTAACCGAATATGTACGCTTCCTAAGGGCGCTCTCGGTATAGCCGTGCCAAAATATTACGCGTTTCAGGTGATAACACGCGCCTGACTCAATCGCTCTTTGGGACATTGTGCGCCCCATAATAGCAACTGCGCGTCGCTCATCCGCTGTGAGTCGGGGAGCCATTGCGAATAAATTCAGCGAAAAGATTTGACTTGTATCACTAATATAGGCAGCAAGCATGCGATGTTGTCATTACATTGGCCGATAATATTATCTGAGATTGGTGAAGACATAGTTTTTCATATCAAGTGTCCTGACAGAATCGCACATGCTATCACTCATGTGCGCAATTCCCTTGTCATCGCGCGTAGTAAGATGGCACCCCCGGGTAATGCGCACAACCGGCAAAACACGTGCGCTTACCAACATAATTTCTGGTTTAAAGCAGCGTGCGCCGACCTGCATGTCTATTAGGCCGCGCATGCTCCTGGGCAACAGTGCGTCAGATCCTGCAACTACCGCACGGTGTCGCCCTGCAGAGCAAGGCCGTCTGCTCGCGCGCTCTACACAGGCGTGGCCGCGGCTGTACTTTTCTCTTGCGCAGTATTCCATGCTGCGTTGTCTGAATCCAGCCGTGTTGATAGCACCGATACCGGTAATAAATTTGACGTGGCCAATTGTCGTAATCGTGCCATGCGAACGAGTCACCGCCTGTCGCCCTACTGGTCTGCTCAAAATCGGCCACGTATCGAAAATGTGGAATCTGCGACAACGGCTGCAATCTATTTTATCTCATTTTATTAGATGTGTCATACAGGCCGTTGGAATGTGTGCCACATGGCTTACATGTTACGCTTACATGTTACCTTTACATATTAGTTAATTTTCGAGAAATATTCCTGTCTCGCTCGAGTGTCAGGATTCTGGCACGCGCTGCCTGAGAAACCAGTACACTATTTAAATTAGCACTTATCCACGAATGTACACGTGGACATTCTGCACTGAACACACAAATTTTATGCGCGCTAAAAAGTCTAAGAAGCGAGAGAAAGCTGTCGAAATCAGCAATTGCAATCCTAGCAGTGTCCCCGGTCACCGTTCTCTATTTCTGAATATAACTGTTATGGATATCGTGGAGTAAAATTGATGTTCTAGCATGTCACGAAGTACTGTCGATGGTAACACTTTTGGTATTCTAGCCATGCCCCAGTTTCCGTGGCGGAGTGAAAGCGCACCTTGGCTCTTAACATACAAATGCAAACATCAGAGCAGACGAATTTGTACAGTTGGCATGGTCAGAACGTACACGAGCAAGCTTGTTGGCCATCGTGTAGTGGTAGGACACCGAATTCAGTAGAGTGGGGTCCGAAGTTCGACCACACTCGGCTCAGTATATTTTTAATACCTTTTTTTTATTTCCACTTGGTACTTTCGGTCACTAGCGAAATAGCTCTGTCAGTTTAAAAAAAAAGTATTTATCAGGAAGCACAGAACGTCAGACTTTAGGACGCGAGACAACAGAACATCCAAAAATATGACAGACTGAAATTTCCTGTTGTGTTTTTGAGCTGGGTGCCCTTGACTTAATCAGGTGAAATTTCAGCTTCATAACTCAATTTACGCACTACACACGCAACTGCATGGTCTGAATTAGTCTACTAGACATAGTATCTCCCGGAAAATTGAATTGCGGTGAAGGCTGGACACAGCGTTTAAGTGTGCGAGCAAAGTTTCCAGATGGCAAAACGTTTGCGATTTATAAATTTAGGAGCACCAGCAGATTCCCATTTTCCATGGTACGCGTTTTTCGTAAACTTTTGTGGACGACTGTACTATAACATTATTTACATGTTGTGATTACTGTGCAGGGTGTAGAGAACTAATATCAGCTGCGGAAAGTTTATGTTATGGTGACGGAAATTTAATTTATCTCGATGTTTAAGAATTTGACGGAACGAATGTATGATTTGAGCGAAGGGGTTGGGTTACGGTACATTGGAAGTACGGAAGCACCCGGAACGTTGCAACCTTCTGCTTTCTGTTTCGCAGATGGGGGAAGCGTCGGAGATGTCCATGTCCATGTCCGTGCAGAGTGCATGGTAAGTTCCACATTCCCGTACATAAACGCTGTTTCACTCGATAAAATCAGTTGGAATATTCGCTCGTCGCCTATCTGAGGGGGTTACTGGCATACGCTTACAACTACGTCACGAGAGACTATTCACGTAACAGAGGACGTAGCTTGGATAGCGTGCGCCAATCGACTTCGAATATAAGCGTCAGCTCACTGTTCGCGAAGAAAGCCTGCGGCGCCACTTGAGGTTAGTCTTGACACAGTCAGAGGAGATGACTGTGTGAGCGCAGACTACAACTAATCTCCCGAAATACTGGCTTGCCTTTGTCATTCTCCTGCCCAAAGGGTTTCTTGAGGAACAGTACATTTGGTACCCTATGCTTTGGGAGCAACACGGAGAAAATGGGTCATTATTTACAAGAATGGGTCGGTGAATACGGCAGAATAGAATCTTTATTTCGGTACAAATAAATATACCCTAGTGAATTCCTATCTGCAAGTGCCTTGTGGCTTGTGTGCGTGAATGGGCAGTCTCTGTTCATGAGCACCTAATTTTGCTGAAATTCCGGTCATCAATAAAAAAAGTAAAAGCACAGGAGACATGACAATTTCACCAGACTACTCAGAAGCTTGGCAACACTCACAACAGGATATAAAAAGAGATGTGCAACTAACCGTGCGACAAAAGATGAATAATGCATAAAACAGCGTAAATAAAATAACGAAATATACATCAGTATCATACAAGTACCGAGCAAAATGATTTAATAATGTTAACAAAGTTCAGACAACAAAAAACATGTGCTACAGATTATAGTGGAGATGGGTTGCTTGGTCACAACGTGCAGCATTGTATTAGCGTGTAGTAGCCATATGGTTTGCATCCCCCCACGTAACCTTATGAGTCCGCATGTTTCGCGAACCACCTGATAAAATTTGGAATTTGTTTAACGAATCTTTAGAAAAACCAGATTGCAAGTAACCTAACTAAAATGGGATAAAAAAAGCATGCATATTCCTTCCCTATTTTGTGAATACCTGTGGTAGGTAATACTTCGGGATATGTGTTTAATTGTGTAGGTTTTACATTTTCGATTTTCAGCGTACTAGAGCAGTAGCTTGCACCTATAGCTTCGAATAGTTTACGAACAACAAGTATACTGAACTAGTGCATAATGTCTGATGATCATCTCCACAATGTGTCGCATAGGGCCGAAAAAGTACTATTTTACGTAGGAAGTAGTTTTACGAGTTGGACTTGCAAGGAGACGCAGAAGCGGAAACCGTTAAGCCATACACAATAATATATTCTAGCAGCTCACAAACAGTCTTCCTCAGTGAGACAGCACGAATAGATCTCTAACGAACAGTACAATGAGCGGTTTCAATGCGTATTCAATATGTGTATCCTAGGATGATGTATCACTAGAATTAAACACCGAGATTAAGGCTACGGGATTTCTAGTAATTTCTAATATTACAGGCTATACCGCTTTCTCAAGGCGCCACGCATGACGTCAGCTAATTTTTGCCCCCAAAACTACGAATTTTTCTGTGAATCGTTCAGTTCGCTTGGAAGATACCTGTGTGCCATTATGTCTTGACAATAATAATATTTTTCGCAGGGAGGACTTGGTCGTGGAGAATCCTAACCGGGCCAAACTGGAAGGCTGTCTCCTGACTACAATCATGCTTGTCGTATGCTGCATCATCGCCCTCCTTGTCTACGTGTTTGTTCAGCTGCAACCTCAAGGCAAGCACGCAAAAGCTAGTCCCTCCGAATGTTGTGCGCGTGACATAGGATGCTTACGCTTGGCCGCCATGCTGTCGCAAAAAGAATGCTACTCGATGAGGACGAATGTCTTAATTGTTGCCTTAAAGCAACCATGACTAAAATATTAGCCTCATATTTTTTTTGCAGTCTTGCACAGCGTTTACAGCAGCATCTGTGCTCTAGTGATCAAAATCGCACGTGGCGATTGAAATTGGCTAATTCCAGTTCAAAATATGAAACATCAAAGACCGGCTATCTGCACACGCGAGCTATCGCACCACTTTGAAGACAAGAGAGTCTCGTGTGCCACTGTCCAGAGTATATCCAAATGCCTCCGCCATGACCGTTTCAAATCATCGTTTCAAATGTTTCGCTCATTCCAAACTTACAACTTTATACACTTCAATACATCCGAGAAATATTGCTAGAACAGCAGCTTGGGTTTGCCTGCTTTCCATCCTGGACTAAACAGTTCAAAGCGTAGACGGGCAGACGAGGCGAGAAGACGACACCACGAGCGCTGACTATCAACAACGTTTAGTTGAAAGAAACACGGCTTCTTACACATATATTTCACCATACGTGTCGCAGACCCGTCGTTGCACATCATGTGACACACACACTTCTGCGCACTCAATAAAATGATTGCACGTGCTCAAGTTCTTTTTTTATTAGCAACAAGCACGGCCCACTGACACATTGGTCACGAAGTCCGGCAATGTCAGTTGCCTCAATAATCTGCTGAACCAGCTAGTTGTTGTTTTTCCAGCACTTCAAAGCGTCTGAATTCTGCGGCACACGCTTTGGAAGGGCAATCCCTGACGTGGATGCCTAAATTCCTGTTCGCGTGCTCGACATTCAGTTTATATTCTTTTAGTCTTTCGTTTGCGCATCTTCCAGTTTGCCCTACATACTTTTTCTAACATTTAAAAGGTATCGAATAGACTGCGAGTTCTGCGCAATCCGCAAAGTGGCTTTGGTGATTTATCGGCACCCTCGCTGCTTTATCGGCTCCGACGATGCCTCCGACGACGCTACGTCGAGTACCAGCCCAGCGACCGCGTTTGGGTTTGGTCCCCGATACGCCGACGAGGACTCAGTGAGAAATTATTGCGACGCTATTTTGGACCCTACAAGGTCATCCGACCTATAGGCGCACTGCTGTATGACGTCGTGCCAGCCGGCATTTCGCATTCACGGCACCGCGCACGATCTGAAGTGGTCCACGTGGTGCGTCTTAAAACTTTTATGGACGCTGACGGACTGTTGCTGTTGTTTCTTTCCTATGGGTGTTTCTGTTTATTACTTTCGTTTGTTTGCAGCATCGGGTCGATGCTTTTTAAGAGGAGGGTATTGACACGTGTACTTGTTTATTCTTATCGGGCGACCACGTTTCGCCACCTAACAAATGTTAACGCGCAGCGCAGGACGCGCCCGCATGTTTCGGAAGTTTCTGGAATGTTATCGATGGTTCCATCCGATGTCTCTCACCGAACCTTGTGTAACCCGATTGCATGTATGCGCGAAGCGAATAGAGTAGAGCTTTGTGCAAGACACGCGGGTCCCAGTAATCACTCTGGGACATTCCAGGACTGGTGTAAAAAAGCTAAAACGTTTGACCCGTTCATCAGATTTTCGACGATCATCGACTCTGTTCGCCGCTTTGGTTGAGGATTGAATGTAGCCTGCTTTATTCTGGACGCAGGTTCGTCCACAAAAGTTAGTTTCGCCATTCACAGTTTTGCTGCAGTGTCCTCAAGCGTCACTACCACGTGATAATATATAAACTAACCAAAGAAGAAGACGCGAGAAAGGTGATTCCGAAGGTGAAGAAGTAGAGCGCTGTGATGAGTTGAGATAAACAGTGATGGCCACCTTGTCGGCCTAGTTACCTATTCTGTTACAACTTTTGTAGCCAATTTTACCACTTTAAACGGGGCTACAAGTTTTGTGTTGGTACCGCCATATCCTTTCCCCAACAGAACCATATCGCCTTATGCAATTGCGGGAATATTAGTGTTATGACGTTTTTCAAATGCTCTCTTCATCGCTTCCCTGTGCTTTATTTGCTGTTCTGAACTTTTCTTCGTTTCCTTCAAGTTACGCTGCTCTGTTATTCCAAGTGTATCGGCCGCAGGCAAATATGCAGGCTCCTCAAAGGCGGCGTATTGAGGACTGCATCCCAGAGTGCTCGCATGAAATCTATTGTTGTGCAACACAGCTGCTTGCAGACAACACTTCCACCCTCCTGAGAATCCCGGGCATATGCTTAAACATTGTTTTATGTCTCGAATAACTTGCTCAGCTAGTCAATTAGCTGATGGATAGACAGACCTCCAGTAAACTATAATGTGATCACTGTAGAGGTTGCAAAAGCATCCAAGATCTGGCTTCAAAACATTATTCATCATCTTTTGAAACCAAGCTGGCGAATCCTTCCAACGAAAACGCAGTCTATTATATTCATATATGTAAAAAGGTGTTACAAATCCTGAAAACTTTTTGGCCTCCTCTACTAAAGGCACTTGCCAAAAGCCCCTCCAAAGATCCAAGCGAGAGAATATGCTGCAACCTCCAGTTTCGTTGATAATTTTGCCGGCGTGTGGCATCGCGAAAGGGAACAGGTGAAATTGTTTGTTGATTTGATGGTAATTGGTGCAAACTCTGTACGTTCCGTCTTCTTTCGGTGCAATAGTGATGCGTGGTGCAAAGGTAGGCCTGGGCGGGCGGATAACAGCAGCGTCGAGCGTCTTCTGCAGTTCTACCTTGAGCCATATCTTCTTATCTCGCGACATGTACGGCCTGCGTTTCACAGCTGTTGTATCTCGAAGCTCGAAGGGTACTTTAAAGTTGGGTGTCGCTTTAGGATAACCTCCTACACAGAGCAGCTCTTGGTACATCCTAGTCTAATCATCCGCTATAGTGTGCTTCCGAAGGCTTTCCCTAAATAGGGAGAACGATGATAACGGAGGATCATATTGAGTAGTAACTTGGCCATCCCCAATATAGATTTAGACGGAGTTCTTCCATTACTGGGCGTGACACAATACTTTCACATTTTACTCCATCGAGAACCAATGCTTTGGTTTTGATACTCTTGCTCTGACGCGTGACAATTACCTCCGCCCACTTATAGTGCACTTGCTTTTTGCCGTCGTATCCATACACACTCACTGGAAAACCTTTCACTGGGTTCAAATCCGGAGTATGTTCCTTGTTCACAAGAGTGATGGAAGCTCTACTGTCGACGAGCGCGCGGAGTCCTTTTCCATTTACATGCACCACAACATATGCCAAGTTGGTGCGCTAAACAAGAAATATTTTGTGTTGTGGTCGCGGTGAATTGTACTCAGATGTGTGTGCAGCTGCCTTCCTGCTCTTCTCTTGATATGCGACTTGTTTATATGGTTGGGAAAGTTCTTCTTGGGATTTCACATTGCCATAAATGCTCACAGGTTGCACAACATTAAAATACAGTTCTTTTATATTGCGTAGTAACTCTTCTGTGTTTGACTTTCGAAGCTGAACACGACACCACATGTCTTCCTGAAGTCCAAGCACAATGAGCGCGACCAATGAAGCCTGCCATAGAGCAGTCAGCTAAATGCAGCTGTCTCCATTTCTCAAAGAAATAGTCCAGAACCGGCGTGGTCTTGTATTTGTAAGACATAGCATTATCCCAAATTTGAAGCTTGTTCTCTCCGAATGAAAGAAGAGAGCTCTGTTTCCACTCATTCCATGGGCATTCGCCTTTTTTCAGAAGCTTGAAGCTCGTGCCAAATCATTGCACTCCCTCCCAAGTACAGACGCATCTTCATAACTTCGTCTTTATGCTCTCGCGATCGATTCCTGTGACAGGCATATTCGTAAAAATCGAGCCATTCCGGGACACTTCCTGTGTACGACGAGTCGTAGACCTCCGGCCTGGCAAGCTGCATGGGTGTCTTCCTCATTTGCCGAAAGTTTGCTCGCAGTGAAACTCGAATATTTGCTGCTAATGCTGGCTATTAACTTCATTATATCGTGCATCAGCGCACTTGCACTGTGTTCCTCCAAATTGCTGTTACGAGATGTTACTTCCGTTTTTGTGAAGACTGCATTTGCTGCGGTGGAACTGCGAAGCTCGGAAGAACGCATGGCGTCTGCGTCATGCTGGAGATCACTCATGACAATATTGAAATTCCTCGCCAGCGCTCGACTTCAGGTAGAAAAGTTGCAATAATAAGAGTTCAATATGACAAGTGCTCACCCTAACAGGACCAATCTACACTGTAGACGTGGTGTGCAACGTTCACCGGCTTATCACGGGAAACTGTAACCTGGGTGCACACCGTCCATGGAAAATCGGTATGGCTCAGGCAAGTAGCACAAGGTTCGATATGCGACTGCGCCAAATCTGTTAGAGAACAGGTAACTAGATGGACAGGGCGGCCCTTCCTGTTTATTTCAGCTCATCGCAGCCACCCACTTCATCTGCGGAATCACCTTTCTCGCTTCTTCTTCGGCTAGGTTACAATATTGTCAGGCGCTATTCCCGCACACTGAAGCACGCATCCGGCCTAGCATGGAAGAATCCGCCAGAAAGACGGGGAAGATGGCGATCACAGTAGCGCTCATGTTGTCGATCTGCCATCGAGCCTGCAGCCGTCTCTCTCAATATATTTTGTAAATACAATTTGCTAACCGTTTAGGCTACTCTCATCCCCGCGGCATTTTGGTGGGAGGTGCGAGGTACCCACACAGTAAAACGAAGCTCCACAGCGGCGGACGCTTGGCTTTCTCCACGATGGGGAAGGAGGATCGGCGCCCACCGAGGCGACTACAACGACAATGGTCATCTTCTCTCAGCTAAAACACCCAGGCAAATTCTGCGGGACTGACAACATCGACATCAGGGACTGGCTACCCATGTACGAGCGTGCAAGTAAGAATAATCACTGGGATTAGACGATGATGTTGGCAGACATATTATTCGACCTCAAAAGAATAGCGAAGGTTAAAAATTAAATTATGGGGATTTACGTGCCAAAACCATTTTCTGATTATGAGGCACGCCGTAGTGGGGGACTCCGGAAATTTTGACCACCTGGTGTTCTTTAACGTGCACTTAAATCTAAGTACACGGGCGTTTTCGCATTCCGCCCCCATCGAAATGCGGCCGCCGTGGCCGGGATTCGATCCCGCGACGTCGTGCTCAGCAGCCCAACACCATAGCCACTGAGCAACCACGGCGGGTAATAGCGAAGGTGTGGTTTGAGAATAATGAAGACGAAATTGGGAGCTTGGATGCATGTAAGGAAAAGATGCATCCCCTGTTCGGCAAGTCTGCAGATAGGAAGGCAGCAGCGAAGGAGCTGGCATCTCGTGCACAGACAGCGACAGAGTCATACCTCACTTATATACAGGACGTGCTTGCCCTATGCCGCAACGCCTACGACAGCATGACGGAGCCTGAGAGAGTTGGCCACGTGTTAAAGGACATAGCAGATGATGCCTTCAATGTGCTAATCTGCAAATACCACGACCCCATCGACGCCATCATCTAAGAGTGCAAGCGTTTTGAGGCCGCCAAATGTCGACGCATTGCCCATCATTTCGCTCGACTTCCGAACACGGCAGCAACATGGTCGTGCGAAGACATACCTGAGCTGTCGGCGCCGCTGACCGTAGAACATGTGAAGGATATCGTCCGAAGTGAACTTGATGCTGTGTCTCTTGCTTCTACGCGCGGCCGTACCTGTGACCATAGCTCCCAGATGATGTCACTAGTCCAAGCTGTCTTTCATCAGGAGCTATCCAATGCTAGCCAGGACTCTGTGTGCACCCACCTCCTTACGAGCCGATCGATCGTCGTTGCTCATTTCGCACGCCCAAGGTCAAAGGCCGCCATTCCGTTCTCGCAATCCAGCCGAGGAATGCTGATGACCATCCGATTTGCTTCGACTGCCATCGTATTGGGCATGTGGCCCGCCATTGTAGCCGCCGGTGGTATTGGTATCAGGCGCCCTACGGATACAACCATCGCCCTGACATGGATCACGGCCGATTTAAGACAAACCGAGAGCCTGCCCAAACCACCGGCGACGACGCTCCCTCCATTTCGTATCGTCATTCATCAACCCCACATGGTCACCAGTTCCGTTCGCCGTTGTCTCGTCGCCAGTCATCTCGCTCGCTCCGATTCCGCCACCCTACGTCTCCGAATGAACCACTCCTCCGTGAAAAGTAGACCATGCAGCTCCCAGAGGTGATGCATCATCGACAACTCGCCTGCCAAATACTCCGACTACACTGCAGACCAGAATCTGATAGACGTTAAACTGGATGACGCACATGTTGTTGCTCTGGATGATACACGGGCTCAGATATCAGTAATAAATTCGGAGCTTCATCACCGCTCTAAGAAGCTCCTAACGCCATCCACAGTACCAGTCATTCGTGTCACCGATGGCGGAACGTTTCCTGTTCTAGGGATGTGCTACGCTCGAATAAGTGTTACTGACCGAACCACAAGCATACTACTTGCCGTGCTCGAGAAATGTTCCCATAAACTCATCCTCGGTATGGGTTTTCTGTCTTCTTATTCTGCCCTCATTGACTGTGGAACCTGCGTGCTTCAGCTAGACTTACCGTGGTACGATGACGCTCCTACTGCACGCGAACCGAGCTTGTGCTCAGTGGATTACAGTCGTCGACTTCCTCAAGTCGTTATATATGTAAATTTGCGGTCTCTTTCTCACATTCCCAATCGCGAATACATCTCGACCGCGATCCTGCACGTCTTATTCACCAAAAATGTCGCTCTTCCTCAAACCCTTATTAGATTTACGAATAATCGAACGTCTCTATCCATATTGAACTTTAGCTGGTGCAAACAATTTATCCCAGGCCGCGTGGCTCTAGCCCACATCTCTTCTAGGGATGAGTGTGACGTTTCTACATTTATCACCGACGCTTCTTTGTCCTCTGCCCTTTCATCTTCCTCGAACAATCTCGTCGACGGCGATATTGAGAAGATTGTAGCATCTGACCTCTTTCCTGCTCAGACAGCCGATATGCGGCCCATATTGAAGTCCTACCACGACATCTTTGATTTTAATGACTGTTCTTTGGGACAGACATCTGTGGTCACTCATAAGATTGATACTGGGTACGCCAGTCCAATCAGATGACGTCCTTATCACGTGTCCTATGCTGAGCGAGAAGTGATACGGCGTGAAGTCGACAAGATGCTTACCAAGGACATCATTCAACCCTCGTGCAGTCCTTGCGCATTTCCGGTCATCCTAGTCAAGAAAAAAGATGGCAGCTGGCGCATTTGCGTCGACTACCACCACTTAAAGTAATGCGCAAGGTTGTCTACCCTCTGTCGCTGATCAATGACGCTCTCGACTGTCTACACGGCTCTGCCTACTTCTCTTCTATAGACCGGAGGTCACGATACTGGCAGATATCCGTCGATGATCAAGCGCATGAAAAGACCACATTTGTTACGACCGATGGATTTTACCACTTTAAGGTAATGACCTTTGCACTGTCTAAGGCCCCTGTCACATTTGAAAGGATGATGGACTCCCTCCTTCGGGGTACAAAGGGTCAACATGCCTCTGTTACCTTGACGATGTTTGAAGTTTGAAGTTTGAAGTTTATTCAAAATAGGAAAGTACACAGGAAATGTTGTACAGGACATCTGGATCCCTAGCTCAAGGCTAGTTGGGATCCATGCTAGTTATTAATTCACATTCTTAACATCAATACGAAGAAGTATAAGTAAGTCATATATACATAAACATTCAATTAGAACACAAGGCAGGGTACGTCTATTAGCTAAGAGAAACCGACAGAAAGGAATTTGTATTTAGTAAATTATACAGTGCAAGTGAAAAGGGTAAACATGTGTATACAATCCAGATGAAAACTATGCAGATAATAGTAATGAGTGATAATGGGATTTCACTGATAGTGAAAAACATTTTGCTTGTTTTACTTCTGTTGGTAAGCTGTTCCATAAGAGTGCTCCAGTGTTGCTTAACCTTCGCCTTCCATATACATTATGCATTTTTGGCAAGAGAAAATTTCCCTTAAGAGCGCTGCGTGTATTGCTTCTGGAATGTAAAAAAATGTGATACACTCAAAGGACAGTTAGTGGTTATGCTGTTATGAGTATGCAATGTAGATTTAAGATTCAGTAATAAATTAAAAGGCAGTATATTTAAACTTTGAAACAGCGGCATTGATTTAGCATTGTAGTCCGAAAAAGTCATAAATCGCAAGGCCCTTTTCTGAAGAAGTATGATAGGTTCAACGTATGAAACGTACGTATTACCCCAAGATGCAATACAGTAGGATAGATGGCTATGGAATATGCTAAAGTAAATTGTTCTCAGAGTGGCAGTGTCGAAGTAATAACGGCATTTATACAGCATAAAACAAGCCTTGCTCAACTTTTTACACAGCAATGCAATGTGAGGTCTTCAGGTCTTCAGGTCTTCGCAGGTCTTCAGCTCATCTTTGCTAAATGCCGTTTTGGCCGCAGCGTGGCCACCTTGTGGGTGCTGAAGGCATTCAACCTGCCCCAGAAACAATTCGCGTTGTCAGACTTCCCTCTGCCACATTGCACTAAAGATGTGCGGAGATTTGCCTGCTTGTGCTCCTATTTTCGACGTTTTGTCAAGAACTTCGCCGACGTTGTCCGCCCACTCATGCAAATTTTGAGGAAGGTGACGTCATTTTCTTGGGGTCCTGAACAGGCCACTGCTTTTCACACGCTCACGACTTTACTTACGCCCCCACCCATCTTGGCCCACTTTGACCCGTCAGCCACCACTGAACTTCACACCGACGCAAGGGGACATGCCATCGGCGCTGTCCTCGCCCAGCAGCAACAAGGACGAGACCGCGTCACTGCCTATGCCAGTCGCCTTCTTTCCCCCTCAGAGAGAAAATGTTTGTTCACTGAGCCCGAGTTCGTCGCACCAGTTTGGGCTGTTGACAAGTTTCGACCACACTTGTTCGGCCACACCCTTTTGGTCTTCACAGACCACAATGCGCTTTGCTGGTTGTCTTTCCTCAAAGATCCGACTGGACGACTTGGTCGCTGGGCACATAAACTGCAAGAATACAGCTTTGACGTCACTTAAAGTCTTTCAGACTGCCCCGGGATGCGGACTGCCTATCCCGTCATCCAATGAATCATTCCGACTTGTCAGCGCCCGATTCGGACGCCTGCGTCTTCGCGATGTCCGATTTAACCGACACTAGCAGCGAACAGCTCCTCGATGCCAATTTGCGATCAAATATTCACCGTCTATGCTCTCATTATTATGCTCCGCCCCTACAATTATTCGTGCTTCATGACAGAATCTTTTACAGACGTAACACCAGCTCCGATAGCTCAGAGCTTCTCCTGGTTGTTCCCAAAACACTCCGATTCACTGTTCTCAGACAACTTCATGACGCCCCGACCACTGGACATCTGGGAGCCACTCGCACGTACGATTGCGTTCGGCGTCGGTTCTTCTGGCAAGGGCTCCACCACTCTGTGCACCGATATGTTGCTGCTTGTGAGTCCCGCTAGCGCCGCAAGCATTTATCCTTGTCGCCAGCCGGTCCTCTTCAGCCTGTAGACATTCCCGGTGTCCCGGTCTACCGCATCGACCTACATCTCTACGGACCATTTTCAACACCTTTGACGGGGAACAATTGGATTGCCGTAGCTGTGGCCTACGCGAGACGATACGCTATCACACAAGCACTGCCGACGATCTGTGCCACTAACGTTGTGTAATTTATCCTTTAGGACATTATTCTTCACCACTGCGCTCCTCGACAGCTGCCGACCTAGCATGGTCGCTCATTCCTGTTCCAAGTAATTGACAACACTCTTAGTTCGTGTACCATATGTCACAAGCTGACCACTGCTTATTGTCCGCAAACCAATGAGCTTACCGAGCGCCTCAAACTCAGTGACCACAATGCTCTCCATGTACGTTTCCTCAGACCACCGTGATTGGGATAGCACCTTCCCTTACGTCACATTTTCTTACAAATCCTCACGCCATGACACCGCTGGCTTTTCCCCCTTTTATCTCTTGTTTGGCCCCATCCCACATTGCCCATCGAGACTCTTTCACCATCACCTGTGCACCCGGTTTCAGACTACGCCCACGCAGCACCTTGTCGGGCGGCAATGACTTGCCAGATTGCAAGAGATCACCTTTATGCCTCCCAGCTGTCCCGGAAGGCCTGCTACGATCGCCATCACACAGTCGTTAATTACTCTCCGGATTCTTTGGTCCTCCTCTGGATGCCTTGCAGCCACGTTGGCTTGTCGTCCAAGCTTATTTCCCGCTACTCCGGGCCTTATAGAGTTTTGCGCCAGAACTCTGGTGTCACGTAGCAAATCGCTCTATTGGACAGTCGACCATCTGCCGCGTCCGCCACTGATATCGTGCACGTCTCCCGACTTAAGCCTTATGTTGCCTGATACGATCCTACTGCTCCTTAAGAGCCGAGACGGCGCTCTCGACGCCCAGGTTTTATGTTGCGCGCTATTCCCGCGCACTGAAGCCCGCATCCTGCCGACCATGGAAGAATGCGCCAGAAAGACGGTGAAAACGACGAGCAGAGTAGCGCTCGTGTTGTTCTGCCATCTAGCCTGCAGCCGCATTTCTCCTTATATATAATTTCCTGTATCTTTTGGCTACTCTATTCCCCAGGGCAATACATATATATATATATATATATATATATATATATATATATATATATATATATATATATATATATATATATATATATATATATATATATATATATATATATACCAAAAGAAGGCGGCCAAGGTTTGTGAGTGATGATGCTGGATAACACTACCACGGTTAGTTCTAGCAGTAACAGATGGCTACCCCAGATAGCGAATGGCAGTACGGCACCGCGATAGCTCCCTTGGTACAGCATCGCACGCGGGATGCAAGGACACGCGTTCGTTCCCCACCTGCGGCAAGCTTTTTCCTCCACTTTCATTTTCAATAATTTATCATTTCTTTAATTCAATTGGTAAGTACAAGTAATCTCCCCTCTGTTATCATTTAAGTATTTGTGTGCTAGCTTGTTATTATTTATTGATATTTATATCGCACACGCTAGTTAAGCTAGAAGCCGAGGATGAAGAAGTGTGCGTGGTAGCTGCTGCAGAAACGAACAGTAAATGGCCATTAGCTTGGAACTGACTGCTTGCCTTTTCCTCTCGCGACAAACTGGTAGAGGAGCGGGGTGCGCATCCACCGTATGCCTACTGGTCCTGTAGCAGAAGCTACCGATGTCAGTACCTGAAGGACTGCAGAAATCCATCGAAGCAGCCGTCGCCTCCGAGGTCTTCCACCATAATACAGTCCCCTGGCAAGCTCGGTGAGGAGGATGCCAACGCCCCGACCACTGGACATCTGGGAACAACTCGCACGTACGATTGCGTTCGGCGTTGGTGGCCAAACCAAGTGGATCCCAAATGCTGCTGTAAGATGCATTGCCAACGCGCCTCGCTCGCCTAACCCGTCTCACGGTGACGCCTGTGAAGACCTTGAAGACTGGTGGGACCATTTTGACCGGGTCGCCGTCTTAACGACTGGGACGATCGCCGTAAGTCGGAAGAACGTCTACTTTTCCCTTTTAGATGCAGCACGAGTATGGTACGAGAACCACAAGGCCTCATTTACCAGCTTGCACGAGTTTTACCGACTTCTTCGTGACGTGTTCAGCACCCCCAAAAGGAAAGAAGGAGCCGTAGCGGCACCGTCTTCTAGGTTTCAAATGCCGAATGAAACCATTGCCACGTTCGTCGAAGACATGATGCGCTTGTTCCATCGGGCCGATCCACTAATGCTAGAAGACAAGAAGGTGCGTCTGTTAATGCGAGGCATAAAAGAACAGCTTTTCGCGGGCCTCGTACGCATCCTCCTAGAACACTGACTCAGTTCGTTCATGAGGCAACAGTCATGGGACGGATGCTGCGGCAGCGGCTCTCGCAGTATGAAAGCCAGACCCCCATGGCTGCTGCATTCTCTCTCGTACCTGCAAATGATGACAGGGAGTCCCTTACCGAAGTAATACGGCGCCTTGTTTGTGAACTGCAGAAGTGATATTCTCGGATCCGGCACTTTCTAGTGCCACGGCTCTTACGGACGTCATTTGGGAAGAAATCGGCAAAGTGGTTCATCCCTCGCCACCAACACGTACCGAACCCCCCACGTTCTCGTATGCGGACGCTCTTCGGGTTTGCGCGCCGTTGACGGGCCGTTTCTCACAGCCGCCTGCTGGAATTACTCGACGCTTCCCAAGTCCAATCTACCGCATGAATCTGCAAGCAGCCTTTCATCTTGGTCCGCGCCACTCTACAGTATGCCGCGCTCCTGACAATAGTCTTGTGCTACCACTGTGGGGAGCCTGGTCACATGTATCGCGACTGCCAGTACCAACGAATTAGTCTGCGGGGATACCACCCGGACGCCCGTTGCCCGCACTATGGCGAACGCCCGCGCGTAATCGAGGAATACTTAGAAATAATCGGCTTCCTGTTGCCCCGCAGAGAAGACAGTCGCGTTCGCCATCAACTCGTCGGTACGCGTCACCAAACCGCGCTCGACCCACCTTTGATTCCGCTGGAGTCAACGGTGGAAGTCCGTGCAGGGGAAACTGAAAACGGTGACCTCCGGGGGTGAGGCCACTGTCATGGAAACCGTCAGATGTCCTCCGCCGACGCCACCCCCTCACCACGAACCGCTGACGCCTTCATTCCAAACTGACAAAAGAATGTCCGCTGCTATCACTGCTTCCATCGACGGTTATCTAGTAACTGCACTTGTCGATGCGGTAGCTGATTACTCGGTTATGAGTGCCTCAACGGCCAGTCGGCTACGCAAGGTGCTGAAAGCGTGACTTCTGATTACGGCTGTAGGGCACCACATGTCACCCATTGGACGAGGCCCTGACAGACTTGCAATTTCTACTTCGACTTTCGTAGCATCTTTCCTTGTGCTGCCCAAGTGTTCTCCGCTGGTTATACTGGGCATAGAGTTTCTCCAGGAATAATGGGCGATCAAAACCCTCCGTGACTTGTTCGTGGCTTTTTCTATTTTTCTTCGGATTCTAGTGTGGATGATGAACATCACCGCGCGGCTTGAAGCGTGGCCGATGACTGCGTGACGTCACCGTCTCAAAGTAGCATCTGCGGCCTGGTTGAATGCCCCCAAGACCAACTAGGATTAGGCATCGCCGAAGGTAACCTTACCGTTTCGCTGGATCGAGAAGTTGGCGTCGCACGAGGTCTCGTAGAGCTCCAAAATAGGCAGACTACGATCATGGTTACTAACGTCAGTGGCGAATGCAAGCACTTTGCGAGGCATACCTCCTTGGCCTACTTTGAAACGGTGACCGAGTCCAGTGTCTGTGCTTCGGTATCGACAATCTCGATTCCGGAACCCAGCGATGTGGACTTGACCAGTCACGTCAACGTCAACCCTCCGCTAAAATAACCCGAAAAAATTAGGCTCCTTACTCTGCTATCGTCATTTAGCGAATGTTTCGCCACCACGTCGAAGGTCAGACTCCAATAACCAAACACAGAATCATCACTGAACCGACCGTCCAACCTGTTCGCCAACATGCTTATCACGTGTCACAGAGAGAACAGGATGCTATTCGTCATCAAGGTAACGCATGCTAGACGATCATGCCATCCAACCATCGACATGCCCTTGGGATTCACCTGTTGTATTAGTTAAGAAGAAAGACGGTTCACTACAATTCTGTGTCCATTATCACAAACTGAACAAGATCACGAAAAAAAGACGTTTAACCACTTCCTCGGACTGACGACCCTTCGGATCGCCTGCGACATGCCCGTTACTTTTTCTCAGTGGATCTGCGTAGTGGGTACAGGGAGATGGCAGTTGACGAACGGGGCAAGGAAGAAACGACGTTTAAACACCCCATGGTCTTTATCAATTTAAGGCCCTCCCTTTTGGATTGTGTCTGCTCCTGCCACATTTCAACTTATGATGGACACAGTTTACTCTGACCTTAAGTGGCACTCGAGTTTAGTCTACTTAGACTATGTAGTTTTTTTCCACCACGTTTGAACAACACATCCAGCGGCTTGAAGTGGTTCTTCAAGCAATCCGCACCGCAGGCCTGTCTCTGAAGCCTGAAAAATGTCACTTTGGCTACGAGTGGCTTAAATTTCCAGGTCATATGGTCAGCAGCGCCGGTGTGCGCCCTGACCCTGAAAAAGCCCTGGCAGTTGCTCTGTTCCCGATACCGAAGACAAAACACGATGTCCGCCGATTTTTAGGGCTTTGTGCGTATACCGCCGTTTTGTGCCCGATTTTTGTAAGATTGCCGCACCGTTGCAACGACTCATCAAGAACCTCGTCACATTTGCTTGGAGCCCGGCACTATCCGACGCCTTCTACGGCCTTCAGCGACGTCTACAGACACCACCAATCCAGGTCACTTTGACACCGAGGCAGGCACAGAAGTCCATACTGATGCTAGTAACATTGGTCTCGGATTGACACTCGTACCGCTTCAAGCTGGTGTTGAACGCATTATTGTGCGCGCCAGCCGAACGTTGTCTGCTGCGGAACAAAACTCAGCAACTGAAAAGGAGTGTCTGGCAGTCTAGATACTGATGACGACTTTGGTTTTCTATGTACGCTTCCGTCTTTAAACCTAGCTCAACAGCAACGCCACGATTCCGAGCTCCAGTCTTTGATTGAATACCTTGAAGAAAGCCGCCCACAACCTCGGTGGCAGTTCACGCGTCACTTGTCCTGTTTGAGCCTACGCGGTGACATCCTATACAAGCGAGACTTTCACCCTACGTCAACCGTTTTCCGGCTCGTTGTTCCCGCTCCTCTCCGCGACGACGTTCTACGTGCATGCCAAGACGAACCGACGTCCGGGCATCTTGGTTTCACGCGTACTCTGGCAAGGGTCAAGCAGAAGTACTACTGGCGAAAACTCACAAAAACCGTGAAGCAGTTCGTCAGAGCTTGTCGAGATTGCCAGCGTCGCAAAGTTCCACCACTATAGCCAGCCGTCTGCTTGAGCCGGTAGGACCTCCTTGCTCACCTTTTGAACAAGTCGCGATGGATTTACTGGGCCCGTTTCCAAAGTTTTCGGTTTATAACCGCTGGATTGTTGTCGCCACCGATTACCTCACTCGATACTGCGAACCGCAAGCCGCACAGCGAGTTACTGCTTCACATGCAGCAATTTCTTTGTCAAAAATATCGACATGGTGCTCCCGCTGTCGGCATCACAGACCGTAGTACGGCATTCACCGCCTAGTTGGTCCGAGATATTCTGCAGCTAAGTGGAACAACGCACCATACGGCAACTGCGTATCACCCGCAGACAAACGGGTTTACTGTGCGTCTCAACAAAAGGATTGCGGGTATGCTTTTTATGTATACGTATCATAAAAATTGAGACGAACTGCTCCCGTATAAGACATTCGCGTAAAACTGCGCTTCGAGAAACCATCGGGTTTCCTCCTTTTCTGCTGGTCTACGGATGCCACGTCAAGTCAAGTCAAGTCAATTTATTTCAGCATTTCTTTTGTACAAACAGAAGAATGCTAGGACAAGCACAAAAAGCTGCTAAGCTGCAGCTTGACTGGGTGCTTGCCCCATCACTTGGCAGAAACAAGAGACAGTAAATACATTTGAGTGAAAAAAAAATATTTACAGATTTCAAATGGTCATGTAAAATCATGGGAAAAAAACACAAAGTACATCATATAAAATACTCAAAAATCTGTAGTGACTGCTCTGTTATAGTGTGTCACTGAAAAATATATAATGAACAGTAGCGCACAGAACAGCAAAAAATAGCACTATGCTCGACGTGATGCTCATACCAGCTTCGTCTCAACCTACGAGACCAAATACAGACGCCTTTGTTCAGCGTGCCAAAGCAGCGCGGCACCTTGCACGGCAATGAATTCTATTCCGACACAGTCAAGATGCTCTTCGATACAATATACGCCATCGAGACGTCACATAGAACCCGGGAGATCTCTTAAAACGTTTTGTGCGCAAACAAACCGGGACAACGAATAGGAGCAACACAAGGACGAGAGCTCATCCTTGTGTTACTCCTATTCTTCGTCCCTGTTTGTTTGCGCACAAAAAGTTTTAAGATGGATCTGTTCCAACTAGGCCGACTCGCAGTTATGCTCCCGGAGATCTCGCATGGGTTTGGACCCTTATGCGTCAATGAGGGCACCCATAAAAAATATTGCGCCGATACTGTGGACCCTACATAGTTTTGCATCGTCTAGGTCCCGTCAACTATGAAGTTATTCCAGCCGAACCTTCGCACCACTCCCGCAGACCACGTTCCTCTGACATTGTTCACGTTACCAGGATTAAGTCCTACCACTTGCGCTGACCCCTGTCGTCACGTCCGTTGCCTTTCTTGTTTCTTTTCTTTTCTCTTTGTGGCATTTAACATATCCCCAACTTTCCTTTTTTTTTTCTGAGGGGAGGGGGGCTACCTTTCGTCTAGTCGCATGGAGTATTCACTCTTCTTTTCATTGTTTTGGAGGGAGGGGTAATGGCACATGCTAGTTACGCTCGAAACCGATGATGTCGTGCGGGTGGTAGCTGCTGCAGAAACGAACAGTAAGCGGCCGTTCGCTTGGAACTGACTGCCCGCCTTTTCCTCTCGTGACAATATATCATTGCATAATAAGAAACTAGCACACAAAGATTTCAATGATAATAGAGGGGAAATTACTTGTACTTACTGATTTAATTAATAGGACACACCGATAGGACACGCTGCTGCGAACATCTCACCCACAATTTGCAGTCATGCGCTGCGCGTGTACCTTGCAAAAAGAGCGTGGAGCCCTCATATGATCAAACGCTCTTTCCTCAACAGAAGCCTGCTCCTCACTCTTTCCTGGACGCTCTATTTCGTAATATAGCGGATTACCTTAAGCAGCTACTATTAGCCAAAGGCTGATATCAAGAAAGGTGTTTTGATCAGTGAACTTCTACCTACAGTTACTGTGTATATTTATTGACACAGTTTATAAACATGAGGAAGTACGCGAAAGTCTTCACTCAAATTAGATAATATACACGTATTTCCGGTACACGCCGAGTATCGTCTGCTCACGCTCGACCGCGCCCGCCCGTGTATAAATAAAATATTGGCCGCCTTGCTTAATTAAGGGTGTCGCAGCCACTGGGTCTCACTAATTTCAGCTACTTTTGAACAACCAACTAGTGCGCTGTAACGCCAAGCTAATCCAATTTTACAATTAGCACTCCACAATTAGTCAAAATTTTCTGGTCACCCCTACTTCGGCTGCCTGTCACGCCACGTAAAGAGAACCGCGATATCTCCTAATTTGATATCATGTAGTACACACTGATTATGCATGAATAGACTGAACGAAAGAAAAAAATACTTATTTTTGATTCAGCGCATTTTCACCATTAGCCATCTGCTATTGGCCAAGAGTTTTCGCGCTGCGCCCATTTCACCTGTCTGGCATGCGAAGTCAAAAAGCTGTGAAGACTCACCGCGTCGAAGTGGCGCATAGGCGTCAAAGATGCGTTCATATGCGCAAGAAAACAGATTTTTTTGTCTGCATAGTGGGAGGCTGCCCCGTTCCGAAAGTAATTGATAATGGCTGTCCGTCGATTGCTCGGGCACTGGCTATTCGCACCTGCCGTAGAGCATAGGTTTGTTTGCTTATAATAAATTTTTAGCTTGGCATTATGACGTTATTCAGCCATTTCAGCATGTCTACCCCATCACTCTGCCAACTATTCTTTGCTGAGGATCAGCTATACTGACATGTTTAACCTTCCGTTGCATGCCGCCACAATTTTCGACATGCCACCGCAAGCTGAAGAAAAGCGGACCAATCGCCGACGCCGGCTCCACCCTTATCTTCTAATTATCTATTTTAACTGCGCCGGCTGGGCCCCATCAAAACTCTCTCCACATGAGCGTGCTCCTCGCCTCTTGTAAGCCAATTAGATAAGAGAAGCTGCTCAACGCAGGCAAGTTTATTCGTTTTCAAAACAAAAGTAACTTGCTGTAAACAAGAAGAGCGTTTAACTGGAGTGTGCAGACAACACTGCGGGTCACCGCCCCATGCCTGCGTTGTGGGTTAGTAAATTTTTGCGTCCGCAGATTGCTACGAAAACGGATTGGAGTAGTATTACGCTATAGGGAACCCAGACTGGAGCCACGCGAACACTCACGTCAGACATCACGCATGCTTGCCAGCGTGCGCTTACTTCAGGCCGCTTCTGGTTAGACGCTTTGACAGACACGGCTTCGTATTGAGCGAATAATAGCGCTTCCGTATGCGGAAGTTGGACGTGGTGGCTCCCGTGGGTCAGGTTAGGCCAGGACAAAGCTGGTCGACACCAAGTAGCTCGGTGAGACTATAGCACGTAAGCGTAAGCTCGCACTCAAGCCCCGTCGTGCACAAAGGAAACGCTGCGCACATGCACTGCAGTTGTGTGTAGCTTCTGCCTGCCATGTAGCACAGATACGAAGGTCGCCGCGGAGTGCCGTAGAGGGCCGCGACGAGTCCTCTCCAAAGCATCGTTTATGTAACAAACACGTTTGTTCTCTCTCTCTCTCTGCTGGCTAAGAACTAACGGCTCTCTGCGGACATCCGCATTTGGCGTGTCGTAGGTGCCGAAATCGAAAGTAGTGGCGTCTACGTGAACATCCAAAATCGAATATTAACTGCGCGCCCAGGTGCCTTAAGTAGGGTGACAGTTTTGCGCACGCCCTGCTCGGCCGTAGACTTCGCAGTGCAAGTAATTAAAGAAAGAGCAAAAGAGCCACGTACGGGATGTTTCATTGCCAATCATTTCCCTTCTGCTGAACGCATTGAAATAATTTTTGCGGCTAAGTATTTCTGAAACAGAAAAGTATTTTAATTTCAAATGCATTCTCCGTATGCGTTACAGAGTGGTTAAAGGTGCACTTAGCGAAGAAGCTCGAGAACAAGTTAAGGTCCGCGCGGATAGCAATGTTGTGTTGAGTAACGTTAGAAGACAGGAAGACAGCTGAGTGAATGAGAAAGCAAACGGAGAGATACGCTACTGTAGTTGGCAATGGAAGAAGAAAGTGAATCTGAGCAGGTTATGTAATGGCAAGACAGGTAGCCGGTAGATCATTAGAGTTAAATAAAGGTTCCTAAGAGAAGGGAGGCGCAGTCACGGGTGGCGGAAAATTAGGTGGAGTTATGGAATTAGCACATCTACGTGCACAAGCTGCAATCAGCTAGCAAAAGACAGAAGTAATTAGAAAGTGCTAATTGGAAAGTGAAAAAGTCGGTGGCAGCCCATATGCGGGGGACGTCGCCTGTGATGATCGGGATTTATTGGCATCTCCTTTAAATGGGCCGACAACGAATAGTCGCCTAGCCTACTTAAGCTAATCTAGAATTTCATAAACGTAAATCTGTCTATCTTTTCTTTTATGTATCCTTACTCTTATCTGTTCCTTCAAACATCTATTTCTGCCTTGTATGCCTGTGACGCATGAAACCTCATCAATTTGGTCCCGCGTTTTGTCCACCAGTACTCAACACATCGCCACTTTTAAACCCAGTGCTTCTAGAGGGTGAACATTACCTACGGTTTTCATTTTGTGAATACCTTCGCACTCCATTAGGATGTGCTGAGAGATAGCGAGTGAGAGAGAGAGACAGATAAAGCATCTTCATAGAGAGTCCCTACTGGGTTCGAAATGGGAACGGAGCGGCTGGGAGGCTAGCCCCGAAAAGCTCCCCTTT
This sequence comes from Dermacentor albipictus, assembly GCF_038994185.2. Lineage (NCBI taxonomy): Eukaryota > Metazoa > Arthropoda > Arachnida > Ixodida > Ixodidae > Dermacentor > Dermacentor albipictus. Next base: position 26,628,493 of record NC_091822.1, on the reverse strand, counting down.
ACGTCAGACGCAGGCCAGGCCTTGAAGCGTAGCGGCGTCCTCCGCCACCCGAACAGCCCAGAGCTAGTCTTCTGGGCATTCACTGAGCACTATAGCCTCCCACTGCACAGGGGTTCTTATTTTAGCATCGGGGTTTATGCTGTGTCTGACATTGTTTGCAGTTGATGAACATGTCCATATAATGAGATGGAGGTCTGCACGTCATGTATTGCATGTCTTACACTGTGATGAGTGCACAAATGATGAGGATGTGCTGAACTGCCTGCGCATTTCCGCCTCAGCGCACACAAGCCTCATTCTGCTGCGAATGTTTGCCCCGGTAGGTTTTGCCTTGAGGCAACCAGTTCAGGCCTAAGTAGCAAGCCATTGCACAGCTGGAATAGTGGAATATGCTGTAACAGGCCATTACCCTATATTTTTTTGCATTGGTTCCATAACGCCTTCTCAAGCAGCAAAATATATCAGGACTTTCTTTGATTCTAATAAATTCACTGGTATGATTCATGCAATTTACTGGGCTGACGTGTTTGAAGAACAATGTGGAGAAGGGGCTTTTGAATCTTTTTTTTGTAAAAATATCCGAATGCTCTAACTTATGTACAAGTAACACTACTGGGACGCGGTGGCCTAGCTCGCCAAGAAAGCCTTGCATTAGTGATTCTTTATTGCGGTAAAGTCCAGTCATTCAATAATGCGTTGCGATTGCGCTTCCACGTATATTCAAATGTTCTAACAGCCACTTTAAAAAAATCGAAGCGTAATTACTACGAAAATAAAATAAGAAAAAATGGTAGTGATACCAGACGAAACTGGCAGGTTATTAAAGAGTTCTTAAACATGAGTACAACTAAAAATCACATATCGTGTGTGAACCACGAGTCTACTAATATCACTGACCCTCATGATATAGCTAATTTTTTCAGTTACCATTTTAGTATTGCAGACAGTAGTCCGCCTGATTCAACGTTTCTTAGTTTTCCGCTCTGTTCTCATTCATTTTGCCTGTTCCCCACAACATCGCTAGAAGTGTGTAACATTATCAATTCTCTTAAAACCACCGGTCCAGGCCTCGACTTGATACGCCCCTCTAGCATTAAGCTTGTGTCTAACGAAATCTCACCTGCGTTAGCACATATAGCAAATAGACTATTTATAGATTTAAAAAAGGTGACCATAAGTGCACGAGTAATTATCGTCCTACCTGCATTTCGTCTTTCTTTTATAAGGTCATCGAAAAGCTTATACATAATCGCTCAACTAAATACTTATCCAAATTTAATCTTTTAACTCCTGATCAATTTTGTTTTCGTGGCACATTTTCAAATGAATTAGCGCTTTTTACTTTCACTGAGAGGGTTAAATTAGCCAACGATCAAGGCCTCTTAGTTGGTGCTCTCTTTAGTGATTTCACCAAGGCTTTTGATACAATTAGCCGTCGTATTCTTTTAAGTAAACTTGAATCGTATGGAATTTCTGGGCCGCGTTTACAAATCCATCGCAACTACCTAATTGACCGACAATATATATACGAAGTTAATAGCGTCTTCTCCTAATCAAAAACTGTAAATACAAGTGCCCCTCAGGGATCAATACTTGCACCACTTTTATTTCTCATATTCATTAATGACTTGCCAGAAATATTAACACACGCGCACTGCCTTCGTTACGCTGATGACACCACTATTTTCGCATCTGATAAAAATTTATTTGCATTGCAGGATAAACTTAACGCTGACCTAACGAGTGTTCATTCCTGGTGTGTAAAAAACAATCTAACTATTAACCCATCTAAGACAACATTTATGGTATTCCATTCTTCAAAAACTTTGCACATTGACTCTATTGTAGTGTCTCTAAATAATAATGTATTTGCAAGACCCGCGTCTACTAAATTTCTTGATGTGGTACTAGAGGAAAACCTAAAGTTTCAGTGCCATATTCATTCACTTATTCAAAAAATCTCATTTGGTATTCACATCATAATAAATACTCGCACTTTTTTTCAGCACAGCATTCTCATGTCTTTATAATACGCGTATATACACAGTCACCTCTCATACTGCCTGTCATCTTGGGGTAATATATATACAGCACATCGTATCAGTTAGAAGTTTTGCAAAAGCAGGCATTACGATTAATTGCATTCCAATCCCATACATCTCCCTCTGCTCCCATATTCATTTCCCTAAATCGCTTGCCTTAACGCATGTTATTCAATCATAAGCTGTGGCTACATATGTTTAGTCTTATAGATACCGAGTTTAATATTCCAGGTTTTAGTCGCTCTAGCCTCATCAATTATAACAAAAGATTTTCAGCACAACTCAATCTTCACCTTCCAAAAGCAAAAAGTAACTATGGCAAATTTACGGTCGTGTTTTCAGGCATTTCTCTTTGGAATTCAATACCATCTGATATGAAGACATCTACAATATTATCATTCAAGCGTAGAACGAAGGAGCATTTCATGAACACTTTATCTGATGCGTAGCATAAAATTAGCGAACCTAGAATTAATATGATTTTGTTCACTTTACCATTACGCAATGTACTATTTAATTACCGAGTTACTGAATTTTGCCTTAATTGATACTTCTCGTTGTTAGCTTTACGTGCCATTTATCCTCGTTTGAATTGTTGCTTATTATTTTCAAGATTTCTTCAATTATTTTTCTTCTTTTTAACTGTGTGAATATAATTGTGATATTTTTAATAAATTATTTTCTCTCTTACCGTTTATTTCCGATGATGATGTAGAAATTGTAGAATACATGACATGACTAACTAGCCAAGATCCAACTATCCCCTTTTTATGTCTTGTTAGGAGGCCCCCCGACAATTGTTACTTCGGGACCTCCGAATGCGTACTTATACGCACCTTGTATTTGATTTTGACAAAAATAAATATTGATTGATTGATTGTCCTAGACATTAACTACAGATTTCCCTTTCTTATTCATTTTTTTCTTTTTCATAAATATTTTTGATTTCTTTGTTGCCATCTGCTGCATACAATTTGCTATCTATGTTTCTCTCGCTTTCTTTCTGATGACTTATTCTTGTACTTTCAAATGCCCTGTACCTTGTAGCCAACCTCGTTCGTTCTGTGTCCACGTTTTTCACACACAATTCATCGTAACTTCAGCCGACCAGTCATTTTCATCCATGTTCCTTAGGCCTTTCTTTAAAGAAATTTTGCGACATAAAAAAAAGGCCCAACCCATGTCTCCACGCACTGCTTCATTTGTGAAAAGGCATCCTGTGTACCTACCTTTGCTTAATTTGAAAGACCAATGCAACGTCTCATATTAAGCACAAAATGGTATTAGCAAAGTAAGCGCTTGCACCATCACCCCCTCTCTCATTTCCTCTCACAACCTCATATACAGTAGCCCCAAAGGGCTATGTTACATTATTGTTGGATTCCACTTCCCCGTTACCTTTAAAAAAGGTTGCTGTGGATGCTTGAGTAGGTCTTCACTACCTTTCTGTATACACTAAGGTATTTGTTTTGCTTCCCATTATGTATGCACTCACTGTTGAAATAGCACGTCAACACTTCTTTTTAATAAAGATCGTAATTACCGATTTCGCGGTGCTTACTTTAAGGCCTAGATTACTCGCTGCATTGCCGCAGATATGCGCAAGTGCGTCTAGATGTCTTGCAATGTCCGCTAGTAGCACTGTTTTCCGCATAAATCAGCTCAGCGACTTTCTGGGTACCCGATGCCTACTACGGTTTTAAGGTAAATATAATTCCCTGTTTTGAAGTCGTATTTTTAGGCACCTTACATAAAGCGTTGACAATAATGAATAAATAACGTTTTTAGTCCAACGAGGAATCAACGAGTCATTTAATGTAAGAAAGGTGGCGTTGGTCCGACAGTCATGAATATTACTACTAAAATTGTGCTATACCTCAGACAACCTACGAAAGAATTCATTAATTAAACTGCTTTACATTTATGATGGTAATTTAATGATAGTGGCCTAATATGAAGGCTCGTTGTGTATATATTCCATGACGCTTTGTTCTATTGAAATTAAAATTGAGGAGTGGCACATGTATGTCTCATCACGCTCGTGCTAGTCTTAACCTCCTAAATGTTTCGGAAAAGCACAGCTCGTCAGTGCCAATAGTTAAGTTTTCAAAGTCTTTTGGGCAAACTCAGCATTTATATTTAGTCTTTCTTCTACGATATAGATGGCTGTAGTAACAGGGTTTGAAATCCGCGGTTGCTTCGCTCTTTTTCATTTAACTCTATATACGTCAGCCTTTTTCAGCTAGTCGAAAGACGCGCTGATTCAGTTTCAGTTCTACATTCTAGATGCCTGCCACTTTATCAGCGCTGGAGAGGAGTGTTTATTGTGGTCTTAGCTTGCTACTCTATAGATGGCAGCAAGTTATCAGCGCTCCAATGCTGCGTTTCTGTACACGCGCGCTTTAGGCGCCTTTTAGCAGATGTGGGACGATGGCGTCTGGCATCGATAGCGCGCGAAGTGCATCGCGTGTGCAAAAGAAAGCTGCTGTGTCTTTAACGCAAAGGCGATGCACTGGAGTTTTGCTGTGCAATCGAAGAGAAAGATGATGGTTGCCTTGTTGCTTCATCTACTGATAGCAATGATTCGGAAAGCGAAGACGACATTGACATGTCCCAACCATGGCATAGCGTTTTGCATAAAGCATGTTGGTCAAAAATGCTTTAAAGATTTATTGATCTAGTGGAGTTTGAATACAAGCAATTAAAAAAGCAAGACAAGGTCACATTTAGCCACACTATCAAAACATTTAAAGGGTAACTGAACTGTTTTCAGAAATGCAACCAATACAATTTCGTTCTGCTGGCTACACTCATCGGTAATGTTACCAGTTCATCAAAAAAGCTCAATTTTGTCCCTATCGTTGCGGCTTACATAAAACATAGTAATTTATAGGACAAAAAACCAGCGTAAAGATAGATAAGTAGAAACCTTTCAAAAAGAATTTTTTGCTGAATGCATACAATGATTGCGAATAGCTTGAAGTACATAGTAATAGCTTCAAGTACATAGTACATGGCAATTAAGTACGCGAATAGCTTATGGTGGCTACAGAAATGAAATGGATCCACAGAGACATTACATCGGAGGTAACCTACTACCACTGATGAACTCACCTGGTACCACGTTCTCTCCACGATATCTTTGCATGCAATTGTAGTTGTATGTGGTAGGGTGTACTTTTGGAAATGTGTGTAATTTGTTCGTTTTCTCGTCTATTATTTTGTTTTGGAGAAATATTTCATTGGGTGGACGATACGGGAGACCAAGGTATTGTGCAATGTTAACAATGAGATAAATAAGCCGGTGAAGTAACGCAAAATGATCGTGTATTCCATGTACGAATTAGATGTCCTTTTCATAGTGCCTCATAGCGCAGATGCGGATGTCTGCACGGGCCACCTGCGTGTTCGTCTATGCCTGGTGTTTCATAGATAAGAAATTAAAGCAAACAACTCAAGAAGTACCAAAAAGCAAGACACCCAGATATAGGCAAATAAGGATACGTTCCCACATTGTGCTCGCAATTCGATGCAAACGAACAGAGAGTCACTGCAGAAGTCGCATCGCGCGTTTCGCCTCATACGCACGCGACTTGTGTTTGCTCCCCCACTCGAAAACGAAATGTCTGCGTGCGTGTTCGCCTTCCGAGAATTCATTTCAAAGAAGGGTCTCAGATGAATTTCGCACAACTGACAAGTAACAGTAATAAATCAGTTATTGTGAAATTGCTGCGCTAATTCGCTCTTTATATTTTATCTTGTAACATGTATTTGGTTGAAAAACCAGTGGGCTGATTCTTCTGCGCAATGGGCTTGCTGCTGTCATTTTCTGACTAATTGCGATTAGTCTGTGCATTGACAACCTGATTATAGTGCTTTCAGTAGAATGTACAAATTTCTAAGTCAGAGAGTAATCACGTAATTGTTACAAGTAATCATGATATAAGAAATACAGTGATGACCACTCCAGATGTAAATAAGGGGAGTTGATTCTTCTCTAAAATGCTAGGGTATGCTATTTATAGAACATCCCTCAAACAAAAGAAAAGTTCATATGAAAAGTAGCACAGTATGAAAACACCGTCCATTTTAAAGTTGTGGCACATGTTCTCTGAGTTTTAAAACAGGAAAATTTTCTTGGTTTTACAGGTAACGTTGGCCTGCGACCTCCATACTGGAAAACAACTTTCTACGACGACCCCCCAAACAGACAGTTTGGTGAGATACTCTGGTATTTTATTTGTGTCCAAGCTTTCTTATAAAAACCTCTGAGAACTGCGCTGTTGAGCATCGTGCAGGTTCTTTTTCTTTCGCAGTTAATTATATTCATGCTCATGGGTATCACAGGTATTCATTTGGTGGCCTATAGCCAAAATAACTCCCCAAAATAAGGTGTTGCAACATTCGTAGATGCTCCGTTCTGGAGGTTATGAAAGTAGCCGAGCGGACACATCGAACGAATGTTCCGCCAACAATCTGGTATTTTAAACACTTTCTCCACATTTCTTTCCGGGTCTCGTAGACCACGCACCATGCTCATACACCGCTTCAGCTAGGGCTCAGAAATTTCACCTAGTTCCTATGTGATTGAGCAGTATACCCAGACGCCCGTCAATTGTTATGGTGATGCCATGGTAAGGCGACCATGATTGCTATCACCAAACGCGAACGGCGCTAACGATAGGAAAGGCCACCGCCGGGCCATATCCAAGACTAGGACGTTTCTTTGCCGAGCAAAATGTCGCGCTACGATTCTCAGGTGCAGTGGCCGAAATTTCGTGGGTTAGAATGATGATGATGGGTTAAAGGGATTCACAATTAAACAAAGTAAGATGCGGCTTACGAACGTCTTTTAGTGCGCATACAAAGCTACGTGGCTGCTAATTTCTAGAGTGAGGTTCACTTTTGCTCCACACACTGAAGCCCTCGTGAGACAGGTCTATATAGCCCCATTCTAAAACTGGTAGAGCGCAACATAGAAAGGAAGAAACAAGCCGAGCCTGCCAGATAAAGGGATACAGCATGACTTCCAACTGGTGTATTGGCAAGTTGCACGAAATATATACCTACAAGAAACCATCAGGACAAGTCGTCACAACACTTCACAAAGCGTGACACCGATAGAAGGCTACACTATCATGAGTCAGAGTATACGCGCAATTCTGTCCTGCAAGGTCAAACTGAGCAAGAAATCTTACTTCCTTTGTAGATAGGCGCAAAGATGGCGCGCTAAGGCACGTGCTGCCAGCCCTTGCTGTGAGATGAGCTTCAGTAATCATCCGCGTAAGTTGTGGTCGTTGCTTTTTCAGCACTTCAAACAAAAAATTCGGCTTATATCCACAGTCGCTACAGTGAATTCCTAAGTGTCCCTCAATAGCTCGGTGCGCATTGTAATCATGTTCTTTTAGCTTTTCATTCGGTAGCGGCCAGTAAGGCCTATATATCTATTCCCACATGATAGTGGAATTGAACTAACAACCCCAACAACGCAAGACTCAAAACGCTTCTTGTCCATTGTCCAACAGACAATACCGCGCGGATGGAGCGCATTTACGACAGCGCAGAGCCTGTGTAGCGTTGCCGGCGTAGAAAACACTACTTCCACGTTATCGTTGCGGCCAATCTTTTTTTAATCTGTGAGAGACGTTACGCAAATATGGTATGACGACCAGCCTCTTTATTTCATTGTTATGCTTCCGTGTCATTGTCCTTTAGCTGAATAGCTTTTCCGCTATGGCCGACAGTAGTGTGGCCGGGTACCCGGCACACAAGTCGATCAAGTTGAGCTGCAAAACTGCGCTGCATTGATGACAGGACTTTCTGAGGGCATTAGTGAGACAAAGATTAGCGATGCTTCACTTAACCACCTTAGAATAGGCTGGGTAAAATGATAAGATATTTCTCGCTTCTTGGTTCGTACATCCAGCATACATGGTCACGTGAAAGAAGTAAATTGAGGTCCAAAATTTGTAAGCTGTTGTCAATGGGCATCTCATGGGTGAAAACAAGCGGATGAGTGCAACTGTTAAACGTTTTCACGATTTCGTCTGATGTGGGCGGGAAAGCAGCGTTGTCGTAATCTACAGCGCCAAAAAATCGTCTAAAAATCGGCAGCATTCTTTGACGACATTTCGTTTCTGTAGCATGCTCAATAGCCGCCGGTCATGATGAGCAAGATAGATGTCACTTAAGACAGAGGCCAGGCATGACCCAATGCATGCACCACAGTTTTGAATATAGGTCCGGTTATTAAAAGATACCAAAGTAGATTTTAGTTCAGTGAGGTTGCTGTTATGAACAACGGTGCGATTCTGGAGACCTGTTGCACCAAAGGAATCAGTGGCTTCCTTGATACACTGCAACAACTTGTCGTCTTGCTTGTCGTCTTGTCGTCTTGCAACTTGTCATCTTGTAAACCCTTGCTATTCTCTTTGAGAAAGGTTGTCAAAGCGCCCGAGTTTCTTATTAAAATAGGGTCCCCAACAGTAAGCAACTTAAGTTTCTCTTGAAAACACAGTGTCACAGATTTTTGGCACGTTCCTCTTTCTGTTACAATAACACGCAAGGGGTAGACAATTTTGTGTCTTTCAATACGCAACGTATAGCACAGATTTTTTGCACTGGATTTAAATTTGGGCAGCGAAATGGCAACCATGGGTCGCAAGACAGAATTGACGGCAGTGGTAGCTTTCGTGAGGAACAAAGAATCACGCAAAACCGCAAATCCATCTTCCTTGTCTGAAAGCAAACGAGCAAAGGGGTGTTGTTTAAATTAACCCACAACGTTCTTGATTGGAAGCTTTTTGCTTGGCGGCTTGAAGCGCGAAATAGCAGTTTCGGCAAATCTGCAGTTTTGCAGGTCAAGTTGATCGACTTTTGTGTTTCGGGTACCCAGCCACACTACTGTCGGTCATAGCTGAAAAGCTATAAAAGCAACTAAAGGACAATTACACGGAAGCCTAAAAAAGAAATAATTAACTAAAGAGGCCGGTAGTCATACCATATTTGCATAGCGTCTCTCACAGATTCATAAAGATTGGCCGCAAGGGCAATCTGGAAGTAGTGTTGTCTGTGTCGGTTACGCTATGCAGGCTCTGTACTGTCGTGAATGCGCTCCATCCACGCGCTACTGTCTGTTGGATTATGCACAAGAAGCGTTTTGGGTCTTGCGTTGTTGGGGTTGCTTATTTAATTCCCCTATCAGGCAGGAAGAGATATTTTAGTAGAACTTGTTGTTGGGCGAGTTGGTAGATATTAGATATATAAGATATATAGGCCAAACTAGTCACTGGCTTAATGAAAGGATAAAAGAACACGATTACAATGTGCCCCGAGCTATACAGGGACACGTAGGAATTCAAAGTCGCGACTGTGGATGTAAGCCGAATGTTTATCGGTGTGAAGTGCTAAAAAAAACACCGATCAGAACACAGAAGGGCGAATATTGAAGCTGATCTCACAGCTAGCGCTGGCAGCACGCGCGTTAGTGCGCCATCTTTGTGCCTATCTCCAGAGGAAGTGAGATTTATAGATCCGTTTAACATTGCGTGACAGAATTACGCGTTCTGTGACTCATGATGGTGGAGCCTTCTTTAGGTTTGACGCTTTTTGAATTGTTGTGACAAAATGCCCTGATGCTTTTTTGTAGCTATATATTTCGTGCAGCCTGCCAATAAACTAACTGTAAGTCAGCGCTCTGTTCCTTTATCTGGCCGGCTCGGCTTGTTTCTTCCTATGTTGCGCTGTATCAGTTTTAGAATGCACTATACAAACTTGCCCAATTCTCAACTCTAGTAATAGCCCCAGTTGTAGCAGACAGCGGTTTGTAGAAGAGGTACCGTCGAATTAAATGTCGGGATGGCATTGCGTTTTAAATGTAGGCTGTTTAAAGATTGCATGTGGAGATGACTCTTAATTTTAGTTACGGCCCCATTTAGATGTCACCGTTCACATAGTGAGTCGTACTCAAGGTAATGCATTTCTGTACACGACCAAGCGCAATTTTTGCAAAGGTAACTCCTGCGTAAATTGAAGGTGCCATTGATGAAGGGCACGAGCATTGCTTTAGACAGCGATTATTTCCTTTCGTGGTATACCCTATAAATGCGCTTCCTTAGTGAACGTGCGCATTCAGTTACCGTATCCTTGAAGGTGGATCGTGGCCCCTTCAACAGCTGGCATAATATGAGATGTCAGTTCCGTGGAAGTCACCTCGAAAGGCAGAATTGTCATCCACCCGTGTTTAGCACAACGCTACAAAGAAAAGTGCAGTGGTTTCTTTGAAAGTAGGGCTTCTTTCGTTTCGGAAAAAAAATGAATGACTAGGGCTTCTCTTTAACAGCTTGGGGTTTCTCAGAAACCTTCGAATTTGACGAAAAATTGTCTTTACCTTTGGGTCGAGCATGGGACCATCGCGTTTCCGGGGCTCTACGATCTGAGCTAACAAGGAGGCTAGCCCACAGTACAGCGAGGGTGAATTGATTGAGAATGCAAAGCGCATGAACTCCGAATATTTTCAATCAGTCTTGGGGAAGCCCTTATGGTGGAGGACAGTTTATGAACGGAAAAAATTAGCATTCATCCAACTGCTGCACAAACAACAAAAAATAAAGAAAAAAGAAACGCGACGTGCTTTTTTTTTAAGCTTCATGCAACGACCAAGTAAATGGCAATTTTGTCTTTCCTGAACCACTGCCTGATTTTGCACCCATTGAGGCGGATTCTCTTCCGGAACAACAGCCGTCCAATGTCTTGATTCCGTTAAATTTCCTTGATTGTAAACCCTGCGCCAGCTACCGTCGTACATATAATGCTTCGCCACGCTCATAACGCATATGTCGTTCGCGGCCTTGAAGTACTTGGCGTGCAGTCTTAGAGGAAATGCATTCGTGATAAATAAGGATCACTATTTGACAGCACGATGAAGCCCAAACCGTGCGATGTGTTAAAGTGCTTCCAATTGTATAATAATAAAACATCGGGAATAAGCAGTAACCATTCGATGTCTTGCATTGCCTAAGAATACTCAGGCCTAATTCTATAATAATATTCTTATATAACATCAATCATGTACGTCAAACTGTTCCTCGCCAAAGTGGGAAAAACTTACTGGAAATTCGACCATTAAATTACCTTCCTTACCAAAAGCAAAACGATCTCTTTATCACTGTGTCTAAAAATAATAAGAAACGAATGGATTGGTCCCGTAAAAATGCACATTGCAAGAATTTGTCGAATGATAACTGAACATGTCAGGAATTGCGAGTCTCACGTGTAATTGATATTTTCAAATAAACAACCATTCTCGCGAATATTTACGCAGATTTATTATGACTTGCCAAACGTAAGCATGATAACAGCAGGACAACTACCATCTCTATTCAACAATAGGGAAACAATATAAAGACTATGTGACTTCATGCACTGTGCTGGCATTGTGACTGCGTTTCCGCAGTCAGAATACTCTCGCATGCGAATTTATAGCAGAACTGTTTCTTTTTTGCTTTCTTTTGCCACATGAGTGCACTGATGTGCATAAGCGGCGAGCATAAGAGATTAAAAGTTGCATAACAGCAGCTCGACTGGTGCTACCTCCATCAAAAGGGTAGTATTTATAGTCCGCTCTATAGAACACGAAATACCTAATTGTTTATTGGCAGAAGTGCCACTTGTAAACAAAGAAGTCCGCTCTTACTTGCTTGTGGGGTGGCAAGTGCCAGTATGCCAGTGCCATGACTATCTCTAGTTCGTAAATTGACGTGCTCTGCTGGTGGCATGCACCGTCTCCTTTGGCCAGCAAAAGAGCTATCAGCGTCGGTAATAACTCCCCTTAGTAGTGTCGTAGTTATCCTTGTGGCATCAACTGAAACGAGCCTTTTTCTAAGAGGGACACACGATAGCGCTAGGCGAGGGAAGCCTCGCTCCGCACGGTGCGCAAGACACTCCACGGCGTCAGCGCATATGCTTCGACGGTGAATATCCAACCACCACGGACCACGGAAAAAGTCAAAACAGCCAAAGAAAGTCATTTCCTCTGACTCAGTGACTGTGATAATTTGCGTCGTGGAACATGTAGCGATCGTGTCATTTTCTTTACAGCGATACGCATGATGGGATGGATAAACTGGACGGCAACCCGCTGCAAGGACTTCTCCGGTTGGGCTTGCGGAGGACGTGGAATTGAAGCGTCAAGCCTTGCCATAGGTGAAACCTCAGAAACCGCAGCCGAAGACTACGCCATGGAATACGCAATAGAATTGATAGACCGTACGTATTTCGCACAGCTCGACAGAAAAAAAACTAAAGCTTGGCAATGTCGCTAACGCCGTGAAGGCGCAATTCTCGCTGCCAGCGCACGTAGCCCGCACTGATGCACTATCTCTCTGACTGCGATGGCAAATTGCGCATTCCCTTGTTAGAAAATGCAGATCAAACGCAACCCGTCGTGGTTGCTCAGTGGCTATGGTGTTGGGCTGCTGAGCACGAGGTCACGGGATTGAATCCCGGCCACGGCGGCCGCAATCCGGTTGGGGCGAAATGCGAGAACACTCATGTACTTATTTAGGTTCACGTCAAAGAACCCCAGGTGGTCGAAATTTCTGGAGTCCTCCGCTACGGCACGCCTCATAATCAGAAAGTGGTTTTGGTGCGTAAAACCCCATAATTAAAAAAATATTAGATCCAACGCGAACGTTTACTAAAATGTTATGCGCAGAATTCTCATACTTTGGACAAAAGCTGGAATCTCCTACAATACTTGTTTAAGTTTCGCACAGTTCAGATGTTGTCGCTTGCATCTCTCATATTGATGCAGTAAACTTTTTGGATTACTTCAATTGCTATTAGCATTTTTGGGGAACTTCACATAGTTTTCGGTTTGTTTACAAGTCCAATATACTTGTGCAGCGTAATGTAGTTACGGGTGCTTGAATGTTCGCATATTATAGAGCTTTATTTTCGCTTGTTAATAGGATACAGTGATACCTGACATGCTAGTCTATTGGCACATGCATGTCGTATACCGAGAATCATCATGAATTGTGCCGTCAGTAACCATGAAATCCACCCTAACCATGATTACGCAGCAACATGATAGCGCCCATGCAACCTAGACCGCCCACTTGGATCCGAGTTCGAACTTGCTACTGGCTCTCTACCCTGACAGGAAAAAAAATAAATGGTAGAATGCGTTTTTGCTTAGTCTTTTCCAATGTAAACACAAAGCATTAGGCATGTTTTGTCCTGATTACGAGAAACATACCTATCCCCGGATTAGGTAAAAATGTTTCGGGCCACCCCCGCTTCGCCTGTATGTCACGGAACGACAGGAAAACCGCGTGAACCCCGACTCTTGTGACGTGTACACACTGACTATGCATAATTCGACTAAACAATAGAAAAATCGTTTCCCATTTCACGCCTTTTTCACCTTGATCCCTGCTATCTTGGTCAAAAACTTTGTCTGCGCTCACTTCCCCTGCCTGTCACGTGTCGTCACAAAACCGCAAAAACTGACCACGTCAAACGGACCTGTACGTTATAAAATGCATTAAAGGGGCCCTAAACCACTTTTTACAGAAGTGTAGTAAGGCATATGAAGTGAAAATAGGCCATTTCACATGTAGTTTTCCGCAAAAAGTACTTCAATGCATTAAGCAGAAGCAGAGATATTGGCAATCAAACCCAGCCTCTACTGTGATCCCCGTTGCTTCTTCAATGCTTTGCACGGCGAAGGCTACGGCGCAGTGGGGCGTGCTCACAACGCTTTGCCTTCTAAATGTCACCGCGGCACCCAGTTTGTTTCATTTTGAATGTTAACGTAGACACCACGACTTCCTCCTTTGGTGCCTACGACGCGCTAAACAGATCAAGCATGGTTGTCCTCAGCAAGTGACAGTGCGCTTAGCCAGTGGACTCGTGGGGGCACTCCGCGGCAGCCGCAGTATCTATGGCGTTCAGCCCACCGCAGCTTGATGTCAGCGACCGGCCAGTACCATCCGTCAAAGGGAATGACGAAATAAAGCCTCTGGTGACGAAAACTTGGCTGAGATATTCACAGCAGCGTAGGCTACCCGTGGACTATGTTATTTCACCAAGCCCGCCAGTTGGTTCAGGGCCCTTTAATACACCGATCAATAATGAGCTTTTCTCGGCAGAGCCAAAGACTTCCCTGTTTCGGAAGGAATAGGAGATCGCTGCCCACCTATCGTTCCGGAACTGGTTACTCGGAACGGCTGGGGGGAATGAATTTAGTTGCGTGTTATAAACGTTTTCTTTTTTTTGCGTGGCAGTAAAACCTACTTGAGCCCTTTCGACACGTACACAACATTGCTCTGCCAACTTCGCTTAGGGTCCGTTGTAGCACCATCCTTCTGCTGCACGCCGCTGTTCTTTCCGACCAGCCAGCGCAACTTACGAAAGGCGAAGCGGGCCGCTAGCAGGCACCCGAAGCGACCTCCTTATCTGGTTATCTACTTCAAGTGCGCTAGCTCAACGCCTCCTACATAGCAGGCATGTTCACTAATTTATGATATCATCGTGCTTGGACCAAATATGCATTGCGGTCTATATTGCTGCAGATGACTCGGAAGCTTTCCCAGTAGATTCTATGGCAGTCGGGCAAGGTAGCATGACGTCATGAATGGAAGTGACAGGCTTTGTAATATGGTGAATTCTGGAGTGGCCCGTGCCACAATTTGCTTGAGGCATGCCGTAGGTGGGACTCCCGATTAATTTTGATCACCAGGCCATCTTTAACGTGCCCGCAATACACGGGATGCGGTGGTTTTCGCATTTCACCCCCGTGTAAATGCGGCCGCCATGACCGGAATGTGATCCCGGAACCTCGTGTTTGCCCGCTTTCTGGTAGAAACGCGGCCTCCTGCATGGACCGCGATTCGACGTAGGCGAGCGCCTTCTGGATGTGTTGCAAGGAACTAGGCGCGCCGTTTTATAGTCGTTGAGATTTGCGTGCGCCGGCCTGCTCAAATCTCGGAGGCCATGGCCGCTCCATGAGTGGTAGAAGCGCTTGCAAAGCAATTTGTGCTTTGAGTTTCCGTGTAAGAGAATTACGTTTTCTCGTATATTCACTTTACAATCCAACACTATCATGTCTAAGTTCTGTGTAAGTCGTATTTTACGGGTTTTCTGACGTATTTGACCTTGAGAAATTCAATTAATTCATTAAGTTCCTTGCGCTACATGGAGGGCGAGCGTGGTTGGGTACGCGTGGTTCGAAATGATATTTGGTGACGTCGGAGCTTCTCCGACACGGAGCCCTTAACGCTGTCGCGTTAATACTGTTTCGAGGGTACAAGGTAGCAGCAGTCACACAAATGGCCCTGGGAAATGCATAGCAGTGAACGATGTGGAAGCTACGCAAGAAGTTTGGCCATGAAAAGTTATCACTCCCCGCGTTCCGTCTACGCTTCGCTGGGCACCAACAGCGTTCGCTCGTGCGAGCACGCACGTGAGGCTCCTCGCGACGGTACGCAAATAAAAAAAAAAGAAAAGTACAAAAATAAAGCTGATCTCCAAAACAACGCATTAGTAGCCGTTATCGCTGTTTGTTCCTCAGACTTAAAATTGTTTATTAAATTTAGACCCCATATAAAAGACAGTTGCGCACAATTATGGTCAACAAAGTCGAACTATATCCAAGTGCGAACAAAGCCACTGCAAAAGGCCTCTCCAGCTTTACCAGCATTGCCTGCTATGTATCGAACGGAGTATAGACAGAGCCCTGCGTCCGGCCTAACGCGCGCCAGGCGTGGCCTTGTTAAGCTATTCTGACGAAGCTGCGGCGGCTGCATATGGCGCGGCCGCGTGTGTTCGTGGCCACCAGGACTGTGGGAACAAAATGCGCTGAGTACCGATATCTTAAAAAAATTAAATTATGGGGTTTTACGTGCCAAAACCACTTTCTGATTATGAGGCACGCCGTAGTGGAGGACTCTGGAAATTTCGACCACCTGGGGTTTTTAACGTGCACCTAAGTCTAAGCACACGGGTGTTTTCGCATTTCGCCCCCATCTAAATGTGGCCGCCGTGGCCGGGATTCGATCCCACGATCTCGTGCTCAGCAGCCCAACACCATAGCCACTGAGCAACCACGGCGGGTTGCCGATATCTTCGTGTGCGCTGTTTTCTTGTCAGGCGCTGAAGCGATAGGCAGTGCGAAGGTCGATTCGCTCGATGGTGGTGCCACGCCTCTCTCACTCCAGCGTTTTGACAGCGTGTGTGCGTGGTCATCGAGCGAGATGCGCTCATCTTCGCTTGTGCGAGCGTGACACGACGCCTGTAAATTTAATTGGTGAGCGAATGTACATACAAGTTTATACGGCCGACCAAACTACTAACCTTACTTCGTATAGCTGTCAACAAATTTTCTCTCACAATCGATGCTTCGCCTGTCGCGCGAAACTTTTGGGTGAACTGTGGCCAGCATGCTGCCGGCAAACGAAGCTAGCGTGTGATGCACTCACGTTTAGTGGCTCAGGCATGTGGGCGTGCGATAGGACGATTTCTCTTCCGGCTCCGGTCACGCCGGAGCTCGCCGAACACCGGCGCACACGCACACTCGGCCGTAACGCAGTTTTAAGCGCGTTCATTCTAACACGAACGTTTTATACCAGGCTCTACCGAAACTTTGTCACATGGGCTGTAGGGTTCGCTTACAGCACCCGTCCGCAGCCTTGTAAAATACGAAAGTCCTGAACTCGAACTAGCGCACTTTATTTACGCAACTTGAGGGCCAAGCAGCCGGCTGCACAGCTAGCTTTAGGTGTGCGTGTCCCGCCTTTTATGCATATACGTGCCTTGGTTCGCGTGTGCCAACACTGATGGCAAGTGCGCCAGGCGTCTAACGGTGGAGCCCAACAGTGTGTTCATCCCGCAATCATTATCATGCCAATTTCCGTGTTTCCCACTAGATGGTGCAAATTCCCCGTTTATGTCCCGTTTCTTACTCAAGTACCCACCAAAAGGATCTGACAATAAAGGGAGAGCACAATGCAGCAATACTGACACATACTGCACTTTGAGGCCCCAATAATTATGGGCTGATTCGTGTGATCTGGAAAGCGGTAATTATGCCAGCGCTATCGTTCGCGAACGCGATCCTGTACTTAGTACTCACTCAGGGTGCTGCTTCGTACATGACTGAACCAGTGTATGCCCAGGACGCCGGAAACCATGCGAGCGTTGAAGAGGAGCGTAGTACAGTCGAGTCCACATATAAAGGCCTCACTTACGACGAACGTTCGCTTAAAACAAACGCGAGCCGTACGACCGTCAAAATAAACATTATTTCAATGGCATAAAATCGCATGTCTAATGAAGGCCTTTGAGCTCTGCCGATCGGTTGCAGCGAACGGACGGCGTAAACCCGCCGCTGCGATGCGGAATAACGACGACCTGCGACCCGTTTGCGCCCGCGGTCTGTGTTTCCAAGCTTCCTCTCAGGCGAACTTAACCGTTTCGTGCCCCCGGTGACGCACTGCACACGAGTGTCGGCGTGTGGCTTCCAAGATCACCCCTGCCGCCCGTCCTCGCAACTCCGCTCCCCTCCCATCACCCCTTCCTGCAACTCCCTCGCTGACTCGGCGCGTGCGCGCTAAGGCGCCGGCTGAAGTTCACAAGTTTTGTTCTCTGGCCCTTACCGTGAAGTAGGCCTATCCACACTAGTCACCATGCTTCCTCACTTCTGCGCGCCGTTCTAGTCCGGCTCGAGTTGTACATGATGGCGGACGGGAACGCCGTGCGTACAGCGGCCACGAAATGAAAGGCGCTGAACATGGCAATGATGCGAGCAGTATTGAAGGAAATGTCTCGAGCTGCTAAAGACTGCGAGTTGGTGAAGAAGTACAACGGGCGTAAATCAACCATTTCGACAATTCTAAAGAGCATGATCGCCAGCTCGGCCTCCGACTCGACGAAGAGAAAGCGCCAGAGGAAGGCCTCCTATGCGGACGTAGAGGACGCACTACTTAAGCGGTTCCACGATGCACGGGCTCGCAACATTCCGACAAGTGGACCAATGATGCTGGGCAAAGGCAAACTTTGTGTTCCTTGCACTTGCAGCAGTGCTCAAATGAAAAATGCGATAGTGCATACCTTAATGCTGATGCAATTCTAATGCTTTTCACGCTTTCTTAGTAGGCTGAGCGCTGACCTGCCTATGCTATCACCGAGTTCAGCAGGTCATGAATGACTGCTAAGGAGAAATTGATCTGAACTGCACAAATCATCACACTCTACCAAGCCTGGACTCCGGAGCATGCCTAGAACCTCATCATCGCTCATAGGTGCACACAGTAATCAATTCGCACAAAATGAAAATGTACTCAGGAATAGTATCCCTACCTCTGAATCACGACACGATATCCAATTAGAGAGGGTAATGTTAGAAAATGAGACAAACGAATGCCAGCGTAGTGTCACAATTTCTTGAGTTAATGTATTTTTCACAAACTTTCATCTATGATCAGCGAATAACGAGAATGAATGGTTGGTGCGATGCTTAGGTCATTGTGAAAAAAGCAACGCATTAGAGTGCAATCGTCACATTAAAGAAGCCCAGAATGCGTCGATCGTCTGGCGCCATCTATACGTTCCTGTTTCAGTGTATTTTCCGTTTTATTCCTGTCAGTGAACTGATCTTTATATCACTAGTGCAAAAGTGACAAGTCGCAGCCAATGGCACTGATTACGTCAATGCATGGCAAGGAACCGTTTTATTTCTCCCGATATACGCAGGAAGGGGTGATCCACTTGCCTAAATATCACGAAAGCCGTTTAACTGCACCTACTCGAGCGATCTACAGTGCCAGCTGCACAACTTGCATTCAGATGAAGATACGCTGTGATGGAGACGAAAGGAAAACAAGCAAATGCTTACACATCATATATGCACATATTATGTCTGGCCAATCGGAATTTATTGAAAAGGGCACGTAAAAAAATTGCTTCTTCTTTTTTCAGGCAACATGAGACTGCACAAAGATGAACCTAACAGTGGTGGCTTCCAGGAAGAGGAGAAATACGACTTTAGAGGCATGACAAGTGTTCTCAAGCAGTGCCGACGAGGTATGTCCTGAAAGTTATCGTATTGTTTTACCATGAATTTTTTTCACTTTTCGTATGCATCAAATAAAGCAAGTCTAGCAGAAGCAGCGAAAGTGCATTAGCTGTGTGTGTCACAGAGATACGCTGATTGGGGGAGCGATGCACTTGCGCAACTTCTATATGTTAAAATTTCAGGCTCCTCTCATGCTGTAGCACAGCTGTAAAGAAAAGGGTCGTCATAGTGTCCATTCATGGATTGGATAATAGCGTGGGTGAAAGCGTGGCATATCTGTTTGATGGTCGCCTTGTGCTAGACTAAGCAGCAGTGCGACGTCTAAACTTGCCCACCCAATTCGTCTCAAAATCGCAGCTAGTATAGCAGCCTGATCATTGTATTCAGTAACTGACTCGTGACACCATAACTACTTCCGTGGTTACATAAGCTGCTTGTTCGTTCGTATTGTTCAATAAGAATGGACGTAGCAAGATGGATCAAGTTGGATGAAATCACCGTGCACACTCCAGCTGGTAGTGGTGTGTGGCGACATGCTTGTGCGCGCCATCATGTATTCAAACTCGACCTGGCCTGTAGTGTCTGCGAAATGAAATGATTTAAGGAGTTAATCTTGGGTGCGAAATAACAAACAATGACAAACTGAGGAAGACCCGTATTGCAGAACTAGAATACGAGCTCCGTTTTTGTGCAGTCGATGTGCGAAACATGTTCCTGTGAACTTGTTATTATGACCGCTCTTAGCCGGCTAACAATTGCTAAGCGTGAACGTTCAGCTGAGGATGCGCCTGCGTCTATCGGAAGTTTCTTATTTGTTATTGATGGTTCTATCCGTTTTCTGCTGCCACCGCACCTTGTGTAATCTAATTGTAGGCGCGACGCGAATTTCACGAGAATTTCTGGAACGCACGTGGGTACCAGCGATTACGTTTGAACTTTTGACGAGTCAAGTATAAAGCCGAGACGCTTGACCCGCTGATCTGATTTTCGACGATCTCCAACTGCGCTGACTACTATTGCTGTGCTTTGAATGTCGCTTGCTTTTAAGCGCTCTAGTTCTCCCAATAATAAGTTAGGTTTGTGATACGCAGTATTTCCTGCTTAATTCTCCACCGCCAGCACCACGTAACGCCTTGTGGAGGTGCTTGCGGCTTCATGCATGGGTCAGCCCCGAAGAGCAGTAATTCATGCCCTACCACGAAGACAATGCCGGCGTCGCCCCAGACGATCGAGCTAGCTGCAGAATAAAGCTGTCCACGAGGTTCTGACTTCTACTTGAGAGTACCAGGAAAACTAAGGCCATGTTGACAGGTCATGTTGGCCATGTTGGCCATGTTGGCCATGTTGGCCACGATGACAGATGCAGGGTACCCCGCTGACATCGTCCTGCAGCAGCCAAGACAGCCACCCATTATCCGCGGATACTCGTCAGACGACCCAGACACCTAACTTGAGACATCTGGAAGGATATCAACAATAAAGTCTGGAACGCTGAGGAGAAGTTGCGCCATGTGTACTTCTACTTGCAAGACGTAGGAGCACGTGGTTTGAAAACCGAGAATCCACCCTCACTACATGGGACCTGTTCCGTACGGACTTCCTTCAGGTCTTAACAAGTGTCGTGCGCAAAGCGGGAGCTCAAGCTTTGCTGGAAGCCAAGATGCAGCTACGGAATAAGACCGTCGCGATTTCCATCGAAGAAATGACTCCGCAATTCCTCAACGCCAACCCCAACATGTCCGTAGAAAAGAAAGTTCGGTTCCTTATGCGCGGTGTAAAGACAGAGCTCTTCTATGGGTTGATGCGCAACCAGCCGATGACCGTAACTAAATTCCTTACAGTGGCTTCATCGCTTGAGAAGATAGTGTAAATGCGCACCAGGCAATTCAACCACCGCTTCATGCCGAACTGCGCAGAAACCTGTCGAAGCTGCTCCAAATGCAGTGGAAGCTCGTTAATTCGAACTTCAATAATTCGAATTTATGGATAATTCGAACTGTACAATTTGGTCCGGCCAAGCTCCACAGAAGTCTATGTATAAAAAAGTCCGTTAATTCGAACGCGAGAAGGTTCCCTCACGGATAATTCGAACTACGCTCGCCTGGCACACGGCCAGAGAAGCGCGCCTACTGCCTACACACAAGGCTGTATTGCCTGCGAAACGGAGAGAACGGCGAGAGAAGGCAAAATCGGGAAAAAATATAACCGACGCGGGGTCAGCCAGAAGGCAGCGGCGGCTGCCGCCTCTCCGTTCTACGTAACCTCCGAGACTTCTGGCCCGTTGCGAATCTCGGAGGCTTTGCAAATCTTGCACAGCTGCTAATGTTGTGCGGAGATGGCACGGCAAGCTCCAAAACACAGCGAATCAAGTACGTCGCCGCTGCGCTTGCAATCAAGAACCAAAGATTCAGGGCCTTCGCCACCTTCACATGTTCAGCGTCTTTGTCTCGGCAGTATTCATCGGTTGTGCACCTCTATTTTCAGCTTAGGAGGTATCGGCCGTCGCGATTCATTGAGATGGTGTTCAGCCTCGGCTAACGTTCGTTTCAGTGGACATCGGTGGTGTGGCACAGTCGGACCCAGAGCTTCGACTTGAAGATGGCGTGTGCCCGCGGCACACGCCATCACTTTCTGACACGCCAAATTTCTGACATGCCCTACTGCTTCCAAATCGCAGTGTGTACTGTTGCCCTCCTTCTTTTTCGTTAGTTCGAACTTTCGTTAATTCGAACTGAAGCGGCTTCCCCTTGCGGTTCGAATTAACGAGCTTTTACTGTAATTTTCAGAAACCATCAGGCCCATCAGGTGGGAAGTGCTTTGCAAGATATTCCTATCGAGGCAGCCTGAAGTGACGTCATTTGCCGACATCGTCCATGGCGAAACTCAATTACTGAAAATACTGAGACGCCGCATTCTATGCCGAAAACAACGACCTATGCCACCGTCACCATCCACCAGGTTCCCCATCCACGCTCGCGTAAAAGTCTTATGATTCCACAACCTAGCTTGACACCTAACTTGTGCCAGATGCCGCCACCCCGTGCGCTCGTTGACCGGTGCGACGCCCAGAAGGAACCGGCAAAGTGACGAGCTCCCGGTGTGTACCGTACGCTGTATTATCAAGGTGGCGGAGCGGGCCATGTCTACCGTCGATGCCCAATACATCCAGATGGAACTAGAAGTATTCAGCGCAAATCCTCGCATGCGTGCGCGCCGCGGCGACGATCATATGCTGGCTCAGGCCGTGGCCTGTCGTCGTCGTCATCATCATCATCATATTTTATGTCCACTGCAGGACCCGAACTGCGACTCCGATTATCCCTGTGCAGCGCCAACCGATTCGAGCTAGCGCCTGCGAATTTTTCAATTTCATCACCCCACCTAGTATTCTGCCGCCCTCGACGGCACTGCCTATATCAAAAAAAAATGCATTAACCCCTATCCGGAAAGCTAAAAGCAGCAACCGATGCCGGTGCGTCGAAATGCTGAAGATCCGCCGCCGACGCTTTAGGACCCAAATCAACAACGAAGCAACGAGATGCCGCCATCCACATGAAGCATCGAAGCAAAACTGCACCGCCTACAGAAGACCTCACTACGGGACGTAAGAGCAACGGGATAATCTGATACAGCGGTGTGAAACGCCGTGATCAACTGCAATGTAAGACGAAGTACCACCAACCTCTACGTTCTTGTCGACAGCCACATAAATACAGCTCTTGTAGACACATCGGTGGAATATTCCGTCATTAGTGGATCATACGCTGCCAAGTTGAAGAAAGTCAATATAACGTGGGATGGCTCCCATGTGAAGAGAGCTGAATAACACCTTTTAACGCCGACTGCAACCTGCGCGGCTAGAATTACCGTCCATGACCGTACCTACCCAGCCACCTTCGTTATTCTCGAACAGTGATCTGGAGATGTAATTCTTGCCATGGACTTTTCCACAGTCTATGTGGATAATGCTTTTGGAAGGCTAGACGACTCGCCGGAATGCTCTCCGAGTCACCATGTCTTGAGTGTGCTCGATGGTTAGCATCCCGCTTCGCATGCGTAACATCCATTCCGTCGGCGCCGCAACACTCGCAGAAGCCGTTGTCGAGGGCTATCAACATTTAGTGCTAAAACGTGGAATTGGCGTCGGAATCACTCGACTGCAAGGAGGAAAAGTTAAAGTGATGCTGAGAAAAAAGCCACGAGAAGGAAAGCGGGAAGGAGGGTGCAGCGGAACCATGAGTTGGACAGCGGAGCTGGGTTTGGAGAAAGCGTAACAAGGAAAGCCTAGTGCGACGACAATGGCTACGGGATTGGCACCAGAGTAGCGCGACTTGTCTGCGAGGTCTGTCGACAGAGGCTGCTGCGCTTGCGGCGTGGGTGACGTGTGCACGCTCTGGCTCTCGCGATCCCCAGATTAACGAGGCAATCGCTTCGCGTCTAACTGTGTTTGCGACGTGCAACACGAGGCAGATTGTCCGCGTCAGCCAATATATCACGTAGTGAAAGTACAGAGCTGTGCTAAAATGGGACATTTCTCACAATCGTCGGCAAACGAGAAGAAAGGGGGTTAATCGAGGGTCCCGATTTTATTAGTCATATCATAAGCCAACAAACATTGGCACCAAGGACAACATAGGGGAAATTACTTGTGTTTAATAAGTGAAATAAAGAAACGAAGAATTAATGGAAATTATACTGGATGAAAAAAAAAACTTGCCGCAGGTGGGAACCGAACCCACAGCCTTCGCATTTCGCGTGCGATGCTCTACCAATTGAGCTACCGCGGCGCTGTTTTCCCATCCGCTTTCTTGGGTGTTTATGTGTCCTAGTAGAACCCTGGGAGTGTTAGCCAGCGCCACGACACACAGACGTTAGCCTGTGTTAGCCGCATCTAGGCGCGTCCTGCGCTGAGCGATAATGTTGAACATTTGTGAGCCAGCGAAAAGCTGTCACCGGCGAAGGGAGAAAAGGCACACCAATCAACCCCCCCTCTATCCCCCCCTTTTATAAAGCGCCGCCCCGACGACGCAAACGTGAAAGCGCAACGAAAAACACCCGTAGCAAAAAGACAACAAATTAACGAAGTTCGCCAGCAGACGTAACAGGGCTTAAGACTCGCCACGTGGACCACGTCGTAGAGTTCGTGGTGCCGCTGGGATAGCGACATGCCGTCTGGCACGACGTCATAGTACAGTGTGCCAATACGTCGGATGGTTTCGTAGGCTCCGAAATAGCTTCGCAATAGTTTCTCGCTGAGTTCTTGTCGGCGTAACGGGGTCCAAACCCAAACGCCGTCGCTGGATTGGTGTTTCACGTTGCGTCGTTGAGATTATAGGGCTGGCTGTCGGTCAGCGTGTGATTTTTGATGTGCTGGACAGCGAGCTGTCGGACATCTTCAGCGCGTTGGAGATAGGCGGTGACGTCGACATTTTCTTCGTGCGTCGAGAGTAGCCATCGGATTCCTTCGCTAAACCAGCTTGAACGGCTTCATCGGTGTTTCTTTTTGCACTGCAAAAAGCCCGGCCGGCATCCCATGTCTTGTGTTTTACGTAAACAGGCATCGCTAACATGGCCACGAGCGTCTTGTTCAGTCTTTACGCTATAGGCCATTCTTCTGGGGGTGGTAGGCAGTGGTCCTCTGGTGGCTGGTCTGACAATACTGCAGAATAGCATGAGTGTACTCAGCTGTAAAAGCTGTTCCTCTGTCAGTTATTAGGACTTCAGGTGCACCATGTCGCAACAGGATGTCAAAGGTAGCTGCACTACCTTTGGGCAGGGCTTTTATTTAGACGTCGTGGATAAAGTAGTCAGTGGCCAAGAGTATCCCATTGTTTCGAGTTGTTGACGTCGGAATGAGCCCCAACAAATTCATCCCGACGTGCTGAAACGGTCGGCAAGGAGGATCGATCGATCGACTGCAGTAGACCCGCTGGTGTTGTAGGTGCTGTCTTGCGTCGCTGGCAGTCACGCCACGTTTTGACGTAGTAGGCGGTGTCAGTGGTCCGGCGCCGCCAATAGTACTTCACTTATATTACGACTGCATTAAGGAGCTCGTGCCGCAGGAAAGCCGGTGTCGGCGGCGTTGGCCGTGAGCGACAAATCCCGGAAGGCAATTCATAAATAAAAACAGCTTGCAAGATGGGCTGGGTGTGAATCGAACCAGGGTCTCCGGAATGTTAGACGGAGACTCTACCACTCAGCCATGAGTTTGATGGTTCAAAGCGCGACAAAAGCGCCTCTAGTCAATGCGGTGTAGCCTTACAAACGTGCCGCAGAAAGCTATACTGCGCTTTATGTCGGTAGTTAAGAGCATGTAAATTACAGAAGTCGCAGTTAAACGAGTAGCGAAGTGCGTTTCCGGTGCATTTCTTTTGCGCTTGGCGCACACGCAGAGCTATCTTGCGGCAAACACAGGAGACCCCCTCCTCGCAATGTATGGCGCTGCCCCGAGAGGTGGCGCGCTACTCGCCCACTTTTCCCCTTCGTCTCGGGACCGGTGCAAGTATGCCCCAATACTCTTGCATTTAATAAGTTTTCTCGCACTGTCCCCTTCCAACTTCCAGCGTGCGTCAGTCGAACCCTCGTGTTTAGGCGACGCGGCTCCTCCTTGCACTCACAGCGCTATTCCTAGGTGCAGCGTCCGATGCGGGACGCCTCTGACGTGATCGCTGCGCCGTAGCGCGTCTGGTGGCAAAGCGTCCCCTGCGATGTGTGCCGTGCTGCTGGCGAGGAGAGAGAGAGAGAGAGAGCAAACGTTTATTGTAATAGAGGTTGTTTGCCTATGGTGGGTGGAGCCCCTCCTCCAGGGCCCCACTGATTACAGCGGCTCGCCGGACCTGGTCAAGAGTCGCCAGTTGGCTTCCCAATTCCACTTCTACGAGTCGTGCCTCCCGTGACCATTTATGTAGAGTGTTGTCTAGCAGCGGCGAGGTGGCAGCCACTGGAATGTTATGTGTTCCAATGTCGGTGTTCCTTCGCACCACGGGCATTTGTTGCTGTATTTGTCTGGGTACATATTGTGTAGCCTGTGTAAATGTGCGAAAGTGTTTGTTTGCAGGCGGCGCCAGTCCCGTGCTTGCCTCTTGTCTAGGTATGGGTGAGGAAGGGCTTTGGTTCACCTACTTAGCCGTTTTAATTCAAGGATTTCTCTTGGCGCGGGTGTCGAGGTGTTTTCTCGGGTGGTGTGGCCCGCCGCTCGGCCTGTCATGCCTCGAGTCAAGTGGTCCGCCCGTTCGTTACCCGCTATCCCTGTGTGCGCCGGGCACCAGGTCACGCAATGATCCATGGTGAGTTCCGTTCCTAGGATGCGGAAGACGCAGCCCGGTAAAGCCCCTCCCCCCAAGGAAAAGGCGGCAGGCGTCCTGCGAGTCTGTCAGCACGTAGGCCGATTAGCCCTTAGCTTCCGCGGCGGGTGTGGCCAGGGCTATGGCCACAGCTTCGGCCGTTGCAGCCGATTTCGTGTGTATAGATGCTGCTACGGTTGTTCCTCCTTGGCTAGTCACGGCTGCTGCAAATGTATTGAGGGTGCCTGATTTCTTGTGATACGAACTCGCGTCTGTAAAGTAAGTATCCGGATCGCTTCACCGCCTTAAGTAAGGTGGCTGCCCGCGCGCGTCTCCGTGCCGCATTATGGAATGGGTGCATGTGACGGTGGGTTGGTGCCACGTGATCCGCTCTCGGATTTTAGATGGCAGTAGTATTGTTTCGTCGCCGCAATATTGTGGTGTCAGTGGATAGTGAAGTCTTTGTAAAACCGAGCGTCCCTAAGATGCCATGTTTAGCCGTTCACGCTGCGCCATTAGTGTGGCTGCTGCATATTCCTCAAAAGTGTTCATCACTCCCAACTATTACAGTCGGGTCGTGCCTGTGCTTTCAGGCAGGCCGAGTGCTGCTTTACAGGTGATTCTTATGAGCTTATCCGCATGTTCGATGTCTTTACGCCGCGTGGTTTGGAAAGGCAGAGTGTACGTTAGACGACTAATGACGAAGGCGTTTACTAGTTGCATGGTGTCAGCTTCGGTCATGCCTTCTCGGCTGCGTGCAACTCTGCTAATAAGCCCAGTTACGCTCCGAACAGTGTGTCTGAGATTGGAGAGCGCTATGCTAACGCGGCCCGTTTCTTGAATGCACATTCCCAGTACGCGCAGGTGGGATGCCCTCTTGATGGGCTCTCCCTCCAAGGTGAGCTGCAGATCCGGAGCTCTGGTCACTGGGGTATGTCTAGGTCTAATATGAATATTGTTACGTAAGAAGACAGAAATGAAAAGCTATATACAAGTATATTTACAACGTAATACGCCGCACTTGGCCAAGAGGCAACAGCCCGCGCTAGCCTCCAATCGTTGTCGTCGTATTCTTCCTGCTCAGCTCTTCGTCAGTGGGAACATACCCCGTAGCACTACCCCCGGCGGCAAAAGCGCCGTCCCGGAGCGACTAAAGGCTGGACTCTGAAGCAGTGTAGTAGCTCTTGAGCCTACTGACGTGCACGACATCACAAGACGCCAGAGGAGATGACGAGGTTGAGCTCACAGGAGCAATTTCATAAGTCACAGGCGTCACCTGGCGCAGCACGCGGTAGGGTCCTGTGTATCGCGAAAGGAGCTTTTGTGAAAGTCCGACGTGACGAGAGGGCGACCACAAGAGCACGAGCGCACCAGGCGAAAACTGTACGTCACGGTGGCGTGCGTTGTACTGACGCTGCTGAGTGGTTTGCGAGTCCGTCAGTCGAGCACGGGCAAGCTGGCGTGCATGGTCGGCGAGAGCGATGGCGTCGCGCGCATACTCGCTTGTTGAGATCGAAGTAGGAGGAAGTGCCGTGTCAAGGGGCAAGGTCGGTTCGCGACCGTAGAGCAGATAAAAGGGAGAAAATCCGGCGGTGTCGTGCCGGGAAGAATTATAAGCGGATGTGACGTAAGGAAGGGCATGTCCCAGTCGCGGTGGTCCTTGGAAACGTACTTTGACAGCATATCGGTAAGAGTACGGTTTAACCGCTCTGTCAGGCCATTGGTTTGAGGATGGTATGAGGTAGTCAGCTTGTGTTGAGTGGAGCAGGAACGTACAATGTCGGCGATAACTTTCGAGAGGAAGTTACGACCACGGTCAGTGAGCAGCTGTCGCGGGGCGCCATGAAGTAAGATAATGTCCCGCAAGAGAAAGTCCGCGACGTCAGTGGCGCAACTGGTAGGGAGAGCCCGCGTGATAGCGTATCGGGTGGCGTAGTCAGTTGCGACGGCTACCCATTTGTTCCCAGAGGATGACGTGGGAAAGGGACCGAGGAGGTCTAATCCAACACGAAAGAACGGTTCCACAGGGACAGTGATCGGCTGGAGATGACCGGCAGGTAGCACCTGAGGTGTTTTCCGACGCTGGCAGGTATCACAGGCAGCAACATAGTGTCGGACAGAGCGAGCGAGACCAGGCCAATAGAAGCGGCGGCGGACGCGGTCGTACGTGCGGGTTACGCCAAGATGTCCTGCAGTAGGTGCGTCATGCATGCATCTCAAAGAGCACAGTCTGTCGTAGATGTTTTGGCACGACAAGAAGAAGATCAGATCCGTCAGGGAGGAAGTTCCTTCGGTACAGAATGCCGCCCTGGAGGACATATCGGCGAACGGATGCGTCGGTAGGTGTAGAGCGCAGACGCTCGATGAGTACTCGCAGCGATAGGTCTCGGTACTGCTCATCGGCGATGTTAACGAAGGCAGACACAGAGAAAATGCCGTCGGCAGTACTACTGTCGGCGTCGTCAGGCTCGTCTACCGGGTAGCGAGACAGGCAGTCAGCGTCCTTGTGTAGTCGGCCAGATTTGTAGGTGACAGAGAACGAATATTCTTGGAGGCGTAGGGCCCAGCGACCAAGTCTTCCTGAAGGGTCTTTCAGTGAGCATAACCAACAAAGCGCGTGATGGTCTGTGATAACGGAAAAGGGTCGGCCATATAAGTATGGGCGGAACTTCGCAACCGCCCAAACTAGGGCCAGACACTCACGCTCAGTGATGGAATAGTTGCGCTCCGCGGGTGAGAGGAGCCTACTGGCGTAAGCGATAACACGGTCGTTGCCGCGCTGGCGTTGTGCCAGTACTGCGCCAATTCCGTGACCGCTGGCATCAGTACGAACTTCGGTAGGTGCAGACGGATCGAAATGGGCCAGAACGGGAGGCGTTGTGAGAACGTCGATTAGATGCGAGAATGCAGAGCCCTCGTTAACGCCCCACTGGAAAGGGGCGTCTTTTTTCAAAAGCTCGGTTAGTGGTCGTGCTATGGCCGCGAAATTTTTCACGAAACGGCGGAAGTAGGAACAAAGGCCGACGAAGCTGCGCACATCCTTGACACACTTCGGAACAGGAAAGTGCGTAACAGCATGGATCTTGCCTGGGTCCGGTTGCACTCCGTTCGCGTCAACGAGATGCCCAAGGACGGTAATCTGGCGACGGCCGAATTGGCACTTCGATGCGTTCAGTTGCAGACCGGCGCGACGAAAAACGTCCAGGACTGCCGAGAGGCGCTCGAGGTGCGTAGCGAACGTTGGGGAGAATACTATGACGTCATCCGAGTAGCAAAGGCATGTGGACCATTTGAAACCGTGAAGAAGGGAGTCCATCATGCGTTCAAAAGTGGCAGGAGCGTTACATAGACCAAACGGCATTACTTTGAATTGATAAAGACCGTCCGGAGTTACAAAAGCAGTCTTCTCGCGGTCGAGATCGTCCACAGCAATCTGCCAGTAGCCGGAGCGGAGGTCAATAGAAGAGAAGTAGCGAGCACCATGGAGGCAGTCAAGGGCGTCATCGATCCGAGGTAGGGGATACACGTCCTTTTTGGTAACCCTGTTAAGGTGCCGATAATCCACGCAAAAGCGCCATGAACCATCCTTATTTTTTACCAGTACAACCGGTGACGCCCATGGACTACATGAAGGTTCTATGATGTTATTGGCAAGCATTTTGCGAACTTCAGCGTGAATAACTTGACGCTCAACCGGTGACACTCGATACGGGCGGCGATGAATAGGAGGGGCATCGCCGGTATTAATGCGATGTTTAACAGTTGTAGTTTGGGCCAAAGGACGATCGTTAAAGTCAAAAATATCGTTGTAGGAAAGCAGAACGCGGTAGAGCTCACGAGCGTGCTCGGACGGCATGTCGGGCGCAATCATTTTCTGTACGTCGGCGATGGTGCAAGTTGTCGACTGAGATGGTAGAGGAGGATCGGCTGAATTGCTGTCTACCTCAATAGATGCTATTGAGTGATCTTCGAATGAGCAAAGCTGGGCCAGAGACATCCCGCGTGGCAGCACTTGTGTCGTCAAGCCAAAATTGACCACTGGCAGGCAGACGCAATTAGCCGTAATAGATAAAACGGTATGAGGTACCGTGATCCCGTGTGTAAGGAGGACGTCTTGTATAGGAGCCGCGATATAGTGACCGTCGGGCACTGGTGGGGATGACACTAGGTCAACGTAAGTCAGTGCCGTAGGTGGCAAGGATCACGAGGAGCAGGGAGAGAGATGTAGGTCGTCGAAGTGGCAGGAGGGGTCGGAGGGGGCTGAGTCGAATTGTCATCGCCGGGAGCCATGAAGCTAGGCTCGACGTACCGTCCACTGCGAAGCTCCGTGACGAGGTACAGGGAACGTCCACCTCCACCAGATATGTTACGTAAGAAGACACAAATGAAAAGCTATATACAAGTATATTTACAACGTAATACGCCGCACTTGGCCAAGAGGCAACAGCCCGCGCTAGCCTCCAATCGTTGTCGTCGTCTTCTTCCTGCTCAGCTCTTCGTCAGTGGGAACATACCCCGTAGCAATATACTCCGATTTCGCTGGAGCGCACCTCATGCCTGCTGGCCTCACATAGCTTTCAATGGTGTTGATGGCCTGTTGAAGCGTGTCCTGTCGGTTTTCGTAGGACCCTTTGCAGGCCCAGAGTGTAATGTCGTCTGCATATATGGCGCAACCAACGTCATGGTTCTTCTGTAAGACCAGGGCCATTCTGCGTAAGCCGATGTTAAAAAAAGTGGTGACAATATGGATCTTTGAGCAGTGCCCTTATTTGGTAGGCGATACTGGGCAGAACGTGCTGAACCCAGTCCTATTTTCGTAGAGCGGCTGTTCAGGAAGTCTTGAACGTAATGAAATACTCTTTCTCCACACCCGACATCTCGTAGTCCGTCTAGTATTGTAGTGTGTGAGATGTTATAAAATGCCTTATGGACGTCGAGTGCTAGCAGGATTCTGTCCATACTGCCCGAGGGAGGATCGAGCACCTCATCTCTTAATAGAAGAAAGACGTCCTCTGCACAGATTCCCCTGCGGAAACCGAACATGGTTTCAGGGAAGAGTGAGATTCGTTCGATGTGGGCTTCGAGTCAGGTTAGAATTACTCGTTCAAAGAGCTTGCCCATGCAAGACGTGAGCGATATGGGCCTGAGATGGTTGAGCTCGCGCGGCTTACCCGGTTTTGGTATAAGCACGATGTCTGCCTCTTTCTATTCTCGCGGTAGTCTTCCGTCCGGTCGCCAGACCTGTTCATTGAAGAAGTTGACTAAGGGCTGTAGGGCTACGTCACTAAGGTTGCACAGCAATGCGTTGGTGATTTGGTCGGGTTCAGGAATTGTGTTCTTCTTGAAGGTTTGTGCCGCTGCGTAGAACTCTGAGAAGGTGATGGAGGCGTTCAAGCTCGAGTTATCCTTTCCTTGGTATTCTCTCATAACGCGTGAAGACGTCTGCGCAGCGCCGGTGTAGGTGCGTTTTAGGTGCTCGAGTAGTTCTTGTTCTGAGCCCTTGTATTCTCCTAAGAGCCGTCGCATGTCATTAGACGTCTCGGTGCGCGTGCTAGTATGGTCTAACATGCACCGAAGAATGGCCCAGGTCTTCTTGGTGCTGAGGGTGCCTCTGAGACAGTTGGAGAAGCTGCGCCAATTTTGATAATTCGGCTTCTTTGCATGGGTGTTAGCTTACAGCGTTTGGCGAGGCTTCTGTGGGCCTCCCAGGGGTGGGCGAAATGGCTGTCTACTGCTGGTGCTTCCATTGTGGCCTTGATCGCTCTGGTGTTGGCAGCATGGGAAATTGTCCAACCTGCGACCGTGACTGGAAATGAGGAAGCAGCCTGTTGTCGTTCTCTATACTTTTTCCAATCAGTCAACCTGGCCACCCCTGAGGTCTGTCGAACTTTAGCTGTGTTAACATTGACGCACAATAGATAGTGATCACTAACTAGCGTTTCGTCTAGGTTACACGAGGTGACCCCCGTCTCATTGTTGACAAACGTAAGGTCCAGCGTGGTGTCCCGGGCAACGCTGTTTCCTATCCTTGTAGGAGTGTCTGGCTGCGTAATCAGTACAGGTTTGTGGGAGTGAGTTTCTCGTAGTAGATTGAAGCACTCGGCGGTGTCACGTTGATAACCCCATACGGAGTGCCAAGCGTTCAAGTCTCCGAGAAAGATTAGTCGGTCTTTCGTTGAGAGCAAGGTAGAGGCGTGACTTAAAATTAATAAAAAATCGGCCCTCTTATCTCTAGAGGGGCTATATACGTTGGTTATCATGCACTTGGGACGACCCTTCCTAACTGGCCAAATGGTGAGTATTTGGTGGTGGATTTCTACGCCAGGTGCTATGGTGACAGTGATTGTCAGGTGCTTGCGGGCCAATGCTGCCACTTCAGGGTAGTTCGAATCACTGTGAAAACGGCAGCCCCCAATAGGTACCCGCATTTTCCCCACTTCCTGAAGACAAATAAGGTCAGGTGGGGCGAGCGCCGCCTTGGTATATTGTGTAAGCGCAGCATGTTTGTTATGCAGTGATCGGCAATTCCACTGGCGAGGAGTCATGCGTCTGCGCGGTGCTCCGAAGCGGGATAGAGGACAATCCCAACGAGGCGTCAGCCCCATGATCGCTTCCGCCTTCATGGCGCGTCGGGGCCCGGCTATTCGTGCCGATCACGACGTTTGGCTCGCATAAATCGGTTCTCCCTCCGAGACACCGCGTTCTTTCGTTCGTTCCGCTTGACGAGACGCACGTTTCGTCTTTGTGTGACTCAAGAGCATGCCGAGCGATTGAGTGGGAGGTGCGAACGGGGTGCGATACGCTATCGCGTTCCACTCTTGAAGGCGAAGCTAAAGCGTCCTCCAATTTTTATTGCGAGCGTACGAAAACAGCCCAAGTGCCTGGCTGTATTAGCGTCGTGCAGGGCGTGCAATGCTTCTAGCCGGAGTGCTGCTGGTACAACGAGGAGGTAGTTTGGCCAGAGCGTGGAGTTCTTTTTTACTACTACGTCGTTGCGCAAGTAAAACGAGAGCAAGCCACGTAGAATTATCCTAGGGTCAAGGTCGGTCTTGCTTTCTAAATACACCACAAGGCTGCGTAGCTCCGCATCTGCTTGTTGCTTTTTGGCGGAGTCATCTGCGGTTATTTTTCCAAGAAAGGCGTAATCGTGCAGTTCGCCTTGTGGTGGCGGGTCAATAGGCGCGCGCGACAGGCAGTCGGCGTCATAATGTTTACTGCCGGACTTGCACAGAACAGTTATGTCGAATTCCTGGAGTCTAGTCCATCGTGCTAGGCATACTTTTAAGTTTGCCAGCCCGCACAAGCTGTGGTTGTCGCTGACCACATTGAAGTGCCTGGCGCGCACTTTTAAAAAAAGCTGACACCCTTTGGGGCTTATATTGACCCCAGGCAATAATCGTCATCTGCTTTGCTTGCGTTTACTTTTCGAAATCTCGGCGCTCGCTACTTTCCTTTCGAGAACGCTGTTTC
Organism: Dermacentor albipictus; assembly: GCF_038994185.2. Taxonomy (NCBI): domain Eukaryota; kingdom Metazoa; phylum Arthropoda; class Arachnida; order Ixodida; family Ixodidae; genus Dermacentor; species Dermacentor albipictus. The sequence goes on along the minus strand of NC_091822.1, from coordinate 26,594,621 downwards.
AAGCTGATAACGCGTAAGCCGTTCGAGACTAGGAAGTACCGGGCTCGCAGTGTTAAAGAAAGGAAATGTGGGCAAGACAGATGAAGATTATTGTTTGGGGACGAAATACAACCCAAAGAATGTAAGCTTTTTTAGAGTGTCCATGTAAGGCGGACATTTCGCCGCAGCCCGGATGATCACAAGGCACTCTTTCTCCGTCATAGAATAATTCACTAAACATCTTGACAGCCACCGGCTCGCGTAAGCTATTACGCATTCAGCTCCACCCTTCCTTTTGAACAAGCACTGCAGCGAGGCCTACGTTACTTGCGTCAATGTGGATTTCAGACTAGGCGCTTTTGCCGAAGTATGACAGCACCGGCGGTGACGCCAGCCATCGTTTCAGCTCCTCAAATACCTCATCTTGTCGTGTTTGCCCTTTAAAGACGACGTCGGATTTCGTGAGATGAGCCTTTTGGTGTCACAATGCTTGAAAAGTTTCTTACAAAGCGCCTGTAAATGGCACATGAAGCAACGAATCTGCGCACTGACCTTTGTCGACAGGCCGCCGTAACTTAGCAATGGCAGCTGCCGTTTGGGGCTGGGATGGACTCCAGGCTTCCTGATGACTTGGCCTAGGAACAGAGGTTCTTCGCAAGCGAAACGGCACTTTTCCGGCTACAGGATGACTTTGGATTACTTGATCGCCTCCAGTACTGTCTGAAGTCACCTCGATCGGTCTTCGAAATTCGTGGAAAAGACTACATTATCATCATCAGCCCAGTTACACCCACTGCAGGGCAAAGGCCTCTCCCATACTTCTCCAATTACCCCGGTCATGTACTAATTGTGGCCATGCTGTTCCTGCAAACGTCTTAATGTCATCCGCCCACCTAACTTTCTGCCGCCCCCTGCTACGCTTCCCTTCCCTTGGAATCCAGTCCGTAACCCTTAATGACCATCGGTTATCTCCCCTCCTCAATACATGTCCGGCCCATGTCCATTACTTTTTTTTTATTTCAACTATGATGTCATTTTCCCGCGTTTGTTGCTTCACCCAATCTGCTCTTTTCTTATCCCTTAACGTTACACCGATCATTCTTCTTTCCATAGCTCGTTGCGTTGTCCTCAAGTTCAGCAGAACCCATTTCGTAAGCCTCCAGGTTTCTGCCCCATATGTGAGTACTGGTAACACACAGCTGTTATACAGTTTCCTTTTGAGGGATAGTGGCAACCTGCTGTTCATGATTTGAGAATGCCTGCCAAACGCACCCCAGCCCATTCTTATTCTTCTGGTTATTTCAGTCTCATGATCCGGATCCGTGGTCACTACCTGCCCTAAGTAGATGTATTCCGTTACCACTTCCAGTGCCTCGCTACATATCGTAAACTGATGTTCTCTTCCGAGACTGTTAAACATTACTTTAGTTTTCTGCAGCTTAATTTTCAGACCCACCCTTCTGCTTTGCCTCTCCAGGTCAGTGAGCATGCATTGCAATTGGTCTCCTGAGTTACTAAAGACTACAACGTCACCCAAATGGACGCGACACGTCTGCCACTTCAGTCCTGACAAGACTGTGTCCATCACGGGCTGGAACACTCCAGTCGCAAAGTGAAGTCCGAATGGCATCACCTTCAACTCGAAGGGGCCGACTGGCGTGATAAATATTGTCTTCTCTTGATCCCTTTCATCAACTACAGTTTGCCAATAACCCGTCTTGATATTCATCAACGAAAAGTAATTTGCATTACACAGACTGTCTAATACATCGTCTATCGGTGGGAGGGGGCATATGTCCGTCGTTAATTTGTTCAAGTGGCGATATTGAACGAAGAGTTCCATGATTCGTCTTCACTAAGACCACAGGAGACACCCATGGGCATTTCGACAGCTGGATGAGAACGTCGCGCAGCATTTCGTCGACTTGTCATAGCTTCTAGTTGCCGCGTCGAGACACGATAAGGGCTCTAGCTGAGTAGTCGATCGGATTCCTCAGATATAATAAAACGCTTTGCAACTGGCGTTTGTCGAATCCGATGAAGTCGAAAAGAAATCTTCGGATAGTCCAAGAAGACTTTCGACCTGTTAGTGCTCACTCATGGGGATGCTTAAATTTATGTCAAAGAATTCTAGCCGATAGGTAGCCGCTTGTGTTCATATTCATTTCTTCTTGTGTCCGTATTTTCCTGCCCTATTTAGACACCATTCCACGATGATCGACCAACAAGCCCATATCGCCACCCTCGTCTAGGTGGCACTTCGGCAAAATCTCAGAGGACAAAACGCATTCCTGGTTTATCGTGCTTGGACTCCTGGCTGATGTTGGTCAGCATCAGTTTAATTTTTCCTCCATGCACTCGAGCGATCCATCTTCCGACTCAAATATCTCGGTGGAGCAGTAGGCGTTGATCGCCCTCGATGAGAGTTTCTGCGTCTGCAGGTGTATCGGTGCCCACGCAAATGACGATGCTGGAGCGACGCGAGATGCTCACTCGATCTTCGAAAACACTCAAGGCGTGGTGACTACGAAAGCTCTGCGGCGGTATCGCTCGATCTTCGCACTGCGTTATCGACTTTTACTTCAGGTCGGTGATTGTGCCATGTTGAAGAAGTATGGGAGAGGCCATTGCCCTTCAGTGGGCGTAACGTGGCTGATGATGATGACGATGATGGTTCAGGAAGTCTACGCCAAGAATGACGTCCCGCGACCACTGTTAACGAAGGTGGCAATGTTTTTCCGATCATGAACGGCAATTCTAGCCATGCAGGTTCCAGTCGGCGTTATTAGGTGTCCTCCAGCGGTCCAAATTTGAATGGCTTTTATAACTTGCCTCAACTTGACGGCGATGGGTTAACTCCTGACAGAGTCGTCGGCTTTTGTGTGGCGGTTAATGTGTGGCCGTCCAGAAGCGCGTCCAGGTCGGTGGGTCTTTGTCTTGCGTTGCATGTAGGTCTTGGCCTCGGGTCTTCGTGCCGTCGTGTTGGCCTGTGGCTGGAACGTCTCGTCGTCAGGTGTTTTGTCCGCATATTCGTCGCGGTGGTGGCGTCTCGTTCATTTGTCGTAGGGATAGTCTTTTCGCCGTCTTCGTCGATGGCGGCAAATGATCTTCGTCAGTTGGATGGACAGCAACCACACCTCCATTCATTGCTGCCTTTGCTTTCCAGAAATGGGCTCGCAGACAGGCTCTGGGGCGCACTAACGTAAAGCCTACTCCAGCACCTATATTCCGATTTTCCAATCAACCTTGGGCGATTGGTGAAAAACATTTTTCAACTACTCCCACTTTACCTGTCTGTCACGCAACGTCACGAAAACCGCGGCAGCTCCTCATCTAATATGACGCACGTACACTAATTATGGAAGATTGGACCGAGCAAGAGACAAATAATTAATTCTGATTGGACCCCTTTTCGCTAATAGCCCTTGGCTATTGGCGAAATGTTCTTGGGCTGCGCCCACCTCACCTACCTCTCACACAGCGTCACAAAAGCGCGAGAACTCGCCTCGTCGAAGTGACGTGTATGCGTTAAAGATGCAATAATATTTGCCGAACAAAACTGAATTTTTCTCGAAATAGCCGCAGGCTGCCCCGCTATGAACTGAATAAACGATGGCTGCCGCCGATCGTTCAGGCACTGGCTACTCCCACCTGCCGCAGAGTATGGGTTTATTTGCATGCGATTAAACTTTTTCACGGCCGAGTGACACTTTGAAGGAATTTCGGGATGTTTAAAACATCACTATGCCAACTCATCTTCGGTGAGGATCCGTTTTAGCGGGATTCTTAACCTTTCGTTGCATGCCGCCGCAATTTTGGACCAGCTACCTCAAGCTAAGTAGGGGAAAGTTAACCAATCACAAACGCTAGCAATAACCTCTTCATCCGCTTACCGATTTTCAGTGTATCCCTCTCCGCTTGAGTGTGCTCCTCGCCTCTTGTTAGCCAATAAGAAAACACAAGCCGCTCAGTGTAGGCAATGTTATTAGTTTTTAAAGCGAACAAAAGCAACCGCCTGTAAACGAGGACAGCGTTTGATTGGTTTGTTCCGACAACCCCACAGGTCTCCGGGTGATGCTTGCGTCGGCGCTTACGCAAATTGGACGTGAGGAGATTGGAATAAAACATATTGGAATAGTTTTACGTTATAGGGCCCCTGGACAGGGCCAGTGTATGGTCGGCGTTGCCGGGACAAGTAGCGGCCTGGTGACGGCGAACGGGACGGTCGTTGAGGGCTCCACTAAGTAGCGGCGAGGTAGTCAGCGGTATCAGGAGAGCGTTCACGTAGCTGCGCGTGCGGTGCGTTGACGGTGAGCCCTCGTGGCCCCATCTCCGCAGGCTTCGCCGCAGTGATAGCAGAGCAGACGGAAGTAGGGGGCACGCCAAACGCTGGTCTTCCTGGGAATGCTGCGGGGAGCGACGGGTTGGCGTAGGGGTGCCCGCGGTAGTGGACGAGGGTACTGCGGCGTTACCGCCCCCGGCCGCGTGCGATGAAGGGGAACGCGATGGCAGGCTACGACGGCGTATGCCACCACTTCCTGCTGAGGCTGCGGCGACTGAGGGACCTTTAAGTGTTTCTCAGGCCTCCTCGCGTACGACGTCGGCCATCGAGGCCACTTGAGGCTTCTGAAGCTGCTCCTGCACGAACGCTCTGATAGTCTCGCGCAGCTCGTTGACTTTCAACGTAGTCTGTCAGATAGTGTGGAGATTGAATTGTCGGTTCCGCATTTCGTGTGTTCTCTCGATGTTGGCTGCCTCTAGAAGAAATTCTTCAATGGTCATTGGTGGGTTTCGTATTCCGGCGAAAAGTTCTTGCTTCACAGCACGCATGACTAAGTGAGCTTTCTTCTCCTTATACATTTCCGGGTCAGCATGACGAAATAGACGGCTCATTACTTCCGTAAAGATGGCAAAGTTCTCATTAGATAACTGGACTCCGGCTTCCAATAGAACTTTGGACCTTTCTTGTGAGACAACTCTCGTGAAGACCCTCAGGAAGTTGCTTCGGAACAGGTCCCAGATTTTATGGGTTGATGGCCGGTTCTTGAATCATGCCCTCGCTGCAACTGCCAAGGTGAAGTGAACATGGCGTAGCCTATGCTCAGAGGTCCCGTTCCTAGAGGCCGATATCCTTTCGGGAGTCTGAAGCTAGGTTTCCGGATCCTCCGACGAAGATACGCGGAAAGAAGGTGGCTCCCTCAGTTGCTGAGAGCGAGAGAGCAAATGAAAATGCAAATGAGAGAGCAAGTGGTTGTTGAAGAAAGACGACGAACACTGGGGCTGCCATTCTGTTCGTTGACTTGGTAACAATATTCCTGGTCGCCTCAGGCAAACGCACAGTCTGCGATCAGTCCGCAGAGCCAGATCAGAAAACACAGTTTGCGATCGTAGAAAATCTGATCAGCGGGTAAATCGCGTCGGCTTTTATACAGGAGTCATCGAAGGTACCAGGGTAATCGCTGGTGTCCGCCAGTCTTCCAGAAAGTACTGCACGATGAGCATCGTTCATACCAATCAGATTACAGAAGGTTCGGTGACCTAATACAACAGGTAGAACTATATATAATATTTGAGAAACTTCCGATGCATGCAGGCGCTTTCTGTGCCGAGCGATAATGTTTAACATTGGTTAACCAGCGAAAAGCCGTCACCGGCGCATATATACGTGTGAATTTCATAGATAAAACGCCTACAAAGAAGGGCACCGAGGAAAAAAAAACAGGAAATTACGTGTACTTATTAAGTGAACTAAACAAATTATAAATTAAAGTGATAGTGGATGAAACATACTGGCGCCATGTGGGATAGCAACCCAAGTCTGCGAACTACGCGCGTTGCTCTTATGTGCTCAGCTACCGAGGCGCCAATTTTCCATCCACTTTCGGGTGTATTTGTTTTATCTAGTAGAACTAAATCTTAGAGTGGAAGCTGGTGTCACCATTCACAAGCCTTGGCGGCGGATGTAGGACATCCTTTCTTCAGCAGACGTCACGTATACGTATACGTGAACTTTTTGGGTGAAGACAACTGGTCAGTAAACCCACACATGCTGCTTGAAAGCATCAAAGCTGCCGGATTCCAGACCCTCGCTATGTAATGAACGAAAAGAAAGAGAGTTAACCGAGAGCCCCAATATTTATTGATCATATCATCGGACGCCACCAAGCAAAGACACCAAGGACAACATGGGGGAAATTACTCGTACTTACTAATTTATTTAAATAAATGATAAATAAATGACAATAAAAGTGGATGGAAAAACTTGCCGCAGGTGGGGAAGGACCCTGGTCTTCACATTACGCGTGCGATGCTCTAACCAAATGAGCTACCGCGGCGCCGTTCTTGGCAATTCTCTAGCTCGTGGTTTGCACCCCCCCCCCCCCCGCTCTGGTAACATCTCGCTCCGTGACGGGAGACCGCAATGGGGCGCGCACATCACGGCGTTGGGCGCCCCGAGGAGGAGACGTGGATGCGTGCGCATACTGATTTTTTAGGCATTGGTGCCTGCTAGGCATTTTAATGCGTGAGCATTCTAGGGCTACTTGCGTCGGAAATATGTCGGTCGACCCCTCCGTCTGTCTGTGACGCGTGACTCGATGCACCCCAAAAGTGAACATGGGGTCCAGTAGGGGTATACATATGTGAGAATGCCTTATGACTAGGTAGTGACCATTTAAGATGTATGAGCAGCAGTTGAGAATAATAACAGGTGATATGGATCAATACGACAAAAGAATTAGGCCTAAATAAGGCTTTTTAAGATAAATGAAACATATGGAAGCCTAAGAAGTAGAAGTATTATTTACGACAAAATTAGGCGCATTGCCGAAGAATTCAGATTAAGAATAGCGAGGACAATAATATTAAAGGGTGAAATTGTTAGCGAAGAGTGACAAAGGTTAAACTAATCAAACATAATTAATAAATTATTAAGCATAAGTTGTCATTATACGACTAATTATGTCTATTTGTCGACATCAAGATGCTAAGTGTTGACATCATAGAATGCTTAATTGTCTAGATATGTAATTATTTCGGCAAACCTTGCCTTATCCCGGAAGACGCGTTCCGATACACCAGGAATATATGTGTGCAATGTGAGTTGCTGGAAAGAATGCTTACGCTCTCTGTGTCAAGCGCCACTAGGGAGCTAGTGCAGTAGCGGTCGCGAACGGCTCGGCGTAAATAAATCTCGCGGCGCGACGCGAATTGTTTTGTCAGTCTAGTGGTAACACCATGTAGACAAGGTACAGGCTATTTTTTTCCGCACAAAACACATCGAAACTCGACACTTGCGACGTCACGTGAACAAAGGCACTTACTACTGGCAAAAATTGCCAAACTAATTGAAACAATGTTTTCACACAGATATACGAAGCCATTTTATGAATCTAATATTATTTGTACTGCTGTGCGCCCTTTCGGCTTAACACGCAATTATTAAGCATTTGGTACCAATTGACGTAACTGTATATACGCCGTATCATGTAGCAATATTTGTTAGGCCTTGCGATTATTGTAATAATCACTGTTATATTTTATGACGTTCTCTCTTGTGTTTATGTTCGCCAGCTGTTCTTTTTTGTTGTTCGACATCAGTGTGTTTCTGGCGCTTGTAGTAAAGCATGAAATTTGTGTTGTTTTAAATCACCTTCTCCTATTTATTGCGCTTCCGGCCCCTGACTATTTAAATAAATAAATAAGTAAATGAGGACTCCAAATTTTGCCATTAATCCTGTTTCCTCGCAAAAAAATAAACGTATCCGTGGCCTTGTCCAAATAGGAACTTATTAACAAAAACAATAAAATGGTAGTTTCACCATATCGCGGAACACAGACCGCAATAACCAGGCTTAGGTTCGCGCTAAGGCAGCTTCGCTTATGACTTCTACTCTGGTATCCAGCGAGAGGTGTTTGCTCCGCATTCTAGGAATTTAATTAAGTCTAGACAAATTTCCCTTTGAATATCTCCCAAATATTTTTAGGCCTTGCGATTATTGTAGGTTGTTTGTACTATTACTGCTTTCATTTTAACGAGCAATTTAACTTTACTACAGCACATACTCGGTAGCCGTCCTGAAAGTTTGTCGTTATAACTTCAAATAATACACCCATGTCTGGGTCGATGCCCCACAGTGGGTGTTCGCAACAAAACAAGCCACAACTGCATGCTCTATTATACCTGATCCAAGAATTATTGCTTGTCTAACAGAACCACCGTAACGTCTAATCTACTCAAAATGTCACAGACGAGTAACAAAGTGCAAAAAAAAAACTTTATTTTATCTGCATAGATTTTAAGCGTATAAAGTAAGAAAATTACCTTCTTGTTTACGGCATTTGTTCAAACTGTGCATTCAGCTGACATCATACATACTTCGAGAGAACTGTAAATACAAATGATCATGAGAGTTGCAAGCACTCCGAATTTTGTTGTTAGAAATGACGCCAATACTGTTGCACATGGGCTGATTGCCTCTATAAATTATACTGTGGTATAAGTCGTTCTTTTTGTAAGATGCGATACACAACGCGATAAGGGATTCACACCCCCAAATCTTAGTTTATGCTGTTTAACACTCGCAATATCTTGTATTTATAAACCCGAATACTACGTGGCACATCTGCAGATTTCTTTAAATACCCAGGAACTTATATCACACGTAAAACTTGCAAGTCAGCTGCATTCTGTTAACATCTACAGAACGCTGTTTGATTAGTCGTTTATGATGCATCGATAGTCAGAAGTCCTTTTTAGCGCTACCTTGTGATACCACCGGTTGTTTCAGCGCACACTTGCAAATTGTTTTTTCGATAAATTGGCCATAGCAGATAGCACAATTCCACTTCATGGGCCCGTGTACTCAAAGAGGCAATCATTACTTCCACACAGGCCAAAAAAATAAATCGATGATCGAATAATCAAAAGATCACTAATTAAGTTTTCAGATTCACTTGTGCCGCATATTGCTATTTAAATGTTCAAGCGGGGGAGCTCGCAAGGCGATGGATCCACTTGGACCGAATTGTCAGGATGATATTCGTTTCGAAATACTTATTCCCCTATGTCGAAATCCAATGGCTTTCCAGTTTCGTTTCGGAATGCATAAAGCATCATTCTTTTAAGAACGTACGTGGAACGACAGTGCATTTCGCCGCAACTTTAACGGCGCATAATGTGTAAACACTGTCAGCCGCACAATTAGTTTTAAGTAGATAAGCCTTCCAGTCTCACTTGCAAGAACTTGTAAATGCAATATGTGTCATAACGTAATCAGTTAAGAAAATGCTTAGTGCATTTTGTTAGTTATTCCAAAGCACATTTCAATTTTGTCTTCCCAACTAATGTGCGTCTCTTCGAGTAGACAAGCTCATGGACTGGAATTCGCTGGCTGGCTGTTCGCTGAAAGCCGCTTGTTGCACCAGTCACGTTTACGCACCAGATTCGCTTGCCCAGAAGAAAAAAAAATACAGCCTTGGCCCTATTTGATCTTTATAATGATAAGGCAGTCTAACCAATCTTCTGTTCATATGAAACTTGGCTGTCGTATAAAATATTGGTTTTGGAACCCATTTGAACCATAAATGCGAGGTAGAAATTTCTATTGCCTGCACCGAGTACCTGCAATTTGCCTTCATGTATTTAGTACTTAATATTTATTCACCCTACCTATAGAAGTGGCGGAATTCACTGACGATATGAAATTCAGCAAATCACCTAGAGCTCTTGTTTTCCTCCTACGCTTTATCAAATGTCTTTATTGATTTACACTTTCACTTTACAATTTATTCCCCGCGTAATGTTTGATTCTACTTTAATGTATCTAATATATTGATTGTCTTTTTTTTTCATCCGCACCTGTGTTTGTGTCCTGAATTTCTGAAATTATTTGGCGAGGCTGACGAGCCTTGTCGATAATAACGTAGTTTCAGAATGGAACAAAATGTGAATAACGTTTATTTGAACTTTGAATGGTAGTTGATCGCCAATTAATTGTACGTGTTGTCTTTATATTATCCGAATTGCGCCAAATACAAATGAATATTCAAGGAGTAATAACGCTCATTCTACCCAATAGTGAAAAACGAAAGAAACTCTCCATGTAGTGTGCGTGCAGAAAGGGCAGTGCCACTCTTGGGTAGGCCGGAAAAGCTCCGTGATTAAAAATTCAGTCACTTCAGCATGCGCCAAAGAGGGTGAAGGTGAAAGCCTGTGGGCTCGAGACTTTAATTAAATTACTTGACATTCTCATGTGAATGCGTTGTTACTTAGGTCACGTGTTTTCTCCCAACAAAGGTCGTGGGTTCGAGAGCCTCAAATGACGCTACCTTAACATGTGCTATAAACAACTTCCTAATTAACACCAACAGTCGTGGATTGGAATTTCGCGTAAGATCCGGTGTTGTATCCATGTTATTAGATTTCATTGAATGTATGTTGGATTTTTGTACACAGCTTGGCACTCCCCTTATTGTAACGGGTGATTTTAATATTAACCTGCTTTCAACGGACCGATCCAAGCAAGCATTTCTGGATGTTTTTTTTTCGTTTGGCTGCGAAAATGTTAATAATGTTCCAAACAGGGTGACGAACAATTCCGAAAGCCTACTTGACTTGTGTTTTACAACGCGATTAATTGGATTAGTGTCGGGTGTCCTCATCTCTGATGTAAGCGATCACATGCCTATTTTCCTGTTTTTTACACGCGAGACGAAAGTGTACCGACAGCGCAAAAATGACACACACTCACAGTACAGATTGATAACCAAGAACACGATTGCTGATTTTGAAGCGTCAGTCAGCAAAGTGGAATTGTCCGAATTATACGCATTGACGGATCCTGTCAAGGCATTCACTCACTTTCTCGGCGTAATCGAAGACCTTCATCACAAAACTTTCCCTCTAAGAGAAGCTACAAGAAGCAAAAAATGCAGGAAACCGTGGGTTGACACCACCCTTCTAAAACGCATAAAGGAACGTGATAGACTATTCGCTACTTTTATAAAGACAAGGCAACCAGAGTACTTAATGAACTACAAGAAGATCAGGAATAAATTGGGCCGTGATATAAAGCTGGCAAGAGAGAGGTACTATGAGAATAAGTTCACTCTTATTCCTAATGATCCCAAAAAACTTTGGAAAACATTGAATGATCTGCTTCCGCACAGCGACCGTAATCCTGTTTTTGAAATTATGGATAAAGGCGTATCTTTCATAGGGACTGCGCTGGCCGATAAGTTTAATCAGCATTTCTTACAATGTGGCGCGTCTGATGCGTTTGATGCTGATAGCCCATGTTACAGGTCTTATATTCCATGTAGTATGAGCAGATCGCTATTTCTTGCACCAACAGATGAAGCTGAATTAAGTAGCTTATTTCTAAAGTTAAAGAATTCCACAGCATGTGGTGTAGATTACATAAAGGCAGAACCAATAAAAGTTGTGGCGCTGCATATTTGTAAAGTGATGTCACACATATGCAATTTAATTTTGTGCACTGGCGCATTCCCCGACGAGTTAAAGATTGCACGGGTATCGGTAATTTTTAAAGGGGGAGACAGGAATGACGTGAACAACTACAGACCAATTTCAGTTCTCCCAATCTTTTCCAAAATAGTAGAGCAGGTCATTACCGAAAGAATTTTAAATTGCTGTACTCAAAATAATATTATAACAGGAAAGCAATACGGTTTCCGAAAACACCAATGTACTGAAATGGCGCTGCTAAAGCTCAAAGAAAAAGTAATAAGTAACTTTGAGGACAAGCTGTACACAATAGGAATATTTCTTGACTTTAAAAAGGCATTCGATTCCATTAAACACGATATCTTGTTAAAAAAGTTAAGTGAGTATGGCATTAGGGGAACTGCTCTTAACCCAATCAAAAATTATTTAACCAACCGACTACAGTACACATACATTTGTCATTCCAAATCGGCGATGGGTGAAATCAAATACGGTGTTCCGCAGGGGTCCATCCTAGGGCCACTTCTTTTTTTATTATACATTAATGACATCACAAACGTGCCTCTAACACCTGACATAATCATGTATGCTGATGACACTAATATCTTCTTTTCTGGTGGAAACTTGCTTACTCTCGAGGAAGAAGCAAATATTTGGCTCAGTAATCTTTCAGAGTGGCTTAGAGCAAATAAATTGGAATGAAACACTAAAAAGACAAAGTACATTATTTTTCGGCCTCGTAACAAATTTATTGATGATAGCTTAGTCTTACAATTTCGTGATGAAGTCATTATACGCTCTTCGTCCCAGAGGTTCCTTGGTGTTACGTTTGAAGAAAACTTAAACTGGTCCAGTCATGTCGGCAACATTAAAACCAGCATTGCAAGATCCACCAGTGTTATTAATAAATTAAAACGTTTATTACCTTCTAGATTAAAAAAACAATTATACTATGGCCTAGTGCATTCGCGCCTCGAATATTGTTTATCTGTGTGGTTTACCACGACGAAAACTAACATTCATAGTTTACTAACCTTACAGAAACGCATGACTCGGGTAATTAAGAATGCGCCCTATAGACGCCACTCCGCTCCTCTTTTCAAGAATTGTATTTTAACATTAAAAAACCTTATTAACAAAAAAACAGCCATTGCAATATTTAAAGAGGTAAGACTCAATGAAAGCGCCTTCTTTAAAACATACCTCGCGAATTAACATAAATATAACACAAGGCAATTAATTTACAACAAGGGCAAGATCCGTACCAATTACGGCATGCAAAAGCAGGCATTCATAGTTGCAGATTTTTTGAATCATCACCCTGGCTTACTCACTATAATAAATGAATCACCGTCCCTAAACATATTAAAAAAAAGTGAACATGTATTTGCGGTTGCTTCAGGTATGACTGTTCATTCTTTTTTACACAAATCAAATTCAGTATTTCTGTTACATATTTCATGTAGTTTTCATTTTTTTGTGTATGCGTCCACTTTGTGTACCATGCTTACCCTGCGTGCTTGAGTGCTTTGTGCACTGGGAATGGGTCGGGGAAGGCGACTGACACTTAGTCAGGCATTCGTGCGTTTTTGTCAGCCTCTTTGACAGAGATTCTTTGTATTTTATTTCTGTCAAAATAAACATTCATTCATTCAGGTCGAGGGTTCGTAAGGTCGAGGGAACCCACGACCTTCAACTCCCAACGAAGGTCGTGGGTTCGAGGGCCTGCACTGACTCTGTCCTAATTTGCTCTTTTTTGCATGATGAGCGGCAGCGGAGCCAGCTGTGGAAAACGGCGATGAACCCGCGAGCAGTTACAGAAGCGCGTGTATGCACGTGGCTATCTGACGTAATTTTCTCCACCGCATGATTCTGTTCCAGACGATCGTGGCCATGAGCTACTTCAGGCTTTCGTCTTAAAAATGCCGCGGTGTTTGCGAAGAGAAGGCTTTAGTTGCGACAGATACTGGCATAGCACATTTTGCCTGGCAGCTATCTGCCACGACGCGCTGCGTCACTATTTCCCGGGGCCTGCCATCGTTTACTTTGATCACACACTGAGTCGCGGGGAGTCTTCGTCTGACGTAGCTGAGGCACGCCCGCAATACGGATTACTTAGGTGGAGCTGAATGAACAAAGCTAGCTGGGCGAGTTGGCAACTGAACATGATCCTATTCTCTGTATATTTATTCACTTGTTTGAAAAAAATATAAACCACATGTTAGTCTGCACTCGTATCGTCTATTTCCTTTTGTCATGCGTCCGGATTGCGCAGCCGATCCCTATGAGAATATGTTGGATGGAGGAGTAAAATTTCATGACTTTTCGAATTAGACTGCCTACTAATTTGCGACGTAGAAACCTACATAACGTGCGACGTGAAACCTACATAAGACGGAGGTATTTTCAGCCAACGGAGCTTATTCGGACGTTCCGCCCTTTTCAAGAAATGGAATTAGTTGCAGTTTGGCAGAATTGCGCTCGATCGTTCGTTGTTTATTTAGTTATCTTCAGAGAGAATAAGCGGCAGACCGCAAATAAGTGAACCGCAAATGACTCAACCTAGCTCCGCTGACGAAAGCGCAGTCACAGATCACCTATAATGGTTGTAGAGAGTAGCCTTGTTCTTCAGCCAGATTCTCTGAATCGAGCAGAGCACAGACGTGAGTGCGTACTATATTTAGGTCGTACATTAGTGATAGCGATAAAGTGATACGTGTATTCCAAGAATAAGGGGCACCTTCCTTGCCCATTCATAAATACAAGTCCATAAATGTTCAGTTTCGCTCGAAGGGCCAAGCAATGAGAGTGATAGCAAGTTCGCTGGGCCTGTGGTGGTGCTGCACAGAGTAAGCAGCACAGATTGCGTAACAGGTCATAGGCACAGGTGCCTATGGCACTGATTCGTTAAAGAAAATAGAAGAAAGACTCTACTATGAATATATGCTTCGACGAATTAGTATTTTTTTCGTGTGCAGACAGAAGGCCCTTTCACAAAGTATAAGCCTTCTTTTTGTTTATCTGCACCACTTCTAGTAGGAAGCCTGCTTTCTCATCGCAATTCTCGGCAAAAATAATTGTTCAGGAAACGATGCCTCGCTATCCAAAATACTTGTGCGGCTCCAGATGGGTGCCTTTATTTATTCAATGTGTATGATGTGCTCCCGGAAAGGGTCGTTTAAACGCCTTTAAGTTTAAACGGTGTAACTTACCCACAGGACAGAGTTTCGTAAAAGGTTGTTGGCATAGAAGGCTCACAAAGCTTAAAGAGGAGAAAATTGACAGGGGTGAGAGGGCAAAGGCATGGACTTGTGCATATTTCCAGCAAATTTTATTTCTGTCCGGCTTGTCAATATAAGCACATTATCGCACATGACACCGCGCACTTTCAATAAAAATGAAGTAGTTGCAAAGTGTTTTCCTGTAATCTACATAAAGAAAAGCTTAACCAGACAGTGTTCACACGCACCTTCTCATATGGCTCGAGGAATCCCCGAAACAGCAGCACTGCGAATCAAAGCTTCTTTGAACGAACCCAGCGATAAATCAGGTTGAAGAGCTAGGCAAGCTGGCTTTTTGTTTCCTTTGTTTTGGTTACCACCCACCCACCCCTGGAGGCGCACATGCGACTGCCCGCGTGGTTACCAGGCAGTTCAACGCCTGCTCAACGTGACTCCACCTGCCCCCGTGCCCTATCTCTGGTGTCATATCGGCTGTGTGCCTCGTACCCCCACGCCTTCTCATCAGCGGCCAACGACCCGCATTCGCAGGCTGCCTTCCCCCCTCTACCTACCACTGCAGCGAGCGAAGTAGGGTGAGCCGTGGCTTATAGATGGCGCCACCATCCCGCAACCTAGGAGCTTGGCTTGAGATTTTCTTTCAAATCGACGTGCTTTTCGGGGCTCCTCGGTAGGGACAAAATCACAAGTTTTTGTGCATGCTTCGACCTTGCTTCTGTTTTTGATTTGCTGATTTTTTAGCCTTTCAATAGTAATTGGGAGATTTTCTTTTTTTTGCCTCTTGTATTTCGTGGTCACGGGTGTGTTTCGTGTACAGTTGGTTTTGCAGGGTGGTTAGAGCCTCCTTTCGCGCCACGTTCTCCAACAAGTGCAGCAGGATGGGACGTTGAGTGTTTGTAGCCTTTAAGTGGTAACTAATAGATATTAGTTTTTTACTGTGTGTGCTTTGGTAGGAAAGTGAGAGCGTGGCCCCGTGGTTGAGCGCGTGCGAGAGAGTGTTATAGCTTGGGTCTCCCTGGCATTGATCGCTTTTGAAACAATGGTGTGAGTCGCTTTGCGACATTTTGAGGATTTGGGTCCTGTGCGTATCGGTTTTTCCTAAAAGGCACGTGCTATGCACTAATATAGTATTGTAGTATTTGCAATAGGAAGAGGTCTGCAATACATGGCAAGAAAGCCGAGAAAGCAGGCATAGCACGGAGGGTCCCTCAAGGCGATGAGGGGACGGATGAGAATGGAGAGGCAACCGAGTCAATTGGCGCACACTGTGATGTCGCTGCTAGGATGTAGCAAACGGAGGTTTTCTAGGAAGAGCTTGCCAAACAAGTTGAAGAGCTCAAAAATTAACTAAATAGTGAGCGTGATACACGGAAGGTAGCGCAATGAAAGACTTGAAGCCTACGAAGAAAAGCTAAACAGGGCCGCCATTGTGAACGAGAATCGTCGTGACAATGGAATGCAGTCCCCCGACGTGACAGGAGACAGAGTGCCAGCAAAGTACGTGGAATGCGTGCAACGTGGTGAGGGGTTAGCTGGAAAGAGCAGCACCTGCCTTGAGGCCGCACTGTGGGAAAAGCAGGAGCGCATGAGTCAAAGTCCCTTGTCAAGTCCGAATCACTGTTAAAAGGACAAAGGGAAGCAGGGAGAGGCAGGAGACAGTGAAATGGTGATTATCACCGGTGACTCAAGCCTGGCTAGGTGCTCACAAGCAATTGTGGAGAGGGTGAAAGGCGATATAAGAGTAACGGTAGTGACATTTCCGGGGAGGACGCTGGGCTCTGACATGGAGCGAGCAAAAGCAAAACTCGCGGAAACTGCCCATGTGCGGAACCTTCTTATAGTAACAGGTGAGGTATATGATGTCGTAAACAGGAAAGGGACAGGACTGGCCCAGCGCTTGGCGAAGGGGCTGGACGACTTGCGTTAGCTGTCCCCTCGGGTGCAGATGGTGTTCTGCACGGTGCTGGAGGTGCATGTACGTGACAGTCACATACAAAAAATCGTAGTGGCTGCTAATGAGGCGATATGAAAAATGAGCGGAGAGAAAGGCTTCGAGGTTGTCGAAGTAAGCTGGGAAGTGAGAAGGTGTGGTGGTTTTCAACGGGACGGGATCCACTTTAATTACAGGCTGACACGAGAAGTGGGCTATCGACTTGCTGGACCCGCTGTTGTTTTTTAAGGGGCCCACGGGTGCTCAGGAGGCCAGAGTAGGTAGTAATGAAGAGGGTTCCCTGAGGAAACCTCAGTATAGCATCACCGTAAATAACAGAAAAAGGAGGAAAAAAGAGAGGGAGCTCGCCATGCAATATGCTACTTAAACATGCATGGCGGAAGAAGAAAGGAAAGTGGCAAGAGATATAGGAGCAGTTATATAGAGAACAAATAGGAGGTTCGTGGTTACAGAAACGCACCTTAGAGACTCGGAAGAGCCACCAGTGCTTGAGAATTGTTTGAGAAGGGTGCAACAGAACTGTCCGAAATAAAGAGAGTGGGAGTCGGAATGCCCATCCATCAGGGAGCCAAATGGAAAAGAGTAAATTCAAAATGCCAAGAGCATCTTTGGTTATCAGGTACAATGAGTGGGAAAGAAACTCGGCTGGGCATTACGTATTTGTGGACGTAAATAATAGCACCGAGAAGAATAAAGGGTCAGTGGAACGGATAAGCGCTCATATAAAGGGTTTCGGGAGTCTTGCTGAAATTATCCTATTAGGTGTCATGAATGCCCGCATACAGGATTTAGATGGCTATACGGACAACGGGAAGTCAATGCTAGACCTTTGTGAGTAACATATCCTCCTTATCGGGAGTACAGGGACTAAGTGTGAAGGGCACATCACGTGGGAAGTGGGAAACCAGCAATCAACCATTGATTACTGTCTGTAGGCAGAAAGAATTCATAAGTTGACAGAGATGGTTATTGATGAGAAAGGGTATAGCAGCACAGCTGGTTATCATAAACGCATTATTTTGAAAATGCGATATGTAGTTCGGAAAGACAGTGAGGAGTGCAAAATGGCCAGTCCAAATTTGAACCCTGAACAAAACAAATATAGTCACTAGAGTCAAGGAAGACCTTGGCAAATGGTCAAATAAAGAATGGGAATATAATGAGCTTCTAAGTTTAATAACGACAGAAATACGGAAAGAGAAACATGTTCGTTGGAAAGGAAAAAACAAGAAAGGCTGGTAAAACAGAGAGATACGAGAAGCGATCGCCGAAAGCAGAGGCAGCAAAGAAGTCGCAGTTGCCACAGGATGAAGTAGCCAGTAAATGGGAAATATACTGGGAGAAAAGGTCTTTGGTTAAAATAGTGGTACAATCAATGATAAAAGGCGAAAGTGAACGTTGGTTATCAGAAATACGTGAGAAAAAGAAGGCCGCACCTAGAATATTTTGGAACCACATAAGATTACTAGGCAGGAAGTCAACCACATCGCAACAACATATCCTACACGAAGATGGAAACAGTCTGGACGGAGAAGCGGCAATAAGTGACATCCGAAAAATAACAGCTGAATCTTTTCAAGGCAGTGACGAGGTTGTATTTGAAGAAAAAAAAGAGTACGAAAGAGACCCAGGTAGAAAAGGAGCTGGTGCTGACAAAGTTCAACTGGAAGAAAGCCGAAGAAAAAATTCCTAAGCACAAAGCCACAGGGCTAGACGAGGTTGCCGTTAGGCTGATCAATGCACTAAGACCAAAAAGTAAGGAAGCTCTGTCGAAAGCAGTGGAAAAAACTTCAAAAGATAGACGAATACCAGACAGTTGGCGACAAAGTAGAATGAATTTAATTTATAAAGGTAAGGGGGACAAACATAGAATTCAGTCGTATAGAGCGTTGAGAATTACATCAGTAATATACAGGCTAGCAATGCAGGCAATCAAATTAAGCTTAATGCATGGACAGAGAATGGCATTTTGGAGAACTTCTGAATGGCTTCGAGAATAGGTAGGCGTTCGGACAATAACTTACTAGTTCTTACTCAATGTATTCTAATATCAAAAGTTGAAAGCAGGCCGCAGTGGCGTAGCAACAGGGGGGGCCGGGGGGCCGTGGGCCCCGGGTGCAAGGGGCCAGTGGGGGGGTGTCATATACGCCTGAAGACACCCCTCTTTCCGCCGGCTTGACTGGGCGCAAATTGCAAAGAATGTTCCGGTATCCAGTAGCCCGAGCTTATGCACCCGATGCATTGCGCCGCAGAATTGTCGGCTGCAGCTCTATTAACACCCCACGAAATAATTGCACGAATGTGCGGGCTGAAAAATTTAATTCGCGAAATGGTCGCTAAACTACTCGCTTTATCGGAACGTTTCATGTGGGGTGCGCTCGTGCTGTGCGTTCATGCTGGGAGCAGGAGTCGCTAAACATACAGTGAGGCATTGTAAGTCGTTGGGGCTCTTGAGCCGCTCTTCCGTTCAGAACGCGCAGAGAAGACGAACAAAGACAGCAGCAAGAGGGCGTTCAACCAGCGCGCCCGGCGCTCGCGTTTACGGCGAAGCGTTCGTTGAGAGCGACGTTGCATAAGTGGGGCCGTCAAAAGTCGCGAATAGGATTCTGTGGATCGTCTTCAGACTCGGTTCGGCCGAAGAGTTTGGCGGCGTATGACTCGACAGGCTGTAGTCGCGGGCCCGCCGCGATGTCCGGCTCGCTTTTCCCCTCTCCCGCTCGCTCCGAGAAGCCGCTGCGAAGCCTGCCGTTATGTTTCACACTTTCCTCCTTACCTTCGAAAGTTTCAGAAAACTGTTGTGTGATTTCATGTCACAAGTACAGTGTCTGTATCAGCTGCACAGAATTTTATTTAAAGAAAAGGTGAATTTTGTAAGGATATTTTCCGATCGAGATTCTATGAAGTTGTCTTTTTGTGACTACTAGGAACTCGGTAGCGCGAAAAATATGGCAGATACGTAATAACCATATCTTTAATAATCCCGTAATTAGTACTTATAGAGGAAGCACATCATTCGAGAATTGAGGACTCAAAGTCATATTATTAACTGAACAAAAGCTTCCTAAAATCGTTTTGGGTGCTACAACCTTCAGTACTTCGGCACTTCGGGCGGCGCAGTATATGGCAGCAGCGAAAGAAATATGAAATAGTGGACCAGTGACGTTGATCCCTTAATCCTCTCCATTGCGAGTGCAAACCAACAGTAGTGGAAACTTTCGCTGGCACGGGCTTCATCACGGCCTTTTCTTTCTTTTTTTTATGGTGACGCCAAGAATGGACTCGAAGCGTGCTCTATTCTGTTCCCAATCTTCCGGTGGTGCCGCAGCTCGGATAATCACGTTTGTCCGTTTAGCAGCAAATGAAAAATAAAGGCTTTATTGATCAGAATGAAGAGAACTCGTAATTGTCATAGCATTGGCGCCCGCGCAGCGGGGAGGTAGGAAAGCGTTTTCTATAGGGTGGGAAGGTGAGCTAGCGTCACTGACAATTTAATTTTCGTTTTCGTTCAGGGCTGCGTGCCATAGTACCTACGACGATTTTTGTGAAGTTGTTGTTGGGCAAGATATGAATGTCAAGCTTCAATTTTTCAAATGCAATATTGTCGCTAAAATTGGTAATTAAACCTTTATTATAAAGATATTTTTGTTACTTGTACGTGAGTCAAATTTTCCACGATGCCCCATTTGTATTGGCTGCCAAGCCTTACAGTCTGACAGATGTGGACATTGGCTTATCACACGTTATCAGTGCAGCACGCTGTGTTATTTGGAGCAGGAAAAACGGCGTCTATATTTGCTGCATTCGCGATCTCTGGGAAAGAAAGCTAAGGAGAGGGGGACCCGGGGAACGTGCGCGGTATCCAAGGCGGCTGTCCTGGTGCTGAAACCCGGAAATTGTCGATATCCTCGCCTTCCTCGACTACATCAGGGGGGGGGGGGGGGTGACAGAAGACCTATGGGCCCCGGGTGCCAGACGACCTAGCTACGCCACTGGCAGGCCGTTATATATAGCCTTCTGAGACTTCACATGAGCCTATGACAACGTAGACTGCAACGTTTCGTGGGATATTCTGGAAAGGGAAGGCTTAGGTGACGATTTTTTACAGCTTTTGAAAGAGATTTACCTGGGAAATACCGTTTGTGTTGAATGGGAAGGGATGAGGAGCGAGGAGAAAGTTCATGCCAACAAGAGACTGAGGCAGAGGTGCCCTTTATCCACACTGCTGCTTAAGATGAACATGGTGAGGATGGAGAGGGCGCTATAAGGAAGTAATATGAGGTTTAATCACTCATACAAACAGGCGGGTACAGTAGCTTTGCAGCGGCTTCCGGGTTTATTTTATGCGGACGACATTGTTTCGCCAAGCTAACAAGCAAACTGATTTGCAACGTCTGGCTAATATCTGTGGACATCAAGGCAGCAATTTAGGTTTCAAATTAAGTGTTAGAAAATCAGGTGTTACGGTGTTCAATGACAACAGGGAACAGACAGTGGTGATACAGGGCCAGGAAACAGCTCAGGTAACAGAATATAAATGCCTTGGTATATGGATGAACGAAGGCAATAGATATATGGAAGCACAGGGAAAAACAATAACAGTGAAGGGGAAGAGAAATGCAGCCATAATGAAGCACAGAGCGCTGTAGGAATACAATAGGTGCGAGGTGCTTCGATGTATGTAGAAAGGTGTAATGGTTCGAGGGCTTACTTTTGGAAATGCGGTTGTTTGCTTTAAATCAAGGGTAGAATGAGGACTCGATGGGAACCAAAGGTCAGTGGGTCGCCTCGCATTGGGCGCTCACGCGAAGACTTCAAATGAAGCTGTGCAGGGGGATATGGGCTGGACTTGTTTTGAAGCGAGGGAAGCTCGCAGGAAAATTATGAAGAACAACTAAGGAATATGGAAGAACGTAAATGGACTGGAATAGTGTTGATGTATCTGTACAGGAAAAATATTGATTCACAGTGGAGGGAAAGAACTAGGAAGCTTACCAGCAAGTATGCGGCCTGTAGTGGAGGCAACACAGCAACAAAGAACGTGAAGCGGAAAGTCATAGAGGCTGAAATTATCTCATGCCTGGCGGTAATAGAAAAGAAACCTGCCATGGGTAACTACTAAAGAGACAAAAAACGAAATCAGGTAAGAAACAATTTATGATAACTCAAAGGGAAGCTCACTACTTTTCGAAGCGAGATCGGGATGCCATGGAACACGCACCAATAAAGCGACATATAAGAAGGAAGGAGAAGCATGTGCTTGCTGCGGTAAAGCTAGGGAAACTATGGAGCATGTTTTATTAGAATGTGAAGACGTCTTCCCAGTGGTCGATTTAGGGATCGCTGGCCTGCTTGAAGCCCTTGGGTTCAGTGAGAGCAGTGGAACATTAAACATGTCTGCAATAGAGATTAGTAAGTGGCGATTGGAAGATTGCTGGAAGAAAAGCAGGGAAACGACAAAAAACGGAGACACACAAAAGCACAGTTCGTAATAGGGGATCAGAAAATTTGCTTGTGGTAGTCATAGTTTCGTTTTATTTCTTTTCTTTCTTAACCTAGGTAGGACATTACGCAGTATAACAAGAGCTTGGTGGCGCAACGCACCACCCCCTTCCAAAGGGCATGCTCATAACATCCATCCATCCATTCATCCATCCATCCATCCGTCCATCCGTCCGTCCGTCCGTCCGTCCGTCCGTCCGTCCGTCCATCCATCCATCCATCCATCCATCCATCCATCCATCCATCCGTCCATCCGTCCATCCATCCATCCATCCATCCATCCATCCATCCATCCATCCATCCATCCATCCATCCATCCATCCATCCATCCATCCATCCATCCGTCCATCCGTCCATCCATCCATCCATCCACCCTAGTGCGAGCTATTCGATGATATAGCAGTAGCAGGCAGCAGCCACGGTTAAGAAAGTCCGGCATGGTCCGAAGAAAACTTCGCTTTAAAAAGGCATGAGGAACCATACAACAAAATTGCGTCACTACAAGACGGCGCGCAAGGAGCTGCCCTCACTATCAAAGAAACTACGTATCTCTCAAACGTGCTTTATTATTATGGGTGCACTGTACTGCTGTTTCTCATAAAACTGTCATGCTATGTCGCGCGTTCAATGACACAACGTCCAATTTTGCCCTTTGTATCGCATCCTACAAGACATCGCAATTTCATAAACTACACCCATCGCGGATTTTGCAAACGCCTAAGCGTGTCTCTTGCAGCACGCACCAATTTTTTCCCCTCTCGCAGCCATTTCAGATTGCACCTGGCTAGCTGCATTCTGGAGATTGCGAGATACCTGATGCATATAGGGCACCAATACTACTCTACCTTTTGCAAGAATCCGTGCTGTTTGATACGGACAACTCTGTTTTAAAAAAAAAAATATTCCTGCGGTGGTTCCTGTAAAATCAACACGATTATGAGACACGTTTTGGTCCGAAATGTCGAATCCGTTATAACTATGTTTGCTGAAATTGGGATAATTAGCTGTATACAATTCTCATCAAAGCTGACAGAAATTGTGGTTACATTGTGATGTGTTTTTATGATGAGAGCTTGATAACTTTCTGCATATATTTGGCTACCGCCTTTCTGATGCATTCCCGATTACTGCATTTGTGGTGCATTCGTAAATACTGCATTTGCGGTGATTCTTGACTACCCCATTTCGGAGAGGCTGAAAACCACTAAACGCAGTAGGCGTCGCTAAACGGTTAGATGTCGCTAAAAGAAAGAAAAACAGTTTTTTTTTCTGAAACATTTTTTCTTTGCGGTACGGAAATCTTTCGCACATTTTTTTTTTACAAACACTGTTCGAATTCACCCAAATATTCCTATGCACAAAGTAATCCTAACAGAGAACAGAAAGACACTGCATGAATTGCCCATTAAAACGTGCCCGCTAACAATCATATGGTCATGCTCTATTGACCACACATAGCGTGGTGCCAGTGGGAGAGTCTCTTTTGTACGTAAATAAACAATAAATCACGAAAAATGCTTGTTGCAATACAGTGAGTCAGTAAGCACATCGGCAGGACACATACTTCTCCTTATAATTTGAACACATTGTGGGGTTTGATGGTTCATAGCTTTCAAAAGATGAAGCGCTAACAGAGACAGCACACAAAGAAGGAACAAAGACAGAATTTTTATTATAAAATCGCTTTATATGAACGCATTTCAATTAGGAACCACTAGTTAGCATGGTCGCGACCATGTCGTGAGCTTGTTTAAGATATTTTGCTTCTAAGCAGTCACCGATAGAAGGCGCCTAAAAAAATCCCGCTGGTGTTTCGAAAATTTATACTGTTGAGATCACCTCAAAATGTTTTTGCCTAGTTTCGTACAGAAATGAAAAGCGGTTCCTATTATGCAGCGGCGTACGTAAAGCACTGCGAAAGGGTACGTGCGTGAGCCGGCGCTCGCGGTGAACCGGTGCGTTCACGTTGGGGACGGCACCTCGCCGCACGCCGTTTGTCGTTCGCGGGCAATCATTCGATCGCTCATTTTCTCGCGAACGGCCAGAGATGGTCCTCACTATCTGCGTCAGCCACACAGCGATTTAGTTCAAAAGCGACAGAATAGCGCTCACTCTTTCATGTCGCCGGCAGCCTTCAACACCGGTGAGCGCACGGTGGCGCCGACATCGTCGCTAAACCTTTTGCAGTTCACTTGGAAGCTATATAAAGAACATATCCTTAGAGCTTGGCAGCGTAACCCATACGAAGGACAAAGGGAAGTACACGATGTATAGAAGTACACCAAGTACGCTGCGGATGTTGGGCAGACGACACCTTAGGGAGCAGCGAGATGGCATCAGTAACGCAACAGGCTCGAATGTGGCCGCGCAATGTCGAAATTGCCCATGCAAACCTTTGTTCCAAAAAAACCGAAGTATTGTGTAAAAATGGAAATCAAATCAACTGCGATATTGTGGAAGCCTATTCATGCATGTCAACTCAGGCGCATGCGTCAGCTAGACTTCTATCTCTGTGCATTATAAAGAAACGGAGTTTTCGAATGGCAAGATGGGTTGACACCCTCTCACCACTTGTGCGCGTCACTTCATCACATGATCACATGCTTTGCATATTTAATCACTTGGTTGAAAAAAATATACAACTCCTTCGTGTGCGGTCATATTGTGTACTTACTTTTGTCCTTCGACCGGCGTCCACCGCAAGGAATATGTTCAGTCACCAAGTCGCCAAGCTTGCTGTGGTAATTCACCTGTATGAAGCTAACAGCGCTTCGCAACGAGTCACCGATGGTCAGGAACCGCAATACTTTGTTACCGTTGTTGCCACTTTACCAATTCCTCGCAATAATTTCACACAAAGAAAATACGCTGATATTCCCGGCGCAGTTGACTGCGATGCCTCCACGCCTGGGCCGTAGGTCGTTGTGTACTGCAGCTGAGTTGGACAAATATCTGAGCTCTGGTTGGGTCTCAACGCTTCACCGCTGACGTCGTTTGTCATGAAATACGCAATTTACTACACTTTACCAGCGGAAACTATTTTACGAGGCCATGCTTTCCTGTCGCTGGTGGGCCAGTGCGGGCGTGTCCCTGTCTCGCTGTTCATCGGCGACCACGTGCGCTGGTGCCGAGTTCCATTTCTCGTAGCGTAGCTGCCAGTTTGGCGAGGTGTTTGACAATGGTACTCGTTTATCGCCCACTCTATACGCGCGTGCCACGTATGTGAGCAGAGCCGTTGTTTCCGACTGAACACTTGTTGCAATAATGTTACATGCCTGCCATGTCATGCATGTAACCTTAATGGCCTATGTAACCAATGTGACGTGTGTACGACCTATGGTCTATGCAACCTTATACGTGACCTATATGATGACGCGTACGTCGTCATATAGAAGTATATGAATCTCGATAGCGGGTAGGAACAAGCAGACACAAAAAAATAATTAATCTGTGGTCCGCTCATTAAAAATCGCGGCAAATACACTTGAAGCAAAAAGCTGAAACTCGGCTTTATCAATTCAAGTATAAGTTGTTAAAAATATAAACTGGAACACTGCGTGCATTGGTTGAACGACATATCTATGATGTGTTTATACATCAGTAAACATTATAAAAACCTCTATATTACAATTACAAATATCCTGATGTTTATTCTCCATCGAGTGACTGCTGTAACTACCTTTTGGGTTTATACAAATGGAATGTAACTTGAAAAACACCATAGCTTTCTTTGCAGAAATCGTGGAGTGTATTCGCTACTGAGTGGCTGTTGACAACTCGATGTGAAATGTCTGTAGTGTTTATACATCAGGCCTATAAGTTGAAAATCTGCATAGCTTCCTATAAGTTGAAAATTTGCATAGCTTTCTCTGCAGAAATAATGATGTGTATTCTTTACTGAGTGACTGTTGCCAACTTGATGTGAAATGCATCCAGTGTTTATGCAGCAGGCATATAGGTTGAAATCTTCATAGTTTTCTCTGCAGAAATCGTGATGTGTATTCTCTACTGAGTGACTGCTGCCAACTTGATCTTAAAATTTTTAGCTATTGAGCTTATGATGACCCTCATCATCAAAAACGTATCAAGATGCAATCGCGAATTCAAAACATATTTCAGCTACCTGGGGCTCTTTAACATGTACTCATGCACTGGTGCTCTTCACATTTCGTCCCCATCCCGCGCCCTCCGGCTTAGCAACGCCACGTCAACGCGAATACGCCTCTACGATGGTTGCACCTGTTGTTTCGAGCTGAAGAACCCCCGCGACCACCGTCAAGACCGCCAAAGGGAAGACAGCCGACAACAAACGGCCAACGGCTTTACTGAACTTTTCTGCAAAATATGTCGGCAATGGGACTTGAAAGATGATCTCAGGCAGAACTTAAGTATTCATCATTTACTTGGACGTGGCGGAAGCAAAGTGCAAGAATTTACTTCGTTTTGGGGCTATGAAACCAACAGAAATTATCACTAGGCAAAATAAGTCGGAAATCTGACAACTGAAGCGAATCATAAGAAGAAGCTCCTGCGTAATAAGCAGGCTCATTCTGTGTCTCTGGAAAGTGCCTCAAGTGCAATAAACAGACTTTTCAACGCCGAAAGCAAGCTACTTAAAAAAATAATAGCCGACCACAATCATAGACTTAAATGTGTGTTTAGGGCACGCTTAGGCTTTTGAAAAATGCACGATGGGTGGTGTTTATAAAATTCCGTTGTATTGTGGCATGCCATTCATTGGGTTAATTCGACGTTGCACTAATGAACACGTGAGCGACCATGTCCGCTTGAGAAAAGACCGCATTACAGCGCACCTCCAGCTGATGTGATAGTCCGATGCGCTGAAGGATCGCCAGATGTGACGATAAAATGAACGCGCACTTAACAAACACACGTGAAGTTGCAGGATACTTTGCTCCTTAGAAATGAAAGAGTTCTACTGGCTTGCGTTCTCTTGTTGAGCGCCTCAGGGTTTGCTGAGCAAAGCCAGTATTCAACGGAGCAACCGGACTCTGGTGCCGCAAGATCTGGGGAACCGGCACCATTTGGGATGCGTCAAACATACATGCCTGCATCAGGGCTCACTGCTTCGGGATGCTGTAGGGGCGTTGCTGGGTTAGGCTGACTGCGATGTGTGGTGGTTGTAGTTGCTGGCGGTTTATCCCACTGAACGACTCCGTCCAGTGTTTCGACGGTCACCATTATCACTCCAGGTGTCCCCTACACACGGCCGGACGTCCACTTGCTCGCTGCACGAACACTGCGGACAGAAACATTGCTTCCAGGTAGCGGCAGTCAGTCCTCTTGGTTTTTTGTTGAGCCTGGAAGTGCTGGAGGAAAGTAAGTACCCAAGCGTGAGCATATCTGATAACCCAAAGCGAGTTCTGTGGGGGCTTACCCGATTTTCGTGGAGTTCTCAGATAGTTAAAAAGCAACTGAACTGCGTTCTCTTCCACTTTCCCGTTACTCATTTTCGTTAGGCCATTTGACAACGCAGCTGTATGCCCCTACTACCCCAGCAAATTTTCGTGTTGTTGGCGTGGCAAGCAAAGAACTCCCCATACGTGGGCTGATCCTGGAGATTGTGCAATGCCGAGCCGACCCAAGGCAGAGGTGAAGCACGCGTTAAGCCCTCCCCATACGTGGGCCAATCCCGAAGACAGCGTAATGCCGAGCCGACCCGCGGTGAAGGTGAACAGGCGTTAAGCACTCCCCATACGTGTGCCGATCCCGAAGATATTGCAATGCCGGCCTGACCCGCGGCGGAGGTGCAGTGCCCCATAAACTGGCCCGCATAGAAAGCTTCGCTGGTCATCCTTCTTCACAGAGCGGAAGGGCGCTGAGTTTTTTCTACGGTAGGTACTGTCCTTTCCGCTTCACCATTGGACTTGTGATGGTAGGGAGCGCATCGAAGGTGATATGTCCTGGAAGACACACGTGGAAAAACTATGCTGAAATTAGCAAAATCACAGGATGTTTTAAGAGAATCGGGGATCTGATTCCACTTTGGGTTAACAAGGTAATATATTACTCCATGTTTTATTCACGACTTACATATTGTTCACTTGCATGAGGTACACTATATTGACAGAATTACCGACACTTGATAGTCTTACAAAAGAGAGTCCTTAGATACTTAGAAAACAACAGGGGTAGGCCTGAAGATTTGACAACGCGTACTCTATTCATCAAACACGCTCTGCTGAAAGCAAACAAGATATACTATCATAGGGTATTGCAACATATAAAAACTAAGAAATTGTACACATAAAATAATCTGAATCAAAATCTCGCTGTTGCCTATGCAAGGAAACTAGGGTATTTTGGAAATTAAACTCCAAAGTGTCCAACAATTTCTGGCAGACAGCATTTGAATCACCAGGTTCCTCAATTATTGAGTCACCTAAATTTATCTGATTACAGTAAATTATCTAAGATATCCAATAAATTGCGCATTGTAACACATGACATGCAATGTAGGCGATACGTATATTTTAGCACTTAATGTTCTAACACATTGTGATTTTTTCTTTACTTCAATTGCACATTACATTATTTTGTTTACCGCGTTCTTTCCCAGACTCGGGAAATTATATCTACAGAGTCATATTCAATCTGTATCATTTTTCATGAATGTATGTATTTCTTCTGTAATTCGCACTACTTATTTTTTCAGTTTTATTTGAGTGATAAGTTTTCCTCCGTACTGCACAAGTAACAATAACTGGATGTGATGTCCCAAATGTATTCCATATTATCTACCACAGTGCTGAATGCCAATAGGAGCGGGAGCCATTCATCAGGCATTTGTAGCCTTTTGCTCCTGCTCCCGTTTCTGTAATCGCGCAAATAAACCTTCACCCTCACCTGAATGCCTTCAGCTGCCCATTGTTCAGCTGGTTTAACGGCAGCACGTATTCGGGCGGCTCACTGTCGTCGTCAGACTCCAGAGTTTACTGCGGAAGTCGGCTCAGGGTGACAGCGGTCGGCATCTTTTTTTTTTCTTTACTGCCGGGTTTCACATAAACAAACAATACACAAAAGATAGAACATGTCAACGAGGATTTCGCTGGCACGACATATTCAAATTTTTTCAATGCTGCAAATTTATCTAGCATGTCAAACCATGTTGGCTGTTCAGGCAGTACTGGATGGACATCCCTGAACCAAACTACAGATTCAATGAATTGATCACGTGTAGGTCGCGAATTTACATCAGCGTTGTTGAACTGCGTTCTAGGTTTCCACGAACTGTGGAGGCCCAGGAGCATTTTAGCTTCACACGGAAACGCCTCAGTTTCTGCCGGTAAGAACATTATTCCATGTGGTCCTAAAGGTAACTCATTCTTTAAAGTCCCTTGTAGCACATCCCAGGAAAAGATGGGATCCCAGCAATCTAGAAATGCATGCTCTATCATTTAAGGCTTCTTGCATAGGACGGAGCTAGTGGACCACGGGACAAAAATACCCTTGTTATGCATCCATGTTTTAACTGATAATGTGTTAGTGTGTAGTCTAAAGAAAACGTTTTTACCGAAGGGTGTACTGGCATTCTTTTAACCATTTTGAGGACCTCTCCTGGGCCTCCACGGTTTGACATACGGTAAATCGGTACAGGGAGCGCAGCGTCAATTAGGTCCGTCAATACTGTACTGAAAACTGCACATGGAACGTTGTGTACGCAAGCACGCCTTCTCGCAGGTAACCTTTAATGGCGCCATGTATTGCTTCGCACGAGCGTTCAACACATTCTGGAAGGTGACGATATAAAAGCACTTGCATGACCGTGTGAAGGAACACATAATTCTGATCGCGAAGATACATAAAGCGCGACACAACTTGTCGCACAAATAAATGTGCCTACCCAAGGCCCCCTCATCCTCTTTACTGGCAAGAACAAGTTTGTGCGGCTGGTTCTATCCCAAGTCGATGCCCATAGGAAAACGGCAAAGACACGTTGGATTTTCGGGATGTTGAGCCGCGAAGCACACAGTACGTTCATGACAAACCATATATTGGACTCAAGAAATAGGTTACAGGCTGTGGCGCGTGACAACATCGATAGCTGTCGCCCTTGCCACGTGTTAGCCTTTTCCTTTGCTCTCGCCACTTGTTCATTCCAGTGCGGCACAGGGTGGCGATAAGAGTCGAGAGGCACGCCTAGGTAGGTTGTTGCAGTGGTTGACCACCGAACTCGAGCGAAGTGGTCTGGCGTTTCTTCCTATTCACCATGCCAAAACCCATAACTCTTCTCCCAGTTTATTTGCGCCCCGGTGCACTTGCAGAAGGATTCAACTACCGCCACGGCCTCACAAATACTATTTCTGCTTGAACAAAATATGGCGATGTAATCGGCATGCGCCAATATGTTCACCTGTGTTCACTGTAACCTGAAGCCATTTATCCATTCATTGTTTTGGATGGCCTTGCACAAAGGCTCAAGGTAAGCCGCGTATAGCAGGGGCGGCAGCGGACATCCCTGCCTCACAGAAGACAGCACTTGCACGCTGTCTGTCAGGTCCCCGTTTACAATGACCCGAGTTGAGCAGTTAGCATATGCCATCCTGACACCGTCTGTTATTACGCTTCCTCGGTTGAAAAGCTCTAATATGGCGAAGGGAACATCGTGGGAAACAAGGTCGAAGGCTTTAGCGAGATCTAGTTGCATCAAAGCCACTCGCTCGCCAAATACATCACAACATTCTAGCACACTTTGAGCTATGTGTATGTTCGTGGCGATGTTTCTACCCTTTATACCACAGGTCTGATGCGTGCCAACCAGCCTCGTTATCACAACCTGCAATCCTTTGCCCAATACCTTCTTAATCTTATAGTCGACGTTGGTAAGGCTTATTAGGCGATAGGACCCCACCAACTGACGTTTCTCAGGTGCCTCAGTTTTTGGGATGAGAACAATGTGCGAAGTTGTGAAGGACAGTGGTATACGTTTTTGCTGATACGATTCGGCGATAACTTTGAGTAGAATCTGGGCTATATTTGGTTTTAATGTTTTATAATATGCTACTCCTACGCCGTCAGGGCCGGGTGCCTTGCCCACAGGTAGTGCATTTATTACATCCTATATTTCTTTCACAGAAATTGGCTGTTCCAGACGCGTCCTTTCTTCTTCATCTAGTTTTGGCACTAACGACAGAAATTCCGCTTTAAAGCCCCTTGTAATGGGGCGGGGTTGACCGAGCAATTCTTTGAAATTATCAGCGACAACGCGTTTGATTGTACTGCGGTCCGCCGAAACGTCATTCCCACTTCTTATTTGCCATATTTCCTTATTGCAAGCGTATTGTTTTTCGTCCGACAACGCATGTTTTGTGGGCGGTTCATCGGCCCACAGCTTCTCGGCCCGTGCACAAATAACCGCCGCTCTGTACTTTTCTGCATCAATTCTCTCCAACCGAATTCTTATGCTTCTTAATTCGATGGTGCAATTACCTGGTTGGGATCATTCTATACGCGTAAGAAATTCAAGTTGCTCACAAAGCAGTGTTTCCTTTCGTCTTCATACCGAAATGTGTTACTTCTTTCGATGGCTTTCATTTTTACTACTTGCTTAACCTACTCCCACTCTACACCAATACTTAAAGATTGCACTGCGAGTAGCTTCTTCAGCTTCTCATCTACATCCTTAACGAAACCCTGATCCTCCATCCATTTTACATTAAGTTTTCAAAGTTCCCACTGGAAGTACTTCTTGCTTTCTTTTTTAACAAAGGTTGCAATAACTAGACAGTGGCACTGAAAGAGACTGGCTTAACCTCGTACAATATGCATGCTGGCACAAGTTCATGCGACACGTGCAGCCTGTCCAATCGTGCATGGCTATCGCCTTGAAGTTGTATGAATTGCGGACGCGTACTATTAGTGACAACACTTCCGATACCTTCTAAGTTGTGATCGTAAACTACAACATTCAGGACCTCCGCACTCTTATCTCGCACTGGTAAACCTTTTACATGGTCTATCGAACGACCAACAGAATTGAAGTCGCCCAACAAAACTTGTCGTCCTAGTAAATACTGTAGCTGGTATCGGTAGCCCCCCAGGTGGAGTACCCAACGTTATGTCCGTGCGGCGACAATTGTAGGGGTTCGCTTGTCTGATGTCAGCAGGCCCAGCAACGGATGGTGGTCAATTACGAAGGGAAATTCCCGATTAGAAGGTAGTCACGGAATTTCGTAACGCTGAGTACCAGTGCCGGTGCCTCACGCTCGAGGTGTGAATAATTGCTTTCTGCCTGCGTTAATGTTCGCAACCGGAAACAGGTGGGCCTGTGAACGTTACCGGTCGTGCGAAACAAGACAACTCGCACACCGTACGGAGACGCGTCATATTCAAGTTTAAGTTCATCCGAAAGGTCGTAATGAACGAGAACTTTGGCTGGTTTCAGTGTTTGCTTGGCAAGATTAAACGCGAGCTCTACGGGCTGTTTCCATCGTCCACGTGCATTCTTTTCAATCATCTGATACAATGGACAAAAGTGTGGTTGACATGTTGGGCAGAAACCTTGGGAAAGTAATCATTTCCAAAAACGCACGTAGCTCGCGGACATTATAGGGGATTGGTGCTTGCATGATAGCATCGTTTCTTTTCTTTTGGATCAATTCCGTCACTATCTATGCGATGTCCGAGATAAGTAATTGTTTGGCTATGCAAGTTGCACTTATCGAACACTCACTTTACACCGTGCTCTCAGAAGCGCTCCCTTTTTCAGATTTTCGCCGCCGTCGCTCGCTCTTCCTGTATTGAGCACATCTTTAAGATAAGCCTGTGCTCCTGGAAGGTCGGCCAAGACCTCATCTACTTTTCTTTGGAATATCGTGGGCGGGGTGGCTATTCCGAAAGGAAGTCGATTATAGCAAAATAGCCCTTTCGGCGTATCAATGATGCAAACCTCCTTTGCGTTATCGTTGCGTAGCGTTACCTGGTCTGCAACATCAAGTGACGCTCGCGTAGTGCTGGGTATGGCCTTACGGAACTTGGGCACGGTGCCTTGCTTTGGGTGGAGGCTGGCTGAAGGGCCTTTGATTAGGCCCAGCTCCTCGGAAAACCCTTTCGTGATAGTCATTGAATATACTGTTAACGCTGGATTCACTTGGTCCTTTCCTCCACGCGGAGTCATCTGCAACACGAACCAACGGAGTACTTGCGCCGTTGAGCAGCCGGAATAAATCGCGACCACATAGGCTTGGTCCCTCACAGTCCAACACAGTCAACGCAGACTCCACCATCACGCGTTTATGAAAAACCTTGAGTGCCAGCTCCCCAAGTACTTGAAGGCGTCATGTGTAGACGGCTAATTTTACCCTGAATAGTTTCAGTTTGGTCGCGGCGCGCTTTGTACAGTTGACGCGGGATCACACAAACGCGCAACCTGGTATCGACTTACAAGGTCAGCTGCACACCGCATAAAGTGAATGTTCGGCGAATCGGTGGTTTTTTCGTTCTGGTACCAAATGTGCGTTACTTCGTGCTCCTCGTCTGCTGAGGTTTCCTTCGCCAAGAATGTTTGCGCCGTCCTTGCTTTGCCTTGTTCACGAGCTCCGTGGCTTCCACATTTACTTGCAAGGTGACCAAGTTGTCCACAGCGGTAACAGCGAGCGTTAGACCAGGCGTAACAGGTCACTCTCTGTTTCGTACTACCACACCTTGCGCATTCTTAACGTGTGATATCCCTCCTTTCACCTTGCAGTGCTTTTTTTCGGCAAACGCCTGCACTTTTAACACGGGTGTCGTTGCCAATCCGATCACGCTTTTTACATCAGTATCCGCCGCCTCACCAGCAAGGGCTATCTCTTCGGCGTCTTCTAGCGTTAATTCCCCTTTTCCAGTAGCTGCTTCTGCAGTGCAACAGAGCGGGTAACACACACAAGGCAATCTCGTCTCATGCGACCCTAACCACTGCCAAAATTGCAAATGTCAGGAATTCGGCGAATATCTCCTACGAATTCATTAATCGGCTCACCCTCGATTTGAAAACGAGTGAAGAGCTATCGGTGATTTTGTGTCCCTTGGGGCTGTTGTGATCCCACAAAACTTGGACGACTTCATCAGACGTCAACGAATTTGGCTTGCACGTAGCCACCTTCCCAGCCAGCACTTGTATCGTATGCGTATTCAACGCGCAAACGAGCAATGCTATTTTCTTTGCTGAGTCTTCAATCGCATCCGCTTCAAAGTATGCTTCTACTTCTATGAGGTAGGACTTCCACTTGACCGTCTTTGAAGCGCGCAAGAACGTGGTGAGCCATGAAGGCCTTGATTACTTGGTTTTGCGTGAGATCATGTTCATGGTCGACTTTCACTAAATGGGCGATGCCATGGCGTGCCCGCAGTAACGCTGGACCGACGAAGCGACAACGTAGTCAGTAGAACAAAATGAATCTTTGTCGAAAGGTGTAGCGTGTACTCATACGTATTATTAGAAGGTGCTCGTGAACAGTGCCTCGTTAAGCTTTGCTGTATGTATATTACAGGAGGACAGATTGGATCTAGTTCATTTTTATTGAAAGTGTATGGTCTCATGTGCGATAATGTGGTTATATTGAAAAGCCGGACGGAAATAAAATTAGGTGGAAATTTGCACAAGTCCGTGCGTTCGCTCTCTCGTCCGTGTCAATTTTCTCCTGCTCAAGCTTTGTGAGCCTGCTATGCCAACAACCTTTTACAAAACTCTGTCCTGTGGGAAAGTTACACCGTTTAAACTAAAAGGCGTTTAAGCGACCCATTCCGGGCACACATGACACACATGAGAAGAACGTACCCAATGGACTTCGGGGGCGAGGCATCGTTTCCTGAACAAAAAATGGCTGTGGCTTAGCTAAGGTTAAGCCCAGGATGCGAAGCATACTAGCCTTAATTTTAGTTGTTGAACCACTGTTTAGCCTGGCGAACTGCTGTTACTTGGCTATATTTGGTTCGGCTAGACGAAGAAACAACTCATGCGTTACTCTGCTTCGCCTTCAAGAGTGGAACGCGACAGCGTTCCCGTCGACCCGCCAAGAGGTGTAAGACAATGGGCTACGGCGCAGCGACTAAGTGCCCCGCATTGGACGCGGCGAGCGTCGAGCAACGCAGCGT
The DNA here is from genome assembly GCF_038994185.2 of Dermacentor albipictus. Classification (NCBI taxonomy): domain Eukaryota; kingdom Metazoa; phylum Arthropoda; class Arachnida; order Ixodida; family Ixodidae; genus Dermacentor; species Dermacentor albipictus. The sequence goes on along the minus strand of NC_091822.1, from coordinate 26,559,391 downwards.
TCGGCGCGGCAAATAAATGTGCGCCTGAGCAAGCGACGCACGCCTGAGCCTTAGAAACAGCTCATTTCTAAGGCAACACCGCATTCACTAGAGGCGCTTTTGTACCGCTTTGAAGCATCGTACTCGTGGCTCAGTGGTAGCATCTCCGTCTCACAATCCGGAGACCCTGGTTCGATTCCCGCCCAGCCCATCTCGCAAGAGTTGAGCCAAAGCCACCTAGAAAATCAGTCTCTGTAGCACGCCGCAACCTTCGCTTCTCATTCCAACGAGCAGCTCTGTCTCCAGGAGGCATCTCACCTCGTGAGTGTCTAGCAGAGGCAAGCGCAGCTGCTTATATACCGCCGCGGCGCCGCGAGCGACTGCGCGAGTTGGAGCCCCGTTTCTCCTCTGTCGTGACGTCACGGTGTCACGTGGTATTGAAGGCGACACCACCACGCCTGAGGAGCTGGGTTGAGATCTCGTAATATGATTCGCATAATATGTTTGGCAAGAGTTGCAATGAGAAAGCAGTTTTCTGACAAGCAGTGGTGCAGATAAACAACACAGCAGGCCTATGCTTTGTGAGTGGGCCTTCTGTTGTTTGTAAGGGAAATAAAGCTAATCCTCGAAGCGTATATTCATACTAGAGTCCTTCTTCTATTTCCTTTAATGAATCAGCGCATGCATGAATTTTGTATCTATATTTAAGGATGACGCTGCGTAATAAACATTTAGGATGACCGTTTGTGCCTGTGTCGCCGACGCACGCTCGCCACATACCGATTGACCGTCACTTCGGGTGACGGTCATTCGCTGGTCATAGGCGCCTCTGCCTATGACCTGTTACGACATCTGTGCTGCTTACTGTGTGCAGCACCACAGGCCTAGCGAGCTTGCTATTGCGGTCATTGCTTGGCGCTTCGAGCGAAACTGCCCATTTTTGGACTTGTATTTGTGAATGGGCAAGGAAGCTGCCCCTTATTCATGGAATACACGTGTCACTTTCCGCTATCACTAATGTACGACCTATGTATAGTGCACGCCCACATCTTTGCTGTGCTCAATATACAGAATTTGGCTCGAAATCAAGGCTAATCTCTACAACCATTATAGGTGATCTTTGACCGCGCCTTCGTCGACTGTGTTTGGTTGAGTAAGTTGCACTTAACAAGATAGCGATGAGGCGGCCTAGAACGCTCGCTTTTAATCTATGGTCTGTCGCTTACGGTGTCCCACGCCAAAAAAATTTTAAAGCTGGAACGTACAAACAAGCACCTTTGGCTTAAAAATACCTATGTCGCGCATTCTCAGACTAACTTTTCAAATGATCAATTTCTTTGAAAGAGGAGTGTACCAATTTTTATAGTTTTCGCGTCAATGTTGTTATTATTTTTTTTAGGTATGAAGACGGCAAAGCAATTCAAGGATAGCCTCCAAGCTGCTTGGAGTTCAAGCTGGACTGTGAGACTTGGGATGATACCGGTTTCCGAAGGAGGTCAAGTTGTTAATATGTTAAAAAGCTTTCACGATGATCTGCATTTTTTCCCACTTGGCGATCAATACTACACTGCGAAAACTGCCGGGGGTACAGAGAGCGACATTCTTACGGTAACCAAACTGCTACTATAGCAACATAATGAAAATTAGCTGCATGACTCCTCTTCTGTTCTTGCTGAGCGCTATGAGTAAAATTTTTCTTAAGGTTGTTTTCGTTATTTACTTTGGTGAAAGTCCTAGGAGTGCGTGAATATTGTTCGAAAAAAATTCATAGTTTTGGTTAAACAATTTAATTTTTAAGATGTTATTTTTCGCCTTTTGATATACAGGATGGCTATAAGAGCGGCATGAAGGACAGTGCGTCCAAAACTGACGCTGGACTAGTTGCACTGCCGCAGAAGTCATGCGCGAGAAATTACGCCAAACGCAGTATCCTGGCTCTTTCTTCTACCGGCACCGGAAGTTTTCAGTGTCTTTACATCTGGGCGAGTGGTAGCGGGGTTGGCGTGTATGATGGCATAATATTGCGAATGGGACTAAGAATTAGGGAAACAAGCGACTGGGGCACTGACTACCGTCTAACATATGCTGCGCAGAGTCGAAAGTAATTGCAAGAGAAGAACCACGCAGCTAAATGAAAACATATTGACCCGTGTACTTGTGTATCCTTTTGACGGGCTCCACATTTCACTCGCTAACAACTTGGCCCTCAGCGCCAGATGCGACAGCACTGTTTACAACTTAGTCGAATGTCATAACCGATTCTATCTGCTGTTCTCACCGAGCCTTGTGCAACCAGAGTGCAGCACGACGCAAGTAGGGTTGTGCTTTCGTGGAAGGCATCCGAGCACCAGCGATTACGCTGGCAGGTTCATTGAGCCATATATTATTAGCTAATGCATCTATTCCGCCGATCAGAGTTTGTCCAGTGTGCTTGTCGCTAACACTGTACGGATTGTTACTTGCTTTGCTGGGCGCATGTACGACCAATAAACATTTAATTTTGCGACTTGCGTTGTGGCACTGTCGTTGTTCATCCTCACAACAAGGTGACATGTGGGGGAGATTTATTTGCATTGATGTGGCGTACTGCCCCACGAAGCCCAAACCCTGACGACAACGGCAGCACCGCCCGGGACCATCGAGATAGCCGCAAGCTGCAAAACGTGGCCCGCAGCACGGAACTGAGAAGATCAGTGGCGTGGGGTGTTTCATGAGAACTTCCCAAAGTTTTTCACAAAAGTCGTTCGCAAAGAAGGGGTCTATGTTCTTATAGAAGCGCAAGTACAGCTTCCCAAAGAAAACACCGCGCTTTTCATGGAAGAAGTGACTCGCCTATATTGACATGCTTACCCAAACATGATGGGAGAAAGTTTACAAGTGAAAGTTCAAAGGAGGTTTTGTTTCTTGATCCCTGGCCTTAAACGAACTATTTGCCGGATTGGAATGAAAACCGCCAAAGACTTCGCCTAATTTACTTTAGAGGCCTCTATGATAGAGTATACCCTGGGCCTGCGGAACACGCAACACAAAGGAACCTGTACTGATAGGAAGCCGTGCCGGAAATCAAGCACTTGGCATCGACGATTTGCGCGCAATATTCAGAGCGGTCGTGCAGGGGAAGCAGCAGAGACTTTTCCTTCATCGCTGTCTCAAGTGTCCTCAATTACTGACATCACCCGACAGGAGATCACGCAGCCACTACGAGTCCCTGAACGGATGCCGCCTCAGCGGGAAGCAATGTCCTACGCCGCCGTCATCCGCCGTCAAATTTACGTTCCCCCCCTACGCCAGCTCCAAGTGCCATGACACCGCAATTACTTCGCCAGCCACCACCGCCAGCCTGTGAGCCCAGGCAGCACGACAAGGAACACAGGCTTTCGATGTGGTCCCGATAACCACCCACTCTCCTATTACTGCAGATATGGGCAACCTCTACTACCAGTGCCCATCCGCGAAATAGGGCTAAGAGGGTTCACCGCCAACGCACCGCGTCCACAGCTCGGCGAACGACCTGCTGAGATCACCGACTAGGCTCCTGCCACTCAGTTGAGATTTCGACATCGTTCCTATTCACCTTCACCAATACGCTACTTGTCGCCGGAGCGCCGGCCACACACCGGCCCAGCCCGTCGCCGGCCACTAAGCGCATATTTGTAAAACTCAAAGCTCCAATCGGTGGAGGTGCGATCGCTGCTGGCCGAAATGCCCAAGATCCTCCGCCGTGGGCGACAACTTTGCATGATACATTTCGACAACGCGGCAATAAATGGCCACCATCCAGACGACGCTGTGAAGCCAAGAAAGTGCCGCATAAAGATTCGGAGACACGGAGATACAGCAGGGGGACGACGCGACACATACGTGACCCGACGCCACACTGTAACCGCAACGCCAGCCAAAGAACAACTAAAGTCGACGTGCTCTTCGACAGTCACAATGTTGCCCTCTTGTAGACACAGCAGCCGACTATTCCGTCTTCAGGCGATATTTTCCCGCAAAACTGACAAGCGTCGACACTACGTCGGATGACTCTCAAATTTCTACAGCCAGAGGATAGCTGATAATACTAGTTGTAATCTGCATGGCAAGAAATAACGTTCGTCGCCAGAGCTAATCTTCGGCCGCCCACAGTTCTTACGGTACGCAATTTTCGGCATGGACTTCAGGTCCCACATGGCATAGTTATCTACCTGAAGTGCAAGTCGGCAACATTATAGGAAGACAAAGCGATACCCCCGGAGAGCTCTCCGAGTCACCAAGCATTTAGTGTGCTCCAAGATCAAGTCGGCACCCCGCCTCGCTCCTGCATCATTTGAAGTTCAGCGACATAGAGCGATGGGAGATCGCGGTTTCCAGCTTGGACCCTTCTGCACAAAAACAGCTGGTAGGCTGGGTTCTAGGAGTCGCGGAGAACTACAAGCTCCTGGCCAGCCAGCGCGATGTCGAACCGGCCTGGCTGTAATCATAAGGCTCAATAATCAATACATGTCTTCACCAACACCAATTGGATCATTTCCGTCGCACCGACACACCCGCAGGCATGAAGGTGTCATCGAGGACGACGTATATAAACAACTACTCGACCGTGAAATTTGTGTCGAAAGAGGGATCGCTCAACTGCATGGACGAAAACCACTGTGCCAACGCCACTGTGCCAGAGGTCCTACCTAGTTTCGGCAGGAGAAAAAGCTATCAAGCAAGAAGTGCATCACCAATTCGTTAGAACGCCGTCCCTGTTACGAAAAATAAGAACTTGAGCTTTCGCACAACAATCTTTATCTTCAGTGCAAAAAAGTGCGTGTTCCACATAATGTGCAATTATGTGCCTGTGACACGTGTGGGGTAAAGTAAAAGGAGCCGCGATTCTTTCGAATAAACAACGCTTGTGATATCGTCTTCTCGTCTCGTGTCCGGTCTACGTATTGCGCTGTTAACACCAGGAGAAATTGAAGAAATGCTGCGTGACTAAATCATCCAGCCGTTGAAAAGCCCGTCAGCGCCTGCTGTTGTCTTTATGAAGAAAACGATGGAAGTCTGCATTTTGGCGACGATTATTGTCCTTTCAACAAAGTCACAAAGAAGTACGTACGTCCCCTCCTACTAATAAGCGACGCACTGAAAGGACTCTGCGTCACAAGATACTTTTCTTCGATGGATCTTAACACTAGTTTCTGGCGAATAGAGTCGGCGAGCGGTATAGACAAATTACTGTGTTTATTATGCCAGATGGCTTCCTCCAATTTAAGGTCATGCCGTTCGGCTTTTGCTCGGAACTCACACCATTTCGGCGTGTGATTCACACGGTGCTTGTAGTACTAATAATATGACAGTCGTTTTTGTCTACTTGGACGGTAGGGTCGTAATTGCCGGAAAATGTGACAATTATTTCAATGAGCTTGAAACCGTTCCCAAAGTAATTAGGTCATCTGGACTCTCCCTGAAGATTCAAAAAGCTCCTTTGTGTAGGAATAACTTCTTTTCTTGCGCCACGTGATCAACAAGCCCGGAGTCCGTGCTTACCCAAAGAAGACAGGCCCGCCATAGCGAAATTCCCGCAGCCCATCGACAGGAAAGTGGAAAGCCGGTTCCCTGGCCTCTGTGATACTATAGGCGCTTTCTCAACGAATTTTTTTCACCTTGCCGAGGCACTGACCCATCTCACGAAATCATACGTCGAGTTCAAGTGGCCAGCGCCGCAAGCCACAGCATACCAAGAGCTTAAACAATGCCTGCAGTCACCACAAGCACTCTCCCACGATGACGAAAACGACGGCACAGAAATCCGCACCGGCGCAAGTAGCGTAGGCCTTGGTGCCGTACATTGCGATGGAAAAATAACGTGGAAAGGAGAAGCCAATTATTCTATGAAGTAAAAGGAATGACTTGCCATCGTTTGGGCTGCCGCAAAATTTAGGCCTTGCCTATCTGGGCGCATCAAAGTCCTGAGTTACCATCACGCAATGTGTTGGCTGGCAAATATAGAGGATCCTACAGGGTGCCAAGCAGGGTGGAGCCTTAGACTGCTTGAATTTCACGTCACTGTGGTATAAAATTCCGGACAGAAATACTCTAATTCCAGCTGCCTATCTCACGCTCCCATCGACCCGCCAGCTCAAAATGACCAACACGACGACGTTTTTCTTAGCACTGTAATCACTGACGATTTCAGCCACAGCGAGCAGATGCGGAGCTAAGAAGCCTTGCTGAGTACTTAGAAGGCAAAACCGACTTTGGTTCGAAATGGCGTAAACATAGATTTTAATCGTTTTTGTCAACGTCACGCCAAGATACATTTAGACGCCATGCACCCAGGAGACGACGGCACCACGACAAGCGACAGCACTTACAACTTCAGAATTCCGAGGAAGCTGGCCAGCTTGCTCGGTACCTCATCCGCTGCCATCAAAGAACCGACGCCCATCGTTACAACCAGGGCCGACAGAATGTGGAGTATGACCTCAGCGACTACGTATATCTGGGCAAACTTGTCCTGCCACCATTTATCGCGACGATACTATGGCCCATACGAGGCAGTGTGCAGCTTTAGCGATTTGAATTACGAGATCGTGCCCTAAAATGCTGATCCTGGCTTGAGTTGACGATGTCCCCGTCCTGAAGCTGTACGTGCAGTACGGATGAAACTGGAATAGGCCCAGAAGTGAAGTGCACCGTTGAAATCCTTCGTCATTCTGCGCAGTTTTGTGGTTATTATTTAATGTCTGTAACCACATTTGCTATTAGAACTGCGCTATCACTTTACACACTAAATTTCAACCAGTCGACCGGGACTGTCGCTTTTGAGAGGCAATAAATGACGCTAGGTAGGCTGGGAATTGCAGCCGCTGGCCACATGAACGAGAACGACGAAGTGCATCGCGGTACACCCGCTCCCATTGTCATACATCATTACACACAATTTTGCCAAGGTTTGGCTTGTTAATTTCGTGGAAATGTACCATTTGTCTCAATGTATGTCCGTGTTTATTGGCCATTCCTTTACATACGACTGTGCCATATGCGTCACCATAATAGTACCTAATAAAGTCATGTATGTATGTAAAGTTAGGTACTCGCTATGGGTGCTTTTCACATCAATATAGAGCGCCTCTGATGCCCTCACTTCACCAAAGAAACTGCTGATCACACCAGCCTGTTTCCCTCTCACTGCAAAATTTTGCCATTTTCCGTACCAGGTTTTCTTCTTAGAGACATCATTTTGCCTTATTATTTATCTGCTTCTTCTATATTCCAAAAAATAAAATTTGAAATATCTCCTATTTCTTGCTTATCAGCTTTGAGAGTTCATTGATATCGATGTCACCTTGTCTGTAAGAAAGTTTTCTGTTTTGCAGTTTTTTTGTTAGCTAGATTGCTACGTGGGTGAGCAAATATTGAATACCCCGGCAAGAAAAGAATTATTGATGACATTCAACCTTTATAACCTGTGCAAGTGTACGTACATCTAGAGCAGTAAACTCCAGGGGACAAAAGGTTACCTTGAGTTGGTGTCTATACGGCCGTTATTATGAAATCATGACTGGAAATGCTCGTTAAGAAAATTACCGTCACCGTCCCCCTCCACTTTTTCTTTACTCTCATCCCGATGGAAGTAATGCTGACATAGATACGCATGAAGTAGCCCAACAAACACTAGTGTGAACATGCACAACGGTATCAGGTAGGATATAGAAATATCAGTGCTTAGGCAAGTTGCCGTTTTCTGGTATCCTAAACGGCCACAATCATTCCATTTTGGTGTTTATATAGGGCAGGAGGTTGGAGGTTAAGAAGTATGAGAAGAATTTGAGGAACGCGCAGCAAGCGATTGAAAAAAATCTTTGACGTAGCATCAACAGAAAGTAAGACAGCGGTGTAGATTAGATCAAGTGATGGTAGCCGTCAAAGACTGCACACACAGTGACACAGTGTCATGAATTATTTCATGAGCGAACGAATGGCTACAATGAACGGGGATTTCATATTTTTACGAACCTTGTAAAAGTGAAGACAAAATGGCCCGTGAGCTTTTGGAACTGTTTCACATAAAAAATAAAAGTTAAATACGTGTGAGTCAGACGAATGTTTTATAATGAGCAGAATAGCTTTTTGACTTTCCCGTTATGTTGTGGATCTTGAGAACGCTATTGTTGTCGGTACGTCGTCGCTGATGCATGGGCGAATTGTTAAAGGTAGATATAGTGTACCTGACTGCCTTGCCATAAAAGTTGTTTGTAGCGTTTAGGTCATGTAGTTTGTCTTTTATGCGGCTTTTAGTTATGCATCAACTAGCCTAATCACGTGTTTTTAGAATAATAGTACAATAATGCAGCTTCATTTCGACAACATCCTGGCTGTTCGGCAGCAAAACTTCGCAATCGTTCAGTTACCTGTAGTGGTGTTCTATAAGCTCTAGTAAAGCCAGTCATATAACAAAGCGTAATTATCAGCAAGCTACACCTTGCACCTCTCTCCACTTCTTCCCCTTCAGCAGCTAAAGTAGCGTTACCAAGTGCTTCACTATGTGTATCGAACCTCTACTTTTACGCATGGCTGATGCAACTGACCGTAAGCCAAATAAGAAATCGAGCAACCTTTTTTGTTTAAAGAACCAGTATTGTGCTTCGCTGCACAGCTTCTGTGGGCCAACACTGGCTGAAGCGAAGCTGATGTAAGTGCTTGTAGCCTGCTAGCATATAGTACTTCAGTAGCATATAGGCATTGAGTGTGCTAAAGCTACAGAATCCCTATGGGAATGGACATTCACCACTTGTGCCTTTTTATAGGTTTTTCCTCCGCGATTCTTGGCCCGGACAATTGACATAGGCAACCCAAGACATCGTGATGCTGTGATAAATGGCTTTAGGCAGATGGTTCTACATATTCTACCTCCATCTTGCTGCCATGACGACGGTACCGCGATATACAAATTAGAAGTAGATTTAATGAAGGTAAGTGCGCTTCTTATTTTTTTCCTATATAGAATGGCACTGAATATAAGGGAAAAAGAAACGGGCCCAAGTGAAGGTTGTATTATATTAGTCGTATGCAGTAACTGGATGTGAGCGCGCAAAAAACGCCCAATAGATCAACTGCTTCCTCACTAAATGGCGTTTGGCTAATTGTTGCTGACATGAAGCGCCCTGCATTTCCGCAATAATGCCCGATCTCCAGACACGGAACTGCACCCGTTAGCTGCTCTTCATTGATCCCAGAAATGTTCGCGAGTGCTGTACTTCCGTGGTAAGTGCTTGACCTCCGCATTATTTTAGTGCTACATTGAGTAAACTTCTGGGCTTTACGTGGAAAAGAATCACGTGTGCCCTCGATATCGCAGAATGCCCAGCTCCACGTCTTTATTCTTTCATGGCCGCGCTCAAACGAAGAAGCGAACGCTCGCGGCGGCGTTCAAGGACGCCCATGGTCGTTTCTAGGAAAAACAATGTTTGCGCACTCTAGCTCTTAGTCATGTAATGTAAATAATGCAAAATTTGTTATAGAGCATGCTGTGCAGGGTGTTCATTTAGCTGCTCCAAATTTTCAGATTGCCTACGGCAGAGAGCACAATTCTAACCCTTCGTCTAAATTGCTCGAAGAGGCGGCCATTTTTTCTACGAGAAATCAAAACCTTCAATTAGCGCAATTATGCTTGTTACCTTAAAATATCAAGTTAATAAATGTAATTACAATAATTATGTATGTATTTATAAACCATGAGCCAGATATTCCCGACTGGGCAACGTTCACGCAAAAGCTTCGGGAGATTTTCCATGCCCCAGCTTTTCGCGCTGAGGCCGCGAAGAAGCAGCTCGGTGAGCGCATCCAATTCGCTGCGAAACCGTACACTTCATACATTGAGGATGTTCTTGCATCGTGCAAGTGTGTGAACGCCGCGATGTCCCAAAGCGACCGAATAAGCCGCAGTAAAAAAGGCATAAACACCGTCTCCTTTAATGCCCTTGCTATTCAAAATCTTGCTACCATCCAGGATGTCATAACTATTTGCCAGCGACTTGAGCAGCTTCTGTCTCTTCGGCAATGCCATGATACTCCGACATTCGTCTCCCTTAGACTATGGACTTGCTCACGCTTATCCGCGACATCGTCCGGGAAGAGCTTCACGGGTGGTGCTCTTCCTGCGCTCTACAAAGTGCCGTCCCTTCTCCTTCGACTGGCCTGCGCGACATCATTCGGCAAAAGTCCACATCGCATCAAGCGTGCTTCGACGGCCCCCGCACTCATCAGGTACCAACGTATGCTGACGTTGCGACGCTCTCTCCAGCCATTGTCGCCCCTCTGCCCATACCAGCAGACCACTCCCCAGTGGCCTCGTTGTCGCGGCCACTGCGTGTACGGCGTCACTACTCTGCTCCGTGTACTGCCAGACCCAATTGCTACTACTGTGGCTGTCGAGGGCACATCTCCGATTTTGTCGAAGGCATCAACATGATGATCAACGTGGCTACGCTCCCGAGGAACGTACTAGCGTCCATCCAGAATTGGGCTATGAGCGCATGTCTTACTGCTCCTCATATCACCAATCACCTCCTTCTTCCTACCCAACCGATATGCCAATGAATTCTCGTGAATCTCACCGGAGGTCACCGTCTGCACGTCGTCGTCCAGTGTCGCCGCTCCGACTTGCTTCTCATGTCACGAACGCCCTCTGGCAAAATCACGGTGGAAGGAAACACAGGAGAGGCCCTGACGTCACTCTTTGTGAAGCGAAAGTGAAGCCGGAAGTTGGCGTTGCTCATGCCGTTGCTCCGCCTATCGGGCCAGCTCTTGTCTCTTGTTTACATTTCTCGCGCAACCACGCCGCGCTGCGCGCAACCGTGCTGCTCGGACCCGCGCGCTCCGCAGCAATACTAAACAATCATTAGCACGTTAGCATGATTCCGCCAAAGAGGGCAAAATTTCCCGCGGATATTCCTTCGTCCGTTGCCATTGCCGTGGCGCGGTACATTGCGCACAGTACTGCATGCGCGTTCATTTCACGAACTTTAGTTCCTCCTGTCCCATCTGGCCACAGCAACATTCGGTAGAGCGTGTCCCAGATAACGTAGCGCAAGAAAACGCGGAGACCAACGCAAACCTGCCCGCACGGCGCCTTTGCCAGGACACGAAACCTACGGAGCAACACGTGTGAGCGCGCAGAACAATAACAAAGCCGCCATTGTGGCCGCGAAAGGCGCGGCCACTACAGCAAAGAAATAAAAAACAGCAAAACAAAGGAGAACCTACTACGTTATTTCCTCCACACTTTTCTCCTAGCGCGCGGAGGGGGTAGGGCCTCTCCTCAGTTTCCTTCCTCCATGGGCAAAACTCTCCGATGCAGGTTTATGCGGGGAAACTGCATCGACTGGACAGCCTACAATTTCTCCGGAGCAACCGTCCAACTTGTCTGTATTTGTAGAAGGTGTATACATCGAAGCTCCCGCTGATACAGGCGCTGCAATTTCGATTATTTGTGCTGACTTTGTTTTTCCCGCCTCTGTAAAGTGACCAGCTTTACTCCGGCCCTTCTCTTCGTGCAGCAAATAACTCTGTTATTCGTTCAATCACGCAGTGTCCATAGACAAAATTCGTCACCACGTTGCTTTTGCGCTGTTTCATGAGTGTACCCACGAACTCAACTTAGGGTGGGACTTCTTGTCTTCTGCGTCCGCTTCAATGCCTTCTCGTCAGTGCCTCATACAACTGGATGCTACCGGCTATTCTCTTGCTAATGACGAAGAGCGCATTCATCTCGTCACCTCTTCCGATCACGGTCTTCGGCAATCTAGAGAAGAGATCATAAGTGTCAACACCTGCAACATTGTGGATGGCGACGTACTCATTCTACGCGACGGCCTTACCATATCTCAAGGGATTCTGATTATCCCTTGCCTTATTCGCTTCTCTAAGGCGTCCGCATTACTTAATGCCTAAAACCAGATTCCCGAACCCCAACTGTTGCCTCGTGGATGAAATGTCACTTGCGCTGTTGACACTCATCCCGCTCCTATTGTCACACTTTCAACAGTGCCACCAGAGTTATGATTGCCGCCAACTAATGCTTCTTGCATACCATGGTCGGCAACCATGAGCCCTGACTTAACGCCTGCCCACAGTCATGATCTCTTCGCGCTATTGAACAAACACCATTCCTTGTTCGACGTCAATTCGCTTGTCCTCTGTAAGACTACCGCTGCTACTCACAGCATACAGACTCATGGCTCCCGCATTGTTCAGCGGCGCCCATATTGCGTGTCTCTTACTGAGAGCAAAATCACCGAGGAAAAAATATCAGACATGCTTAGACAAAACATCATACGACCTTCTTCGTGTCCCTGGTCCTCCTCAGTTGTTCTAGTGCAGAAGAAAGACGGCTGTGAGCGTTTTTGCGTCGATTACCGCGCGATGAACAAAATCACGTGCAAAGATGTTTACCCCCTTCCACGGACTGACGATGCACTAGATTCGCTCCACGGCGCCGAATATTTTTCTAGCCTTTACCCTAGATCAGGCTACTGGAAAATACCGATGTTCGAATCCGACAAGTCCCTGATGGGCTCTACGAGTTCAATGTGATGCCTTTTGGACTCTGCAATGAACCGGCCACCTTCGAACAGATGATCGATAATGTCTTGCATGGTTTGAAATCGAAAGCCTGTCTGTCCCACCTGGACAACATTGTAGTGTCTTCACCCACATTCTCACAAAATCTGCACCATCTTGATGATGTCCTTTTCTGTCTTGAAAGCGCTGGCCTCCAGCTCAACACAAAAAGTACAGTTTCGCCAATAAGACCATCAATGTTCTAGGGCACTAAATAAGCAAAGAAGGTATTTGACCAGAGACTGAGAAGCTTGCTGGCGTCCTCGCCTTTTGCGGCCCATTGCGCCAAAAAGGCCTGCGCAGTTTTCTGACTTGCTTCTTGCTTCCGGCGCTTCGTACGCAACGTTGCTGCGCATGCGTCCCCGCTCCATTAAGTCTTCGCCAGTAATGCGTCCTTCGTTTGATCCACCCAATGTGAACGTGCCTTCCTGGCTTGGAATCATGCCCTGACGTTGGACCAAGTACTGTGCCACTTCGATCCGACCGCGCCCACTACCCTTCCCACTGATGCTAGTAGTCATGGTCTCGGCGCGATTCTACTGCAACGTGACAACACCTTCCGCGAACGAGTGATTGCTTACGCTAGCCGTACACTAACCACTGAAGAGAAGAATTACACATTAACTGAGCAGCAGTGCCTTGCTGTTTCGGCAGTGCGAAAATTTCGCCCGTATCGACACGGCCACCATTTTACAGCCATTACCCACCATAACGCATTGTGCCGGCTTACATCGCTAAATAATTTATCGGGATTCCTTGGTCACTGGGTGCTTCCCCTACAGGAGTATGATTTCGCTGTCACCTACTGGGCTGGCAATAAGCATCAAGACGCCAATGCTCTATCTCGCTATCCTCTGCCGAATCATGACGATTCGCCATCGCCTCTCCGTACTATCGTATGTTCCGAGTCCTCTTCATGGGCTTTACCCATCACAACACTCGATTGCCTAAGACCTGACAGCCCATCTGTCCTTGTGTCCCACTAACGTATCGACCCATACTGCCGAACTATTCTTTAACGTATGGAAGGTTCTTCATGAGCTCCGGGCGCCCAACTTTGTCGACAACTTAATCAATTCAGGCTGCACAATGGTGCTTTACATTGCCGCATTTATCACGTCGATGGCAACCACAAGTGTCCCGTTAATACCACGTTCTCTGGAACGTGAGGTGCTCGAAGGCCCTCACGATCATCTGACGGCCGGTGATCTAATCTACCACAAGACTTACGACAGAATACGAAGTCGCTGCTTCTGGCCGGGCCTGTCTTCAGCCATTGCGACGTATGTTGCGTCCTGCGTTCATTCTCAAAGTCGCAAACGACCGACAACAGCTCCTTGTGGCTATTTACAACCTCTATCTCGTCCCGCTTCGCTTTTCGAAGACTTTCCTTTTTTCACGACCTTATGGCAATCGTTGGGTTGTAACGGCCGTAGACTAACTAACACGCTACGCGGGGACAGCATCTTAACTATCGGGGACTGCTGCTGAAGTCGCCGATTTTTTTCTACACAACATTTTCTTACCCCATGGCGCTCCACGCATTCTCCTCAGTGACCGCTGCAGTGTTCCTCACTGCTATCCTTACCGATGTTCTACGCGCATTTACCGACGTTCCTTACCGAGCTTCGCGCACAATCGTCACATCGAATTTTCATCTGCGCAAATCATCATCAGAGCCACGACTTCTCTGTCGTCGAGCGCGGGACCGAGAATGAAGTTTCTTAGAAGTAGTGGAGGTTGCACCTCGTTCCCCAGGTCCTCCCATCGTTTCTACCTGAAGCTCCGCTCAGGTCGCCACTTCAGCCAACCGTGTGGTGCAGCGCCGAAGACCCACCCTGTAGAGCTAACGCCACCCTCTCTGCCCAGTGTTCCTCCATGGGAAAAATCAACAGCCGTCAACGTGACCCCCAAGTATTCGCTAACTTACGCGGTGAAGAGGTCGAAGACTGGCTCGAGAACTACGGTCGAGTCAGCGACTGCAATAGTAGGGCAATTCACATAAACTTCGCAACGTGGCTTTCTACCTCTCTGGCGTCGCTAAAGCTTTGTTCTTGAGCCATTAGTCTGACTTCTCTGGCTGGAACACTTTCTCGCAGAAGTTTCCAGCTGTGTTTGGCGTTTTTGTTGCGTTGAAATTGCAAAAAGGAGGTTCGACCAGCGCGTTTAATTTCCTAGAGAGTCAGCACGCATCTTACATTGAAGATGTCCTCGGCATGTGTGGACGTGTAAACTCCATTATGTCCGAAAGCAACCGCATCCGTCCCATCAAGAGAATTAACACTATTGGTTTGAACGTCCTAGCTACACAGAACCCTTGCACCATGCCAAATGAAATCGCCATGTGCCAGTCCCTTGAGGAACTGCGATCCCTACGCCTTTACACAGATACGTATGACGGTCGTCTCTCTGAGGCTACGGACCTGCGTACTTGGATACGTGCCGTCATGCATGAGGAACTCCATGCGCGATGCTCGTTCTTTGCTTCTGGCTGTCACTTCCACATCTGCAACAGGCTTGCGTGCAATCATTAATGCAGAGCTCACCTCTAGTCCTCATACGTTGTGTTCTGACGCAACCGACGCTCCTGCATTAACGACTTATGCGGACATTTCCGCGATGTCTCTATTTACGGCTACGCCTGGGACCACACCATCTACACATACATCCGTGTCTTCATTATCGGTGCAGATTCGTGCTCAACCTTCCTACGCTGCTTGGTTTCGTACTGGTCTTCTTTCTTATTACTGCTGGAACTGAGAACACATTTCCAGGTTCTCCAGACAGCACCAACAGGAAAATACGTGGTTACGCTCTTCAAGAACGCTCCGATACCCGTGTACATATGACTTACCAGCGGGTGACATACCCACCTTCTTCGCACCATTCACCGTCTTCCCCATACGCAGCCGATGTGCCTTTCACCTACCATTCATCTCTGCGCCGCTCCCCTTCCTCCCGCCGTCGTTCAATGTCCCCAATTCGGCTCGCCTCACAGACCTCCGCTCGCAAAACTCCACGCTGAAGTTTTAGGTTCGGAAAATGCATCGATCGGACTGCCCATTATTTCTGCAGAGCACCCGTCGAATCTATTATTAGCCTTTGCGGAAGGTGATTGTGTAGAAGCTCTCATTGACACTGGTCCCGACTACGAAATGTCACCACGCCATACTGCGGCGGTACTTTGCGCGGTGCAGACAATGACACAATTCACCTGATCGTGCAATGTAGAGTACGTGCCTCCACCAATGGCACCCGTCATCACATACGTAGTATTGGCGGTATACGTGAGCGCACTCACACACTCATTTTGGGTTAGGATCTCATGTCGTCCGCTTCCGCGTTTATCAGTTCTCGCAAGCGCCTCCTATCTCTGACCGACAGCAGTCAGCAATGTATTTCTGAAGATGATGCGCATGGTCGTTTTGTAACAGCCACACATGATGTGCTTTGGCCGTCTCGAGAACAAGTCATCGCCGTTCGTTCCCCCGAGATTGTAAACCTCGACATGTTCATTTACCCTTACGGGCGCATTTCTTCCATGGAAATTGTGATCCCTCCTACCCTGCTTTGTTTTTCTGATGAGTGCGCATTGTTTATTGCGTTGAACACTACTCATGATCCACAATTGTTGACGCATGGATGAACTATCCCATGCGATGCTGATACTCAATCCCTTATCCTCGTTTCCTTGAGTGTTCTCTGGCTCCTCTCGACTTCTCTTGCTTTGTTCTGACAAGTTCCACCCACCCAGACCATTAACCTACGCAGACCGAAGATCTACCCGATTTGTTGAAAATATACGGTGTCTTGTTCTACGTCCATTCACCCGTCTTCAATAAGGCGCCTGTTGCCACTTATCCCATTTAGAACAATGGCTCCTGCATCATTCACCACCGTTCATATAGAGTGTCGCTTACCGAGCTCAAAGTTACCGAAAAAAAAGGTCTGACATGCTTGAACGGAATATAATATTTCCCTCCTCAAATCTCTGGTCTTCTTCAGTGGTTCTTTTCCAAAAGAAAGGAAGGATCAGTATGTTTTTGCCTCGACTACCGCACCCTCAACAAAATCGCAAGCACAGACGTTTATCCCCTGCCACGAATTCATGAGGCATTGGACTCTCTGCAGGGCGCTTAGTACTTCTCCTGTCTTGATCTTCGATCTGGCTACTGGTGAATGCTAATGCAGGAATCTGAACACGAGCAAACAGCACTTGTCATTGCGGACGCTCTTTACGAATTCAACTTGATGCCTTTCGGACTATGCGACGCACCTGCCATGTTCGAGCGCATGAGTGTCTTGCGTGGCCTCAAATGGAAGACTCCCTTTGCTATCTATACGATATTATCCAGACGAAACATCTGGTAGGATACGTCTCGTAGCACAATTTTGCGGCCAGGCTGGCAGCTTCTACCCAGAGCGGGAAATCAACGTGAGCACAATATTCGCATCGCACCTTCCTGAGCTGTACATATCGTTATCGACTCATGTCATCATCATAACTGCACATATAATCATCAAAGCCTCGACTTTGTCGTCACAGCGTGGGGTCTTAGAGAATAAAGAAGTTTAAAGAATAAAGAGAATAGAGAATAAAGAAGTAATAAAGAACTAACAGATCCGGATGGTCATCTCATTAATTCTGAGAAATGCGCGTCAGCTCTTAACGACTACCTTACCTCAGTTTTCTCCATCACTAATGACACTCCCATTGAACCAATACCACCACTCCCAGTAAAATTAATGTCAGACATCAAGACCAACCCTGATGGCATATGTAGCCTCATTAATTCACTCAAACTAACCACCTCAGCCGGGTGTGATGGAATCAATGCCAAAATACTAGTTAACACCAGTAACATTTCCAGCCAGGTACTACATCTAATATTTACGCAATCCTTAAAGACTGAAAGCTTGCCCGACGACTGGAAGAAAGCCCATGTCGTACCAATCTTCAAGAGTGGCGACCGCTCGCGTGCCACTCTTATTATTATCGCCCAATTTCTCTGACCAGCATTCCTTCTAAACTTCTAGAACATATAATCTCATCCAGCCTAATGTCTCACCTGGAATCTATTAACTTCTTTTACCCTCACCAGCACGGCTTCAGAAAACTATTTTCATGCGACACCCAACTCGCCGAGTTCACCCATAACATTCTGCATTTCATGGACCTTCATTTGCAGATTGATGCCATTTTCTTGGATTATTCAAAAGCATTCGACCGCGTTTCCCACAACCACCTACTTCAAAAACTCGCATCTATCGGAATCTCAAATAGCTTGCTTACCTGGCTTGAACACTTTTTAAAAGGGCGCACACAGTTTACCTCTGCAAATAACCATAATTCATCTCTTAGCAGCGTAACATCGGGTGTGCCACAGGGTGCTGGTTTATCACTTCTACTATTCCTCATCTACATCAATGACTTACCTGCTAACGTTAAGAATAAATTGCGTCTTTTCGCGGATGACTGTGTCCTATATTCCACAATCAAAAGCACGAATGAAATCGCCGCACTACAACAGGATCTCGATTCTATCGCAGTATGGTGCGAGAAATGGTACATGCCGCTTAACCTTACTAAATGCAAAGCTCTGTCATTCACCCGCAACCACAGCTTAACCAGTCACACCTACACAATAAATTCAGCTCCTATCAATCATGCCCCGTCTTACAAATATCTCGGCGTTCACATGACATCGACACTATCATGGGCAACTCATATTGACATCATCTGTTCTAATGCTTCACGCACCCTTGGATATTTAAAACGCAACCTGAAAGCTGCATCAGCAGAAATAAAAAAGCTAGCATATCTAACATTCGTACGTCCTCAGTTAGAATATGCGTCATCTATCTGGCACCCTTCCCAATCATATCTAACCTATGACATAGAAGCAATACAAAATCGCGCTCCTCGGTTTAAAACTTCCAATTACTCTCGTGATACCAGCATAACCGCACTAAAACGTACACTTGAGCTACCATCACTTGCTTCCCGCCGGATCATCTCTCGTCTCTGCTTGCTTCACACCTTTTATTACCATCCACACTCCAGGCATTCCCTGTTAAATCCACCCTTACGTACATCCTCTCGCTTAAGCGACAGTCGTCCCATAGCACAGCCGTAAAACGTTCCGCGAAATGTTAAATAACCACACTGCTTAATTGCTGCTCCCACCGACCCTTACTCTAACCTGATGTTCCTTTTTTTTTCACAATTGTTCCTGGCTTGTATTTGTTTATTGTTGTTTCCTTACTGTTCTGTATATTTCTTCTAACATTGTTACAAGGATTAAAGCCCTCCCTTATGTAATGCCTCCGGGCCTTTAAGGTGAAAATAAATGAAATGAAATGAAATATGCATACATCGGCTGGTCTTACCGATGTAACAACACCATTCCGTAGACGACTGATCGAGCGCATTTTTCGCACATGTTGCCATGTTGCTATCTGCAAATGCTGCTGGGGCCCTTTTTGCTGGGTGCGATGAGCTTCCAAAGCATGGAGAGCTTACGCGGCGAAGATAGCACATATTTTACGCCCCTTGCGGCCACCTCCTTGAGGCTGTGACAGATGCCATGTATATATGGCAGCACTGCTGTGTTTATCGCTTTTGGGGCAACGGCTGCTTTATTCGCTCCATACCTTTTTTTTTCTTTGTGGCATTAAATTCAGTTTCAGCCACGGCTATCAACAAAGAGGCTGGGTATTCTGCGTGAATTAGACTGGCTAGTTGCTCATGGAAACTAAGCTGCATGGAATGGGAGTTTTTCGTTACAGCATTCGTGGGGCACATGGAAACAATGCCTCTCTTTGCAAAGTTTGAGGGGTGCGATTAAAAAAAAAGGGAGGTGGAGGTTCTTTTTGTTCCCTGTGTGTAGCACCAACAGATGCTTAACAGCTATAAATCTCTATTAAAATATACCAGTAGGTCGAGAAACCGTACCCCAGTTATCTTGGCAAAGTTTGCAAGTGAACCTGATAGCAGGATCGAAGTATCATTAAAATTTCTTCGGCAAGCGAGTTAATGTTCTCATTTTGATTATGATTTAACGGCACTGGAAATCATCAATATACTTCAAAACGTGCACAATCGTTTCATACTGTAACCAGGTATCAACCAGTGTTACTGTTGGCGTGTAACACCCCGTGCAAAAAGGATGCTCGACCACCATGTCTCATCAAAACGAAGGGTGCATTCCCAATTTGTTGTGGCTGTCTCGAGGGGTTGCCGGTCTGGCTTACACCCCGCAGTGCTTACAGGCCCCTTTGTGTGTGTGCGACATTAAAGGTATCTTTAGAAGAGTTAACTGCTGGGCTAGTTGGTTATCTTGCATACTGAAAGGATTTTGCGCCAAAAAAACACAACACACACAAGAAAGACGACAACACCACGAGCGCCCGTGGTGTTGTCGTCTTTCTTGTGTGTGTTGTGTTTTTTTGGCGCAAAATCCTTTCAGTATTAAAGGTATCCTTTCCTCGAACTGTCCAGCTTTACAGGAGAGCTTCCGCGAACCAACGTCGCCTAGATGAAAGGATCAAGGCACGACGAGGACACACAATATCAGCTGGTACAATGGATCACCCGCCTATCCACAACCAGACGCCCTTTCCACGAACCAGCGATGCGCAAAAGAGAGGTGATTAGCTGTCTACGATTCACAGGACCGCACACTGCCGCCAGCGGAGCAACATTTCTGAAGACGTCAACTGGGACCATGGATCAGCCGCCTATCCGCAACTAGACGCCCTTTCCGCGAATCAACGCCGCGCGAAGGAAAAAGGAACCGCCGCCTTTCCTCGATCAAGAATCCGTGGGTAGCTCCTGCGGAGGCGGGCTCGTGAGAGGTCGCCGGGTGAGTGGGTGCTGTCGCCAAGCACTGTGTGCTTCAGTGCATATCACGTGACGTTGACGTGAGCAAGATCCCACCTCAAATTTTAGTAGGCCCATCTAAAGGGCACCGCCATGTTCCTTTACACTTCATTCTCTTCTCATTTTCCACCAACCCTTGAATAAACCGTGCAAGTTTCCCACTAGAATGCGTCTCGTCCTTGCCTGGTCGCCATGGTCTGCCTGCAGCCCACCGACAACGCCACGCTACCCAATAGTAACGTCGGTCAACCTTTGATAAACAGGCGTCGCAAAAACTCGGCAGCGATGGGATACGCTGCCCTGCAGAACGCAACACCATGGTGTTGGGTTTTCATAGATATCTCTGGCAAAGCGCGTGAACTAATTTCAGCGTATACAAATTATTTTTTTTTCGAACATAGAGCGGGTCATTAAATGAAACAGTCAGAGTGTTCGCCAGATAGAACGAAATAAGCCCATAAAAGGAATCGACAGTAAAAGAGCAAGAGCTGATACAGAGGACCTCTCTTTCTTGTTCAATTAGTTCACGAACTGCAAAAGCAGTTCACCTGTTGATATAATAAGCGTTCAATGTCAATCGACAACGCAGCACTGGCACAGAGCTCTATCAGTTGCAACGTTTAAACATCGTGAGTAGAGAACTCAACACCGAAAGGGTCTGTGGTCACCTAGATCTTATTCAAGACAGGGCCGATCGTATTCAAGACAGGGCTCGTGAGGCCAAGCCGTACGCAGCAGCCGCCGGAGTACACCATCCCCCTAGTATGCATTGGCATGCTAACTAAATTACCTGGTACGGTGTCAGCGCGCAGAGGCAAGCATGAGCACTTTCCACTGGATGACTGCGGACAATCGCTGCTAAACCGCTAGCGTGAGCGACGCTTCAATGCAATCTGAGAGGTGAGAATACAGTGCACGCAAACATATGAGCTATCGGCCCACCTAGTCTGTGCCCCCAATGCAAATCGCTTTCAAGATAAAGCCCGTCCGATGGCGCGCGGCCGATGTACAACGCTCTGCTTCCCTCCCATCCACCGGTGCCATAGGCGCTACGGTATGAGCTGCTATCGTCGGCTCACTGTCGCATGCTTTCACTCGCGCACACAGCGTGCAAAGCGCGAGGATGATGTTATCCTAGTATCTGTCTATCGCAAACAAAAACTGCACGAACTGGCATAGAAGGTCAACCCTAAAGCTCCTTAACCTTCCTAATGTAGCGCCCCTCTTTGAAGAGTGCCGCCATCTCCTCGCGCGCTCTGGTCGAGGCCGACGCCGCGTCGCCATTGGCCTAATGCCCTCGCATGGGCCCTCGCGCCGGTCTCGTTTGTTTACAGTCGTGTTTGAGCGCTATTTTCGCTTCTGAAGCGCCATTGCTCTTCTGTGTGATTTTGGTTTGCGAATGCCGTGAACTTTTGTGCCAAGTGCGACGTCGCTTCACGGAATTTTTTATCACCATAACCTGCTGCGCCTTCGTATGCCAAAATAGTTCCACAAAGACAAGAAGCTCTTTTCGATACCATCCAGTAAGCGCTACGGGTTACGATGACATGGATCCATAGAATTGGGATTGACAACTTCAGACGAACATTCTCCACAAGGCTAGACGAGGTAGTTGGGAGTCTCTCGAAGTATATTCCTACGCGACGTGTACCTTGTTTATATAAGCAGTATGGTCGTATTTGGCGCGCTTATTTATATTGTGCTCCAACAGGCGTGACTTCGCGGGCATGCGAGGTTGCGTGCGAAAATATGACTACGAAACCTTTAGGATTCAGCGCATTTCTTTTAACAAAATTTTCGGCTCGAGCGTGAAAACTCATCTTAGGACAGCAACCCTCTGCACGTTGTAGTTACTGACTAGCCCTCCATAGAGCGATTAAGTTTGTTTGCCTCTTTTGTTCGTGTTCGTCATTAGAGGTTGCCCGGTGGATTTGCGATACAAACGAAAAGCGTGCGTGCTATACTGAAACCACGTTCGTCGCCGAAAGACAGCATCGTAAGTCTGTGAGACGTACGTGGTAATTCGTGTCAGCTTTAAAGTCTTTGTAGGTTAAGATGCAGTCGTGATGCACTCGCAAAAAAAAAAAAACGTGTGGTCGCCCGCTCGTGCACTGGCTTGTTTAGTCGTCGTTCGCTCGTTCGTTTAGTCGTTCGCTTACTCGTTAGTTCAACTATTAGCTCGTTCGACCACTAGGTCATTGAGACACACGCAATGAGACAACAAATTGAGCCCTAATTGAACGACTGCATCATTTCACTTAAGACGCTTTAGATGTTCCTGTAATATGCGCTCCCCCTGTGGCACACCAGGCGTTCCACCATCGTGGTCAACGTAACATCCCCGTCCGCGCCGTTTACTTTCGTCCTTCGAAGCCACTGTGCCCACTGATCACGTTCGGCCACCTCATACCACGGCATTGCTTTGCGCGGTCATCACTACACTAAAGTCATATCTCACAAATGTTATTTCCGAGTGAGCGTAACCGCCCTCAATGCATGCACCTTAGTGCAACTCGGTTCGCGACAAGTGACTTAGTGAACGGACGAGCTAACGCACGATGGAATGTTATTCGTGATGAGTCACTAACCTGAAAAAATAGTGCACTTGTTTGAGCTTGAATGAAGTGCTGTTACCGCATTAGCGTTTCGCGAACGAATACTGAAATACTAATTTCATTTTAAATATACGCAGAATCCCTTCTCGATGACCGGACGCGCGTATTTCTGTAGACTTTGAGGCACAAGAAATATAATAGCCCCATCGCCAATCTAAGATCCTTTGCGCATGCTTAAAAGATTGGCAATCACTAAAATTGGCAGCACTGTGGCCTGTAATATTCTTTCGAACGTTCAGGGCAGCAATTGTTCGTGCTCGGTCGGCCTTTCTGCGCCATAGCTGATATGCGCCGCGAATTCATATGGTAAGGACGGCGCGGATTATTTAGGCTACTGAGAGCTTCGTGGAGGGCAGTATGTTGGCATTCGACCGTAAATGTGTCATTTACAACCATCCGCAACGGATCTTGCGACACTCACTTGACGAATGTTGCGTTACACACGAAGTCGTCGTACCACAGCTTTAGCGCTCATTCAGATGCATAAAAAATATCGAAGCAGGACAAAAAGCTGCCGTCACTGAATTTATATCACCATCCATATAGAAATCATTTGCTTCACAGGAAGTTACTCTGAACTAGAAAGCCAACACGAGCGCCTAAAGAGCCTTGCTTTGCGTGCATTCACTCTGCGAAAGATCGTCTGCTATGCTCGAGCGGTGTATACGTGGCGCCGCGTTGGAGGAGGTAGCGGAAACAGAGGGGTCATTCCACGCCAAATCAACCAGCGTTTTTTCGACGATCACAGATATAGTTGCAAAAATTTCCACATGTATGTTAGAGTTCAAAACTCATCCTCCATTTTTATTTTTCCTTGCAATGATTTTGTAGGATTTTGAGGACATTTTGTTTTTGCTGCCAAGCTGAGCTAGACGGCATCAATCAACATTTTTTCTCAAAGACGCACTGTATGATCCACTCCTTCATCTTGCGTTTGTGGCAACCTAAAGATATGATGTAACTGCGAAAATTGCAAATTTTATAAATATTTGAATACTTCGATTGCTTCTGGCCCTAGCAAAAGCGTGTAAAATTGCAAAGTTTGAGTTCTCTTTCAAAACGTAGAAAAACCTCGAAGTCACATATAAAATATATACTGGTAGCCTAGTTAACATAGTAAAGCTGAAAAATATTGAAAGTATTGAAGGTTCAGCCGTTCGCATGGAAAAGAATTGTAAAGTTCTTTTTTTTTGCAAGAAGCTCCGTATTCAAGTTAAAAAAAGGTACCTTGGTGGTTGGCCTAAAAATATATGCATTACCTCAGTAGATAGCCCTACGTGTCTACTATGCATGTGGGAAGTTATAGAAAGATATTAGTTTTTAAACACAAGAAATGATTTTTGTTATTTATTAGTACGTGGATCACGTAAACAGCGTACATATATGAAGCGCAGCCGTCCTGCAAAGACATATTGGCAACAAAGTGAGCCCAAGAAACTATTCAGCAAGGAGCTTGTGGCTTTTTTATTGCATGCGAACCAAGACAGGCGATTTCCAATGCCGTA
Organism: Dermacentor albipictus; assembly: GCF_038994185.2. Lineage (NCBI taxonomy): Eukaryota > Metazoa > Arthropoda > Arachnida > Ixodida > Ixodidae > Dermacentor > Dermacentor albipictus. Next base: position 26,534,813 of record NC_091822.1, on the reverse strand, counting down.
TCGCTGACTGTTTTATCCATGGCTACGAAAATTTAATGTCAACTGCGTTTGAATACATTAGCCTGAACATAGCCCATATCACTTTTACAGCCGAGCAGGCGCCGGCTGTCGAACAGCTTTAACACTTCTTGTCTTCGACGAAGACGTGAATGCAACTTTTAGTTGAAGAAGTGACGTCAGCTGAAAATAATGTAAGGACCTGGTTCCGTTAATGCGCATAGCATTCGCAAACCTGGACGACAGTTCTACCTCCCGCTTAGATATTGCGCTCTCCGGCACTCCAATGGGTTTTATGTGCGAAAGGCTTTCACGTGCCCAGTCGTACAGCTCGAACGGTGTCAAAATCTGCCTTGAGAAAGGCCTTTGTTGGCTTGCCTTGGAGGCCAACCGTGTCAGGGTGCCACCCACTCCATCGCAGGCACTTTTTCCGTGTGATGTAGCAAAAAAGTTCCATGTAGCATCCAAACTAACATCTTCCTTGTGGTAGCGCAGGTTTGCAAAATTATTTCTGTTCTTATACTGGGAAGCAGCCCCATCCGAAAAGTAGTGCACATGTTCTACCAGCGGCATGTCTACTTTAACTTGTTCCATCAGCATCTGCTGCAATGTCGAAACAGCGGCGGTCGTATGGTCGAGGCAGTCGGATATCACTACGTACGATTGCACATGTGGTTCATTAGAAGAGTTCGTCGAGCGAGAGGAGACTACAATCGGGTGTACTGTTGCTTGAGAGTTGTCGCAGTATATTGACTGTGAGGCGCTCTGAATGAGAAAGCTGTAGTTTTCAGAAAAATCCATTATAGCTATGGCTTTTGCAGGCGTGAGAGTGGTCTTCAGATTGCGTAGGTGCCGAGCTTGGAGCTTGCTGACAAAGTGATGCAATTTTAGGTCGCTTATCATCTAAAGGAGACGGTCTACGAAGTCATTGTGGGTAAACAAGAGAGTTTCCAATCGGCAGCGCACTCCACTAGCCCACTGACGGTCAGAAATACTTGCTGCCAAACCCCGGTTCTGTGCAGGAGAGCTCAATATTAGCGGTTTGAGCGACGAATCTCCTGGGCAATCGCTGCATATACCGGTCATACAGCACTCATTTGTTATCTCACACATGTATAATGCCCAAGGACTGCAGCATCAATTTTACATTTTGGTGGTCAATGCAAACGCAAACGGAGTGCGTTCCCGGAGCACGGGCAAGTAAACAGTGGCGTGGCCTCAGGTAGGCGAACTTAGAAAAACCGCACTTGAGCTCTGTGTTACTTTTCTTCCATTCCTCGTGCGCTTCCTTAAGATTCATTAGCAGCAATCTTTTTTCCTTGCCTCGGACGACGTCTTTCTTGCCTGGAAGACAGACGGATGTATGCTCATCCTCATAGAACTTTATTATGCTTCTTATTGTTCTGTCGTCCAGCAGTATACTTTGAAGTAGGAGAGCACAAAATTCCTCCCTGTTGCCTAATTTTCACAGCAATGCAAACTTGACTTTCTGATGCACCGAAGTACTCAGCAACTTTTTTTTCGGGATCATGAACGAGGCGCCAATGCCAGAAGGGAAAGTTTTTTCGATCATTTTCTTTGTCGTACGAATCGATCATTGATCACTGAATGCATTTGAGCTTGAATGAAATGCTGTTACCGCATTAGCGTTTCGCGAACGAATACTAAAATACTAATTTCATTTTCAATATACGCAGAATCCCTTCTCGATGACCGGACGCGCGTATAATAACGCGCGGTTGAGGTGGATGCATTCCCTTCAAATGTAGGCTCTCATATTGTTTCGCAATCTGCCAAGCTCTTATTGGCTGCGTCTAACTACGCCCGCATTTGGAAACACCTGACTTTACATTGTGGACAGAGTCTTTCATCAGGAACCAGCCCCAAGAGAGACACTGCTGCAGCGAGGCCCAGAGATATGACCCTCGTACCCCGATGGTTTGACCCATGATCGGAGAAAGAGTCCGAGCACATCTTTGACTCACATAGTGACGTGAACTTCTTGATATAGACGTAATAATATTGTGCGCATACTGTTTCTAAACTGACCTTGTTGCTTTTCGCACGCAATACCAGAAGACTAAGTTCACGTTCATATAGGCTGTCAGTTCTAATCAGAAAGGTATTTTTCACTTGTGTCGTCTGACAGTCTTTGGGTCCCAGTGAGCAGGGCAAAGGGTGTTCATCTGAAAATAGAAAATAAATTCAGCGATTTGAGGGCGAGATTTTATTTATAATGCTTTGCGTGAACAATGCGAGCGCTCTTTCTGCACTTAATTTATACTTGTGTGTAAATAATTCAATTTATGAATGTATGAAATATGCCTTTCAAATGTGCAGGACTCTCTAGAAAAATTAGGCGGTCGTGAAGTTCCATGTGCAATTGGAGGATGCTTTACCTGACACACACTAAGCCCAAGCCACATTGCACTAAAGCGTGCGTCTCTTCGCAATGAAATGCCGATGATCGCACCGTCTCCCTTTCATCTGCGTTGCAGACGATGCTAGCTTTGTCATCTCGATCCCAGGCCAGCAAGCCTGTGCCGCGGGGCACCGGAATCAGTGCTCTACCTAGCTTGACTCACGTCGGAAAAACACCGGTGCTGACACGAAAATTCAAAAAAATAATTTCTTGCGTTTAAAATACAAGACCTTTTTATAGCTTCCCACATGCATAGTAGACACGTAGGGCTATCTAATGATGTAATGCATATATATTTAGGTTGACCACTAAGGCTCGTTTTTTTACCTTGAATGTGGAGCTTTTTGCAAAAAAAAATTGAATTTAACAATTTTTTTTCCGGCGGACGGCTAAACCTTCCATACTTTAAATATGTTTCCGCTGTACCATGGTAACTGGGCTACCAGTATATATTTTATATGTGACTTCCAGGTTCTTATACGTTCCGAGAAAAAAACTCAAACTTTGCAATTTTACATGCTTTTGCTAGGGCAGAACCAATCGAAGTATTCAAGTATTTATAAAATTTGCTATTTTCGCAGCCACATCGCATCTTTCGGTTGCCACAAACGCAATATGAAGGAGTGAAAATACAGTGTCTTTGGGAAAAAATGTTGGTTGATGCCGTCTTGTTCAGCTCGGCAGGAAAAACAAATTGTCCTAAAAACTCTACGAAATTTCTGCAAGGGAAAATAATCATGGAGGATGAGTTTTGAACTCTAACAAACATGTGGCCATTTTTTAAGCTATATCTGTGATGTTTGAAAAAACGCTGGTTGATTTGGAGTGGAATGACCCAGAGCAGAATCGAGAAGTGAAAACGTAGGAGGAGAGTGCCGCTACGTTATGAAGTTTATGGGGTATTCGGTCAAACCGGCGCATTTCTGCCTACCTTTGTCCACCGCATGGAGGAAGGACAATTGAAGAGGGGCCCTGATGTCACTCTTCGTAAAGATAAGTGAAGCCGACAGTTGGCGCTGCGCCGCCTATTGGGGCAGTTCTCCTCTCTTGTTAACATTTCTCGCGAAACCACCCCGCGCTGCACGCAACTGGGCTTTGTGGACGCGCGCGCTCCGCAGCAATACTAAACAAAAGGATCCACAAGCGATGTCTCATTTCATTACCCTTGCCGAAGTCATGTTGAAAGAAGTTCATAGTGAACTTCGCAAATTGGACCGCGAGGTCGAATCGGCTCCTTCCATCGGCTTTTATGAAAATAAACATGCCTTATAAGGGCAGCCAACTGAAGTGTTCTCATATCCCGCAGGTACCGGCTGCTGCCCACTTCTTGCCTGCTTTTAAAAATAATCACCTTTATCACTGCTTTCAACCTGCTTTTCTCTGCTAGGGCTTCCTGGGGGTCTCAGACGGACTTTCGAGCTAGACGTCTGGCGATACAAAAAAGATGTGCGCATTCTCACTCGCTCTACTAGAATTCACTGGAGATATGTACGACACACCGACCCATTTGCGATCCATGTGGAGTTGATGAGCACAAGCACATGTTCCCGCTGTGGCTTGAGGAATTGTCGTGCCTTATTGAACAAACTTCAGGTGGCACCACGCCACGACGACAGCGCACCGGCGAGCAGGCAGAGTGTCATTTCTGACTCCGCGTTTAGATTCGTTGACTGCTGCCAGCTGAGCTGCCTTCTTAGATGGGTTAGTGAAGCTTCACGGAACCAAAGTTTCGCGATAGCCGTCGCACGGTGCAGAGCAGTACTCAAGAAGAAAGGGCCTACGTACGCCCATGGAACAGCCGTTTGATGTGTTCGCAGGCGTACGTTGTGTCGAGCCTTGCTCACTCTTGCAGCGCATCCGTTAAGCTTCACTTGCCGGCGCTTCTTGCGCGCTCAGATAAAATACGTCTGCGGGAGAATGCGTTCCTTAAGTAAAGGAAGCCGCTTCTTTTCAATCTTCCAGGATGAAGCGCCGGCTGGCCGGCGCACGGTGCCGAGGGCAGCAAAATGCACATATTCTGCGTAATGCTCCATGAGTACGTGTATTGAGGAACACCTGTGAATCTCGAACGCGCTCTGCTTAAGAGACTTAGTGTTGTCGCGAGTACTGCGAGAAACAAGCAACAGTTAGGAAACATGTGTTTTAATATGCCCAAAAGCAAGTTGTTACTGAACACGAACTATGCATTCTTGCATAGCGTATGTTCTACGTGCCGCCAGTGCACCATGCGCTGTCGGAAGTAGGAATCACTGGCCTGGAAGGCGTTCATTGTACAGATTCTAAAAGGCGTCGCTTTCGCAGACCGAAACCGTTTACGTTATTACGATTCCGCGAAAGAGGGCAAAATGTCCCGCGGATATTCCTTCGTCCGCTGCCTTTCCGTTGCATGGTACATTGCATACATCGTTGCATGCGCACGGATTTTACGAACTTTAGTTCCTCCTGTCCCACCTGGCCACAGCAACATCCATGAGACACGGTCGAGATAACACAGCGCTTTAAAACACGGAGACCAACGCAAACCTGCCCACACGGCGCGTTTGCCACGGTACGAAACCTACGGAGCAACACGTGTGAGCGCCCAGAAGCATAACAAAGCAGCGATTGGGGCCCGAAAGGCGTAGCCGCTACAGCAAAAAAATAATATAAACAACAGCAAATAAAGGAGAACCTACTACGTCATTCCCTCCACACTTTTTTCCTAGTGCGCGGAAGGGGTAGGGCCTCTCCTGAGTTTTGCTCTGTCCATGGTCCACCACGACTCTTCGCGCTTACTTTGTTTTCTCCCCTCCCCACCTTCGCTCAACGTTACGTGAACATTCCTCTAGCTCCTCTATTTTCCTCACCTGCAAGCGCCTTCCTCGTTCGCTTGCTTCGCGGCTTCGAACTTGAATTCGCCGATCTGGAGACCTGGATAGGCACGCACACTTGCGCGTAAAAGAAAAGGTTTGGAGTAAATAACTTTGCCGTCGCCACATACGCGTTCAACTCCACTGTGATTTCTGATAGGCACAAGAACGTAACCTCAAGGATAGATAAAGACTTGTACTATCTGCGCCATGTAACTTCTCCAGGCGGTGGACGTGCCCAGCTTCAAGCAAAACGAGCCCTAACAACAATTCTCGAAAGAAGCTTGCCAGAATAATGACAAAATGCTCTGTGTCGGCTGTCTGCCGAATACCTTTGTCATTTGGCCGAGTCACATCAGCAACACCGGCCCACTCATAGCTGGGAGGATGCACGAACGCCACAATCTACTCCACACAGGCAATATTGGCAAGTGACCTGTCACTGCAAGTGCTGCGGCATCATGCCAGATGTTACATGAGTAGGCGTGATTAACCCAACGACCGCGTTCACGGCCTCTTGTGCTTCGACGGCGCGATGCCCGCTGTGCACATTCGCAGCGTCTCATCTTTGCATATGTCGCAATGTGTGCTTTCCCTGTGGCGCTCCAGGTGCTCCACCGCTGAGATTAAGGTAACGTACGCGTTCGCGCCCTTTTGTGTCACGACGCCGCGGTGCACGTTTGCTGCTTCTCTTCTTTGCATATTGTTGCAGTGCAACGCGGGCAGTGGACCGGGAGACGTTGGTCAATAACCTCAGGACAACTTGTTCAAAACAAAACAGGCCACAGACACGTCTTCTTCGTCCTTGCCGAATCTCGCCGACCCACTGGATGAAGTCCGTTCATCTTCCTACCTTCGTTGTCTTTTGCATAGAATGCACGCGTCATTTATCCCTCCCTAAGAGAGCATCGTCCAGATGCTAGACTAGAAGTGTCACTTGTGGAAGTAAGGGTCTCTCGCATAGTTATTCGCTTACATGCGCCTTTATGCGGACAACGTTTACAAGTTCAGGACGGTGCGCGCGGCGCCGCGTACAATTGGGACTATCGGGGACGACCTCCTACGTGACACCACTGAGTCGGCGCAATACTCGATATGGTCCGATGTACCGCCTTAACAGCTTCTCGGAGAGGCCTCGTTTTCGTATGGGTGTCCAAACCCACACTGTGTCGCTGACGTCATATATTAATATTCGACGGTGAATACCATAGCGCCCTACGTCGTAGTCTTGCTGCTGGCAGATCGGCAAGCGTGCAAGCTGCCGAGCCTCTTCTGCGCGTGTGCAAACACATCGGCGTCCGTATCAGTGTCGTCAAAGTCCATGTGGAAGCATCGCATCCAACATCCTTCGGGCATCACGTCCGTGAATGAACAAGGGTGAACGGAGTCCATGCGCGTCGTCTCTTGTTTCACCGTTTTATATGCGAAGTCGATATAAGGTAGGATGTCCTCCCAATTTTCGTGTTCGACATCCACGTACCTGGAGAGCATGTCTTCAATTGTATTGTTCAGGTGTTCTGTTAATCCATTGGTTTGTGGATGGTAGGCGGTTGACTTCCGATGAACCATTCCACTTAGCAGCAAGACGTGATCTCAAAGCGCAGCCATGAATGCGGTTCCTCGGTCTATTATTACGACTGTTGGTGCGCCGTATCGCAACACAATGTGCTCAATGAAAAACCGCTCCACCTCGGCTGCTGTGCTTCTCTAGATTGCCTTTGTTTCAGCGTAACGTGTGAGATAGTCTGTTGCGACGATAACAAAGCGATTCCCTGTAGTAGAAGTAGGAAGTGGGCCCAGTATATTCATTCCAATTTGTTCGAAAGTTGTTCGAGGAGCCTGGACGGGTTGTAGGAGGCCGGCTGGTTTCGATGGAGGCGACTTGCGCCTCTGGCAGTCAAGGGAAGTGCGGACATAATGTTTCACGGTGGTGGTAAATCTCGGCCAGCATTACCTCTGCAGCACTCTGGCCAACGTTCTCGTGTAGCCTAAGTGACCAAAAGTCACCTCGTTTGTGACAGGCTTGAAGTACTTCTGTACGAAGAGCTGCAGGAATGACGAGCAGATAGGAGGACCTGGTCGAAGAAAAGTTGCTTTTGTAGTGGACTTTGGCTCGCAAACAAAACGACAACAGTCCTCTTGCGAAAACTCTAGGTGGTTTTGCCGATCTGCCCTCTAAGTAATTGATGAGTTCAAGCAACTCAGGTTCGTCCTATTGTTGTTGCGCGATGGTGCATTTGTCCAGAACACAAAGAAATGTCGAGTCTTCGGGTGGAGAAGACGACTCTATCGGCGATCGAGACAGGCAGTCAGCATCCGTATGTCGTTTCCCCGTCTTGTACTTGACAGTAATGTGAAACTCTTGCAGCCGGTAGGCTCCAATGCGAAAGTCATCCCGAAGGATCTTTGTTTGTCAACCAACACAGTGAATGGTAATCGCTGATAACTGTGAAGTGGCGGCCATACAAATATGGGCTAAGTTTCGCTACCGCCCATACTACGGCGGGGCATTCCTCTTTTCAGTTGCGGAGTAATTAGCCTCTGTGCGTGAGAGTGTTGTACTTGCATAGGCAAGTACTCTTTCTGTGCCTTCCTGCTGCTGCACAAGAACAGCTCCCAAGCCAACATTGCTGGTTTCAGTGTGGAGCAATGTAGGAGCGGTCTCATCAAAGTGAGCAAACACTGGAAGTGTCTGGAGACATTCCCGCAAGTCGTTGGACGCACCTTCCTCTTCGTCGCCCCATACAAAAGCAACGTCGTCTCTCGTCAGGCGAGTTAACGGCGACGATATGTGAGCAAAGTCTGCAATATACCGCCGGTAATAGTCAGAGGCCCAGGAACATCCTGACAGCCTTTTTATGGGATGGTACTGGAAACTGTGCTATGGCGGCAATTTTCCCTGGATCTGGGCGAACACCTGCGTGGCTGACGACGTGACAGCGAAACTGCAGTTCCGAGAAGCCAAAGTGGCACTTCTGCGGCTTCAGGGTGAGGCCAGCGGACCGGATGGACTGCAGAACCGTTTCAAGCAGTTCGAGGTGTTCTTCAGACGTTGCGGAGAACACGATGATGTCATCCAGGTAAACTATGCAGGTTTTCCACCTCAGACCCGAAAGCACAGTATCCATGAGGAGTTGGTAGTAACGCGCGTGACGAAACCTGTTGAGTGAAGCAGGGGCAGAGCACAAGCTAAAAGGCAAGATTTTAAATTCGTATTGGACACCTGGCGCCACAAAAGCAGTTTTTCACGGTCTCTCGGATCTACCTCGATTTGTCAATAGCCGCTTTTTAAGTCAATTCAAGAGATGTAACACGCATGACGAAACCTGTCAAGTGAAACATCTATACAGTGAAGCAGGTACACATATTTCTTTGCCACCTGATTTACTTTTCGGTAGTCCACGCAGAAACGCAAGCTGCCGTCTTTTTTCTTGGCTAGAACTACAGGAGATGCCAAGGGACTCGTTGACGGTTGGATCACATCGCCTACCAGCATTTTTGTCACTTGTATGGCTTCGCGATCTCTGGGAGCCACACGATAAAGATTTCGGTGAATAGGTCTTGCCATATCCTCTTTTTTTCCGATGTTTCGTTAGAGGCATCCGTCGAAAGCTGGACGTCGACGCAAAGCAGTTATTAAATTTCGACAATGGCGCGAGAAGGCGCTCTCGTTCGTGCTGCGACAAAGCAGTGCTGACGTCAAGTGCAGAAGCTGGGTCTTGCGTAGGTGCTTCTTGGAGTAGTGAACAGCAGCCGCGAACATCCGCAACACAATTAAATAAGCCACAGCCGTGCCCTTTGGAGGGTACCATCACTCTGTGCTATAATTGGTTAGTAACAGGTTCGTGCGCCCGTCGGTGACATTTACGATTCCTCGTGTGACCGAGGTACAGTGAGTAACAACAACGTGCTTATTTGGCCGGCAGCTCACTCGCAATGAAATGGTGCGTCACATGCTACCGAAACTAGGGTACAAGAACGAGCTAGGATGACGACATTGTCTTCTGCAAGACGAAACGAGTTGCGCTGTAGCGATAAGCAATGGACTAAACCAGGGCCCTTTCATAAAACGTCACCATGCGGCCTCGGATGTTAATTACGGTGCCATATTCTTTCAGGAAATTCACTCCAATATTCAAATCTTTACGGCACACAGGAAGAACGATGAAAGCGGCCGCGAAAGAAGAATCCCGGATGCTGATTCTAGCAGTACATCTTCCAGTAGGCATCAGTATTTGCCCATCTGCCGTCCTTATGTGAGGTCCCGTCCATGGCGTCTTTACTTTCTTGAGGCAGAGGACGAGTTCCAGACTCATTAAAGAGAAGTCGGCACCAGTGTCGGCGAATGCTGTCACGGGCTGTCCATCCACCAAAACATCAATGTCGGCACTCCCAATTTCTTTGGTGTCGGGGTATATCGGCTTCACGTCGTTCTTTGGCGAAAGTGTTGGGGGCTTTTTATTGTCTTGCGGTGGGCCTGCGACCTTACCCCCAAATGTCGCCGCATTCAGTTTACCTGGCGTGGGCTGGGCGACCTTCGTCCTCGGAGGTCAGCAAAAGTACGTCCAATAGTGGAAGGCATCTCAAGTGGCGTGGTTGGAGAGCGCGACCGATGGCCGAAATCGGACTGAACATGCGGCACAGATTCGTCATTCGGGTGCGCTATTGGAGGTCCCTGAAAAAAAGTTTCACCGAGGCGTAGCACGGAGTCATCATTTGCGAGTCGACCATAGGACCAGGGACGAAAAGGTCGAAATGATCTGTCGCGGTCCCAGCAATGACGCGAAATATGGCCGGCGCCTCCGCAGTGAAAACAGAGTGGGTGCCTATCCACGGTGCGCCATGCAGTGGTTCTCCGAAATTGCGGCCGTCCCGTAGTGGTACCGGTTTGCGGCGTTGACCGAGGCGCTGTGAACGGCGGCTGGTGGCACGACTGTAGCTGTGTAACGGGTGCGCGCCTCGAAGCCTCCTCTTGCGGCGTCGACCAAGGAGCAACTGTCTGAGGTTGATGGTACGGCGGTGCGTTTGTAACGGGTGGTACACATCGGACAGCGGCTGCGTAAGTCATGGGACGCTGGTGATCTTGAAGATCGGTGGTCGGTAAGGCCTGCCTGATTTCGTCACGCACCACTCCGGCGATTGACGCTGCGGGTCTATCCACTGTCGGTGTCAGAATATATTGAATTTCTTCCCTGACGAGTTCTCTGATTGGTTCCCGCAAGGGGTTCTGACACTCGCCAGTCACTGTGGTAGGATTGATTGTGGTGCTGGTGGATAGTCGATCATACGGCCTGCATCTCTGATGAAGGGCCCGCTCAATAGCCGTAGCCTCTTTGATAAAGTCAGCGATGGCGACAAGCTCCGCACAAGCCCCGCGAACAACTGCTCTTTTACACCTCGCGTGAGGTAGCGCAACTTTCTTTCTTCAGTCATGTTCGGTTCGGCTATACGAAAGAGGCGGGCCATGTCCTCAGCGAACATTGTGACCGACTCAGTAGGTTGTTGTTCCCGTATCTCCATCATCTGCTGGGTGTGGTTGCATCGGTTGGCACTCGCAAAAATACCCGTGATTTTCTGACGAAAGTCATTCCATGTCGTTCGGCTAGCTTCGCCGTTCTCGTACCAAGTACGGCCGCTGTCGTCAAGGGCGAAATAGACGTGGGAGAGCTTTTGCTGCTCAGTCCACTGATTAATCTGTGCGACGCGTTTATACTTGTCAAGCCAGTCTTCAAGGTCTTCGAAGACTCCACCGCGATAGCGATCGCGCACCAGAGCATGCAGAACGGTTACTTGCTGTGGACTGGAAAACCGGCTGCTTTTGGGTGCTTGCGGTGGGCTGGTTTCGGCCATTGCGAGATGTGTGGAGCTCCTGGATAGAGGTAATTGAAGAAGGGAGAACTAGGGGGCAAGGCCTCGCAGTCGACGACTAAAGCGATGCATGGGTGTCGTAACTGGTGATAGCGCGTCCGGGCTAGAGCAACGAACCCCAGAAGGACTCCGGAGCATCAGGCTATGTCAGTACCCAACACCTCCACCAGTGTCGCAGTACAACGCGGACAGTAGACCGGGAGAAGTTCTTCAATAACTGCAGGACAACTTGTTCAAAACAAAACAGGCCAGAGACACGTCTTCTTCGTTCTCGCCGAATCTCACTGACCCACTAGGTGAAGTCCGTTAATGTCCCTATCTATGTTGCCGTCTGCGTAGAATACACGCGTCAATATGTAGCAATACGCGGTTTCCCTGCAGCACACCAGGGGTTCCACCACCGTAGTCAATGTAACGACCAAGTTCGCGCCGTTTAATTTTGTGCTTCGACGCCACAGTGCCCATTGTGCACGTCCGCGTCGTCTTTTCTTTGCATATGTAGCAATGTACGCTTTCCCTGTAGCACACCAGTGGTCCCACTATCGTAGTCAGTTGTGTAGTCAGCCGCCGTAGTCAGCCGCTGTGTACCATGGTGCCGCTGTGTCTGCTGTGCACGTTCGCTGCGTCTCGTCTTTGCAAGTGAAGCAATATGCACTTTCCCTGTGGCACAGCAGGCTTTCCACAGCCGAGGAGAATGCAACGCATGCGTTCGTGCACTTTTGTCCTTCGACGCCGCGGTACCCGCTGTGCATGTTCGCTGCGTCTATTCTTTGCGTGTGTGGCAATATGCGCTACCCCTGTGGCACACCAGGCGGTCGACAGCCGAGAATAATGTACCGTCCGCGTTCATATCCTTTTGTCCTTCTACGCTGCTGTGCCCGCTGTGTACGTTCGCTGCGTCTCTTCTTTGCATGTGAAGCAATATGCGCTTTCCCTGTGGTACAGCAGGTGTTCCACCATCGTAGTTAACGTAACGCTCACATTCCCGCCATTTACGTTTGTCCTTCGATGCCGCGGTACCCGCTGTGCATGTTCGCTGCATCACTTTTTCGTAGATGTAGGAATATGCGCTTTCCCTGTGGCACACCAGGCATTCCACAGCTGAGAATAATGTAACGTCCGCGTTCGTGTCTTATTTTCATTCGACGCCGCGGTACCGGCTGTGTACGCTCGCAGCGTCAATTCTTTGCATGTCTAGCAATATGCGCTGTTCCTGTGGCACACCAGGTGTTTCGCCATCGTAGTTAATGCAAGATCTACATTCGCGCTGTATACTTTTGCGATTGCACGCTGCGGTGTACACCATGCACATTCGCTGCGTCTCTTCTTTGCATGTAACGCAATATGCGCTTTCCCTGTGCCACACCTGGTATTGCACCATTGAGATCAATGTAACGTCCACGTTCAGCCGTTTGCTTTCGTGCTTTGACTCCGTAGTCCCCCCAGTGTAAGTTCGCTGCGTCTGTTCTTGGCATGTCTAGTATTATGCACTTTCGCTGTTGCACACCAGGCGTTCCACCGTCGTAGTCAATGTAAGGTGCACAATCGCGCTGTTTAATTTTGTGCTTTGACGGCTCTGTGCCCGCTGTGGAGGTTCGCTGCGTGTATTTGCATGTGAAGCAATATGCGCTTTCCCTGTGGCACACAAGACGTTCCACCGTCGTAGTTAATGTAACGCTCACATTCGCGCCGTTTCGTGCTTTGACGCAGTGGTGCCCGCTGTGCACCTTCGTTGCCTCTCTTCTTTGCATGTGAAGCAAGATGCGCTTTCCCTGTGGCACATCAGGCGTTCCACTGTCGCAGTTAGTGTAACGTTCACATTCGCGCCATTTGCTTTTGTACTTCGACACCATGGTATCTTCAGTGCATGTTCGCTGCGTCTCTTCTTTGCAGGTGAAGCAATATGCGCTTTCCCTGTGGTACACAAGGCGTTCCACCATCACAGTTGATGTAACGTTCACATTAGCGCCGTTTACTTCGACGCTTTGACGCAGCAGTGGCCACTGTGCATGTTCGCTGCGTCTCTTCTTTGCATGTGAAGCAATATGCGCTTTCGCTGTGCCACACCAGGTATTGCACCGGTGATATCAATGTAATGGTCGTGTTTGGACCCATTACTTTTGTACTTAGACACCGCGTTGCCCGCAGTGTACGTTCGCTGTTGATCCACTTTGCATGTGAAGCAATATGCGCTTTCCCTGTGGTACACCTGGTATTGCGCCGTTGAGATCAATGTAACGTCCACGTTCGCGCCCTCTTGTGCTTCGACGCCGCGGTGCCCACTGCGCACGCTCGCTTAGTCCCTTCTTTGCATGTCTAGTGATGTGCGCTTTCCCTGCGGCTCACCAGGCGTTCTATCGTCGTAGCCAATCTAAGGTGCGCATTCGATGCTTACATTTGTGAATATCTATGTAATTGCTGTTCCAAAAAAAACGATGGATTTTACTCGGTGTGCCAACCGGGACCTTCAAGAACAGACTATGCAAGACATCTAAGGTGCGCATTCGATGCTTACATTTGTGAATATCTATGTAATTGCTGTTCCAAAAAAAACGATGGATTTTACTCGGTGTGCCAACCGGGGCCTTCAAGAACAGACTATGCAAGACATCTGAAAAGCTTCTAAAGCCTGTTTTTCCGGATCATAGTCCATTACGTCTTTCTCCTTCCTTCTCTGTTCGACCAACCCCAGTGAGCCGCGCAGGCCAGTGAAGCAGTGGACTAGGTCATCCACCTGTTTTCGCCCTATTACCCAAAATAAAATGAAGTTTCTACTACTATTACTACTCCTGCAACGCGGCAACGGTGTAAAAGCGCCTGGACTATCAATGTAATTGCTATCCCACAAAACGAAAGATTTCACTCGGCGAGCCAACCGAGATCTTCATGAACAGTCTAGGCAAGACATTTAAAAGGTTTCTAAGGCCTGTTTTTTCTGGATCATGGTCTACCACGACTGTTTTCCGTGTTTCTCTTCTCGACCAACCCCAGTAAGTCACTCAGGCCAGTGGAGCAGTCGACTAGGTGATCCACCTAGTCTTGCCCTATTACCCCAAAAGAAAGTAGTTTCTCCTATTACTACTGCTACTCCTAGAACACGGCGACGGCAGAAATGCGCCTGGTGTATCTATGTAATAGCTATCACAATAAAACGATGAATTTTACGCAGCGTGCCAAGCTAGACTTTCATGGACAGACCATGCTGGACGTCGTAAAATTTTCTAAAGCCTGTCTTTCTGGATGATTGTTTCTCACGACTGTCTATAACTGTTTCTCTGCTCGACCAACCCCTGTGACTAGCACAGGCCAGTGGAGCAGTGGGCCAGGTGATCCATCTATTTTTGCCCTATTACCCTAAAATGAAATAGTTTCTACTACTACTACTGCTGCTACTACTACTACTAATACTACTACTACTGCTACTACTACTACTACTACTTCTGCTACTAACACTACTACTACTACTAATACTACTACTACTACTACTACTACTACTACTACTGCTACAACTATTGCTGCTACTACTACCACTACATCAAGGCGACGGCAGAAATGCGGCTGGAGTATTCATGTAGTTGCTATCCTAATAAAACGATGGATATTAGTCGGCGAACCAACCTAAAGCTTCATGACCAGACGAGGCAAAACATTTGTAAAGCTTCTAAAGTCTGTTTTTCTTGATCATATTCTATCACGGCTGTCTTCCCTGTTTCTCTGCTCGACCAACCCCAGCGACCAACCAGGCAAGTGGAGCTGTTGACTAGGTTATCCACCTATTCTTGCCCTATTACCCGAAAATATACGTTTCTACCACTACTACAGATTACATCACCGCGGCGTTAGGAATGAGCCTGGAGTATCTATGTAATTGCTGTCCCACTAAAACGATGGATTTAACTCGGCGTGCCAATCGATACCTTCATGAACAGACTAGGCAAGACATGTGAAAAGATTCTAAAGCCTGCTTTTCTGCTGGACCAACCACAGCAAGCCGCACCGGCCAGTGGAGCCGCAGAATAGGTGATCCACCTATTTTTGCTCTATGACCCCAAAATAAAATAAAGTTTCTAATAATACTACTCCTACGTCACGGTGACGGCAGAAATGCGCCTGGAGTATCTTTGGAATTTCCATTCCAATAAAACGATGGATGGTACTCACCGTGCCAATGGAAACCTTCATGAACAGACAAGGCAAGCCTGTTTTTCCGGATCATAGTCGATCACGTCTTTCTTCCCTCTTTCTCTGCTCAACCAACCCCAGCGATCCGCACAGGCCAGTGGAGCAGTGGACTAGGTGATCCAGCAGTTTCCGCCCTATTGCCCCAAAATAGTTTCTTCTACTACAACTACTACTCCTACATCACGGCGACGGCAGAAATGCGTCGAGTATTCATGTATTTGCTTTCCCAATGAAACGACAGATTTTACACGGCGTGCCAACCAAGACCTTCATGGACTAGGCAAGAAATCTCAAAGGCTTCTAAATCATGTGTTTTCTGTATCGTAGTCTATCACGACTGCCTTCCCTATTTCTCTGCTCGACCAACCCCAGTGAGTCGCACAGGGCAGTGGAGCAGTGGTCTAGGTGATCCACCTATTCTTGCCCCTATTACCCCTAAATAAAATAAAGTTTCTGCTACTACAACTACTACTGCCACAACACGGCGATGGCAAAAATACACCTGGAGTATCTAAGTAATTGCTATTCCAAAAAAACGAGGGATTTTACTCGGTGTGCTAAGCGAGACCTTCATGAACAGCCTGGGCAACACATCTGAAAAGCGTCCGAAAAACTGTTTTTCTGTATCATAGTGACACGGGTACTTATTTATCTTTACCGGGCGACCACGTCTCACCTCCTAATATGTTATTGCACAACGCCGGACCCGCCGGGATTTATCTGAAATTTCTGGAATGTTGTCCGCTATCTGTAACGAAGCTTGAATAATCTGCATGTACGCGCGAGCGAATAGTGTAGGGCTTTGTGGAAGACACGCGGGTCCCAGCGATTACTCTGGAACATTCGACGACTGATGTATGAAAGCCGACGCGCTTGACCCGCTGATCAGTTTTCGACAACCGCCGATCGTGTTCGCCGCTATTGCTCTCCTTTGAATGTAACTTGCTTCTGGGAAGAAGCTCGCCAAATAAAAGGCTAGCTTCGCCAGTCAGCGTATTGCTTTCTTCACCGTCACTACCACGTGACATATGGTGGAGGTGCTTGTGTCTTCATGTACCTGACGCCCACGCAAATCCGCGATCCAAGCCCGAAGCCCGAGGACAACACCATCGCCAACACCATCGAGCGGTCGTGCGGGAGGAGCTACAGGGAGGAGCTACGAAGTTTCCTCCTTCGTAGCCTCAAGTCGCTTCGATTGCCGACATCGTACGTGAGGAGCTCCAACAACAACTCGGAGTAACCTCAGAATCACCGCAGCCTCAGCCGGAAGCGATGACACACGCCGCTGTAGCCCACCGTCACGCTCCCCATCCGCACCCGTGACAGCGCCCAGCGAAAGCACAGCTCCATTGTCCACCACCACCCCCGCCACCAGCATACCAACCCGTCGCCCCACGAAGCATCCAATAGAAGTAAGATGCTTGGCGCTCCCCCTACCACTGTCCTCTATGCTTCCACTGCGGAGAAGCCGGACACAAAACCCGCCGATTCCCTTGCCGCGAGATGGGACTGCGAATGTTCGCCATCAACGCACCGCGCCCACAGCAAGGCGAACGCACACGTGACATCAGCGACTATCTCGCTGCCGCACAGTGGAGCCCTCGACAACCATCCCGTTCGCCGTCACCAGGCCGCTACCTGTCGCCGGAGCGCCATCCATACCCTGACCGAGGCCGGCGTGGGTCCATCAGCCCATATCCGGAAAAGTAAAACAGCAACCGATGGAGGCGCGGTTGTGTTTGTCGAACTGACGAAGAGACTATCTCGAGGACATAACATCGACGACACACCGCCGTCCCGACCAAATCTGGAGGCAAAGATCACGGCATGGAGCCGTGATCTGACGCCAAGACCTAACTGTACCCCAAGACAAAGAACCACCGACCTCGACGTGCTTGTCGACGTCCTCGCAATCACCGCCTTAGCAGACACAGGAGCCGATTACTCCGTCGTGAGTGGCCCCATCCTCCCCCAGTTGATGAAAGTTAATACTGCATGGGACGGCCCTCAAATTCGGGCAGCTGGAGGACACCTTATAACGCCGACGGGAATTTGTACGGCAGTAATTACAATTCATGACCGAAATTACCATGCGACTTTCGTTGTCCTACAACAGTGCTCACGAGACACAATTCTCGGGACGTACTTCTTGAACCCACACGGCGTAATCGTCTACCTGAGGTCGAAGTCGATAACGGCGTCCGCAAACCAAGTGATACCGACGGAAACGCCTTTAAGACAGCGTGCCTGGAGTGTACTCAATGACTCATGTCAGCTCCACCATTGCTATTTACGTCGGCAACGAAACACCCGTAGGTGTAGAAGGCGTCATCGAGAGTGATCAACGTCTACTGCTCGACCATGAAATTTGCCTCACAAGAGAGCTTGACTGCACGGAAGAAACTCGAAAGTCATGCTGACGAACTTCAGCCAGGAGTTCAAGCACATCAACAAGGGCACGATCATCGCATACACCGAAGAAATTGTGCAAACCAGCAATGCGTTTGTCCTCTCGGATTCGCCGCATTTACCCTTACGGCAATAAATCCAGAACCAGACTTCGACATAAATCTAATTCTCCCCATGAGTAAGCAGCAACAGATCAGAAGTCCTCTCTGACGATACAAAAAGTGTTTTTCGACGACATCGAGGATTCAACAAACACCAGTCGCAAAGCATCGCATAATAACTCAAAAGTGCGCTGGACCACTTCGCCAGAGCACCTACCGAGTTTCGACGCGAGAACGTGACGCTATTATGCAAGAAGTCGACGAAATGCTGCGCGACATCATCCAGCTGTCGAAAAGCCCCTGGGGCATCTCATGCAGTCTTGGTGAAGAAAAAAAATGGCTGTGGCTTAGCTAAGGTTAAGCCCAGGATGCGAAGCATACTTGCCTTTATTTTAGTTGTTGAACCACTGTTTAGCCTGGTGAACTGCTGTTGCTTGGCTATATTTGGTTCGGCTAGACGAAGAAACAACTCATGCGTTACTCTGCTTCGCCTTCAAGAGTGGAACGCGATAGCGTTCCCATCGACCCGCCAAGAGGTGTAAGACAATGGTCTACGGCGCAGCGACTACGCGCCCCGCATTAGACGCGGTGAGCGTCGAGCAACGCAGCGTTCGGCGCGGCAACGAAATGTGCGCCTGAGCAAGCGACGCACGCCTGAGCCTCAGGAACAGCTCGTTTCTAACGCAACACCGCATACACTAGAGGCGCTGTTGTACCGCTTTCAAGCATCGTACTCGTGCCTCAGTGGTGGCGTCTCCGTCTCACACTGCGGAGACCCTGGTTCGATTCCCACCCAGCCCATCTTGCAAGAGTTGAGCCAAAGCCACCTAGAAAATAAGTCTCTGTAGCACGCTGCAACCTTCGCTTCTCATTCCAACGAGCAGCTCTGTCTCCAGGAGGTATCTCACCTCGTGAGTGTCTAGCAGAGGCAAGCGCAGCTGCTTATATACCGCCGCGACCGCCGCGAGCGACGGTGCGAGTTGGAGCCCCGTTTCTCCTCTGTCGTGACGTCACGGTGTCACGTGGTCAGCCTTGAAAGCGACGCCGTGAGCGACGGCGTGAGTTGGAGCCCCGTTTCTCCTCTGTCGTGACGTCACGGTGTCACGTGGTATTGAAGGCGACACCGCCGCGCCTGAGGAGCTGGGTTGAGCTCTAGTAATATCATCATCATCAGCCTGGTTACGCCCACTGCAGGGCAAAGGCCTCTCCCATACTTCTCCAACAACCCCGGTCATGTACTAATTGTGGCCATGCCGCCCCTGCAAACTTCTTAATCTCATCCACCCACCTAACTTTCTGGCGCCCCCTGCTACGCTTCCCTTCCCTTTGGATCCACTCCGTAACCCTTAATGACCATCGGTTATCTTCCCTCCTCATTACATGTCCTGCCCATGCCCATTTCTTTTTCTTGATTTCAACTAAGATGTCATTAACTCGCGTTTGTTCCCTCACCCAATCTGCTCTTTTCTTATCCCTTAACGTTACACCTATCATTTTTCTTTCCATAGCTCGTTGCGTCGTCCTCGCTCTAGTAATATGCTTCGCATAAAAGGACGGAGCCCAACGTTTCTGCGTCGATTATCGTCGACTGAACAAGATCACGAAGAAGGACGTGTGCCCCCTCCTACGGGTAGACGACGCATTGGATCGGCTCTGCAACGCTAAATGCTTCTCGTCAATGGACCTCAAGTCTGGCTACTGCAAATACAAGTTGACGAGAGAGATCGCGAAAAGACCTCCTTCATCCCGCCAGACTGCCTCTCTGAGTTCAAGGTCATGCCATTCGGACTGGGCTCGGCACCTTCAACGGTTCAGCGTGTCATGGAGACGATGTTAGCAGGATTGAAGTGGCAAACGTGTCTTGTTTACTTAGATGACCTCGTTGTCTTCGTGGGTAATTTTGCCGATCACCTTAGGCGGCTTGCGACAGCATTAGAGGCCATCAAGTCATCAGGGCTCATTCTGAAACTGGAAAAGTGACGCTTCTCAAACGATGAGCTTCTGGTCCTAGACCACGTCATCAGCAAAGCCCGAGTCCATCCCGACCCGCCGAAGACTGCGACCATCGCAATGTTCTCGCAGCCCGTCGACAAGAAGGAAGTGCGTAGATTCCTTGCCATGTGTGCCTACTAGAGGCGCTTTGTCAAGGACTTTTACGCATCGCGGAGCCGCTAATACATCTCACCAAATGTGACGTCTAGTTCAAGTGGGAAACACCGCAGGCCTACGCATTTGAAGAACTGAAACGATGCATGCAGTCACCGCTGGTACTTGCACACTTTTACGCATCGCGGAGCCGCTAATACATCTCACCAAATGTGACGTCTAGTTCAAGTGAGAAACACCGCAGGCCTACGCATTTGAAGAACTGAAACGATGCATGCAGTCACCGCTGGTACTTGCACACTTCGACGAGGATGCCGATACCGAAATCCACACTCACGCCAGTAGCCTAGGCCTCGGTGCCGTCCTAGTCAAGAAGAAAGATGGGCTTGAACGGGTGATAGCTTACGCTAGCTGGTCGCTGTCAAAAGCCGAAGGCAATTATTCTACGACTCAAAAGGAATGCCTCGCCATCATTTCGGCTACAGCAAAATTCCGCCCTCACATACACATATATGGTAGGCTCTAAGTCGTTAGTGACAATCAAGCGTTGTGTTGGCTAGCTAACTTAAAGGACCCTTCAGGACGACTGGCGCGGTGGAGCTTCAGACTCCGAGAATATGGCATCACAGCAATCAACAAGTCCGGACGAAAACACTCTGACGCCGACTGAATATCGCGCGCCACCATCGATCACCCGTCGCAAGACGACGAGGACGATGACGCCTTCCTTTGAATAAGCGCGGAAGACTTCACTAAACAGCAACGAGAGGACCGGGAGCTAAAAGGCCTCGTCGAGTATTTGGAAGGGAACATTGACGTTGTCCCTAGGGCACTTAAGCACGGATTGTCTTCTTTCACGCTACAAAACAAAATGCTCGTGAAGGACTTCTCACCAGTCCGCGCCAACTACCCTCTTGTTGTTCCGTTAGCGCTGCGTCCAGAAGTACTGCACGCCCTACATGACGATCCAACAACTGGGCACCTCGGATTCTCCCGCATGCTGTGGAGGATACAGGAAAGATATTACACGTCAGGCCGCCGAAGCCGCCAGTTATGTTAAGACATGCCGAAACTGTCAGCGACGCAAGACACCACCGACAAAGCCAGCAGGATTACTACAGCAGCCGATCGAACCTCCTTGCAGACTATTTAAGCAGATCAGGATGGATTTGTAGGGACCGTTTCCGACGTCAACATTCGGAAATAAGTCGATCGTTGTGGTGACAGACTATCTCACCCGCTTCGGTGAAACTAAAGCTCTACCGAGAGGCAGCGCAGCCGAAGTGGCGAAAGTTTTCGCCGAAAGTATCCTGCTGCGACATGGTGCCCCAAGAGCCCTGATCACCGACAGAGGAACGGCCATTACAGCAGAGCTTACCCAAGCCATTCTGTAATACAGCCAGACAAGCCACAGGAGGACAACTCCCTACCACCCGCAGACGAATAGTCTGACAGAGCGCTTGAACAAGACACTCGCTGACATGCTAACAATGTACGTCGACGTCGACCACAATACATGGGACGCTGTGCTGCCGTACGTACCCTTTGCTTGCAACGTGGCGGTGCGAGAAACAAGAAGGAACACGCCGTTTAAGCTGGATTGCGGCTTAAACCCGACGACGTCTGTCGACGCCATGCTGCCGCACGTCTCCGACGAAGAGGAGCTTGACGCCGCCACCTATTTACAGCGCGCCGAAGGAGCCCGACAGCTTGCCCGGCTACAGATCAATGACCAACAGCGTACCGACAGCCGACACTACAACCTCCGGTTACGCTACGTTGAGTACCAGGCCGGTGACCTTGTTTGGCTTTGGACCTCTATATGCCTACGAAGACTCAGCGAGAAACTATTGCGACGCCATTTGAGACCCTACAAAGTCATCCGATTTATTGACGCACTTGACTATGGAGTCGTGCCAAACGGCATTTCGCATTCACAGCGGCGCCGCGCACGACCTGAAGTGGTCCACGTGGTGCGTCTTCAGCCCTCTTACGCACGCTGATGAACTTTCTTGCTTTGTTCTCTCTTTTGCGACGGGTGTTTTTGGTTATTACTTTTGTTTGTTTGGAGCATCGGGTCGATGCTTTTTAAGAGGGGGGTATTGACACGTGTACTTGTTTATCTTTATCGGGCGACCAGGTTTCACCGCCTGAGAAATGTTATCGCACAGAGCTGGATTCGCCTGGACGTATCGGAAGTTTCTGGAAAATTATCGATGGTTCCATCCGCTGTCTGTCACCCAATCTTGTGTAATCTGATTGCATGTATGCGTGACGCGAATAATGTATAACTTTGTGGATGACACGCGGGTCCCAGCGATTATTCTGGATCATTCGACGTCTGATGTATGAAAGCGGACGCGCTTGACCCGTTGGTCAGTTTCGGGCGACCACAGACCGTGTTTGCCGGCATTGCTCTCCTTTGACTGTAACTTGCTTGCTGGCACAAGTTCGCCAATAAAACGCTAGTTTGGAGATTCAGCGTTTTGCTTTCTTCACCGTCACTACCACGAAAAAATAGCCTATCACGACTGTCTGCGCTTTTTCTCTGCTCGACCAACCGCAGTGAGTCTCACAGGCCAGCAACAGTGGACTAGGTGATCCATCTATTTTTGCCCTGTTACTCCAAAATGAAATAAGGTTTCTACTACTCCTACTACTACTACTCCTACATGACGGCGACGGCAGAAATGCACCTAGAGTAGTCACGTAGTTGCCATGCGAATAAAACGAAAGATTTTACTCAGCGTGCCAACCGAGGACTTTATGAACAGACTAGGCAAGACATGTGAAAAGCTTCTCAAGCCTGATTTTCTGCATCATAGTTTGTGACGACTATCTTCCCTGTTTCTCTGCTCGACCACGCCAGCGAGGCGCACATGCCAGTGTAGCAGTGGGCTAGGTGATCCAGCTTCTCATTCCCTCTTACGTCCAAATAAAATAAAGTTTCTGCTACTACCCCTATTACTGCTGTCTATGTAATCATACATAAAACGAAAGATCCTGTGGCCAGCTATAACTGACACATGTACAAGTTGCCTCTCTGAGCAACAAACAGAGGATATAACACCACAATCATAAAAGAAAATGCTGCACAAACTGGATGATATAATATGTCGCCTGATATTTTTGGTCATGAAGCGGCTCTAATCGTATCTTTTGCATTCTTTACATCAATTGCCTCCATTTTTTTTCCTCGTTTCTCCATACCCTAGGCGAAAACTAGCAGAACGTTTGCAGGTGTCCTTAGCTATCGCCGGAGGCGAACGCGAAAGCCTTGTAAACGAATTCGCCCTGTATCCTTTTTAATCCACCCTGATCCACCTTAATCTTCCTTCATTCACATAACCCTCCTTAATCCACTCTAATCCACATAGATCCAATCACTCATCAATCAGTAAATTCCTGCTAATCACTAATCATGTCCAAAACACGGCTGAACATGCTTCTATTCGCTTCTGGCTTTTCTTGAGTCACGTGATATTTTTTGTACCTCCAAAAGCGACCTTGAACCGTAGAGGTATAAGGCTTTCGTAAAAAAAACGAAAAAAAAAACTTCCGGAAATTATGTTTTTCACCAAGCCTCGGATTTCTATCCGCGACGTCCACACAACCGCCATTGCACACCGGCTTGTGAAGCCACACAGCGGCAGCTTGACACATTCTCCATCAACATAATGTGTCAAGCTATCTAGTTTGGAACACAAAATACAAAAATAAAAAGCAGGAATAGCAAGCTCACTGGAACTCATTCCTAGTACATGCTCCAGAAAAAAAAACGTAGCAGCGATTTCGTCTTTCGTTTGAAAGAAGGCGTTTTCATATGCCGACCCACTTACGCGAATGTATAGCGCAGCTAACATTCTAGCTGAATTGAAGAATGACTAATGCGTCAGGTACTGGCCTATGCTGCCTGCAGTATTATACGATTCTACCTCTATACTCATCTTTTACAGGATTTGGAAAAGTTTGAAGACGATAAGTTTTATGACGTTGGAGGACCGGATGCGACCAAGCTGGATAGAAAGGTAAGTCTCTATATAATTTTGGGCAAACAATTAAACGCGTGGTGAAAATGCTTGAACGTGTAAAATCGCTACAAATTGTAATATTTTTTATCGAGCCTGTTTTTAATGACTGGTTTATTTTTTTCTTGTCTAACTGTTCTCACATTTACTTTCTACATCTATGTGGCCTTGATGAGCCACTCACTCAGATATGTTTGTTTAAGACCCAAGATGTATGCGAGTATAAAGCCAAAGAGGATGCTGAACTTGCCCAGTTCCGCGTTTCTTAGCTAGTTCGAGTACACTGTTTACACGGCGAAGGTATATTATTCTCGCACGTGTTGACAAAACAGATACTGTACACATTGTGAGGGCTAGTTGAGCATATTTAGTTGACTAGGGTAAGGTATTTCTTCGAAAAACTAAATGTTTCCCGCACGCCTTCATAAAACATTTCTAGCTTTAGGGTGGCGTAGGGGGCAGGCAATTAAACAGGTGCTGCAATTCTTGCATGTGTGTAACCAATACATATATAAAACTATCTTGCAAATAAGTTTACTCAACATAGACGTGGTTTGCGTTTCGTAAGAAAGTTGTCCACGTCATCAAGCATATCAGCGCATCGAAACACAATGCAAATAAAATTCCGCGAATGTATTTGTACTCTAACATGCAAGTGAGGAAACATTGTGCAGTACTCGGAAGTGCCACATACTCGCTCATGTAACAACCTCGTTTCCTTTTGCTGTATAATGCCACCCTTTTATCACGTGCTCTGGCACTTAAGCTTTTGCCGAGTATGCTGGTATCGGAATGACATCACACGCATCAGATTTTATTTCCGTTGGCCGATTGCGGTGCGCACATTTGGGTGACACGCTGCCAGCTTCCTTATGAAACGGCAAGGCGACATGCCGCAGTGAACTTCAGCCGCGCACTCATAGTTAATTCTCCACCTCGACCGCGTGAAGACGGGTCTTGTATACCAAGTGACAGTCACTTGGTATACAGTCACAAACTGTCGCACAAATAGGCACAGGTGCCCTCTCGCACGTCACTCCACTTTCCGAAGAGGTGAATTGTTTAGAGGAAGGAGCCAGTCCAAATATCAGCAGAACTCTGTGAAAGTAGTCTTTGTCTGGTACTGTCATTCATCATCAGCAGCAGCAGCCTGGCTACGCCCACTGCAAGGCGGAGGCCTCTCTCATACTTCTCCAACTACCCCGGTCATGTGCTAATGACGTGTACTGGCATTACTTCATTACAAATGGTAACTATACCAAGCGGCAAAATTTAAACGATCCTGGTTACTTTGGGACATTTAGTACTGTTTCCTGAAACCAAGTACGTTATTTCTCTTATTTTATGCGTTTCAACTGTGTTGGCATTGTGTTTTACCGGTCTCCTTTCTGTCCTAAACAAAACTTATACCTGGAATATATTTGGTTAAAATAAGATGGTGTGTCGAATGTGTAGGCGTAGTACAGAATCTGCTGGTAATGCACGACCATTGCCGTAACTTACGCATACAAGTACCAGTATGCAAGTGCGTTTAAGGAATGGCGTGCAGTAGAGCCCACTGTGTTGAGAATTATGTAACAGCCACACAGGCCAAATAGAGTAACAACTTGTGGCGTGGTCTAAGCTGTCCACGCAGTTAAATTGTTTGAAAACAGTCTTAAAAATCTTGTTCATCCCGTTTTAAAAGTTGTTGGTTCTAACATGGAAGTAAAACTTGGATTCTAAGAACCAGTTGCAGTTTTGTTGCATATTCACGAATACAACTATATAAATGTAAAATCTTTATTAATTACACTACCACTCGATGGGGAACGACTTTGAGTTCCTTATCTTTTGTTCCCCCGTGAACTCCTACCTCGACCCGACTGAAACAACATCTATTGCTAACAAACTCACGAACGCGTTAGTATGTTTCTCACATTGCAATTTGAAAGGAGGTGAGAGAAGAAACCGTTTGCTGATGGCTTAAAATGTTCTTCCCTCCCCCCCTCCTCCTTCGAACACAGGCAGAAGCCAGAAAACAAGGTAACACAATGGAAAATACAAGGTATCCCCCATGGCTGTAAAGAATTACGCTGTGCATTTCCTCGAATGACTTGAGTATAAACACATAAGGGTGTGCCAGCTAACATTAGCCAGAGTTTGAAAATATGCTAGTGTCACGTAGCTGGATAGAACAAAGGTAATGATGTTTGCCGTCGCTTGGAAATACTCAATTTTTTCATTCCGCTTCATGAGATATTCCTAGTCGTTTAATGAACTTCAGTAATGCCTTAATTAAATGAAAAGTCTGAGTGGGAAAATTGTAGAGCGGCATAACAAACTCCCGATGCATGTTTCTGTTGTTGTTGTTGCGTCCAACATAAGTGTTCTTCCAAGCGTGAAAGAAGCCCGCAAATGCATTCAAAATTGCCGCGCGACTGGCCACTCGGGGCACTTCGTGTATTGGTGCGTTTCTTTCACGCTCGGATAAAACATTTTACGTAGCACGTATTTTATGTAGCTTTAATCTAATTATGATATTCGAAAAGGTGTATAAAGTGTTACGAATAACTATCTAATTAGGTGCAAGAAAAAGCAGTATCACTAAGCGGCGGCAAACACCAGTACCTTTGTTCTGTCCAGCTACGTGGCGTGGCATTTGCATATTTTAAACTTGATAATCAGCTGGGACACTCTCTATCTACAGGATGTTGTTTCCTTTTTTCCTGTAACATAAGACTTATTACCAAACAAGGGTTCACCGTATCAAGAAAGTGGGACATGCCTAAACGGATTCTGCGAAACCACGCGTGGTGAAGGAAAGTTTGACAGGGACAAATTGACATCTACCCGTCTTATAGCAGGGGAAGGCATTGGCCCCATGTTAGAATTACGTAATCACGAAGTGATCCCGTAATATTACACGGCTCCATTAATTGCGCGCTATTATGCCCTAAAAGGAATATAGATTGACACTGCAAGATAAACGGCATTATCAAAATATAAATAGACAGGGTTTCGTCCCCTTCATTCAATAAATACATAAAACGTCTGAACAACTGAAAGAAGGGACATTTTAGAGCTGCCTAAACAACGCGCACGCTTGGGCAAGGAACAATGCGGCAGAAACAAACATTTCAGCGCTATGCACCGGAAGCTAAGCAATTATTTCTTTTGACGAGGTTACCTAAAAGGTTGCCGCATAATTCAAAAGAATTTTCGAAATCAACAAACGAGGCCACCATAAAACTCTCTCTTCTGCAACGATCACAATAAGCCTTTTGCTGAAGCTGAGGCTCCTAATGTACTCATTGGTACTTTTATTTGTTTAACCCTTGAACGCAGTGACGAGCTACTCGATTTCGCATAATTTAATTACCGCACTATTGATACTACTAACGATACTATTACTATTACTACCACTACCCTAATATTAGTTTACTGATACCCATGAGAGTATCATGAGGGTACACTCCTACGAAACTGTTTTTCCTTGACGTCTATGCGCTGCACAGTGACCACGTTACCACATTGCTTGAAATAGACGTTTCAACATGACGTCAGCTCAAGCACTGATCGCAATATTCCCATAGACGCCTTGTTCCTGGCCCGCAAAACGTTATCCCTCAACTTCTCGTACCTAAATCAACCCGTTTGTTGTTGACTGGCTGTTTGGCTTCCTCACGAACATGAAGTAGTTTGTCTGTATTATTGGGCATACTTCCTGTTAGCACCTGCTATATCCGGAGTGCGTCAAGGCACCGTCCTAAGGTCATTGCATTTTCTAATATTCATCAATGACCTACGTATTCACCTTTTGGCACACGATTGTGCCTTTTATCGTCCTATACATAGCTTCTATGACAACATTTCGCTTCGAAATGATGTGCTACTGGTTGAAAACACGTGTAGAGCATGAATAATGCCATTGAATGCCAGCAAAACTTTGAGATCTCTTTCCATGGACGAGCTTCTTACAATGCACATATGTACGTCGTTTTCAACCCTGAGTTATCTTCAGTATCATCATGCAAGTACCTGTTGGGTCACAGTGACTCAGGCTCTCTGCTGGCCGCATCAAATAGCAGGTATAACCAACGAAGCTTACCGTGTCTGTGGCTGTGTCCGGCGTAACCTTAGGTTTTCCCCTTCTCACGTAAAACTGCTAACGTACCAAACGTTTGTTCGCCCCAAGCTGGAATATCCTCGCGCAGTTTGGTACCCGCATCAGATTACCCAGCAAAAACCTCTTAAGTTCATCCAAAACCGCGCTTTTAGATTTATTTGCTCAGATTATCGTCACTATTCTAGCGGCTGTCAACTAAAACATGGAGCTAATCTTCCCAGTCTTCAGTCGCGGAGAAAATTAACGCGCCTGTCCCTCTGCCACAAGTATTATGACTCATCTCTTGCTGGCTCGATTATCATACCTGCTCTTCGCCTTTGGCTCCGCATCGATCATTTTAAAGCTGCTTATCTACCGCCTGCGCGCACTACTTCGCATCTGAACTCATTTTTCATTCGAAGTGGGAAGGCTGGAATCATCTGCTGACCGTCGCTGCGCACATACTCCCCCACTCTAAATCTAGCCACGTCATTCGTCGAAGATCTCGCAGAAATTTAACCACCCACCAGCTATATGATACCCGCCAGGGCAGTTTTGTGTGGGAAAATATATAAAATAAATAAATAAATAAATAAATAAATAGGTAAATAAATAAATAAATAAATAGGTAAATAAATAAATAAGGCGTGCAAGCAAAGAAGGTACTATATATGCAATATTTCGCCAAGTTTCGAATGAGGTACAGGCACTGCTTTAAAATGACCCGTAAAAGGTAAAGGGTCACTTCTGTTGAAAACAGCACTCGCACGACAATTCGATGGCAACAAATTTTTTGTAATAAGCGCTCTCTCCTACTCGTGTCGTGCAGTGCCTCACAGAAATGTTACCTTCGAAAAAAAAGCAGGGACTGAATTGGCTAAACGAACTATCGAAGAAATTTTGATGTAAGAACTATTTTACGCAAAAAACATTTTCACCAAGCTAAAATGTGCGCCGACGTCCGCCGCAGCAAAAACAAACAGTGTAGTCGAAAAAAGGCATGCATATAATGCTAGTGCAGGTGCAAACTTTAGTACTTGGAAGAACAGTAAGGGCTAAGTCGATTCACAAAACCTAAACAGCCGTCGCGGCTGGCGACTTCAGAAGAAATTTCTATGACAGGTGGATAGCAGTTTTACGAACCAAATTATGTGTATGTGTGTCGCTCTAACTTACGCGGGTAAGCGTTGGAGCACACTGCAACGGCCTCCTGGCCAGAGGCCAGAACTGATAACCGCGGATGGCGCGTTTGTATAGTTTGTGGTGCGCCCTGATTTGTCAACTCAAACGCATTGAGCAGTTTTAGTGTATAATTATAATGAGCGTGCAGCTCTGTGCAAAACAGTAAGATTATTGCTGTGTTGCGAGCGTTTGCTGGATGTCTGATGGGCTGTTTCGTTATGCGCACATAAGCCGGATTTTTTATATCATCGCACTCTAGTAGGCATAGTAGTACATAGAAGCATAGTGCCCGCCCTTGAAAAGTGTGTCATTCATACCTTTTAGGCACTTTTTTTTCTTCTAGTTTGAAATTTGGCTCACTCATGGGGCTACGGATTATTATATTTTCCCACGCTTTTGAGGATATACATCTCCATGACAGATGAAAGAACGGAACAAACGCACCATCAGCATCAGCATGAGACTACTTTATGTCCACTATAGGACGGAGGCCTCTCCCTGCCATCGCCAATCACCCCTGTCCTGCGCCAAACAATTCCGACTAGCCCCCGCGAACTTCCCAATTTCATCGCTCCACCGAGCCTTCTGCCGTCCTCGACTGCGCATGCGGCCTCTCGGTACCCGTTCTGTCCCCCTAATGCTCCAGCGGTTATCTAACCTGCGCACCACATGACCTACCATGCTCCATTTTTTCTCTTAATGTCAATTACAAAACCGGCTATACCCGCTCGCTTTCTGATCCAAACCAATCTTTCTGCCTCTTAAAGTTATGCCTACCATCGCTCTATGCGCGGTCCTTAACTTGTTTTCGAGGTCATTTGCCAGTCTCCAAGTTTCTGCCCCATATGACAGCACCCATAGAATGGATTGGATGCACGCCTTTCTTTTTAATGATAATGGTAAGCTTCCAGTCAGGACCTGACAAGTCAGCCGTATGCAATCCAAGCAATTTTTATTCTTCTGTGAATTTGCGTCTTATAATCAGGGTTAGCTGTGATTAATTGACGGAGGAAACGTACTCCTTCAAGACATTAGAGGCTGACTGGCGATCCGGGACTCTTGTTCCCTTGCCCGGCTGTTCATCATTCATTATCTTTGTCTTCTGCATATCAATCTTCAACCCCACCTTTATAGTCTCTCTGTTAAGGTCCTCAATAATTTTTTTTTTAACTCGTCTGCAGTTTTGCTGAATAGAGCAATGTAATCTGCAAATCTAAGGTTGCTGAGATATTCGCTGTCGATTCTTACTCCTACGTCTTCCCAGTTTACTTTTAAGCACGCAGTGAATAGCATTGGAGAGATTGTGTCTCCTTGTCTGACCCCTTTCTTCACAGGTATCTTCCTGCTTTTCTTGTGTGGAATTAAAATAGCTGCGGAACCTCTGTAGATATTTTCCAAGGTATCTAGGCAAGCGGTCTGTACTCCTTGATTACGTAATGCCTCTATGACTTCTGATATCTCTACTGAATCAAATGCTTTTTTCGTTACGCAAGAAAGCAATATAGAGGGGCCTATTGTATTCTGCGGATTTCTCGATAGCCTGATTAATAACATGGATGTGATGCATTGTAGAGCATTCCTTCCTGAAGCCAGCCTGCTCCCTTGGTTGACAAGTTTTTCCCTTATTCTATTGGAGTAAATTTGGTAAATATCTTATATGATACTGCGATTAAGCTAATGGGCCCATACTTTTTCAATTCTTTAACGTCTCCCTTTTGTGAATTCCTGGTGCCCTTGCAGTCGATAGACTCTTCTTATGAAGAGCCGCCAGTTTTCTAAGTCATATGCCTCCCCCATATTTTTATAAATCGACTGTTATTCCATCTTCTCCTGCCGCGTTTTCTTGTGTCATGTCGTGCAAGGTCCATCTGACCTCATCGCTTGGTATAGGAGGAGTTTCTGTGTCCTTTTCATTACTGTTTCTAATGGAGGTATGCTGACTCCTCTGGGCACTCCATAGTTCAGTATAGAATTCTTCCGCTGCTTTTACTATATCTTCGATATTGCTGACATTACCCTGCTTATCTTTCAGTGCGTACATCTTGGTTTGTCCTATGCCAAGTTTCTTTCTCACTGATTTCAAACTGCGTCCACATTTCGCGGCTTTCTCACATTATAATTTCGAATACCATTTATTTTCGCCTTGTTGATCAGTTTAGGAAGTTCCGCGAGTTTCATCTTATCTCTTAAGTTGGACACTTTCATTCATTGTCGTTTATTAGGTTCTTTGCTGCTGGGGAGAGCTAGCCTACTGGTTGTCATGGGGCCTTGCCTCCAACTTCAATTTCTGGCTCTAAAGCCAACCTAGTTATCGTTTTATTCATTATTTATATGTTGTCTTCATCTCTCTGTACTAAGGATGCATATTTGTTTTCAAGTACCAGCCTAAAGTTGTCTGATTTTGCCCTTACTGCCTCCGGGTTGACCTTCCCGACCAATTGTTCTCGTTCTCTTCAAATTACGGTGAATCCTAGCCCTAACTAACCTATGATTACTGCACTTTACCCTACCTATCGCTTCTACACCCTGCACTTTGCTGGTATCAGCTGAAAGTATGAAGTCAATTTCTTTTCTTGTCTAACCGTTAGGACTTTTCCAAGCCTACTTTCTGTTGCTACGCCCGTAGGCCGCGAGGTTAGCTCCGTAGGCGGCGAGGCTAGCTTATCGCCGACAGGTACAGCCCGGAGGGCCCGACGTGTCTGAACACTTTGATATATCCGCCATAGATGTGAAAACGAATATAAGTGTAAATGTAGAAGAAATAAATGGACCCAAACTACTTTTTTCTGTTTAGTTGATGAAAATCTCTATGTGAACTATGCAACTGTTATCGTAACGTTATTCTTTTTGTGTTCGCGTGATGCTGCATACCTTCCGAACACTTTTTCTCTTCCTTTATCGCAACGTTTCTTTTCTTTCATTTTTTGAGGACGGGGGCTCTCATTAGAAAGTCAGCACGAGGCGTGTCGGTAGAGTCAGTTTAAGTCAATTTAGTATATCTCAAATGCCTGAAAGCATGCTTGAATTATCCGCGGTATACGGGTTTTGAAGATCGCGGCAGGTGGGATGGCACAGTATTTATCAATTGTTCTAACATCGTGGTTTCGGAGTCTTCCGTGCGCACGCAACCATGAACTCTGCTTGATACACAATACATTTCCTGCGATTTGGAACAGCACTTAAAAACTTTGTGGCAAAAAAAGAAAATAACAAACGGAAAAACTTTCAGCGCTTACCGCGAATTCACCGGTCGCATATGAGGGAAGTAAACCAAAGAGAGAGAGAGAGCAAAACATCTTTATTATTATTTGAATGGCGAGAGCAGTGTGGGAGGAACCCTCAGTCCAGGGTTCCTAAGATGATTCCGGTGATGTTTCGAGCCCGTTGTATCAAAGCTCGGAGGACCTCGGGAGGTCCGTCACGGAGGGCATCGTCCCACAGCTCTTTGTTGCGTAGGGGGTAAAGGAGAGTTGGCAAGGGAGGAAATAGGTTTGCAGTGGACTCAATCGTGCCGTGGAATATTGTGGGCGAGCTGCCGCAGCCAGGGCAACGATCTGCATAACAGTGTGAGTAGAATTTTTTGAGAGAGACAAGATTTGGAAATGTTGTGGTTTGTAACTGGCGTAATGCCACTGCTTCCTCCCGCGAGAAGGACGGCGGTGGTGCGGCGTGGGTGCGACGAATGCGTGTATAATGACGGAGTATGTCTTTGTAACGGAGCAAGGGATCCCCCCACTCTGAACTAGTCGCCTCACCACGCCGAGTCGCCCGGAGGGAAATTTCTTGGGCAACCGCATGTGCGCGTTCGTTACCCGGCAGCAAGGTATGACCAGGGGTCCAGAGTAAGTGGACGCGGGAAGATGTGGTTGGTGTATTTTGCAGGATCTGCTTGAAATTTTGGAGCGCCCCTCTCGGGATGCAATGTCCTCATAGGAACGCCCGGCATGCCTGTTGCGACTCCGTCAATATATACGCTTTCTCTGGAACACGGATGGCGTATCGAATTGCAAGAGCAACACCGAGAATTTCTCCGTAAGCGGCATTTGTTCCGCGCATTGCAGCAGAGTCTCTAAGGGATTCGGTGCCATCCAAAACTACCGAGGTATTGCCCTCTTGAGTGCTTGATGTGCTTGAGTGCTTGAGTGCCCGCTGAAATGGGAGATAGTATGTAAGGCGGCTGATCACACATGCCTCCGCCAAGCGCAGCAGGTCCTCTTACCGAAGGCCCGAGCGCCTGTTGGGGACCCTCCGGATCATGGCCAGAATTTGCTCAATCTGTCTGGATAGAAGGGACACAGTGTAGTTTGACCTGCCATCCGCTCGGACGTGTAAGCCGTGGATACGAGCACGATTAACCTGTGGTATCGGTGTGCCATCCACGTGCACAGTGATAGGGGGAGTAGAGGAACGGCTCCGGGCGCGAATGATTATGAGCTCCGACTTTTCCGGAGCATATCTTAAGCCGCATTTTCTCGCGTACTCGGAAACTGTATCGACTGCTTGCTGCAGTCGGTCCTGTATGGCTCTGTCAGAACCCCGTGTAGACCAGATAGTAATGTTGTCCGCATAAATAGCGTGGGCGACATCTGGTCGAGTAGCCGGGGGAGCCCTGCGAGCGCGATATTGAATAGAGTAGGCGAAAGAACTGAGCCCTGGGGTGTCCCACGTCCTACAAGGCGAATCGTACCGGATGGATGCGGTCCCATTCCTACGATGGCTATGCGATCTCGAAGCAATGCACGGATATAGTTGTACTTACGAATTCCACAGTGTGAATGAGCAACATTGCAGTGGATGAGGTCATGTTCAACATTATCGAATGCCCCTTTTAGGTCTAAGGCGATGAGTACTCTCGTTTGGGTGGACGACGGAGGTACTACGACTTCCTCCCGCAATTGTAAAAGCACATCCTTGGCAGACAGATGAGCCCGATATCGGAATTGAGAGTTAGCAAAGAATGATTTTTCTTCGAGGAAGGGCTGCAGACGCCGCAAGAGTACACGCTCCATGAGCTTACCAGTGCAGAACGTTAGGGAGATGGGTCGTAAGTTTTCAACCTTAACAGGTTTGCCCGGTTTGGGGATGAGTGTGATGTCGGCGTGTCTCCATGCTTGGGGAAGCATGCCCTTGCGCCAGCAGTCATTGATGATATGGGTGAGGTGATTAATATCTGCGTCACTGAGGTTACGAAGGGTGGCGAAACGGATGTGGTCGGCTTCCGGTGCCGTGTTGCGGCGTAGGTCTTCTAGGACCACACGCACCTCGTCATATGTGATGTCTGCATCGAGCAATTAGTTCGCCTCGCCTACATAAGGATAGTGAGGGTACTGCGGCGGCGGGCCTGTGGGTATGAAGTGCTTCTCTAGCTCTCTGAGAAGTGTCGAGACATTGTCCCTGTACTAGTGCATTAGAATGTGCAGCTGTTGAAATGTTTTTTTCCTTTGCTGTGGTGGGATTTGTGAGTTAGCGTCGAATCGACCACGTTTTTGCTGTGCTCAATGCGCCTGAGAGGTGATCGCAAAATCCTCGCCAGTTATTCCTCGTAAGGATCTCTGCATACTCCTGAGATTCCCGTGTAATTTGATCTATACGTTTCCTAAGTTTGTGGTTGAGGCGTTGTCGTTTCCATTGTCGTGTCAACCCTCTGCGGGCGCTCCAAAGATGAAGTAAATGCTGGTCTATGTCTGGTGTCTCGGTTGGGATGCGCAGTGTGCTCGTGGTGGCCTCTATCTCTTGTGCGAGAGAGTCAAACCAGCGTTCGTACCCTTGGCGTTCAGGTGGGTCCTGGCGACGTTCCCTGAATTTCGCCCAATCCGTTATACGCACATTTCGCTCGGGTCTGCGCGCACCCCGTAATGTCAAGGTGGTCGCCACAATGTAGTGGCCATTACCAAGGTGCTCCTCTAAAGGCCCGTGCGCAACGACTGGGCTAGTATTGCGCACGAAGGTAAGGTCAGGGCAGGTGTCACGAGATACGTTGTTGCCAATCCGAGTGGGGTGCTCTGGGTCGGTAAGGAGTGTGTATCTCATGTTACAGATGGCATTCCATAAGCGGGTGCCTTTAACCTGCGATTTAACGTAACCCCATGCAGTATGCGGAGCGTTAAAGTCGCCGGCTACCACACAAACCCGTCCAAACCTACCAAATTCTGTTAGTAGGTGCTCAAAACAGTGCGTTCGCGAACGGGGGGACTGTATGCATTGAGTATAAACAGACTCTCTCTGTGTTTACCTTGCCTAATTATTTCCAATATTTGGTGAGGAATGTCAATGTTAGTGGTATGCATGCGACATGTATCATGTCGTTAACTAAGGCACCCACAAGAGGAGCGACACCCGAGAGCTTGATGTAGCCGGATAAAGAAGGGGTGCAATTGACTTCCTGTAAGAGGATGACTTCGGGAGGGTTCGTGAATGTGGCGATATACTGTTGTAGGGAACCTCATTTTCGGCGGAATCCCCTGCAATTCCATTGCCACACCTTTAGTTGCTCCGCGTTACGCGGCGCCATTATCACCGCGAGGGGAAGCAGGCGGTCGTGCATAGGGATGCGGGCGCCGGGTGCCCGCATTTGAAGGTTGCGGCCGAGAGCCTTGGTCGGAAAGCGCGCTTTCGTTGTTACCGCTAAGCTCGGGAACTTGCATGCGTGCGAAAATGCACTCTATACATGATTTAACTTGCTCCGTAATCCCTGTTTGAAGTGTCTCCATTTGGCGTTCTATCCTGTTCAGAGCCGCCTGCATACTAGTGCTCATGTCTTCCACCAGCGCGTCCATTTGTTTTTGCAGGCGCTCACAGCGCGCCTCCATATCACGACGTGTGCGGGCTATTTCTATTAGAGGATCAGGATTTGATAACGAATTGGTAATAGGGGAAGGGGTAGGGAGAGATTTACGGGGCGGAGCGAGCTGTGGGGGCCCCTCCGCCCGACCTACCTCCCGAGGCGCCTCCATTGCTGTTTTCTTCTCCGGTGTCCGTTGCACCCCTGAAAGGACCAGGGTCACCTTAGCTGAGGGGTTGGTCTACAGGGCCTTCTTGTAGGGTTGTTGGGAAGATAGGCAAGGAGGGCGCTTCTCTAGGAGGCGCACCGATGCCTCGCGGGATCGGGGCCGAGACTTGGAGTGGGTCCGGAATTTTCGACGGGATCTCGAATGGGTCTCCGTCCGGTCTTGTCTGGTCTCCTTCGTTGGGGCGCGTGACGTTCGGGTCTCCGCCGCATCTGTGGTAGTGGTCGGGTCGCTGGAGGGTTGGAGTTCACGCTGCTCTTTCTCGAGAGCTTTCCACACCCAAGCTTTGTTCAGTGCCTGCCTAGCACGCCGCGGGCAGTTTGGATCCGCTGCAGGGTGGGTCCCGTCACAGGATCTGCAGTTTGGGGTGCTCAGATGTGATGGGGTGGGGTTGTCAGTCCCGCAGGTCAGGCAAATGACCACGTGCGGCGTAGCACAGTAATCAGCCCAATGGCCGAGCTTATGACGTATCTTGCAGACCAGTTGGTGGGGTCGATGGGGGTAGCAGTGGAGTTCTGCACCATAGAAAGGCACGTAGCGAGGCACTAGTCCTTCAAATGTTACCAACGCAACGTTGGTTTGACCCATCATTCGTGCTTGAAGTATTTGAGTTCCAGGAGCCAAAAGCTCATCCACTATGTTGGAAGACGGTGTACCAGGCAAAAGACCAGGAATAATTCCCTTGCATGAGTTGTCTGGGGCCGTAAAATATGTTGTGATGGGATAGGTCCGCTGACCAAGGTTCAGCTTCCTCACCTTGTACAATGCATCGGCTACGTGTGACTGGGGTGTGCTGATGATTGCCAAGTTCTGCTGAGGTCGCAGTCGGAATATGATGTCCTGACGATCGTTGGTGGTCAAGCCGGCTGCAGTCCATAGAGCACTGGCAATCTCTGGGCGCGTCCACTTATCGAGGTAAAGTCCTCCGTGAGGCCGCAGAATTATCCTTTCGTCGTGCAAAGGAAGTTGAGGAAGGTTCTGATTCCGACTGCGCTTGCGTACGGTAAGCTGAGAGGTGTCAAGAATGCCCAAGATGTTCTCGAAGGGTTGCGTCTTAGCGTGTGTTTGACGGATGCGTCGCTTATGTATGACTGTCTTCCAACAGCCACTTTTGTCGTCGTCAGTTTTGTCGTCGTAAATGTTCTGGGTAGCATTCTCCTCCATCCTTTCCCCGGTCGGAGTGTCTACCTCTCGTTGTTGGGAGGGAAAATTGGCGACAATGGGATCGGCGGCCACTCTCGCGGTATCCACCTCGGGCGTCTTCGTTGTTGTCGAGGAACGCGGGGCGGCGTTCTCCGTCGCCGGTTGCGTCTTCTGCTCGTTGGAAAATGACATTGCGGTAGATAAATGCTCCATCGAAACAGAGCGGTGAATTGGCCGAATGCCCTTTGCACGCCTGTTTAGATTGTGGGCGTCGGAATAGGTGGTCCCTTGGCGCTCTTGGTTCATGGTGTAGAAAACACGCCAAGGCAGCTATGGCGCCGGCAGGGCAGCCGCGTTGGAACTGCTTCAGAGCTGTAGAGGCGCGGGGAGCGGCAAAAAATCCCGAGAAGAAAAAGGCGGTCGGTGGGGAACGGCGAGAAAGCCGCTTACCATATGACTCCCGGCGAAAGCGGCCCGGGCAAGGGCGGGCAAGGGCGGTCGGTGAAGGTCGTGTAGTCTCGGTGGTTGCGGAGCGCGCCAACGACACGTCCGTTCACTTCGGCCGACTGATTGAAACAGTTCACGGTCTCGGCTGCCTGTCTCGGGCAACGAGACCGTGTGCCGCGCAAGGCTGAGACACCGGATGTGAGGAGGGTGCATTGACAGATTTCACTCAAAGGTAAATCCTCAGAGGCGTGACGGGCCGCCAAACAATAGTTCTGAGCCGCGCGTAATAAAGGTGACCTTGGAAGTGGCGTTGTTCTGTGGTTGGAAAGCGCTTATACGACGCCTCCTCTAAGCTACAGCGTAAGCTTCTGCCTGTGATCAGTTAGACATTGTTTCTACATTTCGCGCAGGAAACCTATTGACATCCCGTTTGCCGCCGAACTTGCTACACATGCAATTTAGCATTTGCGGATAAATGCTCATAATCTACAGGAGCACAAACTGAAACCTGCGAAAATGAATATACGTACATATATATGCGGTACATGTATACGTGTATATATATACACATACGTGTATATACGCGGAAACTTTCGCTTCCGAACAAATCGGAAGGCTCCGCCACCGGGTTCTCTGGAACACAGAGTTCATGCCGTTACCCGCGTTTATTATAATAATAACGTGCACGATGCGCTCGTTTCGATCACGAAAATGGGGGTATCTTATTAGGCACATATCGGTAGCGCCTTTCAGAGATTTCTGCAACCCATTTCTTATATGTTACGTGCTCAAAAAACTGGCTGTGGCTTAGCTAAGGTTAACCCCAGGATGCGAAGCATACTAGCCTTTATTTTAACGCGACAGCGTTAAGGAGCTCGTGTCGCAGAAAAGCCGGTGTCGTTGGCCTCGGCTCAGGCGTGCGGCGCTTGCTCAGGCGCGCATTTCGTTGTCGCGCCGAACGCTGCGTCGCTCGACGCTCACCGCGTCCGATGCGGGGCGCGTAGTCGCTGCGCCGTAGCAAAGCCACCTAGAAACAGTCACTGTAGCACGCCGCAACCTTCGCTTCTCATTCCAACGAGCAGCTCTGTCTCCAGGAGGCATCTCACCTCGTAAGCGTCTAGTACAGGCAAGCGCAGCTGCTTATATATACCGCCGCGACGCCGCGAGCGACGGCGCGAGTTGGAACCCCGTTTCTCCTCTGTCGTGACGTCACGGTTTCACGTGGTCAGCCTTGAAGGCGACGCCGCGAGCGACGGCGCGAGTTGGAGCCCCGTTTCTCCTCTGTCGTGACGTCACGGTGTCACGTGGTATTGAAGGCGACACCACCGCGCCCGAGGAGCTGGGTTGAGCTCTAGTAATATGCTTCGCATAAAACCTATAGATGTATACGCGATAGATGTGTTTTCCTGTACGCGATGAGTAACTCAATATAGAACGATTTCCAAATGGTTATGGTCTATTAGCAGAATCTCACCTGCGCAGGCGGCAGTGAACTCTGCTAGGCAAACCCTACCGGCGTACCGACGACTTCTGACAGTTGGACATACGTGCTTGTTATCTACAGGAGCACAAACGGAAACCCACGAAAACGAATATAAGTACAAATGTAGATGAAACAAATCGACACAACTTACATTTTTTTTTCACTTGATGAAAATCTGTACGTGAACTTTGCAACTGTTGTCGTTACGTTATTTTCGCATTGTTTGCGTGATACTGCAAACCTTCTCATCAGTGTTTCCCTTCTTTTCGCGCAACAATTGTTTTTGTGGAGGGAAGGGGGGGGGGGGGGGGCTCTCAGCGTGAGGCATGCTTGAATACATGCATGAGTAGCGGTTTACATGATCATAGCAGGTGGCACGGCACAGTATTTCTCAATTGCTCTAGCATCGTAGTAACAAACGCCTAAACGCTTCTAATTACCAAACTTGTTGTTGATGTGCGATTCGCCCTCGTCTTCCATGCCGTTAGCCTCAGACTTCTAATATTTTACTCATAGTTTCAATTCAGCACTAAGTCGATGCGACGGTAGTGTCTGTGCTCACGATTTTGCCCACGCTATGACGTATGGTGTCAAGGAACATGTGCGTACGATGGACGGCAAATCCTGTCTATGACATGAAGCGGGACGTCAAATACGCAGACATATAAAAAGGAAATAGCGAATAATATCATGTACCATCGTTGATGCAAAAATAATGCTGTGGACTTCTCGACCAAAAGCGATGCTACGAAATACATCTGACGAACAGACGGAATTTTCGCATCAGGACACACACACACACACACACACACACACACACACACACACGTATATATATATATATATATATATATATATATATATATATATATATATATATATATATATATATATATATATATATATATATATATATATATATAGCCTCTCTGATGCTTCTCATTAGAGAGCCTCATAAAGAACTCTTATAAAGACCCTGTACATTTTTGTTTTGCATGCGCAAAGGCAGAACAGACAGCAGACCATCCTCGTCGTCGTTTTATGTTCTAAAACCCTGACTAACATCAGTCTATCTCTTCCTTTTCTCCCCTAAGCATGCTTTCATAGGCGTTTCATAGACACGGAAGCCTTGTCACAATTATCCTTGCTCACGCACCTCTTCCTTTTAGGTATGTATCATCCCGACTAGACGGGCTTCCTTCACATTCTTAACTTCAATGTATCCATCCTTCCAGGGCTACCATATGGAGCAGAAACTTGGACGCTAACCCTGAAAGTTCAGAACAAGTAGAGGAACCCTCAGACAAGCGATGAAACCAAGAATGTAAGGCCTAAGGTTAAGAGACAGGAAAAGAGAGGTGTGGATCAGAGGTTAAACTGGGGTAGTGGTGGTGGAAATTAACAGGAAAACTTGGAGCTGGGCAGGCCAGGTAATTTGTGGGGCAAATAAGTGGTGGTCCATGATAAATACAGAGTAGGTGCTAGGAGAAAAGACGCGCTGTGCAAGAGGGCCTAAACTTAGGTGGGGACATGAAATAAGGAAATCTGCACGCATAACTTGGAATCATCTAGTGCAGGTCAGGGGTAAATATAAAACGCTAGGAGAGGCCTTCGTGTTTTACTGAACAGAAAAGTGGGTTCATGACATTTTACAACATCCAAAACTGGTCCGCAATTTTAACGGACAGTTACTCTGGAGCAGCCGTTCACTTGGTACTGCCAGGCCGCATTCGCAAGTTTACAAAGCGGCGTCGGGTGCCGCTTGGATACCACCACTCATACCTAGGCACCGTACTATATGTGCAGTGACTGCTCTGAAACAAGTGTTTTGGTGTCGCAAGATCGACGACTGGAACCGATTTGATCCAAAACCAGCTGTAATGTTAAGCCACTATTTCCCTCGTGTACTGTGTTGCGGAATACTCTGACGAGCACTTGAGCATTGGGATGGTGTTGACTGATTAGC
The DNA here is from genome assembly GCF_038994185.2 of Dermacentor albipictus. Classification (NCBI taxonomy): domain Eukaryota; kingdom Metazoa; phylum Arthropoda; class Arachnida; order Ixodida; family Ixodidae; genus Dermacentor; species Dermacentor albipictus. Next base: position 26,493,536 of record NC_091822.1, on the reverse strand, counting down.
TTTGACTTCTATGAGGTGCCACTTGGCTGTGATAGCGTAGTAAGGGGCTCCAGGCCCTGACGTCACCAACCTATCATTTATTACCAGCCTCCAAAATTGACGTGGGCGCAGCTTTGTGGATTTCACCTCTCGGATTGCGGCCGCCTGAACCTGCAAAACAAACTGTTGATAACGTGCGAGGCATCATCGAGATTTATCATCTGAGGAGTGCGCGGCATTAGAACCGCACTTGTAACCGTGTGCAGCGCAATCACATATCATACCGTTGAACGCACGAGTGCTGGGCCCGCTCGCCTTGAGCCTATAGAACTATATATTATGCAGCTCCTTTTTTTTTAATTTCCTTAATTAGTACCGAAATATAGACAGTTAGTCGCTCTGTAATGCGGCAGTGGTGATGTATACAGGAGGGGGGGGGGGGGTTAGCCTGTCAAACATGGTCGGCAATTGCTTCAAGGGAGCCTCCCTTTATGGGTCAAATGGGTCATGACGGTATCATCAGTCCTGTGTCTGGTACAAATGTCCAAATGGCGTAGCACGTCCACTCCAATTCTTTACACGGAGCGCGGTAAACTGGCAATGACGGTTGTGCTTATTGGCGCTGTAGCAGATATCCGGAAAAGGAAGCTGCCCAATTGGGGTGCGAAGTGATTTGCCCCAAGAATATAGCCTCAACTGCGCGTGCATCATATGCCATCATGCTACTAGCTGACCACACTTCTTTCATTTCGTGTCGTTTATTGCGAGCTTTGCTTCTTTTCACTCTCACACGATGCCGTACGTTAATTGCGCTGGCACTTAAGCTGCACCCTTATTTCAGTTATTACATTGGCTATTATATTGCGTACGAGCAACGCAGCTTAGTGAATTCCGCCTCTGCTCACCTTGCGAATGAAAAATGACATCGTTTGTTTCAGTGGTGTTTAACTTCTTATCGGTTGTCGAGCCGTTTGTCTTCATAAGGCATCATTTCCTGTCTTAAAAAAATTTAATGATGCAAAAAAGAAAGAAATTTCCTCGTATATTCCGCACAAACAATAATGTTACGATCAGAAGCAATAAATACAATATAGTTTATATATAAACGAAACGCTCAAGACCCGAGAATGCTTGTCATAACCCTGAAATGACTGGCTGTCACTTGGACACCAGCTTACTAATTAAAGCATACTGATGACTGTAATTTATGTAATTTACGTAATTACGATGGAGCCTACGGATAGCGCAGTGGTTTACATCTTAAACATGATGACATGGCATCTAAGCAAACGCTTGATCAAAATCTGCAAGAATTTCCATCAACATATTCTGTTGCTTGTAATTTATGTGTAATGTGTTCCGTTCCCTTTAGCAGAACAAGCTCTGCTGACCTATCTTCTCTGAAACCACGCTCTGATTTAGCGAGAACATTTTTCAGGCAATTTGTTTCATACAAAAGTAAGAAAGATGGTTAAATAGATCTTCGAGGCCATTAGAAAATACAGGAAGACTCGACACTAGTTGATAGTTTGAAGTGTTTTGCTCATATCCCGTGATGTACAACGTTATAACACGTGTCACTTGCATTTTCGAAGGAAAAGTGCCAACTGAAATGCAAAGGTTGAATGCGTGCATTGTTACCTTATTAAAGCGAATCTTCCTTCCCGGACACACCTGCGCGCCTCTCTTGACTGCAGCAGCTGCTGTCAACGTCGAAAAGATCGATGTTAATGATGTGTTGGCATCCCCTTTGAAACAGGGCGATGACAAATATTCACCTAGCCTACTTGATTTGTTCAGGTATGCTAAGCATGTTTTTAATTCTATCATATTCGCATACATTTGAATTCTTCTTTTCTTCCTGAAACCTCCTCTATCTTGTATAGCGTTATTGCTGATCGAGGGTGGTCGAACAGAGGATGCATGACTCAGGCTAGAGCAAATGTTTCGACAAGGGGACTTGTCAGGTTGAACAAGGAAAGTCTCAGGCTGGATTCATTTGGTTTCCATGTAGTGATATCGGCTCCAGTTTGAGATGTACTTCGTTGCACAACTATTGATGACTAATGTCGCCATATTTGTTTACCCTCGTCTTAATTACCCGATTGCTGCACACGGAAACTGCATTTCCTTTAAAACATAGTAATGACGTCGAGGGCTTTGTGCCTGGCTGCGTCTCCAAGTACAATTTTTTTTTATAAATGAAAGACTTGGTACCTTTAGTTAGAATTTAATGGAAAAGGACGCACGAACTCGGCCAACAAGTAAGCAAGAAAGAGGGTGAAACAAACAGGGTAAATGGATGTGGAGTCCCATTTATTTTTTTCACACCAAGCTTGCGATCAGAAGGACTTCTTAAAATTGAGAAATAAAATGGCCACTTGGGGCGCTATAACGTAAAAGTATTGCAAACTTTTCTATTCGAATTCTGCAATCAGCCATCCGCGATTGCTCAAAAACTTTTTTACCCGCTCCCACTTCGCCTGCCTGTCACGCGACGTCATGGAAACCGCGATAGCTCGCCATCAGATATGACGCGTGCGCACTGATTATGCATCACTGGACCGAACAAAGGAAATATAGTTTTTTGATTCGACGCCCTTTCGCCATTAGTCCTCGGCTATTGGTCAAATGTTTTCGGACTGCATCCACTTCACCTGCCTCTCACGTGACCTCACAGAACCATGAATACTCGCCGCGTCGAAGTGACGTGCACGCGTTAAAGATGCATTAACATGCCCAACAAAACTGAATTTTTTTCTGAATAGCCGCAGGCTGCTCCGTTCCGAAAGGAATAAAAGATGGCTGCCACCGATCCCTCAGGCACTGGCTACTCAGACCTGCCGGAGGGGACCTGCCGATTTATTTGCGTACAATAAACATTTTGCGTGGCCGTGTAACGTTTTTGAGCACTTTCGGCACCTTTACGACCTCTCTCTACCAACTCTTCTTTGATGAGGATCCGTCTTAGCTGCAACCTTAACCGGCTGTTGCATGCCGCCGTGATTTTCCACCAGCCACTTCAAGCCAAGTAAGGCATGTGGACCAATCGCAGACGCCGGCGCCACCCTCTTCATCCGGTTATCAATTTTCAGTGCACTGGCTCGGCCTCATCTAATCCCTCTGCACTTGAGCGGGCTCCTTGCCTCTTGTCATCAAATTAGACAAGACAAGCCGCTCAGTGTAGGCAACATTATTCTTTTTTATGCAAACAAAAGTAACCTCATATAAACGAGGAGAGCACTTGATTGGTCTTTTCAGACAACTCTGCGGGTCATCGCCTGGTGTTTGTGTCGATGGTTACGCACATTTTAGGTCAGAAGATTGGAATAATATTATATTGGAATGGGTTTACGTTATTGGGCCCTTGAGTATTCATATTTTGGTGGGAACAGCACCAAGGACACAGAGAAATTAAGAGCTTACAGGCTGCTGGTTGATAATTTGATTTATTTTACGACAGGCGAACAGCTAAGTACTCAAGAACTCTTCCTAAAGCCATAAAACACCTGAGATGCAAGAAGCGGCTACACATAATAATGTGTGTACATAAAGAGATGCACCAGGGCCACTATCTTGTCCGCGTTCGAAAAGCCGACGTTCGGTTTCGCTTCACGCCATTGGCCTAGATTGGGTCAGGCCACGATGCCGGCGCTGGTCATCGGTTTGCAAGCAAGTATAAGTTAAACAACAGAGGCGTCATCGGAGATTGTTGTTCGAAACGCGCATGCTGCTTTCCTTCAATTTCACCTCACGCGTCTTACCTAGGCCGCGCCCACGTCGTCAGCCCGCCTTGGCCAATCGCGTGAGGCAAACTGAACACAAGCTGAACGCGCATTTCAAACAATAATCTGCGATCGCGTCCCAGGTGCTACACAAAAACATTATTCCTTCACTTGGGTAATTCAATGGGCTTTGATTATTAATTAGAAAGTTTCGCTGCAGCAGGACAATGCGCGCCCAATGCGCGCCCAAGATACCCGCACACCAGCAACGAACAGAGCAGGTGAAACAAAAAAAGAAATTCTAACATGTGCTCAATCTCTTCATGAAACGTGATAATTGATAATTATGCCTACCCTGTCAACTGCGCACAACAGGCACAAGTGGCATAAAACTTTAGAGAAGTTGAATCGCACAGCGGCGTGATTATCCAGGAAGTTTCATTGTCCGGCCCAACCCGCCGTGGTTGCTCAGTGGCTATGGTGTTGGGTTGCTGAGCACGAGGTCGCGGGATCGAATCCCCGCCAAGGTGGCCGAATTTCAATGCGGGCGAAATGCGAAAACACCTGTGTACTTAGACTTCGGTGCATGTTAAAGAACCGGAGGCAGTCGAAATTTCCGGAGTCCTCCACTACGGCGTGCCTCATAATCAGAAAGTGGTTTTGGCACGTAAAACCCCATAATTAAGGCAGAGACATGCAGGACACAAACGCCTACTCTTAAATCTAGCTTTAATAAGATAGAATATATATAGCACGTGGTGACATGAAGTGACGTCATTCATTCCAGAACACATTCTTGAGGCAATCTAACCGAGAATGACTGATAGGTTTGTCCTTTTTGTAGCGAACCTGCAAAAGCGTAATTGTCTTACGTACTCTCTGGTCATAATTTCTGGCTATAACGACCCAGTTGAAAAAGACAACAGGAATTCTTGTCGCAACTACAGAAATTTCTGTCGCGACTACAGGAATTTCTGTTGTACGACAGAAATTCCTAATGTTGCTGTAGTTGCGACAGACATTTCTGACGTTACGACAGAAATTCGGATGTCGCAGCAGAAACATTCTGTCGCGAGCACCAAGAGTTCTGAAGTCGCAACAGAAACGTTCTGTCACGTTAACAAGAGTTTTGAAGTCGTTACAACAGCTTTCTATCGTGACAGCGATTCTGACGTTACGAGAGAAATTTTGTCGTCACAATAGAAAGATTCTGTCACGACGACGAAGAGTTCTGAAGTCGCAACAGAAACTTTCGGTCATGACAACAAGAGATCTGTAGTCACAACAGCTTTCTATCGTGACAGCGATTCTGACGTTACGAGAGAAATTGTGTCGTCACAATAGAAAGATTCTGTCACGACGACGAAGAGTTCTGAAGTCGCAACAGAAACTTTCGGTCATGACAACAAGAGATCTGTAGTCACAACAGCTTTCTATCGTGACAGCGATTCTGATGTTACGACAGAAATTCTGTCGTCGCAACCGAAAGATTCTGTCACTGTCGCGACGACGAAGAGTTCTGAAGTCGTAACAGAAACGTTCTGTTGTGGCAACAATTCTGTAGTCACAACAACTTTCTATCGTGACAGGGACTTTGACGTTACGACAGCAATTCTGACGTCGCAACAGAAACACTCGGTCGTGATGGCCAAGAGTTCTGTAGTCGCCACAGAAGTGTTCTGTCGCGACCACAAGAGTGTATGAAGTCGCAACAACAACTTTTTATCGCAGCAGCGATTCTGACGTCGCAACAGGAACTCTCTGTCGGGACTATACAAAAATGTTCTACTTTCTGTCGCTGCGACATAAGTTCTGACGCCTCGACAGAAGCGCTTTCCGTCGCGACGCTTTAAAATTGTATGTCCATTTCGCATAGGTGGTGCACACTGCACTTTTCCCTTGCACTATATTCAATCGTGCTTCTCTGAAGCCGGCAATGCTGATAGCACCGATACCGGATTAAAGTCGACGTGGCCAATTGTTATGATTGTGGCTTACAACGAGGCACTAGAAATGCCATACCGGCCTCATCAAAATCATACCATCTGCGGGAATGGCTGCGCATCCGCTTTACTTCATTTGCTAATATGTGGCACACAGGCCTGTATACTTACATATGCCGTTACACTGACACATTAGTTAATTTCCCAGAAATATTGCATAAGCTTTTGCGAAGCGAAAGGAAGTATTGGGTTGTTCCTAAAAGTTGCGTGAAAAGCTGTCCCGCTCCTGTCTCGTTATTCTGGTACAGCGCTGCCGTGAGAAGCCAGTATGCTGTCAGAAAGAACTCATCCACGAATGTTCATGTAGCTATTTTGCATTGAACACACGATTTATATGCGCGCTCGAAAGTGTAAAGAACGAGAGACAACTGCCGAAATTAGCAGTAACACCCCTAACAGTCACCGTTGTCTATTTCCGAATTTCTTATTTAATATGGATATCGTACATCGAAATTGATGTTCTAGCACTCCGCGATGCACGTGTCGATGGCAAAAACACTTTTTATCTTCTAGAGATGTGGCAGTTGACGCGGTGGAGTGATAGCGGAACTTGACTCGTAAAATGCAAATGTAAACATCAGCGCATCGTACTATTGACATGGCCAAAACGCACACTGAAAGACATGTTGGGAGTGGTGCAGTGTCAAATGCGTTAAAAGTTTTTGTGCTGTAAGCGGCAGCGCGGTTAACTGGAGTAAGTGCCTGGGATTCTGGCACGGGGATTGGCATGGGGCCCCAGACACTTTTGCCAACATGAGTTTCGTTACGACTCCGGTGAAATACATGGGTGTTCCCCTTCAGTGCTACAAAGATAGTGAGTCGTACTGGAGGAGTGAAGTGGATAACCTTCGGGACAGGGTAAACAAATGGAATGGCTGGAATTGGTTTATGTTTTCCAGAGCCACAATTTGCAACATATTTTTAGTGAGCAAACTTTGGTACATCCTCCAAGTCTTGCATTGCTCACGGGTAAACATCCAAAAAATTCACCGGCTGTTCGCAGTCTTTGTGTGGGCATCGTCTTGGGAGAGATCAAGTCGCACCAATTTGTTTCTTCGAGTTCGAAATGGAGGACTTGGATTGTCGCATTTGTTTTTGAGACAGGTAGTCAATCGCTTTTTTTTCTTCAGGGACGCAAAAAACCGGTTTTTATTCACTGTCTGCCAAACTTCGCCTGGGCAAACACTTGCCCGAAATGGTTGTCTCAGCGGGCAGTTTGCCAGGGGGTCTTTATGGTTTTCTACGTGAAGTTATGGCTTCATGCAGGTTTTTGTCAGGGCGTTTTTTGCTTCAATATTTGAGTGACGTCAACCGGAAAAAACTGTACAGGGACCTGTGTGATGTTGTTCTTCCCGTGCCTTTATATCGGTCTCTCTACAGAGCTAGCCATGGGCACAATGTTCTGAAGCGCGTTAAGGTGATGCTAGTACCGTCAGGCGCTAAGACGTTCTTTTTTAAATTGCACTCCGAAACGCTGACTGTCAAACCGTGGCTGGCTGAAAGAGGTTTCTTTGTACCTTGGGGCACTCATTGTACAGTTTGCAGGCAGGAGGAGACAATTGAACATGTTTTTCTGCATTGTTGGGATGCCGTTTTCCTCTGGGATGTGCTCCAACGCACAATCAAAGAAGATTTCCCCCTAGATGCGTATGGGATTCGCTACTTGCCAATAGAAAGTGATGATGGTACCCCATTCGATGTGATCATGTTTATGTCCCTGCATAGGATTTGGAAATGTAGGATGGCGGTAAGGCACACCGATCTCCATGCAAGAGCGGCTCGTCAGTATTTCAAAGAAAGCATACGGAACTTTGTAGATGGACAAAAGTTGCTGGAGTGCATCCCAGAGTGGTTGCCACGAGTGGAGTTATTATTGGCGGTAAGGGAATTTTAGCACAAGCGCAGCCGCACAAGTTCTGCGGTCGTTTTTAACATATTGTGAGTGTGCCTTTTGATTATTTGTGAATGTGTATTTTTTATCCGGGCCAATGACCGGCAATAAAGAAAAAAAAAGGAGTGGTGCAGTGGTAACATGCCCGGCTCGGAATCGTGAAGTCGCAAGTTCGAGTCCTTGGCGGGGGCGTTTTTCTTTTTTTTCTTTTATATTTTTTGGTACTAACAAATTTACATAGCCTTAGGGAGGTCTCTGTCAATTTTTAATTAAATATTGATCAAGAACTACAGAACTTTCTACTGCAGGACGTCACACTACAGACAACAGAACTACAGACCACAGTACTACAGACAACAGAACTACAGAAACAACGTCCCACAATACGACAGACTGAAATTTCCTGTTGTGTTTTTCAACTAGGGAAGTTTGGTAGAACACAGGAATGGATCTACATTTTTTTGCAGTGAGTTAAAATGAGAGGACGAGAGTTGTTGCGCACAAACAGCGCCATTAGCTCCTACATTAGTTTAATACAACGTCTGTGTACGCAATGTAGGCACAACCAGATGGCAATGACAGACAGCACGCAACGTCCATTAGACATTACACGGCCTGTGAATGGTGCCACAGGTAACAAGCAAATGAGTTTGGTTTCCTGGATTTACTCTATTTTATCACGTCAGAGCAAATCTCTCTTCACATGCTTAATACAGAAAATAAATTATAGCCCATAGGGACTAGCTCGCTATTACCCATGAGAATCACAAAAGCGTACGAAACAACTGCGACCATAAGTTGATTCATCTCATTTAGTTATTTGAGGCAATTTTTTCGCAGGCGCTTATTAGGAGGCGCTTGTCCTGTAACAATAAAAGGCAGAAGCCAAAAAATGAAAAAGTTTGGTTGTGGCTTGCAGCATAACATGTATCCGGCGAACTAGGCCACATGTGTTGTGTACATCATGCGATCATAATTTTGTGCCTATGCCCGACAGATGAGACGCTGTATTAATGCACGATTTAGGGAGCATCAGTAAGCTGTGTGGAACTATCTTCCCTCACACATCGTGACACATGGCAAGAAATGTGGCTGCACTCTTGCATTCCACAAATATCGCATAGTAGCCAGATATTACGACCAGACAAAATAAAGATGAATGTGGGTTGCGACATTTAATAAGAATGTGAAATGCATCAGTCATTCATCAATTGCACTGCAGAAAAAATTTATTTTAACAGAAAAGATGTCATCATATGTCACAGCGTGTTGTTATATATGGCCTGTTTCCTCATTTTAAAGCTTGAGGTGAGAGCTGGTGCTTCTCTCATACGTGCACATATCTTTCTTGGTTCACTTCTATGGTGCCATTACACCAAAATTGGTATAGCCAAATGTCCACGGCTCGCAAAGCCTTGCAAACATCAGCCTATCTGGTAAGACATGCTTTTATACATATGCTTTTCTAAAATGAAAGAACAGAAAAGCTGCCAAGCCAAGACGCTAGCAAGAATCAAAAGCATTAAAATAATCCACCGCAATGCTTAACTTTTTCACATACTTTTCTTACACATATATGGGTAAGCCAACTGTAATATTGCAGTTGATATAATTGCACCGAATAAGTTGTTAAGATTGTGCAAATATGGTAACACAACTAAGCACAGTCTTACATACAATAGGAAGCAGCAGTCTCAGTTTTCTCCTTTTAACGCACGTTATTTTAATTTCCTTGGCATGAAGAAAAGCACATGTAGACGAGAGAAGTGTCAGATTTTAATGAGAGCCTTTCAGGATCGGGCAACACTACAATGTGACCATTAGGGTACATACTTCGAAAGCAGTTCAGACTCCGGCATGAATTTCACAAGTACCACGCGTTAACAAAAACAGCAGCCATTAACCCAGAAAGTAATCGGACCCTACAGAATAACAACAGTAAAAGAGAAATGTGCCAGTGCAGCATCTCTTTTCTGAACTTACAAGAAAATGGCATGCTTGTTTGCGACACTGTGGGCATGGTACTCTATAGTCTGTGATCACCCCCTGCCTCATTACGTGGTTTCATGCTTCTGAGAAAGCACTTTTGCCTATTTAATTGTTTGTCTGTGGCAAAGCCAAATCAATTGTCAGTCAGTGCTGATTGCACCAAGCCATTTTTCTAAGTGGACTCGTTTTCTGTTAATAGCACTGCTCTCACCTGCTCAAAACTAAGAATCACTAAAGGATGCGTTCTATGTGAACCGACATGCGAGAATATGTCGGTTCTGCAGCTGAAATAGGTTAACTATAAGAAAAACAGTGACATCTTTGGATGGACTTCGTTTACATAACCTATTTGTTTATTTGGGCACACAGCTAGCCTGATCATGTGTGCTAAAACAAGAAAACAAATTCAACAATTTACAGGCTTAAAATGGTTGGTGCTCTATAGACTTTAGCACACACACAGGACAAAAGTTCCAGATGACATTATTGATCGCACGTGCCCATCATATATCTACAAAAACCTAAAGAAAAGTAAACAAAGGAGAACGTTCATCTCCAAAGAAAAAGAACAAGGAAAAACAAAGAAAACATTTTCAGTAGCTAAGTCGCAAACAAGATCCAAAAGAGAGCCATACTTTTCCAAGCACGCAGGTTTAGTTATATTGCTCAGTCCCTGGATTTCACAACTGCTTGTTCGACAGAGAAGCCAAGGGGACATTTACGCATCTTTATATTGCACGTGCCATTCTGCTCCCTCCAAAGTCCTTCCTTAGTGGTTTACTATTTAGTACCTGATTTGCTTGTACTGGTATTGCAATCGGCGGCATATATTCTGTGTAATGTAAGCATACAAAGCAGGGATGAAGTTATCATTGGCCACCATGAAACCATGTGAAGTTGGAAGAATGTTCCAGTCTCTTTGGGTCCATGAAAAAAACACAACGTAAGGCATCGCATATAAGAGAAAATTAATAGATTTTCTTACTCTGATTTCTTTCTTGTCTGATATTATTATAGCCTAATATGAATTTCTTTATCTATACATGTTTTGTATAGTGTATGCTGCGAAATAATGTTAATTTAAGCCATTTTCTTCAGTCTGTCAAACCTGGCCGTTGCAGCTTACTCTTATTCTCAGTAATACAAAGCCTTTTAGTATGATTTCCCACTTCAATGCAAACTGCCATATTTTGACATTTTTCAAGCATGCCTGCTAAATCATTAGTACGGGGATCCTAGGAAACACATGCTTAATCGAGTGCTGAATGTACATAGCAAAATGCAGCTGTTCTTTGGGGTTTTCGGGTAGCGGACAAAATGTATATGGGTGGACACACGGCGGCTACTACACCAACAACACTGCCCAACGAAAATTAAGTTTATTCCTACATGAGTGGGAATGGCGGAGGGGAGCGTACGACAGTCAGCATTTTCTGGAAGTAAGCACAGTTGAGCCTTTACATAACGAAGTCAGTAAAATGGGCAGTTTGCTTTGTTGTACGCAATTTCCACTTTATTCAAATCAGTAAATCAGCAATGGATTGTTTTCACTTAGAAGGGGCCGCAATCAGAAAAAGCGAATTTCAAGGAATTTTTAAATTTGAGAGTCGGTGACGAAGGGTATTGTTTCATGCCGTGTCAGCGATACCTCGACATAGGCAGTATGAAGCAAACCCAGCAACGCAGCCACTCACCGGTACTGCCACACATAATGGGATGATGCTGTTATGAAAAGTGCCGGCATTGGGGGCGAATACTCCATTTGCCTCTCGTTTTGATACATCTCTGGAACTTTAGGTAATGCAACTTCCAGTGAAGCATCTCTGAAACTTTTGATTATGCAACCTGCAGATTTGAGCATTCAGGAAGACAATGCACATATTACCACGCCATGTGAGCATGTCGACTCGTTGCACACGGTGCAGATTGCTTCTAGAACAGGGTGCGCTGGCTTCATATGTGCTCATCTGTGCCGGCAGCCATGTGCAGTAACAGCTGCGCTAAAAGAGTAGAAACGCACACCAACTGCCCCAAACTGGGCGCCTCTGAAGCACACTTTGGTAGCTAATTCTGTCATATTTTTTTTGTTTCTCTTCCAGGCAGTTCAATCATTTCCGTTATTACTGTTGTACATAAGATATAAAAAGCGTTGAACATTTTATTATTTTTCACCTCTCAGTCGAAATATCGTACAAATGCATAAGCAGCAGTTTTCGCCTTGTTGCACCTGAGATTTTTTTTTTCATGCTTGGGAGCAAGGCATGCGTTTAAAGAAAAAGCTTGCTTGCAACGTGCGAAGGAATTGTGTAACCTCACATAAAGGGTTACTGAAATGAAAATAAAGTCGCGACTTCCTTGAGACTTACTTTCTCTAACGCACTGAAAGGGAAAATGACCTTTTAGAAAACTGATTACAAAAAAAGCCGCAGCATACTAAGCTACGGACTGTATCAAGCTGAGAAGACTTTCTAAGAACGCTATAGTGCTCCCTGCGGTGAATGTGCAGGCACAGACGTGTTACCGCTATGAGACTGCGCCTGCACGATAAACAAATGTGGTAGACAACGTTATATACATGCAGATGGAAGAATGTTTACTCAGTGCTCGCTGGCACCCTGTATCTGTATTGCCCTCATGGAGATATTGTGGTGCCCATCTGCTGAAATATTTCCTTGGTATAGAAAACAACATTGTGTTATACCGGCTGCTAAGTGTTTAATCTCCAGTAATAAGTCATCTCCAAGTGCTGTCCTACTTTAAGCGTGACATGTGGACATCTTGGTTGCAAAACAACCTAGTCTGATGTGTAAGGACATCAAAGCCATTAAGCGGAGAAACCTGACGCGTTTATATTGGTTGTTCAGTTCGCATTATCTTTAACAAAAGTACCTATAGGCATTTTGTTGCAATAACGGGGCTGTTCACAGCATACGTCGCGAGAGCGCTGTCTGCCAGTTTGGGATGAATTATTGCTAAAGGATGAATAATTACCGGTGTATTATATATTCGGAACTTGAACAGCTCATATTTTAGAGCGCAGCTCTTTGGCGTCCGTTCCTGGGTTTCGCGTCGTCGTCGTCGTCGTCGTCGGCGTTGTCGGCGTTGTCGTCGGCCTCGTAACCAGCTCGCCGACGGATCTGCTGCTCCGCCGCCGCGCATGCGCGCTGTCGGCTCTCCGGGCGAGGGAGGATGATGGAAGGGAGGAGGAGAGACTGTGGAGGAGGGCTGGCTACACAAATGGCTCTTTGGCGTCCGTTCCTGGGTTTCGCGTCGTAGCTCGCCGACGAATCTGCTCCGCCGCCGCGCATGCGCGCTGTCGGCTCTCCGGGCGAGGGAGGATGATGGAAGGGAGGAGGAGAGACTGTGGAGGAGGGCTGGCTACACAAATAGCTCTTTGGCGTCCGTTCCTGGGTTTCGCGTCGTCGTCGGCGTTATCGTCGGCCTCGTAACCAGCTCCGCCCCCTTTCATCCCCCCAGCGCTAGCAGCGACCGACTGATACCGCTTTCGTGAGTCGGCTACCGCACTCACGAAAGACGTCGTGCACTTCCTGCAACTCGCATTAACCGTCCATCGATCCACACCGATGTTAGTAGTGGGGGACTTTAATGTTGACATAAAGACAAACAGCAATTTCCTAACACTTATGCGGGAGAACATCCCGTTCCTCTCGCTCGTAACGCATCCCACGGCTGTGACAACCTCGCGAGGCACTTGTATAGATCTCGTCTTTGAGAATCAAGCATTGGTGTACCAAGTCAAACATATATCAGTCTATTTCTCCGACCACAAAGCTTCCTTCATGACTGTCAAGAACTGTTAGTGGAGTCTTTGTTAAAGGAATACGTGTGAAAAATAAAAAAAAAATTCTGTGATAGCGCATACATGTGTTGCTCGATTTCTTTGCCTCAATCTATCGAAAAGGTGAAACAGCTTATTTGCTGCGCTCAAATTTCGCATTAGGAAGTAACGTAATCGTCGGTAATTTTTTGTCTCCTCAATCTACACTGCTGCCGCGCTTATCCTAGTATTCTTTGCAAGGTGTTTTGACGGATTTCATACCAAGCGATCACCCCACAAGGCCTGTTTGCTTCCCTATAACGTAAAACTCTTCCAATATGTTTCTATTCCAATTTCCTGATGTCAAATTTGCGTAACCGCCGACGCAAGCACCGGGCGGTCACCCGCAGGGTTGTCTGAACAGACCAATCAAACGCTCTCCTCGTTCATAGGAGGTCACTTTTGTTTGCTTGAAAAACGAATAACATTGCCTACACTGAGCGGCTTGTCGTATCTAATTGGCTGACAAGAGGCGAGGAGAACGCTCAAGTGGAGAGGGATTAGCTGGAGCAGAGCCAGCGCACAGAAAATCGATAACCGGATGAAGAGGGTGGCGCCGGCGTCTGCGATTGGTCGGCTTTGCCTTACTTAGCTTGTGGTGGCTGGTCGAAAACCACGGCGGCATGCAACGGAAGCTGAAGATTGATGCTAAAACTGAACCTCAGCAAAGAAAAGTTGGCAGAATGAGGCGGTAAACGTGCCGAAAGGGCTCGAAAACGTTATACGGCCACGCAACAAGATTTATACGCAAATACAGCCATGCTCTCCGGCAGGTGCGAGTAGCCAGCGTCTCAGCGATCGGTGGCAGCCATCTTTTATTCCTTTCGGAGCGGCGCAGCCTGGGGCTATTCCGAAGAAAATTCAGTTTTGTTCGGCATAATAATGCATATTTATCGCGTACACGTCACTTTGACGCGGTGAGTTTGTGCGGTTTTGTGACGTCGCGTGACAGGCTGGTGAAGTGAGTGCAGCCCGAAAACTTTTTACCAGTAGCCGAGGGCTAATGGCGAAAATGGGTCGAATCAGATATAAATGTTTTTCTTTTTTCTGTAAAATCATGCATAATCAGTGCGTACACATTAAAGCAGATAGGGAGGTATCACGGTTTTCGTGACGTCGCGTGACAGATAAGTGAAGTGGGCGTGGTCGAAAAATGTTTTTGACTAATCGTGGAGTGCTCATAGCCGAATTGCAATAAAAAGTTTGGAATAGTTCTACGTTATAGCGCCCCATATTCAGTATTCAGTGGCTGTATCAACTAAGCAGCTAGCGGCGGCTTGAACTTGGGGTACGCATGAGAACTCACATCAGGCTCAGGCGAATTACGTGCGGCACTGCGGACGCAAACTATGCTGTAAGAGAGGGCAACTAGATTGCCGCCTTGGGAATGAAACATTATTTAGCACAACCTTACAATCAAGGCTTCAATTTACGGCACAGTGATAGCAGTCGATCTCTCCAGTGGTTCTCGTCGAGGCCAATACGGATCGCTTTTTCGTCCAGGTGAACGTGTAGAACTACTGTAGTTCGTTCTTGAGCATTACCGCTATGCTCACAATGCATTGAAGAAGAGATTTTCTTACTCAATGATATATATAGTCCTTGAACAAACATAGTTACCAACAAGAGCCATATGTCCACAGAGCTTTCCTTTGCCATGTCTTTTGCTTCTGCCTTGATGTCATAGATGCACTTCAGCTAGGTAAAACAGTGATGGTGTTTGTATACCCACCGAGCCTTCTAGTTTTCCAACCTGAGCATTGCTTTATTATAAGCTGGCATAACTTGGTCTTAGCAGACAGATGCCCTTTAATAAAAAGCTGGTAAACTTCTTTCGAAGTCATTCTAACCTTGTCAATAGCTTGTTGCTGCGTCCATTCCGCCGTGGCCAAGGCAAGTTAACAAATCAAAATAACTTGGCAAGGCTAGCTACTAGGCTACCACTGCCTCTTCAGCAGGCAACAAGTATCTCGTAGCCATCATGGCAGGAGTGGGAAAAACGACGGCGGAAAGCGTGGCAGACAAAATGTTGTTAGTGGAAATTCCACACGTTTATAAGCTATTACACTGCCAGAAAAATAATGTGGCTGCTTAATACAACCAACATGTAGTTGTTTCGTTCAGGAACAAACAGCCAGTTAGTTATGCCGTCCTGTACAAGCAATGCGTACCGAATAAAGCTTGCTGCCTGTGTATGTGGTGTAGTGTAGGGCGGAGAACATTGTACAGATTGGTCGCTACTTCAATAATAGGCGCTTAGAGTATCGCAGCCGCTTTGTTCACAATTTGCTGCCAATTGTATCATATGTGAGTCCGAACTGCTTCTGCAGGGCTCATCAGTTAAGCTCAAGAGGTGAGACAAAGTAACCCAAGGAATAGTTTAAGCCTCCAACACATAAATTGCCACTCTTAAAGGGGCCGTGAACCACTTACTATCGAAGTGGAGAAAGCCACTTGAAGTGAAAATAGGCTATTTCAGAAATACTTTGCCCTGAGAAGTACATCAATGCGCTCAGGAGAAGCGCAGTTACTGGCAACACGGCCTCCGCTGTGCTCCCGTTCCTTCTTCTATGCCTTGCACTGCAAAGGCTATGGCACAGTGGGGCATGTCCACAACGCTCCGCCTTCGAGATTTCACCGTGGCGCGCAGTTCAAGATTTACTTTCCGTGCTAACGTGGGCGCTGTGACTTCCGGTTCTGGTGCCTACAACGCGTTAAACATAAGGCAAACGCGGTTGTCCTCGCCGAGCCACCATAGAATAAAGAAACAACTTTAGAGAAGGGAAACTGTACCTTCCACAGTGGTTCGAAAATAAGAAGCGGCAGCGCATGGAACTTAGCGGGGTCCCGACAGATGGCGCTACTTAAACAGGAAGCGGAAATGTCTTTTTTTGTGCAATATCCAATATGGCCGTTTTATACCGGTGGCTGGCGTACGCTGGGCGCTGGGTACGCGCCTTGCTCGCCTCGCTGGCTTTGCGGCATGCCTTAGCTGCCGCGTTTTAATGGCCATGAGACCAAAGAGCCCCTACTGACGCCCATATAAGCAAGCCACAAGTGAGTGAACAGGACGCGCGACTTTATTGGCAGTATCAAAGCAGTGCATGACTGCTCACTTTCGTCGTCGCACATGGCGATCTGGTAACAAGCGACAATCAGTAGCGCAAGCAAATCGGGCAGTGCACCACCTGTTTGCATCGACAGTCGCCGTAACTTGCATTGCGAAGCAATCGGGTGACGCAAGGCATCTGCTGCCGCAACCAACACAGCGACATGGACTAAACGGCATTTTAGCGCTCCCGCCATTCAACCTGCACATTTCTTTTTGTTTTTTCGGGGGCCGCTAATGTGTAACTCAGAGTTGGTGCCCCACATTCTGAATATGGGCATCAACCATTCTGCAGCCACTTTTGCATGCCTTTCCACCCATGTGGATATCAACTTCGGACCATGTAATAACGTTTGCTAGTCTCCGCTCACGCCACATCACGGCCGATGAAGGTCCACAAGCATAATTTGCTGGCGGCTGCAGCAGGAAATGTCGAATGGGGTGAGCACCAATTACGGTGCATGTAAATTCGGAGTCTTTGTTGCTGTGTGGACTGCAGGAGCATATGGTTACCTCGGGAGACTGTTGCCCGTGCAGCTGACCAAGTCGCCACATCGAAGAAACATAACACGGCGACCATTGTCAAATTAGACTCTGCATTTAATCACCGCATAAGGTTCAGACAATACGCTGTACAGTGGCTAAGATCCACATGACAAGAGTGGGCATTCACGCACTGTAGTGCGTGAATGCCCACTGTTGGTCTTTTACAGCACATTCAGCTGTCCGATTTCATGCACACTGCTTGCCTACATCGCACATGTAACGAGTGACAACCAGCAGCACAAGCAGATTGGACAGTGCCCCACCTGTTTGCACTGACAGTCGCTGTACCTTGCACTGCGAATCGATCGGGTGACGCAGACACCTGCTGCCATAGCCAACACAGCGACATAAACTACCCGGCATCCTAGCGTTACCTCCTTTCCTACATGCACGTTTCTTTTTGCTCTTTCGGTGGCCGCTAATGTGTCGCTCACACTTGGTGCCCCACCTGCTCTCAATATGGTTGTGGTCTGTTTTCTGGGAATCACCATTTCGCAGCCACTTTTACAGGCCTTTCCACCTATGTGGATATCAACTTCATACGCTTCAAACCATGTAATCATGTATGATAGTCCCTGTTCACGCCTAATCATGGCCAAGGAAGGCCACAAGCCCACTTTATCCGTGGCTGCAGCAGTAAAGGAAAAACAGGGAGCACCAATCACAGTACATGTGAACAGGGAGTTTGTGTCACTGTGCGGACTGCAGGAGCAGGTGCTTACCTCGAGAGGCCGTTGGCCAATGCAACTGAACCGGCTGCCACATCCCAGAAATGTAACACGGCAAGCATGACCAAGTGGGACAGCATTGAAAGAAGATTCTGCAATCAAATCACTTCAGCATACTCTAACATAATGCTCAATCTATACATTGGCCCTATACATTGGCTACGATCTACATGACAACAGTGAGCATACATGCACACGGGTTGCTTGCGGCACATTCAACTGTCCGACTGTAGGCATAGTGCTTGCCTTAGTCGCACACAGCAGTCTGGTAACAAGCAACAACCAGCAGCACAAGCAGATTGGACAGTGTGTCCCACGTGTTTGCACCGACAGTCGTCGTTGAATATGAGCAGCTTGAATTGCGAAGTGATCGGGTGACGCAAGCACCTGCTGCCACAGCCAACACAGCGACATGGAGTGCCTGGCATTTTAGCGTCACCGCCTTTCCAATCTGCATGTTTCTTTTTGTTCTTTTGCATGCTACTAATGTGTAAATCACACTTGGTCCCCCACATTCTCTGCATATGGACATGGTCGGTTTTGGGACATCACCATTTTGCAGCCACTTTGGCAGGCCTTCCTACACATGTGGATATCAACTTCATACACTTAGAACCATGTAATTATGTATGAGAGTCTCCGCTGATGCCAAATTATGGCCGAGGAAGGCCAAAAGCAAAATTTGCACACGGCAGCAGCAGGAAAGGACGGAACGGGGAGCACCAAGCACGGTGCGTGTAAATTCGCAGTCTGTCACTGTGCGGACTATAGGAGCAGGTGCTTGCCTCGAGAGAATGTTTCCCAATGCAACTGACCAGGCTCCCACATATGAGAAACGTAACACGGTGACAAGTACCAAGTCAGACAGCAGCGAAACCAGATTCTGCAATCAATCACTTCAATGTAGCTCGCACAAAGACACAGGCTATCGAGCAAGAATAGCAATCCTGAATGAAACTAGGAATTCAATATGGGAATGAGAAAGCTTGCATTGAAGAAAGAAGCCACCCTACCTTTAAAGCACTGAAAGCCAAAAACATTAACAAAAGTTAAATGCTGCATAGCACTCAGTGTAAAGCTTAATGCAACACACACGCCAATGCCGCATCAGCTATTTCAGAAGAGGAATTGCGCATGGCAACATACACTAGAAAGTACTGCTACACATATGTTATGCTTCTAGACAGTGACTGGTATTAAGTATGAGCAAGGAATCGGTTGACATTTAATGTTTGGATGAGGAATAGGAGTGATCTCTAAAAAAATGTGGCATGAGAAAAGCTTGCATTCATTGGAACAAAATTATACTTGGCACGAATTGGCAAGGATAGGAAGCTCATTAAGGAAGGGCAAGCTGACAGAACACTCCTAGCCAGCGTCGTCTGTGCTTGTTCAGAGGTTGAAGGTACATCTCAAGACAGAATTTTTGTTGTTGAGGTACCTGGATGACTCGGCCAATGTCCGTGCTGGTGGAATGGCGTAGGCTCTTTTCACTCTTGAAACACTCGTCCGTAGACTTGATATCTCTTCCAAATAATTCTGGAATGGCTTCTTTGTTTGTGGTCTTCCGAATTCAGCTCCAGGCTCTTCCTGTTGGTGTAGATGGGGGCTCCCGTGATGACCAAGATGTACTTGGCACATACTCTGTTGGGGCAGAACAATGGCACATGAGATACAGCAGAGAATATAAAAACTCATGTAGTGTTTTCTTTGATATTCGAACCAATTATGCTGAACTGTAAACATGAACGAAAGTTCATATCATCTGCTAGCAACAAATCACATGTAACTCAAGACTACCAAGCCAATACAGCATATATCAAGCATATTTATTTCTGAACCCGGTGTTGTTTACATTGTAGTAGCAGCCAAAGTCCACACAATGAGGCAATCATTTAAGCCTTTATTCAAATATAAAAGTGCTAAATCCAAGTCCTTGTCGCATTTGAAAAAGCTAAATATAGACACTGATTATATAAAGTGTGTATGCCTTGTCAACTTTAGAATGTTCATGTATCGCATGTTGTCAGTGACACAGAAACGTTTTTATTTTTTTTTTTACCAGCGATGGAAAGAACATTACAGAGTGTCTGATTCCATAGACCTTCGTTCTGTGAGATCACAAGTATTGAAAAACGTTCGAAAACTTATATATGAACAATCTTTTATTTCCGCAGGTGGAAGACATCTGCGCGACAGTCTACGGGAAGCAAAGGTGCCGGTTCCTGCACAGCGGCGTAAGGAAAGCAATCGGATCTACGCTCCTACAGAAGTGAGTGAAAGTAAACTCATCTCCCACTGTGCGTCTTGTTACGGTACTGGTACTTGTCGTAGAGGCATGACGTTTTCTTTCACAGGTTGCTTGTGCATGACGAGCAAATTTGTCATTGTAGCAAGAGTGCTTCTTCAAATCTTGTAACGGCATGTTCGTGAAGCATAACTAAACTGAATAAACATGGGGTCCTTATAGACGCAGCAAGCACTTGCACACATTGCAGCGTCTATAATTCAATACCGACAATGGCAATAAGACGATTTCTTGCATATGAAGAAAACAAATGACGATAAGGTGAGTTATTTGCATATAAAGAAAAGGTGACGTAAATATAGCACTCACACTAATAAAAGACCGTCCTTGTGTGTTCTTGTTAACAAGTGCTCTTGTTTTTCGGTGTCACAACAGCCTGCACCCTGATGCTGTTGCTCCTACTATACCACATACGTATAACTGGAGAACCTTCTGTTGCTACTGCTGTTCAGTTTTCAGACACCACCTCCTAGACCCGAGCCCCGAATTGACCGCCATTCTATCTCCTCTTACCATGGAAATTCTTACATCGGCAAACCTTCTTTCTTCACAAATGTAATCAAGCATTTTTAAGATGACCTTTCGACGCAATTGCGTTCCAGACATCTTTCAGACATTTTCCAGACATCGCTTCAGACACTCAGGCGTGACTTCACCAATACGAATAGCTTGCTAAGGTCAACCACCCGAGCACAGAACAGAAACTTGTACGCACGTATCTCTTTCTAGAAGACAGCCGTCGCACATGGTTTTGCAAAAGGGAGGCAAGCTTTGAAACTAGAAACGACTCCCGACCAAATTGCTGGAATGCATTCTGTAGGTTAAACCATCGGGAGCATGCACAACAACATATCCAAGCGCGTGTTCAGAAACGCAGCAAAAGCATTGGCATATTTGCGGAGAATATGGCATGTTTTTCGCCCTGAGCTGATCCCTGCATTGCCTGCTAACCACTGTAGCCAATTTTATAGAAGAGACCACTGAAATCAAACGGGCGCTTCAACAACGCTTCCAGTACTTTGAAAGAATACCCAAGAACACACCCGATGAGTGCCCCGCTCAGAATGCCTCCACTGGAGAGCGCGCTCTTCGGGAGCTCTTTCGCACAATATTGCGGAATGAGCCACAAACCTTGGTTGCTCCTTCTACCGAGCCGGCCGTCTTTTCGGTTGCTGATGTCGTGAGCCAGTAGTTAAGAGAAGCCATTTCGTCACCTGCACCATGCTCCAAAACATGCTTGCTGTATGTCGATGTGGTTAGTCGTCCTCCATTTTCAATGCTGAGAGTACCTTCTCATCCAAGACCTATTGACACGCCCTATGGCAACGGGAGCTTGGGAGACGACAGCCTATTCGCCGAGCAGACTTCTGGCGCACCTTTCAGCGTCTAATGCGTGGAACCATGACTCATTGCTCATTACTTGCCTTATCCAGAAGTTGTCCTAGGGGGAATATTATGTCTAGCTTGCCCACGCTTTGGGGACGAGTTGTCATCCAACCAAGTCTCTTCGCGACGTCGTCGCTAGTAGTCTGCGTCTTCTGTGCGCTACCGTTCCCTCAGCCGCCAGAGTTTCGTTTACGCATAAGGTCGTCCCCTCAGTCGACGCCGTGAAATCTCAAAGCGACAACCTCTGGCGGCATGGTTGCGAACTCTCGAGAAGCCGAAAACACCCCCCTCCCTCAACTGCAGTGAGAAGACGCTACGACTAGGACAAACAGTAAAGCTGCCAAACATGTTCATGCCGACCTTACCCATCTTTACAACGGACACCTCGTGACAACCCTTCTGAAAACTCTCGCAGACCTCTCGACTATACGTCAGAAGCTCGTTGACCATATTAGAGAGGTGAAAACACCATGGGCAGGGCCACACGTAAGTACGTAAATTTGGGCAAACATTTCCTGCTGGAATATGGTGCAGTTTAAACTTCCTGGAACATTTGACACTTCCCGCGAGCCGGATATAGAGAGAAACAGTGAGAGAAAGAGGGAGTATTTACGTGTAACAAATCGCATGACGATCCCACAGCGAAAGTGTTGCGTTGTGTACGTGTCTTGCGAGAGGCCCTACCATGAGGATACAATAGAGGAAGAGATCAGCACACTACTCATCGCACAATGCGCTTCAGTTGCAAGGGAATTAGTGACAAATAATTAGAACTGCAGAAGTGCTCCCTATGATTTTTATCAAGTAACGCGGCCACATCCCAAAGTGAACCATCACTGGGTGTTGCAGGTTTCAAACCATTGAAGGACTGTTTCGCTGTGCATTCATATCACGGTCTTTCTGGCCCCGGCAACAATATATGTCAGCTTCACCTCCACTCTCTTACACTCTAAGTCTTAAGGCAGCACCTACTGGACTTCATACAAGAGTACAAGGATTGCTTTTCGTCCACATCAATGGTGAAGCGAAAACATTTACTGCGCGTCAGATTGTTAAGGAAGATGCCACAGACCAACTCGGCAAAATCCGTACCATATGGCCCCGAAAGAACGTGAATACGAAAACTAAGTGAAGAAAACAATTTAGCATGATCTGATTCGAAGAGTACTTATGGGTCCCCCATGGTGTAGGTAAAAAAAAAAGACAGCACTTTGCACTTCTGTATCGACAACCGTAAGTTGAACCAAGTAACACCAGAAAGGCGTCTACCCGCTACCACGCTTAGACGATTCACTATACTGGCTGTGCCACATAAATGTTTTTGCTTCATAGAACTACAGAGAAGCTATGGGCAGGTAGACATTGATGAGAGAGGTCATGAAGAGACCGCCTTCGTGCCATCTGAAGCTATGAATTTAAGGTACACCATTGTGGTTTCTGTTCAGCACCGGCAATTTTTCATCGTCTAATGGGCAACGTTTATTCAGACAACGTTCATTCAGGTTTGAAGTGGCAAACGTGCATGGCGTGCCTGGTTGACGTGACTGTCTTCTTAACATAATCTGAAATACACTAAGCCGGCTACGTTTTTTCCAGTCATATTGTCACGGCGCTACCAACAGAACGACGGATGAAGACGACGATCATCAGTGGGCATAAGACGACACGACGCAGTACTGCTAGGCTAGACATCCCGCCATACTGATGTGCCCGTGCACGTTTATAAATTCAGTTTGGTGGAATAGCTGGGCTTCGGCTTCAAATGGAACTCCGCAGCGGACAGCGCCCGCAGCGCCACAACCGTCGGTCATCTTTTCTATACCTCGCGACCCTGGGACCCTTAGTGAAACCGAAAGCATGAACTTCAAAGATTGGCTCGGTAACTACGAGGGCATTTCTGCGCAGAACTGTTCGGATCCGACCGTGATGCTTGTAAACATACTTTTCTGCTCCAGAAGGAAGCTCACATTTTGTATAAGACTCAAGAGCAGGAACGGATCAGCTGGGACTTGTTCAAGCAAAAGCTAGGTGGTCTCTTCGGTCAGGCCACTGGTCTCCAGCACGCCGTATCGCGGGAACTCTTGTTTCGGGCTCGCGCATCTACGGAATCCTATATCACATATAAGCTTGATTATCTAGCTCTGCAATGCTACGTCGATGTAAATAAGTCTGGGGCTGACAAAGCAAGCCCCGTCCTGAAAGGCATCGCAGGTGCTTCTTTTACGTTGACTGTTTTCAAGTTGAAAATTGCAGCACTGTCAGCAAAATCATCAAAGACTGCTGACGTTTCGAAGACGCGAAGAGCCGTCGTATCACCCAACAGCTCGTGCAGCTTCCGAACACCGATGCTACATCACGCGAAAACGCTCATTCGTCCCTTCAGTCATCCTCAGCTGATAGCCTTGTGCGGATTGTGCGTCGCAAAATCCAGGTGGTATCGCCATCTTCCACGCTCGTCCACGCTTCTGAGGATTAAGGGTATTGTCCAGGAAGAACGGGCAAATGCAGTACCTAGCCTGTCTGTTTTGTTATTCGCCCTTGGTTTAGCTCGACTGTTTCACCTCCTCGATCACCAGCGATGTTTTGATACTTTTGAGATGCGGCCCAATGGCGAAAGCCCGACCATAAGCCGATCTGCTTTCAATGCAGTGGCCTGGACCGCAATTCCCATTGTGATCGTTATAAGCATCCCGCCTGACCTGGCTCCACATTTTACTACCATTTCAAGGTTATTGCCCATTGCTGTTTGTCACTGGAAATGACCTAGTGTACCATCACGCTCGTACATCGACCAGGTACTCCAGCCGTTTAGCGTCACTACACCTCTCTCCACGATCGACCCCGGCATTTATGTATTCCGGAGGTGATGCTGCGTTGCACCGCCAACCTCCAAATCCTCTCCTTACCCTGCCGTTAGATAAGCACCTACTCGCCGTTAGAACAGATGCCTTACCGGTCAGTACCTTCATTGACACCGATGCGCGCATCTCCGACATGAGCAAAAATAACGTACAGCGCAAAAGACAAGGACTGCGATAGACGACATACACAGCGCTGACTTCCAACAAGATTTTATTGCGTTGCCACATCGTGTGTATATATACAAGAGGCATGCGCAGAAAATGTACGACAGTCACAGGGGGTGTCCTAACAGCAAGTCATTGAACTAAGAACATGGTCACCTGAAAAAATAAAAATTAAGCATTACGATTACTATCTGTTTAAAAACGCGACTTCACCAAGGGTCAGCGCGATTGAGGGCGCACTAACGCACATACTGCCAAGTTTTCTGATGAAATGAGCTTTCACAATTCTCTGGTGAGCTGTGAGCAGTGTCTCCCTAAACCTTGCGTATCTTCAAAGAATGGCACGCAGCCGCAGTCCCGGAAATGAATGCCCAAGTGGCCTTGTACAGTGCTGCGGGCGTTGTTACAATGCTCTCTTAGTCGATTGTTTAAGCACCTGCCCGTCTGTCCTACATATTTACTGCCGCAAGACAGGGGAATTTGGTAGACTACATTAGTTGTGCACGTCACAAACCGTTTTCTGTGCCCGACAGAACAACTCTGATACGATTTAGGCGCGTTTACACGCTTACAGAGCTTTGCCAATTTTTCCGCGGCTGAGGAAACGACTGTGATCCTTGCACGCTGCCCAATTTTCTTCAGCCTATGGGTTACATCATGCACATATGGCAGCACTGCAAACCTGCGTCTTTCAGCCCGCTGGTTCCCTGATTGAGCGGGATCATCACGTTTTGTGCGCCTCAGAAGCTGTTCCGCTATGGCTGAATTTAAGGCCACAGGGTAACCAGCCCAAGAAAGACGATCAACCTGAGCAGCAAGACTATGTTGCATCTGGTGTGGGCACGATTTATTGAGGCTGTTAATGAGACATAACTTTATAATACCTCGTTTAACGAGTTTTGAGTGTGCGGAGTTAAAGGGCAAGAGTGCCTTCTTACTTCTCGGTTCGAAGCACCAGAATACATGTTTGTTAGCAAGACTCAGCCTGAGATCTACAAAGCGCAAGGAATCGTCGATGGGGACCTCATGCGTAAGTTCTAGAGGCTCCAGCTCGTTCTTAAAGATATCCAAGACTTCAGAAACAGCAGGCTCCAAAGCGGGATTAGTGCAATCAATAAATATCAGGTATTCGTCCACAAACCTGCAAACCTTGACAACAGGGGACGCGGCTAGGTGACCTTGAATATCGCGATCATGATGAGCTAGGTAAATATCACTTAGTACGGGCGCAAGACATGATCCTACACAAACACCTTTCTTTTGTATGGAATTTTGTTCATTCCATGAGATGTAAGTTGATTTGAAGTAGAAGGTGAGCAATTCAAGAAAGCCGCTAACTGAAACACCTGCGGCATTCTGAAAGCCAACTGCTCCAAAGTCATCAATGCATGACTGTGCATGTCATCAATTTCAGCCATAGCGGAACAGCTTCTGAGGCGCACAAAACGTGAGGATCCCGCTCAATCAGGGAACCAGCGGGCTGAAAGACGCAGGTTTGCAGTGCTGCCATATGTGAATGATGTATCCCATAGGCTGAAAAAAATTGGGCAGCGTGCAGGGATCACAGTCGTTTTCTCAGCCCCGGAAAAATTGGCAAAGCTCTGTAAGCGTGTAAACGCGCCTAAATCGCATCAGAGTTGTTCTGTCGGGCACAGAAAACGGTTTGTGACGTGCACAACTAATGTAGTCTACCAAATTCCCCTGTCTTGCGGAAGTAAATATGTAGGACAGACGGGCAGGTGCTTAAACAATCGACTAAGAGAGCATTGTAACAACGTCCGCAGCACTGTACAAGGCCACTTGGGCATTCATTGCCGGGACTGCGGCTGCGTGCCATTCTTTGAAGATACGCAAGTTTTAGCGAGACACTGCTCACAGCTCACCAGGGAAATTGTGGAAGCTGATTTCATCAGAAAACTTGGCAGTATGTGCGTTAGTGCGCCCTCAATCGCGCTGACCCCTGGTGAAGTCGCGTTTCTAAACAGATAGTAATCGTAATGCTTAATTTTTATTTTTTCAGGTGACCATGTTCTTAGTTCAATGACTTGCTGTTAGGACACCCCCTGTGACTGTCGTACATTTTCTGCGCATGCCTCTTCTTGTATATATACACACGATGTGGCAACGCAATAAAATCTTGTTGGAAGTGAGCGCTGTGTATGTCGTCTATCGCTGTCCTTGTCTTTTGCGCTGTACGTCATTTTTGATCATGAATTACCAACTAGCCCAAGCAACCACCCTACTTCCGACATGAGCGCTGATCTCCGAAGGCTCCTAAGGAAAGTGCTTACGCTTCTACTTGCGGTGTTAATACAAGTGTAAGCACTTTCGTTAAGCGACTTCGGAGATACGCGCTCATACACTTGCTCAGGCAATCAGCAAATTTTTCTCCTACTAACATGGTCGACATTTCACTATTACGAACAATCACCGCGATCTCTGTTGGTTACCGACCCTCAGGTTCGGCTACGGTGTTGGGCCTTCCGTCTACAAGAGCCCACACACAATGCCGTATACAACTCAGGCTGGTTACACCAGGACGCTGACTGCTTGTCTAGGCACCCTATGGACACTCCAGACATGGATCACGCAACTGCGCACTTTGATGTCCTCTGCCTTTGGGCACATAGCGATGAGCAGCAGCACAATACAACCTTACGAGATCTAAGTAGCCACCTGTGTTCTCTCGCGTCCGACCCTGCACTTCGCATGCTCGGCCTGGATAGCACCTTATACTACATAAATATGCGCCCCGAGAGCAGCGAACTGCTGATTGTCCTTCGCTCTCATTTCCTAGAGGCTGTACTCGCACAATCCACCATTTCCCCATTGCTGGATACCTTTATGTCTGCAATGCATAAGATCGTGTCAGGCGACGATTTTTCTAGCATGAGTTTTACCGTTCCGTACGAAGTTATGTCCCTGCCTGCTAGTAATGCCAACGTCGTAAAAGGCCAACTTTGCTTACTGCTCAATCCTACAAGCTACGTAATAAGCATGCAGAACTATTTTGTCATCATGGTATTGAATCCCTAGGCTCTTTTCCCATCTCAATTGCGAGAAATAATTGAGTTGTCGTAGCTACCGATTGCCTGACCTCTTACGCCAACACACGAACTAGCCTGACCAGTTGCGCTGCAAACTTTGCGGACTTCCTGCTGCGAGAAATCATTGGATGCCATGGAGCTCTCTTACAACTTCTCCGAGACCGGGAACCCTACTTCCTGCATAGGGTTAACGAAGATTTGCTTAGTTCTTGTGCTACTAAGCACAAACATTAAACATAGCGCCATTCGCAATTGCATTGTTTTACTGAGCGCCTGAATCAAACGATCACCCATATAGTGGCGACGTATTTTTGCTCAGGTCGTCGTGACTAGGACAACGTCCCTGCTTCGTGAAGTTGACGTACAACTTCTCATGCCGTGACACAGCTTGCCACTCCCGCTTCTGTCCTCTCGTTGGACGTGAACGAACGTTCCCTTTCTACATGATCTATCGAACCTCTGCAAAACTCCTTGTCTCACTACACTCGCGGCGCCATAACAATAGCGGCAAACGCCCGCCAGGTTGCTTGCTTTCGTCTCCCTGCATCGCAGGCATAACCAACGTCCCTTGTGGTAACCATAATCAAGACCTCTACTCCAGTTTTGGGCGACTGATTCTTCCATCGAGTCCTTCACGGCATGTGGACCTATCAGAAAAGTAAAATATTGATGAGGGTTAATTAATTATTGGCGCTGTAGAACCTCAGTTAAAAATAATAGAGAAGCTGTTTCCCGATACTCTGGCCCCTGACACACCTCCAGCCAGCCAGGAAAGTCACCTAAGAAATTGCCCCACTCGATGCTTCCCCGAAGATGTTGCCCACCTTGCCCTCGTCCAGCTATGCCATTCGGCCGCTTTATGGCTGGCGCCGGGTGCGCCCTTTCGCTGCTGCAGGTAATCTCACGGTGCTGCGAGCAGAATGACCGACGAAGACGACGATCATCAATGGGACGAAGACGACGACGTTTGGCTCCTACACTTGACTATCAGCCATACAGACTGCGGTCATGCCAGCATGTAAAAAGCAAATACATTTTCATTTATGACTATCTGTACACGTATCAGCATGCTCGTTGTGGCCTGGCAGTGACTGCATATTTCGCGAACGGGTGCAAGAGAAACTCATGATCGAAACTCATGAGTACAGTGTTCTAGAAGACGGCAGTGGGCTCACTGTCGTATCCTTGCGCCGCTCCGCCGCGGCGCACTCAGCGTCGACTTCCCGCATGCCCGCCAGGGGCGCTGACGCATGTTTCACCTGAAAAACTTCTCTTGCCCCGTGTTCCGGTTGCGGTGGTGCACTCGGTACAGCTCGGTTAGTTCGGCGTTGTCGGCGCTCGACTGCAAATTGGCTTCGAGCTCCACCACTGGAAAAGCTGGCGCCACCGTCGGCGTGACGTGCTAGGAGGGATCACGTGGAAATAGCGGACGCGTCGGCTGCTTCGGGCGGGCCGAAGCGAGCTGAAAACGAGTTTAAATTCCCTCGTACGCTGCAGTCCTCATTAAGTGGCGAAATTTTCCCGCTTCGAGTGTCTCCTTTACAACTCTTGAAAGCACTACAATAGGTAGTGGCTGCCTTTGAAGGCGCGCAACATGGTAGGCTACTGCTCGGTGCCGCAGGGCCGGACGCACGTAATGGAGGCCGGTGTCAGGCTTATTCACACGTAGCCTCAGGACAAGAAGCTGCGTGAAGCTTGGCTCACGAAACATAAAACCGGCAAACAGTCATCGGCTACAACTCGGGTATGCAGCAAGCACAGGCGCGAGGAAGATTTCTGCTACGGCGCCCGGTCTGCGATGTTCTGAAAACGCGCACTGAGACGCTCGCCCGAGTCCGCTGCCCGACTAATGTCTTGACGGTTTGGTCTATGAACTTGTCGATGCTATAGATACTGGCAAGTCCAGTGGAGTAGAAAGGCAGCGGTAAGAAGCACATTTAAAAAAAGCATGGCATATGGTCATGTTTGTGCTATGAATCAATGCACTGGATTACAAAAAAGGAGCAGCGCGAAATTGCACGCTGAGAACACCGATAAACATACAGTGCGACGTAACTCGAAGAATAGTATTGAAAGGTCGAAGAATTTAGAAGAAAAGAAAGATTGAATCGTCGCGACGGCACATCACAGCCCTTCGTAGGCGTTGAAGTCTTTACAATGAAATTATTTTTGAACAGCTCTGATAGCGCCCACGCAACAATGGTTGCTTGTATACTGCCAAATGCTCATATTCTGCGGCCTAAAGCTCATGGCACGGTGCGAAAACGCGCGCGCGGGGAAAGCGACACAGTGCGCGGACAAGAATGCAGACGCGCAGTCGGTCGCTGCGAATCTGCGCGATCGCTGCATTGAGGCTTCGTTCTGTTACGCTCCATTTAGTTATAAAAACGCTATAAGAACATATTTCACATAGTTTGCTCTCAGCGTTTGCCTACCTTTCACGCAAGAAGCCGGTTCGGGAGACTCCATCGCGGCGACCGCGCGCAGTGGCGTTCGCTGTACGTATTCGGTAAAGAGATAGCGTCTTTAAACGATTGTGTGCTTTCAGTTTGCCCAAGATTATTATTTAGACAGTAAGAAACTTCTCTCGTTTCGAAAGTACTTACAGAAATGTCCGGGAGCGCTCGCGCGTGGTGTTTTCAGTGAGCGCTGACAGCAAAACCTATGAGGAGCGCGCCACGTGATCCCTCATACTACGCCAGCGAGGCGCTTCCGATAGATGGCGACTCCGTAACTCCTCGCCGCCAATACCGCCGGCGTTGTATGCGTGGCTATATCTCTCTGTGCCTGTGCTGTGCTTGGTGCTTGGCTCAATGTGCAGTATGTGTGCGTGAGAATGCCTGGCCGCCGTCGAAATTACTGTTTCGCACCCGGGTGCCGGACTGGATACAGTCGTGCGAAGGATGCGCCAAAGGCGTCTTTGTTCAGCGTACCACATGATGAAAGGCGAAAGGAGTGGGAGAGGAATCTCCACCGTGCAGATAAGAAGCTAGATGAGTCTTGTGCAGTCTGCGAGCTCCACTTTGAACCGCGTTTGTAATCGGGGACTTCGTGCACATAATAGGCGGCAATGAGCTGCGAATTCTTCGTGACAAGCCGGTGCTGTCGAAGGATGCCGTCCCCACGATTCTTCCGAATTTGCCGCAGTACCGTACGAAGAAGACACCGACGCTCAGGTAGAAAAGGAAGAGGTGCGAAAATGACAATGCAGCCACGAAGAAAACGTGCCGAAGCGCACACTACAGTGACCGTTCCGAATTTCCACCGGCTGCTCTCGGCGCTTAAGGGTGGACTGCAGCTCGGCGTTAGAGGCTTCTCATTACGATGAACTGCATGTATTTTTACAGTTTAGTGAAAACCGTGAGATATGGTAATGCGGATCCATGTGCGGTAGCTGCCTTGCTAAACACACAGCAGAGCAGCGCAAGTTGGTCTCCCAGCAACAATTTGTGGGACCAGGTAGATGCTCTCATTGTTTCGGGGAATTTACCAGGCGCCGAAGTAGTGTTGTCTTCGGTCGATCACGACCAGCATGTAGAGAGGAACGACTCTCGGATAACTTACCATGTCTCTGGATATGTCGCACGAAAGTGCGTAATGAAAACCAACTGCCAGGATTGCATGAATGCGCTAACCGTGTCGTCTGAAGGTGAAATTCCTGGGCTTGCTGCGTTGACACTGCACAGGGATAGAGGCGGGCTTCTCTACCCACGTGGAAGACTTTTTCCTTTTGCAAAAATGCTTGAAGACATGTTTACTGAATGCTTCAGCAAAAAACAACTACATGCTGATAGCATCTTGGATGGGCTTAGTCTGGTGAAAGCAAAGTCCTCGCACAAAATTGGTTGCAGTGAGCATTCAGCCGAACTCACCAAGAATGTAATAATCTATTATATTACAACGCGGCTCCATTTTTTTACAAAGGGCATTAATTCGGAAAAACACGAGAGAAGGAAAACAGTCATGCAGAGGAAGATCGCGAAAACTTCCTGAGGCGAGTCAGCAGGTGCATGTTTATTACAATTTGTAAACATCTCGACTTATAAACGTTCAGCCTTCTTGAGCCTGATTTTTCTGGTCCACATTCCTTCCTCGTTTCTTTGTAAATAAACATTGCATAAATGTACCTGGATTTTATATTTCCTTTCTATATGCTGTGTCGTGTTAACAGTGCGAACGATGTCATGCATATAAATCATGAGCTTAACACTCGAAAGAGCGATTATCTAATGTTAAGTGTCGTGGAAAAAATTTTGCATTGTAGCGCGCATTCCCGCTGCAGGACAGCGATTACGAAAAAAAAGGCAATGCTAAAATTCTGTGCAATATGACTGCTGCATTAGCGAAACCACAGTGCACATTTTATTAGCAGGAAATAAAAGGATCGTCCGTTGCTTCGCGCCCTGTATATGCGTTAATAGCCAGGCGCGTTCATCCGCGCTTCCGGTACAAGACATCGCCTACGTTCCGTAGATCAGCCACAGCGGCGGTAATTCTTTTCTCTGTACACTGATAAGACGCACCAAAACACGTATCGCGCATCGCACATCGTGAGTGTTGCATTTCTTTCGGAAACTGCAACAATGCGCGGTACCCGTTCTACTCCGACATGGCAGCGAGTTTCAGGTGATACTGCGAACCACGCCACCTGTCGGCGGCGACACGAAGTGCATCAAGCGCCGCCACCATGTGAGCGCACTACCTGCTTCTAGAATACTCTACTCATGAGCGAAAGGGGAAAAGCGGTGAGACAGCACGGCAGTCAAGGCGCGGGTGCGGGGGCTACATACTTCGCCAGCAACTACATACTTTCCGCGGCCGCGTGCTGTAAGGCGCGCCGTATCGCTAAATTTAAGTGCCGACGGCTCATACATTTGTGCGTGCTGTGTTGTTGCCACTCAGTTTGTGTTGAAGCGAAAGACAGCATGATGGTCACTTCGCTCGCTGCTGCTGCTGCAGCGTTTGCTCACGCTAGCGTTTTGACTGCGGCTGTCCATATTCATTGAGTTTGATGGGTTCACGTTTGCTTTTGCGTGCTGACATCGTGCTTGTTAATTCAGTTAATAAGCGAACGTTCATACGACCGATAACATAACTTTTTGGGAAACTGTCTTTGGGAAACTGTTTGTGTGAGGACAGCCTTTTTGGGAAACTGAATTCTTACAGCGAAGGAGCATATAGTTACTCTCCGACGGTGGTCGATGTCTGTCCGTCTGCGCCTCACGCCGGTACAAAAAGTTAGGCGTGGGAATCGGACAGGTGCCTCCGACACCGCGGCTAGGCACCTCCCAACTGCCCCTTTGTCTTGAGTTTCTTGCGAATGCTCTAGCTCTCAATATAATGTAGGTATCTTGGAAAAAATAATACTAAAATTTCCCGCTAAGACGATTTAACCATTACGTCAAGTTTCCTCTACTTACCATATTTAGTACCCATTGAAGTTGTAAACGTCACAGAAATCCCGCCTGTTGTTAACACATGGCAATCTACGGAGGGAGTATGGTTACAGAAAACGGCTTGAACGCTTGTTTTATCAAAACAATCCCCCAAAACCTATACCGACATCGGCCGCTAGGACGCTTCTATCATTTCGCCGAGTGTCATTTAGTAGTAATAATTGGTTGCTTCACAATGAACTTGTAAACGTTTCAGAAATCCCGTCTGCTGCCAATACACGGCCGTCTACGGAAGGAGTATTGTTACAGCAAACGGCTGCAACTCTTGTTTTATCAAAACTATCCTAAAACAAATTAAAATGAAAATTAGTCGCTAAGAGGACTCTCACATTGTGCCGAGTTTCATCTACTTTTCATGAATACGTAGTTCATAGTGAAGTTGTATATACTGTGGAGTTCTCGTCTGGCGAGGCAATGGTACTTGCACGTCACTACTTGATAAAAAAATGGGAATAAATCAGTCCACAGTCATAAGATGTATTCGTTGTCTGTGTACTTCAATAATTAAATTATTAATAAATAATAATAATAATAATAATAATAATAATAATAATAAATCATGTTTAATTAACGTGCCCGTCAACAAACCTAAGGTCTGAGTGCTGGCGCATGCATATATATATATATATATATATATATATATATATATATATATATATATATATATATATATATATATATATATATATATATATATATATATATATATATATATATAAACACTATATAAGTGAGGGATAGGGACTTTGAAGAGAAACAGATGGTCACCGCGATTCCGTAAGGAGATAAGTAGGGACAATGACAATAATACAACAGTGTTTGAACAAGCTCCAATGTCAGTGTTTGCAAAGCGATGATAATATATGCTTAAAAGCTTTTTTCTAGACCCGATCAATAATGTCACTGTTGGATCTGGAAAAGGCAATCCAGACAACCGACGCATATTAAAGTTGAGGAGGACATATAGTTGGGCACATTTTACGGACGGTGTAGGAGACTTGAATTGCTTCGATAGCCTACAAACAGTCATGTGAGCGCATACCCCGCATAGCAACACGTTTAGTGGGAGCAGAAAAGCCTAAGGCTGCATTAAAAAG
This sequence comes from Dermacentor albipictus, assembly GCF_038994185.2. Lineage (NCBI taxonomy): Eukaryota > Metazoa > Arthropoda > Arachnida > Ixodida > Ixodidae > Dermacentor > Dermacentor albipictus. The sequence goes on along the minus strand of NC_091822.1, from coordinate 26,459,408 downwards.
TCCACAAATATCATTGATCCCAGATAATTTGCGCAATGGTACAGAATCTGCAGAATAAGAAAGGAGTCCTTGCTCTTTCGGGCGTGGAAGTGATATTTGGCACCACTTAGAACACCAGAGCAGGTATGACGTGAGGGTGCAACACTGATCAACAGTGTGAAGTTTCTTTAAAATTTTGACGCCGTCGGCATATCGAAGGAAAGAAGAGCTCCGAATAACGGAATGAACATCATTATTGAAAATTTTAAAAAAGTAGTGGTCCTAATATTGATCCTTTAAGGACACCGCTAGCTGCCATGTAAAAAGAAGGCATTTGGCCAATGACGTTAGCATAACATGCTCTATCAAAACGAGAACTGCGCAAGAGATCTACAACTGACTACTCAACATCCCAATGCTTTATAAAGGGACACTAACGGCAAATACTAAGTCAAGCTGAAGTGATTGATTGGTGCTCAAGAATCTCTAAGGAGTCCATGTAATCGGGAGACGAGCCTTAAACACGCATAAATTGAGGTAAATGCAAGACATGATTAGAGACTCCCCCGAACATCAAAGCATTTTCCGATGACGAAAGCGCTCCTCAGTTAAATTATGTCACTATGGCTCAATTACACGTTGCAAAAAACGTCCCTGTTTTGTATTATATTATGAAATAAAATGCTACTTGTCCAGTTCTATTTTGATTTTTAGAAAAAGAAGTCATTGAAATTGCCGTAGACAACACACTAAGAAAAAAAAAGAGTATCCCTTACTCTTTTCGAAGAGTCTGGACTCGTCACGTATATGACACCCTTTGTGGGAGACACCCGAACTCTCTTTTGGCAGAGAGTCCCGAGACTATCTGTGCTCCATACAAGGTGTTTGCGTGACTCCGCACACAATAGTCATGCATACTCTGTTGTAGTAGTCGCCTATACTCTCTCAAAAGGGTTACAAGACTAGTGCTAAGGGAGTCGGTTAACAATTCTAGATGAGTCAGACGACTCAAGATAAAGTGTCACATGAACACTGCACGAATGATTCCGGCGCTATTCTACATGAGTCTGATGACTCCAGCAGTGTGCGTCAAGTTATCCTTAGTGCGTGGTGCCGGTCTCTTGCAAATAAAGTAAAGCAACTGATCCATGTAAGTCATTTCACTCTTGGATGGCAGTGTCGAGCCGCTTTTCAAAATGTGTCAACAACTCTTGCTGTAAGTACACACGACTACGGCTAGTTCTCAAGAAGACTACCGTGAAAAGACATCATAGGATAACAAAGAATCCACAGTAAACGTGCCAAAAAGCACGTGGCAGGCTAGCAAGAAAAAGTTAATATTTCATCGATCTTTGTTATTGTCTTCTGGAAAATTCAAATGTATCAGTCAGCACAGAATCACTGTGAAAGCAAGACAGTTCTCATTACTATTAAACTGGAATCAATAGCCAACCAAGCAAAATGTAGCAAAAGCAAAATCCAATATGTAGCCTGCAGCTGCATATGCATGACACTGCAATGCCACTCAGAACCTTGATGAGACCCCAAAATATTATGTAACTCATGTAGAAGTTTAATTCACCAACGCACAAGTCTCTTATAATATGTCAAAAGATTTATAAGTTCAACCTATTTCCCTGTTCTAAACTTACGACTTAACAGTCTAAGCAAGTAAGCTACACATAACAAATAAGAAAGGCTGCACTTATGTGCAAATGGGACCCATATAATCAAGTGCAATAAAATCAACATTCCAACTTAGATTACATTGTCTATGCATTATACTACGCTTGTTAAAAACAACTGGTTGGCAATTGATAATCCAATCTAACAGTAAAAATACCTGTCTTACCTTATGGTACTCTTGTTGGCACTTTTTCCCCCACAATTTGTGCATGTTAGCGTGAGATGAAAATTGTTTGAGAAACACCACATTAAAAAGTTGTGCATCAATTTTATTCTGTCATACAACATGCAACAGTGTATAAAAACTTCATAACTGACAAAATTACAAAAATAAATACAGCAACACTTATACTTATCATTTATTTATGTTGAGAAACATACTTTTGCAAGACTAAGTATAATAGCTGACACAGACAATTTCACAGGTAGAAATAACCGCTAATACAAAACTTTCCATAATGCAAACACATTGACAAAATAAGTAGCACAGGTAGCTGTATTTTGTTACGGCAAAGATGGCGCATGAATTATGAGGACAAGGAAGGAAGCAGAACACATAAACTATACCCAGCTACATGCACGCAGCTGTAACAATACACATAGTGCACAAAGATCCAGAAGAAACAAAGAGGAAGATGTGAGGAAGGCTTCTTTTACTCATCACAAGTCATCCTGTAAGAGCACATTATGCACTGGCTGCAATCTATCCTCAGCCCATACATGAATAAGTTAGATTAGGTGCCACATTTACAAATCACTCATACAATGTTCTTGTGATTTCCCTTATTCCAATCTTTAACTAAGCAAGCATGACTGAGTTACATAAAGCCTCCCTACGGCTTGGCACATATACAGAAAGAAGTGTTTCTATAAACACTGGAGGTCACGGATGGATGACTGACACATACCTCTTTTAATTCTTTTGTCTTTGTCATTGATTATCTATCACAGTAGTCTTTTGTAGAGTGAAACACTTCCAGATAATACACTGTGTGCAACCAAGTGTGAATACCTGTTCTCGATTTTATTTATTTCTACCTTTCTCTGGTGTCCCGCTAAGGTAACAATGGCGCAAAGGATTGTCTTCCCAATGTATGCGTTCCCATACAACAGGAGCAGATGATAAGCCACATTAATGGTGCGTGAAATAAAACATCTGTGCTTAACTTTCCGCTGCCGCTCCAATCTGGAGCGATTTTTTTTTGCTTTCTGTACACTAGCACAGGTGCTACATAGTCCCCTTGGTGCCCAAAGCAACTCTCACACCCGAGCAGGATGTCCATTTTTTTTAAATTCTAAGCAACACTCTGGTTATGGGGGACAACTGCGAACTTATATTTTTGCTTTGTATCTTAATTATGTTGTTGACCTTTAACTTTAGCCACTTCACTACTTTTCTGCAGGTGCAGACAGGCCATTGCACCAATGCTAGGTTTTGAAAACACCAGAGCAGGGTAGAAAGCAAGAACAGATATTTATAATTTGGGTGCCCACTCTGCATTGCATGGATATGTTTCAATGAACGATAAAACTACTTGGTAGATAAACATATGAAAGATAAGGGAATTAAGCTCGAAGCCTACCATATCAGTAACTGGGAATTTCATGTTTAAATGAAATTTTGCGATTCCCAGTGATGAAGAAACAGTTTTGACAATATGTGCCAAGGTCACCAACTCACTCATGCTCACAAAGGAAACAAAATAAAAACAAGCAAGATTAAAAGAAGTTCGAACTTGCAACATAAAGTGAGACACCTCGCATGACTGATTTATGTATTTACTGAGCATAAATTACATCGGGCACATAATCTGCTTGTACATGACAAACAATGAGTTCTGTAAGCCTTGTGGAACAATTCTGTGTGAAAGAGAAATCTATTTGATCATTACCTTTTGGGTATGTGTATCTCAGAACTGGTGCTAGTCTGAGTTCTTACAAAGTAGACGTCATTGAGTACTGTAATTCTAATGCCTGCCACTGCTATAAATTTCTGTTAGTCACACTGTCATGAAGCAGTTATGTTCAATAATTAGCGGCAGTCACCGCTGAAACACTCAGTACAAAACACGAAATAAATATATGCAGTCGGAATGTAAATGTCGAACAAAGTTATAATCAAGTCTACATTTCACAGAACTGTCTTTTTTTCTGTTAGTGTGCCAATACCATTTTCACATTCACAAACATTTTTGTATTGCTCTCCTGACAAATGCAGGAAAATGCAGTCTTTAACAGAAGCCCTTGGGAAGACAGCCCAGAGTCGCTTTGACAAGAGGACTTCCCTTAAACTTTTGTCGCTATGTTGTAGGTCACTGTAGCAAGGGGAAAATTTTGCTAATTGAATATTACTCGAAATATTTTTATTATTTGTACTATTTTTATTATTTGAAAAGAGAGCCAATTGTAGAGTTCTTCATGCATATTTTATATATTCCATTAGTTTTTTCTTTAGCTGCTTCTCGAGTTATGTCCTACACAACAGCAAAATACATAGTCATATTTGCAGGCACTTTCTTGTGTATTACATTTTCACAAAAAGCAGTGTGCTGCACCTAACTCAGCTCTTTGTAGACTGCAAAGTGCCAATATCTATTCAAACAGCATGTAAAGTTACTAGAAGTATCCAAGATTAGTAGGCAGGCAGACAGGCCTGCCTACTAATCTTGCATACTTCTCATGCTATTGTGAAAAAAAATTAGAATATACTTCAAAAACTTTTTCTCACAATAGCATGACAATAACCTTATGCACTTATAATTGTCCTATACTAACGAAATTTGGCATACATACTATTCAAGATATGCAGAATGCTGATATCTCATTGAAAGTGCAATCTGTAAAATTATTTAATGTGGCCTAATATTTTTTGCATAGTTCCAGTAATTGTACAAGCCGTTTCGATAGGTGTCATCACTTTGCAGTATATAACTAGCTAAATAAGATACAGCACGAAGCTATTTCTGAAAATTTTATACACAGGAAAGTGCCCACAAGAATATCTGTGTAGCACCATAACTAAAGAACAGCAGCTACACAAAAATCAATGACAATTCAAATCTAATAAAACACTTTATGAATGACAGTATATTCAAATCTCTAGTACAAATATATAAAAAAGTTGTTTTGAGGAGTATTTCCCCTTAATAAGTGGGTGTCAGTGTTTTCTACCAAAGTGTTAGAAAATGCCTTCAGGCATACCATGGGGAGCTTTATAAATAGCACACGCATGCATCTGCCTAAAAAGCCCCACGCCCTGCTTGCATTCATTAGTCATTTTTGCATTCTGTTGTATGTCACCATTTGCATCCCTTAACATTGAGTGCGTAAAACCAAAAACAACCTAATACCGTATTTACTCGCATAATGATCGCACCCCTAAATTCTGATGTCAAAATTCGATTTTTTTATTTCTCGTGTAAGAATGCACCCCAAACTTGCCGCAGCGATATGTCATGTGCCAAGTCTAGCTAATAATGATCGCGCTTACCATCTGTCAACTGCTATGAGAACAACTCTTCAAGACAAACCAAGCAGTCTGCACGCACCAAACATTCTTAAGCAGATGCCCCATTTCATTCCGTCCATCACTTTCTGCACTTATATGACAAAAAAAAAAGCTACAACCAAACTTGCCTTTATTATGTGTAGGCTTTGTAATGGTTGTGGTCAACAAAAACAACAAAAAAGGCGTCTTTCGTTTCTTCTCGTCTGCACTTGTGGGCACGCAACAAATCGCGAGTGGCAATGATAGCAGCCACGTTTACAGTGATACGTTAGAAGTGTACCCTATTCATTCGCCGACGTTTGTAACGCAGCTAAGATATTCGCCCACCCTTAGCGGAAACGTGCCATATTAGGATAGTAGTGAAGACAAATGCCGCAGTTTCCGCAGCATGCCCGTTATGTGTTCCTATGTCACAGGCAGCAAAGCGCGCCCATCTGTTTCTGTCCCCTCAAAGTGGACATGGCTATGTTATTGCCGCAAACTTGCCGATATTATTCATTACTGATACGGAAGAAACTGTTTGAATGCACGTAATGTACTCACGAAAAGACAAAAAAATCGTGTTTGGCGCGTTCGGCTTGCTCTACCGGCCACCACGTTTTTTTATGTGTGTGTGTGTGTCCCGCAGTACATACAGAGGCAGCCACCTCTTTGTTGACCTGTTGTCATCCCGTAGCAAATGCCAGAGGATATATTTTTTCTTTTTGTGGGAAATTTACCCAGCGTAATGATCGCACCTCTGAATTTGAGTCAATTTTCTTTACAATAAAGTGCGATCATTATGCGAGTAAATAGGGTAACACACTGAATTTTTAGCCTGTAAAGGGGTTGTATACAAATGGGGGCAGCCAACTCTAGTGTGACAATAAACAAATATTTGTTCTCACAATAATGAAACCAGTCATAAAATATATCCTACAAATTTGGAAATGAATACCCAAAGAACCTTGCTGATTGTCACATTAATTTCCTAAACAATATCTTTCGATGTTTATAATTCCTAGTTTAATTCACTTTCTCTAGTAAATGGGCTCTGACCTAGACTATTCAGTGTAGGAGACTAACCCAGACCTGGAAGCCAATATTTAAATCTGAAATAAAGTCATTCATCCCACGACCACGTCACTGCTATGTCATCAGAAGCGTGCATCCATGGACATATAGTCTGTAAAAAAATTTTTACGTGATCTGTACTGTTCCTCTTGCACTAATAAATTAGGAAATGCATTTACTATTTAAAGCACTGCTGTAAACCATTGTGTTTGAGAAATGCAATACTCAAAAGTGTAACACAACCAATGTGTACATGAAACCTACGATGCCTTTGACATTCGTCAGTGTGACAAATAGGCACTGAGAAATGCCAAGGGCATCATAGCTTTCTTCTTTCAAACCTTGTATGCGAGTACATTACTGGTGTCTTTGCAGTGAAGGGAAGTCGCATTATTATCAGGCTTATGAGGGGAACTCATGTTTCTCTAGTTTAATATTTTCTTTTTGGTGCTCCTATATTCTTTACTTTTCCAAAAATAATGGGTGTTTGAATTGAGTACTCTATATTGCTCCTAAATTTTTCCTGCACCAGAGCCCACGTTGGGTTACATTTCTTGAACACTTTGCATTGCTGTAGATTATCAAAAGGAAGAAAAAAATGCCGTAAGTTTGCATTTTAGCCTTCTGTATAACAAGAAGTATGAACCTATCAATTACATAGACAAGTACAAAAGAACTATGAAAAACTGCGCATAAAGACAGACATACATTATAATAGCAGGAATCGATGGCGAGAATTCTAATAGAAAGGAACCATTAAAAACTAGGCACTAAAGACACATATTAATTATAATAACACAAGTATTTGGTAAGGATTTGAAGAGACAAAAAAAATGTCTCTTCAAATCACTCCACCCCAACATTCATCCATGGTTCGATGAGTGACCACAGCTGGTGATGCGGTTTGGATAGGTGGAAGCTGAGTGCAGCTGTGAAATAGGTGGAACATGTTGAGGGTCACCAAAGGTTGCACGCTGGTTGCACAGCAGGTTGCCTCGATCTCCGAACTCACTCGACATCCTGCGTTGAGCCTGGTTATACGTCGTTTGCAAGATGCCTGGCCCAAGTGTGTGGCACGGCTTGGGTAAAATTTCGAGGCAACCTGAAAAACACAGATCCATATCTATAAGCAACAAAATATTTTCCATCATAGGGCAAACCTGAAGTTTACCATCGGCACATAGCAGATAATGAAAACAGACTTAAGTCACCAGACTTGAGGTATACAGATGTGCAAAAGTATAAATGAATGTGAAGAGCTGCTTATAGGTCAGAATGTTTCATTCCGTCATTTGTAGATCAATAATAGTATCTTAACATAAAGTCAAGTGTACTGGGCCCTCCCTAAAAAAATTCAAATAATGGGGTTTTACGTGCCAAAACCACTTTCTGATTATGAGGCACGCCGTAGTGGAGGACACCGGAAAGGTCGACCCTCTGAGGTTCTTTAATGTGCACCTTAATCTAAGTACACGGGCGTTTTCGCATTTCGCCCCCCTCGAAATGCGGCCGCTGTGGCCGGGGTTCAATCCTGCGACCTCGTGCTCAGCAGCCCAACACCATAGCCACTGAGCAACCATGGCGGGTATGGCCCTCCCTATTTCTGTAAGTAGGCTATTTCAGGCGAGCTGTCCCGACCTGGCACACGACCACTTGAAATTTCTTTTCGAAAAACTGGAGGCCCTTCAATATAGGACAACTGTTCATTGCAAGAAATACTTGTGTAACGCACCAAACTATGCATCATAAAAGGCACAGCCAAAAAATTGGTTCGTTCATTAAGGGGGCCTAATTTTTCAGGACAATAAAGAGAGGCCTTGCACCAAAAATTGAACTGCTTATTAGCCTCTGCTCAGTTTATTATGGGTCAGTAAAAATGGACAATATGGCCTATTAACTTTAATTTCATAGAACTCGCCTACAGCAAAAGCTGCAAATTTATGTAGTCCACATATTTAAGACTTGTGCTGCACGCAAAAACTGGTTTCAGGAAGATAAATTATGCAGCAGTGCACAGAGATGAGGATTAACTAGCAAAAAAAATCAGTTTTGGTGTAAGTTCATAGGCATACTTACTATTGAAGCAGTCCTAGTAAAATTATGCCCAATAACATGTATGAAAGTACACTGTATTGTTTTTAAATTGCTAAAGCTTTATCAAAGCAGTTTTGTGTCAAGCAAGAAAAAAAATTGTACAAGTGGTCTCCTACTAGTTTCAAAATTTGCATCGCATTTTGTCTAATCCACATAGCCTCTTGGCGGCTAAGGCAAAATGGATGGACTTGAGCATTCCTGCACCGATAGCAGGGAGTCTAAACTGCTTCGAATTTAATTCTTTCATTGCTGAGTGGCTACAAGCCACTTCACTCAAAAATTTGCCACTTAATTACATGTATTTACCTCGATCGTTCTGTCTGCTTCCAGCCTGCTTGGCATCATCACGAAGGCTGCCAACTCCCTAGTGGACGTAGTCAGGACACGGTGGTGGCAGGACGCAGTGGCAGGAGCCTCCAAAGGCTTCGAACTCCCTAGTGAACATAGTGAGGACACGGTGGTCGTAGGATGCAGGGGCGGGAGCCACCAGAGTGTACCTGCAGCAAATTTGCACAAACGCTCTTAGTCCTACCATGTCACAGTTTCCAAGAAAAATTCAGCTGTCCGTGTAACATGGATACCAATACAAATAAATGTAAACAGTTAGGTCCTACAACACAACTAGAACATCGACAAAGAAGAAATGGTACTTATGTTTATGAAAATCCAAGCAATGAAAAAAAAATGTGCATCCGATTTGTGCGTGGAAGCTCAATGGTAACCTGAGCACATACCATCAAGTGATTTGCTAGTCAACTGGAAGCCTCTTAAAATGTCATTGTATATTTTTTACATGCACTATGTTAAGCTGCATTAAAACAAGTTCAATATCTCTGAATATAAGTAAATCACGAAGCAATTCAATTAATGAATTCCAGTGGTCATTAATACGACAAAGTGCAAGCTCTGAATGAAGCTGGCCAAACTGGGTAGTGACAAATAACAATGTGGTTCTCTACATCTTGTTTTTCTGGCTTTCGCTGTAGCATTAAAATACACAAGAAATTTCACATTCCTGACATTTAACCCTGCAAATGTTTATTCAAATGCATAATACTTCAGCAAGAGCACTAATGCTGTCTTTTAATCGTAAATAGTGATAGAACAAGAAATTTTACTGGAGCCAATGTTTGGCAAGAAAACTTATCTCCTTCTCTTTCTCGAAACATTGGCTCCAGCGATGCTCCTTGTTCTACGGCTCTTATCATTTCAAGTCTCTGTCTTCCTGTGAACCTCTGTACTTTCAATGTTGTATCAATTAAATTGTAATAACGGAGAATTAGTAAATGTAGCTGATAAAGAATTTGTGCTTGTCGGTAGATAATGACAGAGTAACTGCGCAACATAGAGATACGGACAAAGGAGGCTTATGTGTGTCGTCTCCTACAGCCATGTTTCTCTCTTTTGGACGGTTACTCTATCTAGATGTAAAAGTATTACCCTTTGCACTATAATGCTGAAATGAAAAAGGCCAGGAAAGTGGACACAAAAATTAAAACAAATAGCATTATATGCTAATGAAATATGCAAAAGTGCCTGCTACGATCTGTCTCACCTATAACGTGCTGGATAAGATGGCGTCTTCTTCTGGATGTTGCCATTTCTTGAATACCTAAAATAAAGTGCATTTCAAAATTACAAAGATACACAGAACAACAGCAGTAGCAGAGGAGATAATGCATTGTTTAGTAAAAGAAAGTAAACTAATCTCTGATACACCGCAGAGGAAATTTCCTTTATTAAATTAGTAAAAAAATACACCACACCTCATTTCATTCAATGATGTGAGCGTTTCTTGGTACAAGAAAAAAAGGTATTTTTGCATGAAAACAGTAATATAATCATAGCATTCTACTTTTACAAAATACGCTACAGTGACAAAGCCAACTACGGCTGTATATACTTAAAATTGTTATATGCACCTTACAATAGCCAAGACAGGATAAACTTGGGTTCATGTGCAGCTCACCGGGAGATGCAACTTTGCAATCAACTCATTTCTGCTTGCCGAATATCTGCACTAACATAATACTACAAATAAAAAGACCCTCTTTTTCATAAAACACCGGACTCAAATTAGAAAATCCAGTAGGAATAGCACAAATTCTCTACACAACACAGCCAGGTTTTGTGCGCCTAGTAGGATTTACTATATAAAGGTTGCAGCAAATTCATGCTTTTAAATATTTACAACCGTGAAAATAAAGATGACATAAAAAATAATAGCATTATACATCTGCTTATACTGTAAGCCAATGTGTTTCCGAATTGACGCCAAATGCACATTTAATTTGTTCTGTTTCAGCGCTTTTAAAGGGTTGTGTCTGTTCGCTCGTGCATGCAGCCGCCTTACCGCTACGAAAATATCTGTGCTGCCACATCGCCTGACACTGCCATACAGCGTGGTAGCGTTTTTATTATTCGCGGTAATATACCTAAAGTGCTAGTAAATCTTCAGAATAGACTACTGTTTTTTCGACAACCTGTCTTCGCCAGCGAAAGTCACACTGGTCACACTACACTTCTAGTTACGCAGTGCTTGGTATGCTACGGATTTTTCGATGCGACAGGCCACTCGTCATTGGAGTCGTTAAGAACGGTGTTTATCTATGGCAGTACAGCTTTGCTATAATTTCAGATGCTCTCCTGAGGCTTCCGTCTGCCAGTAGTATTTTCGCATACATACGCCCACGCATGCCTAAGAAACGTCTGTGAACTGCCAAGAGAAACGTGGCGCAAAATGTAGCCGTGCCGGAAGGGCCGATTACGCGCCGTTTGTAAACTCGGAACAAAAGCTGATATGCTTACCTGAGAGGTTAAGAGAAATATGGCACAGGTCACTCTCCGCTGGTAGTCTTTCGTATGCATCTGGTCGTCTCTGCGTTGCGATCTCCCATATCACAAGGAAACTGCAGTGCAAAACGCAAAACTTCCGGCGCTGCACTTGCTCGATGTCGGCAAAGACGAAATCGGCGACATGCCGCTGCTGGCGGCAGTCGTCCTCGTCGCAATCACACAGCACGGACAGAAGTTCCCACCGTAACTTGCCGCAACGCCTGGTTGCAGTCGCCCCTAACGCAGCGCTTTCAGAACCACTCCATAGAATAAAGAACCACCACTCGACGACAACGTACTCGCGCGAGATGCAACACAACTGAAAAATGGCGTCATACTATTGACGGCTTCGGCTTTGGATCATTTGAATCCGCACAACTAGTTTCGGTTTTCTTTCCTTGCGTTAAAACAAAAACTGTTTTGCTCACTGATAATTTTACGTCACATAAGTAATGCTCACGAATGAAACAGCCGTGAATTTAACACGCGTCTTGAAATACCCGCTACGTTCACTTCGCAGAAGCAAAATTTGCTCGTCCGAGTGCGGTTACGTTTGAAATATCTATCGTTGGGCTGTCGGAGCGTGCTCGAAGAGGGAAGACGCGGCGTAATTGTTCTTAATTTGCTTAGCTATAACGGTGCGGCTGCCCTTGATCTCTGTCGAGTGCAGTTTGCTCTGATGTAAGGTATAACTACAAAGCCGCCGACGTTACTGAATAATCTAGTGCACCTGAAGCTGCCAGAACTCCGGTATTTTCTCCACAATTTCTTGCGACTGCGTTCCGCTGTCACCAAATGCGAGCGTAGTGTTTGACGGATATTTAGCAACACATTTTCCCGAAATATCGTTCACCGCGGTATCACGACGTGGAGAAGCAGCGTTGTTGGTCCTCAGTAAAATTTTCTGTTTATTGCGAATTTTGCGATAGCAGTTATATGGGCACAACCGTCGAAATATATATGTCGATTTTACCGCGAGCTTACGTATAAAGTCAAGTGCGATAAGATCCCATCCCGCGCCGTTGACTGTGCGCGTTAAAGGAAGTGTTCGAGGCTGAGCCGGGCTGGATGGGCGCCCCAAGTCAAGTATCTAAGGAGGTCACGTGATAAAACGCGCGCAAGCCGGGAGAGGGAGGCGCTAGTTTAGCTCGCTTCTCCTCCTCTAGCCATTGCTCTAGCCTGGTCTTGCGCCACCCTCGCTCTGTTTTGGAGATAATTTCCGATGGATGCAAAGCTGGGAGTGGGGGGGGGGGGGGGGGTGGAGGTAAGGGTGTGCTCAGATAGCGCAGATTTTCGGAGACGCTTTGAAGGAAGAGGCAGCGGAAGCGTTCGGTCCGCTCTGCTCGCGCCCTTCATCACGCCCACGCTGTGACAGCGAGTGTGCGCCGTCATTGCGTGAGATCTGTTGATGTTTGCACGTGCGCGCGTGACCCAGTGCTTGCTAATTTCAAGAGTAAGCGAATGTTTACTGCAGTTTATTCAGCCGATGAAACTACGAACCTTGGTTCGTGCAATAGTTCGTGCAGTGGTTCATGCAGCATTGGGGTGAAACTGCTGTGTTAATGTTTTTATATTTCTAGGGGATTCCAAAGCAGTGTTGCGTACACTAATATTTGTTTCTGGTCGCGGAACGCAATGCACTGCGGTAGCCCAGTGGCTTTGGTGTTGCGCTGCTGAGCTCGAGGTGACGGGTCCAACCACAACCGCGGCAGTCGCATTCCAACGGGGTCAGAATGCGAAAATGCGCGTATACCGTGGATTCTGTACACGTTAAATAACCCGAGCTGCTGAAAATAAATCTGCAGCTTTCCATTATCGTGCGCCTCATAACAAGATCTTGATTTTTGAACTTAAATCTTCAAAATTTAATTTTAAATCGTGGAATTACACTTACAATCGACACTGTTGAGGGCGCCTACTGAACTTATCTCGTTGCTGTGCTCTCTTTAGTAGCCAATACTTTTTTTAGATTTACTTATGGTCAGAATCCAGTGTGGCAAATCCAGGTCTTCCTTAGCATAGGAACAAACATGGTCAAGGAAAATCAATATATAGAGTTCGAAGTAATTACAGAACATGACAAGGATGAAAGAATGATACACCGCATTACAACCAGGACAGGAACCCGAGGGACTGCCTAAAACAGAAGAGTTTATCTGGTATTCCTTCTCCTGCATTAAAATCTTTCTCTGGCCAGACTCATCTCAAATATCAGAGGAATGGCGATTTTCCAACGACGACTCTTCGCGTGCTATTGAGAGTCAAACGACCCATGCGCAAATGTTGACTCTTGTTTTCTGACTCTACTCGAGTAAAAGTGGGTCTTCGGAAGAAAAAAGAGAGTCAAGTTGCCATGACTCACTTTTTACTCTCTTTTTTTCTTAGAGTGAACGACGTGGGCGGCCGAAAGGTTTCATTTGCGTTCGAATCTGCGCCACCCATGCTTTCACGCTTCAGCACTTTCTTGACGGCGAAGTGCTGCGCTGGAATTGCTGGCTCGCAAAACTCGCACAAACTGCAAGGAGCAAGGAATTCAACTTCCATTTGATGTCGCGGGATGCCCGAAAGGTACACGCCACTTGACCAAAAAGCAGCTGCCGCGGCTAATCCACCGCTCTGCCTTGACTCGGCACCGCCGTCTATCAGGCGCACTTTTACTCGTTTACGGCAGGCAGCAAAGGGTGCTGATGCCATATGCAACGCCACCACTCCCCCGTTCAGGTGGCGGGAGATTTGAACTTCAAAAAAGGAATTTGGACCTTTCAGATGCTATTTTCTCGTGAACTACGCCTTGACACGAAACAAGGGTTGCGCCGTTTCCGGGGTGGTGTTTAAAAACCCCACGTAGACTTAGTATTTGCGTTTAGTGTCCCTTTAAGCTTCTTCAGAAACAGTGAGTGAGTGGCAGACCACATCGAAGGGTTTCCTCAGGTCACAGTAAACGGCGCCAACTTGCACCCTATGAAGTACCGGCGCGGATATCTGCGTCATGACACTTGCAAGATTTGTGATAATGGAGTGGTTGGTGAGTTCATGCTGATTCGGATTGACTGCGTTCTTCACAGTAAACTACAACATGTTGTGAGGAACAAGCTCCAAAACCTTAGATGAGGCACAGAGAAGATAAATCGGGCGATAATTCGAGACATCGGTTTTACAACCACCCTTAAATGCAGGAAAAACGCCAGCAGTTTTCCATGTATGAAGGAAAATGGAAGCAGTCAGATTTGTTATATGTACATGTCAATACAGGAGCACGTATGCTCCCGTCACCTTTTGGAATTGGGGAGGGGATACCATCAGGGCCGCAGATTAGGGAAGGCTTCAAGTGCTTAAGGCATTTGAGGATGAGCTTTTCATCAAACAACACAGCACTGGATGTTGGATCCGTCGTGTGCAGCAGACTCACTCCAGCGCTGCCACCTGCAACTTTATATGATGATGAGATATGGGTAGCAAAATAATCTGCGACTGCTTAGACTTCTACTCATCTAAAGTCAAGCAGGCGAATACACTATCCACGTATATTAGAGCGCTGGCGGATGTACTTCCGCAATTCCACGCGCCGGTCGGCGGCGTTCTTTTGAAAGAATGCAATATATGATTCTGTAGTGGATTAGAAATCACATAAACCAAGGTAATCACATTGCCTAAAAGCAAAGAGAAGGCATTCATTTGTGCCACTGGAAGAGCTCTGCTTCAGGAATGACACAGAGGCGACGCAGAGTTACCTTAAGTGATGGAAATAAACTTATCGGCACGCACAAGGGACATGTCAGAACAAGAGACATCTAAAACTTCAGCATTCGAGATCTAAAGGCCCAGAACCTGGCCCCTTGGATTGATCAAGTTATGCTGCTGAATAGAACAGAAGGACAGAAAGTCCAACAACAGGCTGCATTTTTTCCCTACGTGAAGATTTTAATGAGAATATCTAAGCATCTTCCGATCAATTCCAGCTGTACTAGAATCACCAAGCAGGATAATTTTGTGCATATTATGGGAAGATATTCTTTCAATAGAAGAGATGACCTCATCAAACAACACAGGTGAAACATTCGGCTGTACTTAGAAAAATCTAATCAAAGATTTTCCGCAAATGCTCGGCTGACTTCTTGACAAATTAACTCATGTAGCATTTCACTGCCCTTGCCCCGAATCTAATCCCAGCGAGTTGTCAACAGCTACCAGTACGTCACCACCTTTTGGATGAGATTCACTGAAGTCACGGTCACTGCGGGAGACCTTGCAGTTTGGAGGAAAGAAGTCGGAAGTGGAAATTTTATTGCAGAGCCGAGTTTTAGGAATAACAAATGGGAAAATAATTGGAAATGACATTGCATAAAAACATCATGTGCTTTGCTGTGATGTCCACGAACGTTTTGAAAAAGCATGTCCAAATTACACGCCACTTTGATCCTTCGGGTTATCTCCGAAGTGTGAAGTATGTCGTCGTGTAGCACCCCACGGGGCGGCTTGAACACGCATCCCATTGGCCACATTGACGGGGTGCTTAAGGGCTTCATCATAGATGGCTACATGAAAAGAAGAATACGACTGACATTTTGTTCTAAGACGCCGGCAGGAGAAGGGAGAAATATCGAAGGCTTTCGAGTGTTTCGCCAGGTTGGAAGTTGTTTCTGTGTTCAGCTTAGAAACAAGAATAGCCTTAGGTCGTTGTGGCTGCTGAGCTACCGACAATGTTGAACTCCTTAGAGCTATGACTCAAGCACAATATCACGTGGCCAAACAGCGGCTCGTTGTTTTGCAGTGCGTACAAGCACAGGTAGGTATGTCTCGAAATAGGCGTCGACAAGTGACTTCCCAGGTGTGATACTTGCACGACGGCACAGCTCGTCGCGCAGGCAACGCACCTCCACTCGGAGGAACGCGACGACTTGGGTTTGTTGTTCCACGCCACGGGAATGGTCCTTATGAAGGCATTCATTCTTCCCTTGCAGTTGGGGATACTTCAGCGCTCGGGAACAAGATTCCATCAAGGGCGTCGAGAAGCAGGCGACACTGACCGGCCATGTCGCCTTCAAGGTCGCCCAGTGGGGCACCAGGTGGCAGGGGCGTAGCCAAGGGATGAGGGGAGGGGGGAGCGAGCTTGTGGGGTTCAGCACCGCGCTCGAAGATATTTCGTGCTGTCATGCCCCACCGACCAAAGAACCTCGGAGCAGTAAACCGGAAATCATAGTGGATTTTAAGTAAAATCTGTTTTCCACGCTCGACAAGGTATTTCGGCGTGAACATTGACAACTCAGGCTGGATTTCATGACAACGCCCATGCACCGGGAGTCACATAGTGCAAGGAGCCCCATCCGAGCACAAAGTTTCGAGTGCTTTTCGTGGTGAGCGGGCTCGTCACGGCATGTCGCGGAGGCCACGGAATCTACGGAGCACATGGATTTCAGTTCCGAAACTTTATGGGTATAAGGTTGTCAAACGTTTGATGCGAAAGATCGAAAGTAACTACGTTCTTATATAAAGTTTATACATTACTTTTAAATTAAATTATAGGGTTTTACGTGCGAAAACCACCTTCTGATTATAAGGCGGGCCGTAGTGGAGGTCTCCGGAATTTTCGACCACCTGGGGTTCTTTAACGTGCACCTAAATCTAAGCAAACCGGTGTTGTCGCATTTTGCCCCCATCAAAATGGGGCCGCCATGTATACTTCACTTTTATTCGCGAGGACGCATTGAGCCACTTCAATTTTCCTATTCGCGCTACCCACGGGCTGCCGGAGCCAGAAAGAACGCATGCGTTCTTGTCATGTTGCCCCTAATACCAGGCGGCGCACTTCGGTGCGCGTTCGGTTTTCTCCGGACGAGTGAATTTTGTCCTCGCAGAGTTATGGATGCTTTCAGGCTTGCAGACGAGAACAAAAAAATGTGGTTTGCCGCCACCCCCATTGGGACTCGAGGTACTGCAACGCATTCGTTTGAGGGCATTACCTTCAACGCAGTATTGCCAAGTCGGAGAAGGCGCCGTAGCTCATGGCTAGAGATTGGAGCCCAAATGTAGAGAAATACAAAAAAGAGCGAAAAAGATTGTAGTCAAATATAGCCATATTTATTTGCTGTTTTATTTGGTATACTGCAAATCATATTGACCGCAAAAAAGACGGGGACATAGGAAGAAAACACATACACAGCACAGGCGGTATGGTATACATTTTCGCATTCGGCTACGGCAATCCGTTTTCGTGCAACCCATCGTTAAATAAAAAGATCCGTAACGGTCGACTCTTTACATCAATATGGACATCACGCTTGGACACAACACTTTTTGCTTCGCCCTGGCGAATCGCGGCCGAGGGTGAACCCAATGACAGGAATCTCGAATGTAAGCACGAATAAAAAAAAAACATTTAGGAGGCCTTTAGGAGTGAAAAACGATAACATTCAAACATCGTTGATCCCGTCTCATGCCTCCCGGCAGCTGCTGCTTATATAACTGTGATGTTTACCTGAAAACGCTGTCGGCTTACGCTGGGCATGAAAGCGAGCCTTCTTATTTTGTCTGTCCCCGGCACGGCGGGCGCTCTGGATGGTGTTGCAAGGAAACGAGCACACAGTTCCCCGTAATGTCAAATTCGGCAAATCGTGCTGCTGCACCCTGGGGCACCACGCCCATTGTCCGTTTCATGCAATCATGGTCGCCCCATGGTAGACAGGTGCGCGCCGGTGCGATTCGCCGAATTTGCCATAAAAAGAGAGTTAAACGGCAGCGAGAAAGGGCGTTTCTGTTTGAATTTCCGCGCCACAGAAATGTTTTCATGTTTTCTCACATATATGATAAATGTTTTCTCATTTATTTAAATTACAGTCCGACGCTATCGTGCCTGCTGGTTGCGTGTATATCGAACTTAACACATTTTCTCACGCGTTTTACTTTGACAATAATTTGTTTAATATCCCATTGCTCGGGTTGACTTTTCTCATGCGGACAGCGACGCCGACCTTGAGCGTCGACACCGGCTTTTCCGCAACATTTAACGCTGTTGCATTAAAATTCTTCCCTCAGGTAAAGGAAAATGGCAGTAAACCTTACAGTGAGAAACGTGGAGGAAACCGAAAGTGGTACCTCGTGCGATACTTCACCCAGAAAGGATGGGCATGAACACACTCGAGCATGTACTCTACCCGTGCTTCCTTTTTTTCATGCCGGTGCATGATTGCCCAACATTATGTTATTTCTCTACCTTTCTGAGCATAGCGACGTTTGTACAGTGTACTGTGAAAGGCCCTCTACTGCCATCCTCATTCCAATGCCCGGTAATCGGTTGTCAGACGATAAGACGAAGATTAGCCGATATTGCTGGCGCAGATGTTAACACGGTGAAGCGCGCTGTAACTTTAGGTGCATCAAAGAGTGAAACCATCAGCTAAGACAGCGGTGCACTAAGAAGACGGGGGCCATTTCGCGCAAAACACACGCACAACCCCACTGCCGGCTTAGCCACCTAAAACATGGCCTGCGAGGTTTGTTTGTATTCGATAACAGGCACCTCTTATGCGTGGGTTACGCGCCATGTGCACGTATTGCCCAAAGCCATGCCATAGATTTTTAGTTTCCCAAACATGGTAACATAGCCAACTGCACAAGTCGACACCAAACATTTTTTTTACAATGAAGCTGCGCACCTCTACCGTCCAAGGAAATTTTCGTGTTGTTGGCGTGGTAAGCAAAAAACTACCCATAGGTGAGCCGATCCCGAAGACAGTGCAATACGGACCCGGACTGCGGCGGAGGTG
Source organism: Dermacentor albipictus (assembly GCF_038994185.2). Lineage (NCBI taxonomy): Eukaryota > Metazoa > Arthropoda > Arachnida > Ixodida > Ixodidae > Dermacentor > Dermacentor albipictus. The sequence continues at coordinate 26,440,490 of NC_091822.1, read as the reverse complement.
AAGCAGGCGCAGACGACACCCCATAGGTGGGCCGAACCCGAAGATAGTCCAATATCAGCCCGACCCGCGGTGGAAGTGAAGCAGGCGCTAAGCACTCCCTATACGTGGGCCAATCCCGAAGACAGTGCAATGCTGGCCCGGACCACATCGGAAGTAAAGCAGGCGCTAAGCATTCCCCATACGTCGGTCGATCCCGAAGATAGTTCAATACCGGCCCGCCCCGCGGCGGAGGTGAAGCAGGCGCTAAGGACTCCCCATATGTGGCCCGATCCCGAAGATACTTCAGTGCAGGGCCGAAGTGCAGGGCCGACCCGCGGATGAGGTGCAGTTCGCCATTAAGGGGCCCACATATACAGCTTCGCTGGTCATCCTTCTTCACAGAATGGAAGTGCACTGAGTTCTTTTCTGTAGCCCAATTTGGGTGCATATAAGTAAGCCTGGCAACCCTGCTTCAATGTTATTGCAACTTCTATAGAAAGTATTTTGTCTGGCCGTTGTAGGATACCGAGCAGTATGGGCATCGACCTCCGTGTACCAAGCGTCTCACAATTTCTTCGACATTCCTTCCGTAGCCACATTAGGTGCAAAAAGTAGGCATTCGATTCAGGCCAACATGGTTTCCTTTGCGTTTTATTTTTTTTCATTTTGGTACCTCCGCCCCGCACACACTAAAAAAAATATCATTGCGGCGGCGCAGAGAATTATCGCATAGTGAAAGTTCGATTCTGTTACCCCTATTGCGGAAAGTAATACTAACTCTTCAGTTGCTGGATACTCTGATTATATTATTCCAATACCAATTTTGCGGACACCCCAGGCGCATTTCTGCCATCACAGTCATGTTCCGTACAAAGTGCAAGCGCGATAACATCGTCACCGCGCGTGACACGCTGTATGTGCGAGTGAAAGCGGGGGGGAGGGGATGGGTGTGCCGACCATGGTGGCTCAGTCTTGTGTGCATAACGGGGAAACGCGTGGAGGAAGTGCGGCGCCTTCCGTCACGCGCGATGCATGGGGGGGGGGGGGGGAGTTCATGGAGTGAGGCGGGGGGCGGTTATTGTTCTGTGATCTGTGAATCTGCTTTTGCGCATCACGACAATTTACTTGTGTGACGCATTATATACAGTGACATTTGCTTAGACATGTAGATTTGTTGAAGACTCATAAGTATAAACATCTAGTCCGGAGGTCTTGTGTATACATCCAGTGAACTTTGTTTCCAATGACACCCTTTAGCCCTTTATCATGCTTTGACTTCGGACTTGTATATTACAGTGTATCTTCTCAATTCTAATGCATATTTTGCATAACTGATTCTTTTTATATGTGCTCCCTATCGCGACTATAATATCGGTGCAATTACTCACAATACAAACCCGGTGACAGTTTTCTTGCGAAATACATTGGAACGAAGGACAGCGTCATTGAGATTTTTCCCTGGCCGTAGCATACGTACAAGGATGTAAACAAGGTTCTCGAATGAAAAGTTTCTTGAAAGTATTGTTCGATTCATTGCCTTTACGTTTTTCATATGAGCAGCATGCACTGCTTTGTTGTTTTCCAACTTATATAGTTCTAAAGTTCGCGTGCCATTTTATTTACTTATTAAAAAGACGAAAAATGATAGCATTTATATCCATTAGTGCTGCCACAATTTTTGGGACGTAAAATTATATTCATTTCAGAAAAATCTACATAGCTTACTTGTCTTGGAAGTGCGTAGCGTTGAAGAATAGCTATGCTGTATGAAATTCTATAAGGAGGTGGCCGAGCTGCAACTTGAGCCCCCCTCACCCCCCCCCCCCTTTGCCAACGAAATTTCTTGCTGTGCCACTGCTAATAATACCTTCTCATTAACGCCTTTTTACGATAATGGTCGGTCTCCTCGTGCGTTACTGCAAGCACGTCCAGCCGCCATGAAATTCTTTGCATGATAAAAAAACGCACGTCATGGACTTGCATAATTACTTACGCCGCTGACCAGCGGATCAAAATTCTGAGACAGCATCGAATACCTTTATTCTTAGCAGTATTGGCGGCGAGGAGTTACGGAGTCACCCTCTATCGGAAGCGCCTCGCTGGCGTAGTATGAGGGATCACGTGGCGCGCTCCTCATAGGTTTTGCTGTCAGCGCTCACTGAATACACCACGCGTGAGCTCTCCCGGACATTTATATAAGTACTTTCGAAGCAAGAGAAGTTTCTTACAGTCTAAATAATAATCTTGGGCAAACTGAAAGCACACAATCGTTTACAGCCGCTATCTCGATACGTACAGTGAATGCCACTGCGCGCGGTCCCCGCGATGGGGTCTCCCGAACCGGCTTCTTGCGTGAAAGGTAGGTAAACGCTGAGGACAAACCATGTGAAATATGTTCTTATAGTGTTTGTATAACTAAATGGAGCGTAACAGAACGAAGCCTCAATGCAGCGATCGCGCAGATTCGCAGCGACCGACTGCGCGTCTGCATGCTTGTCCGCCCACTGTTTCGCTTTCTCCGCGCGCGCGTTTTCGCACCGTTCCATGAGCTTTAGGCCGCAAAATATGAGCATTTGACAGTATACAAGCAACCATTGTTGCGTGGGCACTATCAGAGCTGTTCAAAAATAATTTCATTGTAGTGACTTCGACGCCTACGGGGACTGTGATGTGCCGTCGTGACGATTCAATCTTTTTTTCTTCTTCTAAATTCTTTGACCTTTCGATACTATTTCTCGGGTTGCCTCGCACTGTATGTTTATCGGCGTTCTCAGCGTGCAATTTCCCGCTTCTCCTTTTTTGTAATCCAGTGCATTAATTCATAACCTAAACATGACCATATGCCATGCTTTCTTTAAATGTGCTTCTTACCGCTGCCTTTCCACTCCACTGAACTTGGCAGTATCTATAGTATCGACAAGTTCATAGACCAAACCTTCATGACATTAGTCGGGCAGCGGATTCGGGCGTGCGCCTCAGTGCGTGTTTTCAGAACATCGAAGACCAGGCGCCGTAGCAGAAATCTTCCTCGCGTCTGTGCTTGCTGCATACCCGAGTTGTAGCCGATGACTATTTGCCGGTTTTATGTTTCGCGAGCCAAGCTTCACGCAGCTTCTTGTCCTGCGGCTACGTGTGAATAAGGCTGACACCGACCTCCGTTACGTGCGTCCGGTCCTGCGGCACCGAGCAGGAGCCTACCATGTCGCGCGCCTTCAAAGGCAGCCACTACCTATTGTACTGCTTTCAAGCGTTGTAAAGGAGACACTCGAAGCGGGTAAATTTCGCCAGTAAATGAAAACCGCAGCGTACGAAGGAATTTAAACTCGTTTTCAGCTCGCTTCGGCGCGCCCGAAGCAGCCGACGCGGCCGCTATGTCCACGTGATCCCTCCTAGCACGTCACGCCGACGGTGGCGCCAGCTTTTCCAGTGGTGGAGCTCGAGGCCAATAGTACCACATGTTTGCAAAAAATTCACCAAGAGATATTCCTCTTAAATTTACAGACGCTGGAGTGTTTTCCTGTATTTTAAGAAAAAAGAAAAGGCGCATGACTTACGTTTTGTGCCTTTTTTTGACGACCAGTTCTCAAACAAAAGCAAGAAATTGGTGAACACACATTTTTGTAAATTATGTATCAACTAATCAACGTCGGTGAAAAAAAATTAAGTTGAGCCCTTATTCCAAGGAGCCGTAAAAGATGTCTAAATTACCATGCACTCATTTCCGTTAAGCAAGCGAATAAATAAATTCAGCTTTTCCAAAACTATATGTGAGAGACGGTATAGATTCGGGGTAAAAGTGTAACCGTCTTGAAATATATGTTGTCTATGCTCTAGTTCTGTAGTTTGCGACATATTACGATTCGTTAACGAAATATTTGCCCCTTTTCACAGGTAAAATTTCCTGCAAACGAGAAGAAGGGGGGGCTAACCGAAGGGCCCCATTTTTATTAGACATAAGAAGCCAACAAACCCTGACACTTGGGAAAACACCGGGGAATAACTTTTCTTTAATAAATGAAATAAAAAACGATAACTTAATGAAAATGAAACTGGATGAAAAAAACAAGTTGCCGCAGGTGGGGAACGAGGTTGTGGGATTGTTCTTTAAATCCTTGCTAATTTTTGTAATTGTCCGTCCTTACCTGAACACATTCCTCCCATTTACTTTTAATACTGCCTAAACAAAATGTTTCCAAGTGAATCATCGCGGCAAGCGGTGCCAGACCACATGCGTGTCAAGGAAGGAGGCGGCGACGACCACAAGCAATTATCGTTCTCTTGCCAGTCGTGTGTTCTCAGACGCAGTTCACCGCTGTAGTAAAGAAGCCAGGCCAGCAATACGCTTCGGCGAGCAAATCGGTAACTATTTTTAAAACTTTATGCCAGACTACTTCCGGAACACCGAGTAAGAAAATGGCGACACAAGAATTTATTGACGATTTAGCGGTAAATGCGAGAAGAATGCATAAGCCTTACTTCACACCTCTTCGACGAAAGGGATACATAATTTCAACCACGTTCACCACCTCGCGAAGTGTTGCCCAGGAGCTCCCTCGACAGACGACCTGCCTATTCGAGGAGCGTTGTGCAAATGACGGTGGATCAGACCAGAGCATCGTCAGATCAATTCTCTATGTATATGCTCTTCTAAGCTCCCTCATCCGCTCTCTATTTTTAACACGTGACGGCCTTCCAAAACTTCGCGTACAAATTTTTTCGCAATTTGACAGTTCCAACTCTAACGCACTAAAAAGCCACTTGGGGCCTGAAAGCCGTGACCCAAACGTAAACACAAGTTGCGAAATGATCTCATGTGATATTCGGAGGTATTTTCTTTTCAAAAGCTCCCTGAGCTTACATACGGCGCTATCCTCGGAAGCTAGGGAAGTCTTGAAGCTGGGAAATAACTACGTGCGATGCATGCCTCCGAACTCATCTATGAGGCGTACTTGGCTTTCGAAGAAGTGGCCACAAAAATGTGAACACTGGTAGCGAAGAGGATAATACTGCCCTCGCCATTGGGAGACGCCATAACGCCACGTCATTGACTTGATGTCCGGGCATAAAAATCAGAACAGATCACTGCTACGTAGCACGTGCCATTGCGATTACGTCGTTTTACCAAACATGTATTTCGCACGTAATCTCGGCAATGCTTTTATCAGCTTGTATGCGGACACTTGCGACGCTGCCGTATACATGCGTGCCTTGCAAATATTTATGGCAGCACGCGCAAAGACAACAGGATTCATCATGACACACGGATGAGAAGAATGCATGCGCCAGAAAAATCCGTTCTCACACTGAGCGGCAGAGAAATACTGTGCTGCAGACGAAGGTCTACGAGACCACGCTTGCCATCGGAAAACGGATGGGCGAGTAGCGAGCGCTCCAAAGCAAACAGAAGTGCAGTCAACCCGACTGCACGCGACCCTCGACGTGACGGTTTCCCCCTGAGAAGCGATCGGTGCAGCTGTTGCAGGCTTGCCTCATCTGTTGGACGCAAACGTTAGCCTCACGGAGCAACCATGCACCACCTATGTAATCCAAAGCGCATTCAGTTGGTAAATGCCGATGTTTCGAATGTAATGCCTCGTCATAGAAGAAGCGTCGATAAGCAACGTGAGCAGCGATGACGAGGTGTCGCCAAGTTTATGCGCAGACTTGACAAAGCAAGCGCATTCATTGATGAACGTCGGCATTATTCATGCACCATAGCGACTCCGTTTGCAGAGCAGTTGGTCCCGTCAACGTATCGCATGAAGCTTGTGACGCCGTGTTTCGCGGCGTATATAGGAAGACGCTCAAGCAGCGCATGACCAAGCCTGTCTGTGCGACCGTGGCACTCACGTCTTTTAAAGCGTCGGTTCAAATAATGTCAAGTAACTTTTCATGAGAGCAGCATTCCAGGCAAGTTGGTAATCCATTACTGAACTATTACTGCTCAACATATTACACATGGGCGTAAGAGAAAAACAACATACACCAAGCGCGAAACCAAGCCCTTGGAGTGTGTTCTTCTCTTACGCCCGTGTCTTTTCTGTTGCGCAATAATACTCCAGTAACTATCCAATGCTTGCTTGAGGATATGAAGTCATTTTGAAATAATATTATTACGTTCCAAATATAAACCATACTGTGATTGAAAATTCCAGAAGTTACGTTATAATTGGTGCAAGTAACTCATTCTATTGTGATGAGCATTGCTAGGCTTCTTTGTCTACTCTTGCACTTTGGACTTTCTGTCTCTCTGTCCGTCTGTCTTTCTTTCGGTCTGTCTCCGTTTGACTGTCGATGCGGACAGTCATCATGAGTTCTGACCCGCCGTGATTGTTCAGTGGCTATGGTGTTGGGCTACTGAGCACAAGGTCGCGGCATCGTATTCCGGCCCCGACGGCCGCATTTGGATGGGGCGAAATGCGAAAACACCCGTGCACTTTGATTTAGGTGCGCGTTAAAGAACTTCAGGTGGTCGAAATTTCCGGTGTCATTTACTACGGCGTGCCTCATAATCAGAGAGTGGTTTTGGCACGTAAAACCCCATAATTAAATTTTTATGCATTCTGCCAGGTTTTTAGGCTGTTTGACGGCTCGAGTTGTGTCTGCTAGAGCACTTAGCGGCACTATAGTGTACCTAACGGCGTTCTAGTGACACTACTGACACGATAACGCTGCCGAGAACACGTGCCCAATCCATGGGCGATATGTGTAAACCAAATATGCAGTGCTACGTTCCTTTCCACACATCACAGGCAACGCTGTCGAAACGGTGCAAGTAGTGCTCTAATAGATATCTAACACTGCGCGTCAGCCAATGCCGTTATTCTTGCATGCAAACGTAAATGGGCAGCTAGCACAATCGGCACATGTTCTTTCGAAGCGATGAAGGAAGCGGAAGAGGAAGGCGCCTGGAGGTGAAGATTATCGTGCACCGGGGAAAGTACGAAGGAGCGCGGTGATGATGGATGGATGGATACTATGAGTGTCCCCTTTGAAACGAGGCGGCGGGTTGCGCCACAAAGCTCTTATCATATTCGCTAATGTCCTCCGTTTCTTAAAAAAGAAATCCACTATGAATTCCCGTCACCAAACTTTCTCAACCCTCATTGGGAACTTTCTTGTTGTACGCCTACGTTGTTTGTCGTTTCCCTACACACACCGATCTTACAATCGCATGTTACTAATCTCTATTTCGGACATGTTTACTCGCCCCTGCTCTCGGTGAAACCAAGGGCTTCAAGAATAACAGACGCGTCTAAATCGACATTGGGTAGATATCTTCCCATTCTAATCAAACATGCTCCATTGTTTTCTCAGCTTTACCACAACAAACACATGGTTCTTCATTCTTGTAGTTCGCCTTATAACTGCGTGTTGTAGGCTTTCCGATCTCGCTGCGAAAAGTAAAGAGCTATGTTGCTCACCCTGCCAGTCGCATACTTGCTGGTAAGCTTCCTAGTTCTGTTGCTCCACTGCGAATCATTGTTTTTCCTGCAAAAATATCTGAACACACTCTCATGCCATTTACTTTCTTCTGTATTACTCAGTCGTTCTCCATAATCAATTTTACTCTGAGCTTCCCCCCCTTCAAAACTTCTCCAGCCCATATCAACCTGCACTGCTTCATTTGTAGCATTCCCGTGATTGCTCAATCCGAGTCTCCTACTGACCTCTAGTGGCCATCGAGTCCTGATTGCTCTCCCGTCTTCAAGCAAACAACAGCATTTCCAAATGTAAGCCCTGGTACCATTACACCTTTCCCCATACACAGGAGAAACTGGCAACTCTTGTATACCTTGTTGCGGCTCGATGGGGCGTTAGGGCAAGGAATCCACCAAGCCCATCGACGAGTACGTCCCTTAGTTGGAATGAAGGAAAAAATGTTCCCGTCGACCCGCCAAGGGGTATAAGACAATGCGCTACGGCACAGCGATCACTTACGATGCGCCCCGCATCGGACTTAGCGCCCACCTATCACGCGGTGAGCGTCGAGCAACGCAGCGTTCGCCGCGGCAACGAAACGTGCGCCTGAGCGAAAGAAACGAACCAAAGAACTCGGTGTCTCGGAGGGGAAACGATCTACGCCAGCCGCCAGCCGCCAGCCGCCAAACGTCGTGATCGGCACGGGCAGAGAGATAGATAGTAATCTAAACCGGCAGCACGGCGAAGCGTCGTCAGGGGAGAGGGAGTCCCGCGACGCGCCTGGCAGCGGTCCCAATGCGCGCGCGGCGCGCCTCCTGTCGGGGCAGCGCCGTACATTGAGAGGAGGGGGTCTTCTGTGTTTGCCGCAAGATGGCTCTGCGTGTGCGGTAAGCGCAGAAGAAATGCAGCGGAAACGCACTTCGCAACTCGTGTAATTGTGACTTCTGTACGTTACATGTTCATAATTACCGATATACACCGCAGTATAACTTTCCACGGCTCGTTTCGAAGGCAACACCGCATTCACTAGAGGCGCGTTTGCACCGCTTGGAAGCATCGAACTCGTGGCTGAGTGGTAGCGTCTCCGTCTCACACTCCGGAGACCTGGGTTCGATTCCCACCGGGCCAATCTTGGAAGTTGCTTTTTATTTATGAAGCGCCTGCCGTGATTTATCGCTCACGGTCAACTCTGCCGACGCCGACGCCGACGACACCGGCTTTTCTGCGACACGAGCTCCTTAACGCTATCGCGTTAAAATGGTTTATTGGCTTCGTTTCACAGCTCCAGTTACGGACGCCCACTCCATGCAGGAGCAAGCTGAACGTCCGAGTTCACATCGGGACATTCGGCCTTACTGCACGAAATGCCTCCCCTTTTATTACCATCGCCTTCCCTAAGCGAGTTCACAGAGAAAACTGTGGACTGTATCGCAGCCAATCACACTGTCGAATCAGCTACGATAACACCCCATGCTATCGCAACGCTCCGCAGCATCCTCCTCTCCGAAGCCTCCGCTCACCTGACGCATAGAATAGGGCACAGGATATCGACCTGGGAATACATGGTCGGCGTCGGCCTTCGTTTGCACTTGATGTTGGCCCTTTCTACATTAGTTCAGGATCTCAGGATATGGGGGGGGGGGGCGTTGCCTTCTGTAGGCCCGTCAGTCATCAGTGTCAATGCTGCGTTGACTTTTTGTTGGGCGCTGATGGATGAGTGGTAGTCGCCTCATGGCAAACGTCTAATTAACGCCTCTGACTGTGTTGAGATGCAACACCCTATTACACTCTGTGTTTTATTATCGACGCATTTCTTTTACCTCTTGCTGTTACTTTTTCCTCTGTTCCCATATATCTATTGCCTTCGCTTATCCATATGCCGATGTATTTATATTCTTTCACCCGAGGTATTTTCAGGCTGTGTGCTGACACTGCACATTTTTCGTTAGCGCTAAAAATCATAAAGCTGATTTTTAGCGCTAACTTTCATCCCTAAATTCTCGCGTTCCTGACCACAGATATTGACCAGACGTTGCATATGACTTTGCTTGTTTGCGAGCAACACAACGTCATTCGCATAAAACAAACATGGAAGCTGCTGCTCTACTTTTTTGTACCCACCTGTCTGTATGCGAGTTTAACCCGACATTTCTTCCTGCTAGCGCTCTTTCCGTTCTTACCAAGTACAGCATAAACACAAGCGGAGTTAGAGGGCGCCCCTGTTTCAGTCCTTAATTGACATTAAGTTGCTCTTGGCTCCTCATCCCTTCCCATTCAACGCAAAATGTGTTTATACGTAAATCTCTCGCAATAGCTGTATACAGTCGTTGCAGATGCCTCTCCTTCCCAGAATATCCCACAGTATGGTGCCATTTACGTTGTCACACACTCCGAAAACAGCCCTCCTATAGCCTAGTAATTTTGTACTCCGCCACATGTAGAGGTCTCTTTTCTTCTCTGGATATTTCAGCACATTCGGTAAGGAGAAGTTAGTTATCCTCCAGATGCCTACGATTCTGAAGCGCTTCTGACGTTCTCCCATTATGCCATTATTTCCACTGGACGGTACGGGGGGGATAGCTGTGCTCCGGCGGCTGCGGTGTATGGCTCGGCCGCGCGACCCCTGTCTTAAATATGATCTGCGATGGGGACCCTGTTGTCCGCCACCCGTGCCGAATGCCGATAGCTTAATGTGCGCTAGAGAACCCGTACGCTTGCGCATTTACCGGCGTTCACGAAATGATGTTTTGGGCGAAATAAGTTCTTCGTATATTGCAACACTAAAATAATTAAAAGAATAAGAAAGGGCTGGGATGCGTTTGATAGGCATTCTCAGATAACGAACAGCAGGTTGCCATTACTCCTCAAGAGAAAAGTGTATAACAGCTGTGTCTTACCAGTACTCACGTACGGGGCAGAAACCTGGAGGCTTACGAAAAGGGTTCTACTTAAATTGAGGACGACGCAACGAGCTGTGGAATGAAGAATGATGGGTGTAACGTTAAGGGATAAGACGAGAGCAGATTGGGGGAGGGAACAAACGCGAGTTAATGAACTCTTAGTTGAAATCAAGAAAGAAATGGGCGTGGATCGGACATGTAAGGAGGAGGGAAGATAACCGATGGTCGTTAAGGGTTACGGACTGGATCCCAAGGGACGGGAAGCGTAGCAGAGGGCGGCAGAAAATTAGGTGGGCGGATGCGATCAAGGAGTTTGCAGGGGCCACATTTCTTGTATGACCCGGGTAGTTGGAGAAGTATGGAAGAGGCCTTTGCCCTGCAGTGGGTGTAACCAGGCTCAGAGTAATGATGATGATATTGCAACAGCAACTTGTGGGCGCAAGTTTAGGTCAAAATAAGTGTAATGTATGCATATTTGCACGCTCAGTTGGTCGCGAGCGCAAGAACCTTTTACTCCACTCGCTCGTTCGTAAATAGGCTCGGATATTATACGCATTGCGCTTAATAAATGCGCAATAGTTTGTGACATAAAGTTCTGAACATTACCATCTGTCTTCGTGCGTGATAAAGGACTTTTTGGCCGTTGATGCAAGCTGCCTGCTATAGAGAAAAGTGAGACTAGGATAAGCGCGACTCCTTGTGCTAGAAGGTAAAAAGATTACCGTGCTGTTTGCTTCGACCGATGGTAATCGTCAGTCCTGCTCCGCACATTGTATGCGAGTGCTGAGCTATCTCTGTCAGGATAGGCCGGCGCGATGGTTTAGCGGCCCAGGGGTTCCGCAGTTAAGCACGAAGTCACGGGATGTATTCCCGGCCGCAGCGGCCTCATTTCGACGGGGAGGATTTGCAAGAACGCTCGTGTCTCGTGCACTGGAGGCATGCCTTGGTGGTCAAAATAATCTGTAATCTTCCACTACAGCGCGCGTCATAATCGAACCATTGCTTTGGCACGTAAAACCCAATAATTCAATTATTGTTTGATAAAGGCTTTTATTTTTTATTTCAGGGGTAGCCTTTATATAAACTGGGCTTTAACAAAGTTGATGGTCCTGTTTTCGCCGTTTCTACCACCTGACGATAAAGAATTGCTTCCTATTTACGACCTGGTGGCCATGTACCACGGCCGGGCAGAGATGCCGCACAAAGACATACTGTGCATGCACCTCCTCGAGCACTATTACCGGGACACACTTCTATACCTTTTCAGCAAAAACGACCACTTAAAGGTTGTCACCGAAATGGTAAGTTCCGTGAGTTGTTTTTCTTTTTTTTTGCTGGCATGATTGATCACTTGGTAATCTTGGCACCGATGCTTTTATTATGCTTCCATTTGTGATGACATTATGCTTCCACAAGCTTGACAGCTTGTGGAAACATCCTGCTATCACAAACAACGCAACATAATATGGCAAAGTATGTTAATGGGTAACTATATCAGCATTGACACGGCACCATAGCTCATGGGCATAGGCAGGTGGGTTTTAGGAGGTTCTGCCCCGTACTTGTTACCTTCTGGCGCAAACTTCTCAGCTCGCCGCCGGTGAAAGACCATTTCGCGAGAAACCGCAAATCATACCCTGGATAATTGACTGGCGTAGTGCGAACATCAACAACAAGGAGCGTATGAAAAGGATACAGGCATGTAAATGTGGTCAAAAGCCAGAGAATTTATTGTGGAAAAAATATTTAAATCAGTAGAGCAAAACAAGATGAAGCCGCGGGGTGGCGACTTTCAGGCTGCTCTCGCCAAACATTGCTAATTATTGAAGCGAGGAGACTCGACCGGAGCTCGCCGCATCGTTTGCCTCGAGGGCCTCTATGTCAGCGGTAGAATGAAGGGGTTGGTCTTCTGCTAAATACCAGCGATATTGCAAAACACTCTCAGCGGCGGTCACAACAGTGACAAATTCTTCGTGCCTTTGCTCACGCCGCACGCTATTATGAAAATCTAAGTTAAGCAACGTTCAACGCATGGCGAAGAAGTTCATCGCAGCAACTGGAGCCATGAGACTCTCCTTGATGAGATATGAAGCTATCGCAATGAGTGCGGTCGCACGGCCGGCCCTCGACTCGTAAATTTGAAAAAAAGAAAGATAGGAATTACCTCTTAGTGTGCCGTTGGCACTAATCGGGTTCTCCGAAACCAGAAGCCAAGCAAACATCTGTCTTTATATTTGTTAACTTGCAGTACCTTTTAAGACATGAGGATAGAAGCAATGAAAAAGTCTTTGTGGCTTAGGAATATCACATGTGCTTGCTTCTACCCGTCCGACCTCTAGGAGTCACGGTGTCTTAAGCCTAATTAAAATAGGCACACTGTGGAAGCGTACAGTACTGATTCTAAGTGAGTTATTCGAAAGTTGGCGCACTGCGGTACTCTTACGGCCGCCAGTGGTTTGCCTAAAGAAAAGAGGAAGACACTCCAAGAGGGAGAGGGGAATGTAATGCCCTCCCTCCACTGCAGCTCTGATAAAGGGAGAGGGAGCATAGCGTCAGGGAAGAGAGTTCATTGCTGAGAACACGCAGGAGTCGAATGGGGCGGCTACGCAAGCGTGGCGCTTCACGGTCTGTGCCAGGACGCTGGCATCGAAGCTCCGCTTATCAACTTTCCGAAGCTCGAATTTCGAGCGCACAGCTCCAAACTTGTTCGGGCATGAGGCCATCCTTGTGTCAAATAAGAAGTACAAACTAGGCGCTCTGCACTTTCAAGACTAAGGTTACTGAATGATTGCAATCAAAATCACGGGTGCTTGAACGTACCAAATGCTGTTGTAACTGAATAACTCACAATAAGTGGTCGTAGCGTCAACGACTCTGGTAACCGCATCAGGACACGTATATTCATGAAGCCTTTATGAGAGAAGTTTTCGGAAAAATCATTCTGGTCATGCCTTACACAGCATGTATCAGCGAAGACGACCGGCCAATGGCAAACGATACCGATCAACAGAAATCTTTCTGGGACAGTTCTACGTCATTACGTAAGCAGCTGTGCTTCACAACACTTAAAATGCCTTCGTAAATGTAGCTTTTGTCTAGCAAGTATCACAACATGTTGCAGTATCTGCAGACAGAAAACCGCAGGCTGGTCTGGAAAGGGCTGTGCTTCGGTATTGTTTTGAAGCAACGTTATGAATCTATGCTTTCTAGTGAATATATATTGCAGAAATTATATAAACGTACAACTTCCCATGGCTGTCAACTAGAAGTTTTTGGGAAAACCAGGTAGAGAGCAGTTCGATTCTGGCCAGCTCAGTGACGCGGCTGCTTTTTTTCTGACACTTAACCGTGTCAAAATTGCATACACACTCACACAGACACATGCACACGCACCCACAGACATACACATACACACACACACACCCATATATATATTGTAAAGAAGATTTATTAGGGTTCGTAGCGACCGCCGGTTCTACGATGCACCGAGCAATTCCCGAGCTCGAGCTTCTGCTGCGCGCTTGATGCTGCCGATGCTGCTGACCCAGTGCGCACGTTCGTTATCTTCCTTACAATGGCCCCGCGGAAATAGAGGAGCCATCCTGGCGACTTAGATTTCTGGAAGGACGGTAGAATCGTGATACGGCTTGAGAGGCTGGACGTGAACGACTTCGCAGTTACGACGTCGCATGTCGCACGGCGGCGTTAGCGGCTCAATCAGGTAATTCACGGGTGATGTTCTCTCGAGAACGAGGTATGGCCCGTCGTACTTCGGGAGGAGTTTTGAAGCGAGCCCAGGCGTGCGGTGTGGCACTAACAACCAGACGAGAGCGCCCGGTAGAAAAGTGGGAGTCGAGTTCTGGGCATCGTGAACGGCTTTTTGGCGGTTCTGGTCGTCCGAGGTGAATTGGCGGGCAAGCTGGCGACATTCCTCGGTGTGTCTGGCGGCTTCCGAGATCGGCAGGCATTCGGATGGGTCTGGCTGGTAGGGCAGAATGGTGTCGATTGTGTGCGAAGAATCCGGTGGTGGCCTGAGTCGCGGTGTTGTAGGCATAAGTGACAAACGGAAGAACGAGGTCCCAATTAGAGTGATCAGGTGAAACATACATGGCGAGCATGTCACCAAGAGTTCGATTAAAGCGTTCCGTGGTACCGTTAGCCTGTGGGTGATAAGCAGTCTATTTACGATGAAGAATAGCGCATTCAGCAAGCAGTTGTTCGATGACTTCAGATAAGGAGGCGCGGCCTCTGTCGCCTAAATGTTCACGTGGACCTCCATGACGAAGGAGAAAACGGTGAAGTATGAGACTGGCGACCACTTGCGCTGTAGCATTCGGCAGAGCAGTGGTCTCCGCATAATAGGTTAAGTGGTCTACCGCAACAATTATCCCCCTGTTGCCGGTAGGAGTCAACGGAAGTGGCCCGTAGAGATCTATGCCCACGCGATCAAAGGGTCGGGATGGCCATTGTAAAGGCTGGCGTTCACCGGCGGAGTTGTGTGGTGGCGCTTTATGGCGTTGGCACTCACGACAACAGCGGACGAACGTTCGAACGAAATTGTACATTCCCCGCCAGTAATAGCGGTGTCGAAGTCTTTCGTAGGTTTTGAATACTCCCGCGTGGCCACACTGAGGGTCGCCGTGGAACGAGGAGCAGAGCTCTGACCGCAAGGTTCTCGGAATGACGAGTAACCAGGTGCGTCCCTCTGGGGCATAGTTGCGTCGATCTAGTAGCTGGTCTCGAATCGCAAAATGAGGTACTTGGCGCCGAAGCGTACCTGACGCTGGAACTTTCGACGTATCCGAGAGAAGGTCGAGCAGAGATGCAGTCCAGGGATCATTACGCTGTGCAGCAGCGATAGTGTCAACGTTCAGAGAGGATAATGTACACTCGCAGGTCTTCGGGATAGCGCGTCAGCATCGGAGTGCTTTCGCCCGGAATGGTAAGCCACGCGGATGTCATATTCTTGGATTCGCAATGCCCAGTGGGCAAGGCGGCCGGATGAATCTTTGAGCGTCGACAGCCAACATAGTGCGTGGTGGTCGGTCACTACGTCAAACGATCGGCCGTATATATATGGGCGAAACTTGCCAAGCGCCCACAAAATGGCCAAACACTTCTTTTCTGTAACGTTGTAATTGTTTTCCGCCTTGGTTGACGTGCGACTCGCGTATGCGACGACGTATTGTGTGTGGCCAGGTTGACGCTGTGCCAACACAGCGCCAAGGCCTACACCGCTTGCATCGGTATGTATTTCGGTTGGCGCTTGAGGGTCAAAATGGGGAAGAATGGGTGGCGTCGTGAGAAGACGACGCAAGGTTGCGAAGGCGTCGTCACACTCTGGAGACCATGATGAGAGATCTCTAGCGGACCCCAAGGATCTGCGTGAGAGGCGATATAATTGTCGCAAAGTTTCGAACGAATCGTCGGAAGTAAGAGCAGAGGCCGATAAAACTGCGTAGCTCTTTCATAGTGGTAGGTTTTGGAAACGCAGTAGCAGCACGTAGCTTCTCGGGATCCGGGCGAATGCCCTCCTTTGACACGACATGTCCTAAGATTGTGAGCTGACGAACAGCAAATCTACACTTCTCCAGGTTAAGTTGCAACCCGGCGTTGGTCAAGTGAGTGAGTACGTGCTGGAGACGGAGCAGATGCGTTGCGAAATCAGGGGCGAACACCATAATATCGTCAAGATAGCAAAGACAGATTTTCCATTTGAGGCCACGTAGAACATTATCCATCATCCTTTCGAACGTAGCAGGAGCGTCGCAAAGTCCGAAATGCATGAAGGTGAATTCATACAAGCCTTCTGGTGTAACAAAGGCAGTTTTCGGGCGATCGGGCTCTGCCATCGGAACCTGCCAGTAGCCTGACCGCAAATCCAGCGAAGAAAAGAACTCGCCTCCCTGTAAACAGTCCAGAGCATCATCGATGCGGGGTAATGGGTAGACGTCCTTCAGCGTGATCTTGTTCAAGTGTCGAAAATCAACACAGAAGCGGATGGAACCGTCTTTTTTTGGGACGAGGACCACGGGAGAGGTCCATGGGCTTTGGGAAAATTGAATGACGCCTTGACGGAGCATGTCATCGACCTGGTCTGCAATGACGCGACGTTCCGTAGCGGACACGCGATATGGTCTTTGTCGCAGCGGTGAGTGAGAGCCAGTGTCAATGTAACGCTCGACCGTCGATGCGCGGCCAAGAGATGGTTGCGCAACGTCGAAAGAACGGCGCAAGTGCTGAAGGAGTGTGAGAAGTTTAGATCGCTGCGAATGCGGCAGATCTTCGGCGAGGAATGGGCTGAACACACCAGTGCATGTTGAGTCGGGTACGGAGAGGGCACTCAGTTCATCAACGGCAGTAGCAGGCGCTTCGTCGAGGACGGAGACAATTTGTGTTGAATCAACCGACTCGACGTAACCAAGGCATTCGCGGCGGAGCAATGATAGCGGCGATGAAAGATGATTTTAAATGGGCATTGTGCTGACACCAGCGGAAAGCTCAAGAGCAGCAAAGGGCAAAGGAAGCGCTTTTCGGGTAACAAAGTGATGAGAGGGCATGAAGAAGACCGTGCCGTCGGATATGATACTACGGAAGATTGGTACGAATGCTGAAGAGCGCGGAAGAAAACATGTCTTCTTTCACGAGAATTTTAGTGGCAGGATGAGCATCGACGGAGGCCAGGTCACCAAGGTGGAAACGTTCAATCTCAGCCCGAACGCAATTGATGATGGCGTTGTGGCGTGAGAGAAAATCCCATCCTTGAATAACGGCGTGGGAGCACGTTGAAAGAACTATGAATTCAATCGTGTACAAAACGTCATGTATGGTCACACTGGCAGTACAAGCAGCGGTAGGGCGAATGGGTTGAGCAATTGCCGTTCGTAGCGACAATCCAGACAGAGACGTCGTCACTTTATGAAGCGAACGGCAAAATCTTGCATCCATAACTGAAATAGCGGCACCGGTATCGACGAGGGCGACTGTAGCGACATCATCGATAAACACATCAATGACATTAGCAGGTAAAGGAGGAGGACTTCGGCATGTCGACACTTGCGCAGTTCTTGCCTCAGGAACTGCGTCGTCTAGTTTGCCTCTTCGTTAGAGACGGGCCGTCGACGCATAGGGGAAAGCGATCGACGACGTGCGGAGGGTGACCGGAGGCGTTCGAAGCGAGGACGGCGATCAGTCTGGGAGTGAACTGGTGATGGGTCGAAGGATCCGTAAGGCGCAGGTGGATCAGGCGGCACAAAGGGCCATCGAACGCCTGCGATCGGCGGCGGCAGAACCTTGCGACATGACCGGGATACCTACAGGCGAAGCATATAGGGCGATTGTCTGGCGTACGTCACGGGTTAGTGACGGCAGTGGTGGTCCAGGGGACGGGAGGGGGAGGGCGGTTTACAGGCTGCTGGAAGCGACGCACGGGCACAGTGCTAGGGGCCATTGCAGCAACCGTAGCATAAGTGAGTGGTGTAGTCACGACATCTTGCTGGTGAACAGCCGGCAGCGCTTCCGCGACCTCTTCATGGATCACTTTACGGAGATGAGACGGCAAAGTGCTTGCAAACTCCTGAGTAATGGACACCAGAGATAGCTGTCATGCAACTTCTTCGCGGACGAAATCCTAGATTTGAGTTATCAGGGAGGCTTGTTCTGGGCCGGTGGTCCGGCTGCGGAATGACGTCGCATTTGGTGTGGGATGTCGCCTTGTCAGAGCTCGCTGCTTACGCAACTCATCATAGCTCTGGCACAAGCTGATGACGTCGCGAACAGTGCGTGGGACCTTTGCCAGAAGCATCTGGAACGCGTCATCATCGATTGCCTTATGACGTGCTTGATCTTTTCTGCTTCCGTCATGGCAGCGTTCACGCGCCTGCACAAATATAGAACATCTTCTACACAGCTGGTGAATGTCTCACCCGTGTCCTGCGCGCGTGTACGCAAACGCTGCTCGGCTCGGAGTTTCCTGACGGCGGGTCGGTCAAATACTTCGGTAATCGAAGTCTTGAACACCGACCACGTTCGGATATCCCTCTCATGATTTCGGAACCAGAGAGTTGCCACGCCCGCGAGATAGAATGATACGTAAGCCAGTTTATCTGAGTCATTCCATTTGTTATGAGCGCTCACCCGTTCGTAGGACGACAGCCACTCTTCAACGTCGTTGCCGTCGGTTCCGCTGAAGATGGGAGGCTCCCGTTGGCGAACGGTACCAGGGCAAGGGACGGGTGATGGTGCAAGTGTCTGTTAAACGGCGTCCGGCATGGCAGAGGGTAGCGTCCGAGAACGGAGTTCCAGGATGGTAGAGTGGAACGTTACCCTGCACGGCTCCACCACTTGTAAAGGAGATTTATTAGGGTTCGTAGCGCCCGCCGGTTCTACGATGCACCGTGCAGTTCCCCAGGTCGAGCTTCTGCAGCGCGCTCGATGCTGCCGATGCTGCTGAACCAGTGCGCACGTTCGTTATCTTCCTTGCAATATATACATATGTATATATATATATATATATATATATATATATATATATATATATATATATATATATATATATATATATATATATATATATATATATATATATATGGTAGGTGAGGACGCAAGGTACATCATATAAGGGAAAAATTAATTGGTGAGTATTATGACAGAATTTGTCAAGAGCTCGTGGTCCAGGGGCTCGTAGTGCTTTTGTGTTATTGCGCACACGTAAACATTAGGATGTGCACATAATTCCTAGCTTAAACAAAATATCACTAATGTTTATTTAGTTCTGCTTAGCGGTAAAATAAAGCAGCACATTTTTTTAGGAAATGCATTTTTCATGCTACATACAATAATTGGATCTGGAAGCGATAAATGTCGATAGCATAGTACTTCTCCTTCTTGAATGGGGCGGATAACCATTATCCTAAATTCAATTGAAAATTGACTGCGCGATAAAAAAAAAGTCTTCCAATGCTTAAAGAAGTGTGCCGCTGAAACATATATCTTATTTCGTGCGAGATCGAGAGTGCGGTGTCTCCATACCCTCAAACTAGACAGCTATATTTTCTGGCAGACTTTTCTATATCAATAGACACGGTCACAGAGTGAAGCTCAGATAGACATGAGCGATCATTACGTGTGACACTATATTGATGTCCACTCAGTGTATCGCCGACGTAACGTGGGACATGTTTTCTTCCAGAAAACCGTAAAACGTTTCCTCCATTACAGATGAAAGAGGCTGCGGGTAAGCTCAACGGCACACTGAGCACCATTGGAGCACCAGGAAAGAGTGCAGCCCCGAGTACATTGCTCACAACGCAGCTTGTTTACCCAAAGAGTCCATTCCCACCTGAAATGGTGAAGAAAGACGACATCGCAGGATTCGTAAGTGATCATTGTGAACGTGCAAGCGCAGATGAACAAATTAGTAATGCGATGTCCCTGACCTGTAAATGCAACAATTACACAAATACGAAGAATGAACGATCACAGACATCAAAGAGCTTGAGGTTGTGGATGAAGGTCAGTCGTGATAAAGAATTGTGTTAAGTGACAGGACAAATCCATTTAAGCATTGCGTCCTTCCACGGGGCATGCAATAATAGTATCCCAATTTACACGCTGTCGCTTACGCTCCTGTTCAGTTGAATTGGTAATCTTTACCCACGTTTCCTTTGGCTTCAAACGTCTGTTGCACCAATGAAAAATTTATCCCTGCATTACCTCGATCACCTCCCAAATTTAAAAGGAAGGGCTACCACTTCGTCAGTTCAAAAGCCCTGAGTTCGCATATCAGCATTCATTCGTCAATACATGATCCGGCAACGCAGAGTGCGAGTGCATGTTCTATTTTTTCTATGACGTAAGTCATGGAAAAAATGGAACATGCATTTCCATGACATTTTGCCATGACGTAAGTCAAAACTTGGCAAGCGACACGATGGCGCTACTCAAGACATTTGAATGCCACAACAGCCTTCCTTGAATTCAGTGTGTGGCTTCAAATCACCAAACCATGCCAAACGCTTTTGAACCCATGTATATGCGTCTGGCTAGAAACACACAGCGAGCCTGTTTCTGGAGCGGCGTGCGTTTGAAACCAAGCTAACTGGCCATCAAGAATTCCGGGGGAAGCAACCTAAATGGCTGTTGACTTTGGGCAAATATTCTCGAAGCAATGTACCCATACACCGGATTGCAACCGCCGAAACGTGCCATGTGCATAGATGTCGCATTCGCCTCCCTCCAAAGAGAGAGTATTGTCCCAATGCTCACCTAACGGCAGCAGGATGTGACAGACGAAGTCTGGGCGCTTCATTCCGCTCAACAGGGCTTCATGCGCACAATGTGCTCGACTTCTGGTGGATGATGCCTCTACCCGGAGGAAGCAGGACTGTTAGGGATGACCTCATAGTTCAAGTCGCCTAGGCGCCGTACAACCTTGTACGGACTAAAGTACCATTTGAGGAGCTTTTATGGAAGCCCTCACCAACGGATGGGACTCCAAACCCAGACTCTGTCGCCTGGATGAGAGGTGATGTATCGGGGCTGTAGACTGTGTGTTGAGCATCGTAGTCCTGTTGTCGGGTGATTCTGGCACTGGCGAGGTGTCTCGCTTCTTCAGCCCGTTGAGCGAAAGCTTCAACGTCCGTGCCTGAGTGGCCGAAGTCGTGTGGCAACATCGCATCGAGCATCGTCGTCACTTCACGGCCATGGAGAAGGCTAAATCGCGTCTTTCTTGTGGCTTCCTGTTGAGCAGTGCTGTGCGAGTGTGATGTACGGTAGAATGTCATCCATATTTTTGTGTTCCACGTCTACGTGCATACTCAGCATTTGCGCGATAGTCTTGTTCAAGCGTTCTGTTAAGGCGTTCGTTTGCTGATGATAGGCTGTGGTCTTTCGGTAAGCCGTGCCGCTGAGGCTAAACACTGTATTTAGGACTGTAGACGTAAAGGCAGTCCCTCTGTCCATTATCATCGCCGTTTGCGCACCGTTCCTCAGAACCGCTTCCTCAATAAAGAATCGCGCTGCTTCGACTGCAGTGCCACTTGGAAGGGCCTTCGTTTCTGCATAGTGTGTCAGGTAATCGGTGGCAACTATTACCAACTTATAGCCATTATTGAAGTCGGTAATGGTCCGAGAAGGTCTATCCCGACTTGGGCAAATGGGCTCGTCGGCACGTGGTCTGGTTGAAGTAGCCCAGCGGGTTTCATAAGTGGTGGTTTGCGCTGTTGACAATCAAGGCACGTGTGCACGCAATGCTTCGCGTAGGTGGCCATATTTGGCCAGTAATATTTCTCTTTGACTCGGGCCAGTGTTTGCGTGTAGACGAGTTTGCCAGATGTCGGTTCATCGTGGCAGGTTTGCAAGTCCTCATGACGGAGGGATGTTGGGATGACAGGTAGGCGGCTGCTTCCGCTTGCATAGATGTTGTTCATGTAGAGAACATCGTTACCGAAGCAGAATGACACCCTTCTTGCAAATGTTTTGGGCGCAGTTGTAACATGGCATTTCAAAAAATCAATAAGCGGAATCATTTCGCTGCCTTCCCTCTGCTGACAGGCAATGGTGGTAGTGTCCAGAACACCTATAAAAGCCATGTCTTTGTCATCCTCTGTGACTTCCTGCTCAACTGCTGACATTGAAAGACAGTCGGCGTCTGAGCGCTTTCGTGCGGACTTGTACACCCCTGTCATATCGAATTCTTGAAGCCTTAAGCTCCAACGCGCCGGTCTACCAGACGGATCCTTCAAGTTCTTCAGCCAACAAAGTGAGTGATGATCGCTAACACTGAAGGAACAGCCATATAGATATGGGCGAAAATTCATAACTGCCCACCGACCGCAACGAATCCCTTCTCTGCGGTCAAGTAATTTGACTCCGCACGTGAGAGCGTCCTGCTTGCGTATGCAATGACTCTTTCGGCTGTGTCTTGCCACTGCACGAGCACTGCGTCTAGACCTACGTTGCTAGCGCCCGTATGAATCATGGTAGGGGGCGTCCTCGTCAAAGTGAGCCAGTACAGGAGGTGTTTGCAGGTGCTGTCGGAGATCATTTAACGCTGCCCATTCTTCTTCGTCCCATACGAAGGGAAAGTCTTCCCTTGTAAGGTGCGTTAACGGTGAAGCTATACGTGAAAAAATGGCAATAAATTTTTGGTAATATGAGCAGGGACCTAGGAAACGCCTCACTGTTTCCTCACTGTTTCCAACGCCCGTTGGCGTTGGAAACATTGCGACTGCTGTGATCTTGTCGGGGTTAGGGCTGACACCTTGATGACTCACAACATGACTTAAGAACTGGAGTTCCACAGAACCAAAGGGCACCTTTCTACTTTCACTGTTAAGGCGGTGGACCGTAGCGTTTGTAGAACCGCTAGCAGCAGTCTCAGGTGTTCCTCGAATGTTTCTGAAAACCCTATGACGTCGTCGAGGTGTGAAGGCGTGTCTGCCGCTTTAGGCTTGACAGAACCATATCAATGAGTCGCTGGAGATCAGCATACACCGAAAGGCACGACCTTGAATTCGTGAAGGCCACCAGGGGGGGGGTTACGAAAGGAGTCTTTTTTCTGTCTCTCCCATCAGCCTGGATTTGCCAATAGCTGCTTTGGGGTCCGTCGACGAGAAGTAGCGGCCATACCTCAGCCTGTCGAGAGGATCGTCGATACGCAGTAATGTGTATACGTCTGTCTTTGTGACTCGGTTCATCTTACAGTAGGCGACACAAAAACCTATAGTGCCCTCTTTCTTTTTGACCATCACTACCGACGATGCCCACGGTTTTTTTATGTTTCGATAACGTCGTTGTCGCGCTTGTTCTTCACTTGCGCTCGGATTTCTTCGCGTAGTTTTGGTGCTACACTGTACGGTTTTTGTCATATTGTTTTCGCTGTCTCCTACGTGATCGTGCGGTATTTCTTCAGTGGTGTCTGACCGACTCTTGATGTCGACGAGGAGCAATCACGAATCTGGTCAAGCAGGTCCACAAGGCGTAGCCTTTCCGCTGATGATAAGCTCGTGCTCACGTCAAGAACAAGTAAGGGTGCCGAAGCGTCTTGTTCAGCTTGCTGTAATGCAAAGCATTCGCCGAATTCCGCCATCCCGTCGAGGTAAGCAACTGCTGCGCCTGTTGCAATGTATCTTTTTGCTTGCTGAAGTTTGTCAGCAATAGTTCTGTTTGGCCATGAATTACTTGATGAGGCTTCTGTGTGGAGCAACATCTTGACTGAGCAAACGCGTAATTATCTGCTCGGCATTACCTTCCCCATCGTACTCTGTGTCGCACCAGACGGAAACAAGACGGCAAGATAACGGCGGGACTGGGTCCTCTATGATTCGCAATGACTTGCACTGTAGTTATGCAGTTTTCTCCCTAGAAAAGGTTACTATACCTTCTGGTATGTTGATGATGGTGCCGTACTCGTGTAAGAAGTTCATACCTAAGATTACATCTTTGGAGCAGTCGAGAACAAAATTTGCGACGAATGACGAATCCCATTATGTTAACTTTCGCACTTGTGAGTCGATGTCAGTAGCTGGCTTCTAGCACCTCTAATATGCGGCCCTGACCATTCAATTTTCACTTTACGAAGTCCGTCCGCCAATTTTTTAGTTACAATTGAAAAGTCGGCACCAGTGTCTAGTAGCGCCATCACGTCATGGCCGTCAATTGATACCGTAACATCGGCGCCAGCAATCTCGTCTGTCGTCAAATCGTCCTCCTGTATCGGCTTCTCGTTCGATGGCAATGGGGGATTTTCGGCACTTGCACATGTTCCAGCCTTCCCTCCTGAGGTCCGGGCTTTCAGTTTCCCCGGGGTGGTCTGGGAGATCGCCCTCGGGCCACGTCTTCGGAACTGCGTCTTGCAGCTGGAAAACAATGTCCCGGAGAAGAGGAGCGTGACCGGTAACCAGAAGAATCGGCTTGCCAGCGCGTTGAATTCGCGTCGATATTCGCTCGGCTGCCGTCAAGAGCACGACGAGAAGCAGCGGATGGAAATACTTGGTACCCTTCAACGTGATAAAGGCAACAAAAGCAGATGTGGCCCGCTTACCGACATTGGAAGCACAAGGGCCTCTAGCCAGTTATGCGCCAAATGGTTGCTCGGCGAAGCGATGGTCACGTCGGTTCCCTATGGTACCAAGGTGATGCCGGTGCTGACTGCTGGTGATACTGAGGCGTCTGCATCGGAGATGGCGGCCGACGGACAACGTCAGCGTAGCTGGGCTGCCATGTCTGCGAATGTGACTGCGATGTAGGCATCGGAGGCGGCAGTCGAAGGACACCGGCGTAGCTGGACTGCAACATTTGGGAATGTGGCCCGGGAACCGCAGACGCTTGCTTTATTTCTTGGCGCGCAACTACAGCCACGGACGCAGATGTACTTTGATTTCGTATAGCAGTGAGCTACTTAATTTCTTCCTGAACAATTTCGTGTATCAGCCGGCGCATGGAACGCTCAACTGTCACCGTCACTACTGCGGCACTTGCCGGTCCCGTGCTGGTCAGGTGATCATACTGGTGGCGGCGTAGGTGTAACGCGTGGTCTATGGCCGTCGATTCAGTAATAAATTCATTGAGGCTCGTTGGTGGGTTCCGCACATGACCGGCAAACAGCAGCTCTTTTACTCCTCGCATGAGGTGGCGCAATTTTTTTTTTTTGCCTCAAAATTATCGGGGTCTGCACGACGACAAAGGCGGGCCATGTCCTCAGCAAAGAGGGCAACCGTTTCATTCGGCTTGTGAATCCATGATTCGAGAAGATGCTGCGCGTGGAGTCACGTTTCGGTGCTCCCGAACGTATGGAGGAACTGGCGGCGGAACTCATCCAAGCTTGGCGAGATTCCCTCGTGATTTCCGAACGACGTGTGCGCGCCCTCTTCTAGAGATACAGTTGGGATAGCTTCTTTCCAGCTCGCCACTCATTATACTTGGCTACGCGCTCGTACTCCTAGAGCCTGTTTTCTGCATCACCGTAGGCGTTGCCGTGGGAGCTCACGGGAGATCGAGGAGTCAAAACAGTCATCTGTGCAATGCCTGGGTCTGCCCTGGCTTGGGCGCTCGTGCTAACAAGCAAAGTTCCTGGTAGGAGACAAAATGCTGGGCTTAAGCCTAGTAGGCGATGGCTGGCGCGGTGAACAGGTGTTTCGACACGCGGAAAACGCCATGCGCTTGATTTGGGGCCGTTGACAGGCGTCCCAAACAATTACCCCGCACCCCCACCAACGTCACGATTCACAAGCCTAACGAACTAATAAAATATGGCAGGACACTTTATTGCTGGCAAACTGAATAACTAATGCGCAGGGACCTCGGCTTCTCTTCTGAAATGCTCGAGAAGTTCGTCTTTCTCTACGTGCCGCATAATGG
Organism: Dermacentor albipictus; assembly: GCF_038994185.2. Lineage (NCBI taxonomy): Eukaryota > Metazoa > Arthropoda > Arachnida > Ixodida > Ixodidae > Dermacentor > Dermacentor albipictus. The sequence continues at coordinate 26,414,829 of NC_091822.1, read as the reverse complement.
ATATGGCAATAGACTTTTTGTAGCTGTTGCCGATGCTTATGGGGTTGGTTGGTAAAATCCATTTAAATGTGTACCAGTGTACGACTACCGCTTTCAGCACCTGTCATGGGCGCTAAGAAGGCCAAAAGTGGTTAGCTTACGAAGCATAGAAGCTGCACGAAAAGGAAAACTGCGGCGCTAGGTAAATGTTATTCTTCAATGTTTGGTCCTTATTCGCTTTGCTGGGGATTGTTCGCTGCAGTCGCTGTTTAAGCGGGAATTTGGCCTCATCTGAGGAACTTTACACGTCCTTCACAAGGTTAGGTCAAATATGATTCGCCGCTAACGTGCACACCTGCAGCTATAGGTAGCTGCACTTGCTTCAAATTTGGCTGTCTCGACGGTATAGCGGCAATATGGCTCCGCTATTCCTAGACGTCTAAGTTTGTTGAACAACGAATATTTCTATTCATATAGCTTCTGTGAGTACGAAAACAATGCTCTCGAACCGTGCCATTGATGCCGCTCCGTTGTAGTTAATCATTCTGGGTTTATTTAGAAGCAGCAACGCGTGAGCCTATCGTGAGCCAACCGTAACTGTATTGCAAACAATCTGCACCTTCATTACTTTGCGCACGCTAGCTTGTTTTCACCTATTAACCTGCCCGCCGCATGTGATGCTGCGCCTAGCTATCGTGGTCATACCTGCGGTGCCGTCGGGAAAGAAGGGAGGATAGAAATCATTGCGTGGTTTAGGAATTTACATTGCGGACATAGCAACCTGAGACTGCTGTCTATTGCTTGTGACGCAGTAATGAAGAACTCCGGATAAATTGTGACCAGCTGTGGCTAACTGCAGCGCACCCAAGGGGGATACAACCATCTGCGCATTTTCATCGGAATGCGACAAGTGGTTCGAAACGCTAGAGTCACCGGGTTATCGAGGCGACTGTTGTCAAAATAACGATTGAGCTGCTTGAAAATGTATAACGAGGAGCAATTTTGCCTGCGTATCGAACCTGAGAACGGCTCCATTCCTACCATTTCAGTTGATGGCTTTGACGCAAAGTCAACCTGGAATAAACATGATGTGCCCATTGTCTTGGGCTTCATTTCTATGATCAGCACCACAGCAATGAGCACTTTCTGCTATCTGGAATGCAAGCAGGTGTCTGTGCGGAAGACGAGCCGTATTAATGCACAAAATACGTTTAGTTGTGCCATATAGGCATCCCTGTTGCGGCCAGCCGAAGTGAATAGAGATATTCCTCGTTTCGACAAACTTGGACGTTCTGGCAAAATCCCGCCAGCTGATTCGACGTCTCCGAATAGTGGAGCTGTATTGTCGTTGTACTGTCGAGTCAGTGCAACTGTGTTTAATGCCAGCCGCATTAAAGTGGACGCGCGGTATTAAGCGGGCGTGACGCTTTGTGCTGTGTGTCACTTAAAGTGAGGTGTGCTAGGCAGTGGTTGCAAGCAGGTGAGATGGAGTGCATGCCTGCATAGCCTATTGATTCGAAGACTATCATGATTTAGGTATCGCGTACAATTAGTTGAGTGCCTCGGCTTTCATTATATTTGCTATATCAACTGCACCCATATACACATTTAGTAAAAGCATATGTTTTTCATAAGCCCCTAACTCCCAAGAGATTGTGAACAAAATGCGAATGTGCAGGACCTTTCGAGTTGCAGCACTGTGTCTGAAATGTCACTGCCATTATAAGCACGAAATTCCATCCCTACCTAATCTGAATACGATGTGCGTCTACGTAGTGTAAAAAAAGCATAAGCACCGAAAATATGCTTTAGCTGAATGTCCACTTCATCTGTGTATGAAATCTGAAAGCATGCTTGGTATTCATGGAGAGGTGTTCATGTAGACTTAGACACAGAACGTATTTTTCAAAGGGGAATGATTTATTTACAGTACAACAAATTGTACAGCATAGTTTCACTGAATGTTCCTAACACAGAAGGGGAACTTATATACCAAGCTCTGGCGGTAAAAAATAAAGGACGCATGGCACAGGAAATACAAAAGCAGACAGCCTGTGCTGGCGCTTACACATTTTAAAATGTGAAATAAGCATAACGCATGAACTTGATTGACCTTCTTTCAGTTGGGACCAATAAAAGTTGTGCCTCTCAGTTCGTCGATTCCTCTTTCATCAAAACAAAAGTTTTCTCAGAACCAAAATTACGTCAAATAGCACATAAGTACAATATCAGGAACCAAACACGCATAAGTCCCAAGCTTAGTTTAAGGTCACATTTTTTAGAGATAGGTTATTTAATGGCGAACTTAGACAGCGACGCGTTCGCAGATAATGAAAAGGTAGCTATCAAGGACTAGCATGAAAAAAGATCGAATGAAAGTGCTGCAAGAAAATGTACCTATTAGAATGGAGGAACTCTTGTGGGAACCAAGCAACCTATTTTTTTGTCCTGTGGAGCCCCCTCTGTATACTTGTCGAAGTGTTTGGATGAATGCAGGGTGATGCAAGTGAAGTTCTTGTGTATACATTGCCTATTAGACAAATAAGAAGCCTTTGGAAATATGTATTTCATAATGACGTAATTGATTCGTCGTCACAAACACGTTAGGTATTTTCGTATGTGTACTGAATTATTTGTCCTGATTACTCGAGGGGCTCTAGTCGATCGTCGCACCTGGAAGAGAAAGGAAATTCCACTTGATGTTAGACAACTCCAAAAAGTATTTCACCATGGCCCTGTTAGGGCTATGTCTTGTTCAATAGTTGTGCAAGCTCAATATAGCAGCGATCTTGGACTAAACAGGTCTCAATGTTAACCCTAAACTTCTGAGGCTGTAAGATGACGTTCCGAGATCTCTTATGTGACTGCTGTCATTGTGGTGTGGCTAGAAATTGAAACTCGATTGCACTTAATCGCACCTTGTGGGGGAAAGAACCAGTGTCCAGGACTTCCTCAACACCATACACCTAGGACATGAAATGCGGGCTGTTCATAAAGTGTGCTGCATCCCATTGATGTGCACACGTTCTTTTCCTTTTAAATATCGGCTCTTCCGTTTCCTTTCATTCCCTTTATATTGTTACGGGAAGGAAGAAGCGTTCGTCTATTTACAAGTGGCTTTTAATGGCTGAGCCAACAAGGGTAGAGCAGCGATACTGCTAAACACTCCTTCGTCGTCGCTAAGACCACCATCAGTGTCGTCTTCTTTCCACATTACTGACTGTGACATTACCCCCGTCGGAAAAAGCACCTGACTGGTGCGGCTCATCGGTCTGAGAAAGGTAAGGTTTGAGACGGCTGACGTGGATGATGTCAGAGAGAGGTGAAGGCACCGAAGCATTCAGCGGAGACACTTCATATGTGACAGGGGTCACCTGGCGAAGGATGCGGTAAGGGCCATAGTATCGCGAGAGGCATTTCTCGGAAAGACCAACATGCCGAGTTGGATACCATACTAGCACAAGAGCACCTGGTTCGTAGTTCACGTCGTGATGGCGCTGGTCGTAACGGCACTTCTGGCGTGTCTGTGAAGCAGAAAGACGAATGCGGGCAATCTGGCGTGCTTGGGTCGCCGTGGCTATTACGTCCCGAGTGTACTCTGTCGGCCAGTCGAGTGTGGTCGAAAGGAGAGTCTCGAAAGGCAAAGTCGGCTCACGGCCGAAGAGGAGATAGAAGGGTGAATAGCCAGCTGTGTCGTGGCGCGAGGAATTGTAGGCGAACGTGACAAATGGTAGAGCAACGTCCCAGTCGCGATGATCGGAGGAAACATACATTGCGAGCATGTCAGTTATTGTGCGGTTCAGGCGTTCGGTAAGACCGTTAGTTTGAGGGTGGTAAGCGGTAGTAAGTTTGTGTTTAGTAGCACATGATCGAAGTAGGTCGTCTATGACTTTGGCAAGAACGTATCTGCCGCGATCAGTGAGAAGTTGACGAAGTGCACCGTGGTGCAAGATAACGTCGTGAAGCAAGAAATCAGCGACGTCTGTAGCGCAGCTGGTCGGTAGGGCTCTAGTAATGGCATAACGAGTTGTATAGTCCGTAGCGACGGCAATCCACCTATTTCCGTCTTTGGATATAGGTAATGGTCCGAGGAGATCAAGGCCAACGCAAAAAGAAAGGGGGGAGGTCGGTCGGTACATCCAAAGGCTGCAGCAGTCCGGCAGGAGGCAGAGCTGGTCTTTTTCGGCGTTGACACGACTCACACGCGGCAACATAGCGGCGAACGGAGCGGTTGAGACGGGGCCAGAAGAACCGTCGCCGAATTCGGCCATAGGTCCGCGTGACGCCAAGGTGTCCAGCGGTGGGAACGTCGTGCAGTTGCTGCAGTACAATGTAGCAGATGCGACGGAAGGACGGTTAGGAGCTCAGGCCCGTCGGGGTGCATGTTGCGGCGATACAGGATGCCATTTTGTAGTACGAACATGTGAAGGGATGGGTCAGACGGAGCAGAGAGCAGGCGTTCGATAATGGGGCGTAACGACTCATCGCGTCGTTGTTCAGCGCCAAGGTCTTGCAACGCTGAGAGCGAAAGAACGCAGATCGGTGCGACATCCACTAAACCGTCCGGTACATCGACGGGATGACGAGACAGGCAGTCGGCGTCCTGATGTAGACGACCCGACTTGTAGACCACAGTGTATGTGTATTCTTGCAGCCGTAGGGTCCAGCGACCGAGGCGTCCGGTGGGATCCTTGAGGGAGGAAAGCCAACAAAGGGCGTGGTGGTCGGTTGTAACTGTAAATGGTCGACAATATATGTAGGGTCGGAACTTGCCCACGGCCCGAATGAGGGCGAGGCACTCGCGCTCAGTAATCGAGTAATTGCGCTCGGCGGGAGAGAGGAGGCGACTGGCGTAGGCGATAACGCGGTCGTGCCCACATTGGCGTTGAGCTAAAACAGCACCGATGCCGTAGCCACTGGCGTCAGTGCGGATTTCTGTCGGAGCGGAGGGGTCAAAATGGGGGAGAACAGGAGGTGTGGTAAGCAGCGTGAGGAGCTGCGAGAAAGCAGACGCTTGTTCAGAGCCCCAACAGAAAGGAACGTCCTTCTTCAGGAGGCCAGTCAGGGGACGGGCAACATGGGCGAAATTTTCCACAAACCTGCGGAAGTAAGAGCAAAGGCCCATAAAGCTGCGAACATCTTTGGCACCAGTTGGTACGGGGAAATTCTGCACAGCATGAACTTTAGCGGGGTCGGGGCGAATTCCTGACGAATCGACGAGGTGCCCGAGCATGGTTATTTGGCAGTGACCGAAGTGGCACTTGGATGAGTTGAGCTGCAAGCCAGCGGTGCGAAAAACAGAAAGAACAGATGAAAGTATTTCAAGATGAGTCGCAAAAGTTGAAGAGAATACGATAACGTCATCCAAGTAGCACAAACAGATGGACCATTTCAAACCACGCAAGAGCATGTGGATCATCCGATCAAAGGTCGCCGGGGCATAGCACAAGCCAAATGGCATTACTCGGAACTGATATAGGCCGTCTGGTGTGACGAATGCGGTCTTTTCACGGTCCATTTCATCCACGGCAATTTGCCAATATCCAGAGCGAAGGTCTATAGATGAAAAAAAAGTGGCACCGTGGAGACAATCCAGAGCATCGTCAATGCGGGGAAGTGGATGTACATCTTTTTTGGTGATCGTGTTCAGATGACGATAGTCAACGCAGAATCGCCAGCTGTTATCCTTCTTTTTGACGAGAACAACAGGGGACGCCCAAGGGCTGGAAGAGTGTTCAATAATCCTTTTGGCAAGCATCTTGTCAACCTCGCTCTGGATACCTTGTCGCTCAGAGGGCGACACCCGGTATGGGCGTCTGCGAACAGGTGCTGCATCGCCGGTATTTATCCGATGCGTCACGACCGTGGTTTGACGCAAAGGGCGATCGTTCAGATCGAAAATGTCGTAGTAGGACTCGAGGAGGCAACGGAGCTGTGCGGCTTGTTGGGTTGAGAGGTCCGGTGCAATCATCTTTGTAAAGTCGTCGGTCGGGGCTGATGCAGAAGGCGCAGAATGAGCAGGGGTCGAAGACGCGCAACAGATAGAGCAGAAATGTGGCACTCGTGCGTTGGTGACAACGTGGCAAGAGACATGCCTCGAGGAACTACTTGCGGTCACTGTCCGAAATTTAGGATGGGAAGACATGTCTGATTGTCCACAACAGAGACGATGGTGTGTGCGAAGGAGACATTGTGAGAAAGCAGGACTAACGTCGCGGGAGTAAGGGCATAGTCTCCGTCAGGTACAGGTGGGCTGGCTAAAAGAGAGATGAAGGTTGCTGCCAGAGATGGCAGGCGTATAAAATCCGCGGAACAAAGCTGAGCTGGAGCTTGAGCAGGAAGGTCAATGGGAACAGGTAGGGGTAGGTCAAGTTGTACAACACCGGCGGAACAGTCAGTCAGAGCAGAATGGGCGGACAAAAAGTCGAGTCCGAGGATCACAATGTGAGGGCAATGTTCAAGCACACTAAACAAAACGGACGTGTGGCGACCGGCGACACTGACACGAGCAGTACACATCCCAAGCACAGCCGGAGTTCCACCATCGGCGGCCTGGAGCAGTCGAGCCGGAGCAGGAGTAAGTACTTTTTTCAAGCGCGTTCGAAGCTCCGCACTCATGATGGAAATTTGGGCTCCAGTGTCGATGAGTGCTGTAACGGGAAAACCATCCACGTCCATGTCCAGAAGGTTCCGATTAGTAGGCGGGGTCAGCAGAGGAATTTAAGGCCGGTGTTCTTGAGCAGCGTCACCTCCAGGAGCTGCTCCAGTTAGTTTCCCGTCGGAGAGCGGCGACCGTAAGCTGGGGATGGAGAGCGACGCAGCTGAGGAGAACGGGAGCGGCGACTATGGGGTGATGGCGATCGGCTGGTCGCGGTCGCTCGAGCGTTGTCAGGTGCGTCTTCAACCTCGGTGGAGAGTGATGGCGGGCGAGGATACAGTGGGGAACGGCGGTAGGCGGGAAAGTTTGGTCGAGAGTGGGCTGGCCAGGAACTTCGACAGTGGCGAGAGATGTGGCCCACACTTCCACAGTAAAAGTAGATGGGTCTATCATCATGGGTGCGCCATTCGGCCGGGTTGCGATAGCTCGGATATGGACCGTATTGGCTCCGGTGAACAGGGGCAGAGGCAGCAGACGAAGCAAAGTCAGGATGGCTGGCGGAGCAGATGGATGGAAGACCTACATTGGCAAGTTCTTGGCGAATGACCGAGTGAATGAGGGACACAAGCGGCCGGGAATCGTCAAAGCACTGCGTCACTGGCGTGGCAGGAGACGCTGCTTCGATTTCTCACCGAACGATACGTACGACGTTCTCGGAGGAGGTGGGCTCACGCGGTGGATAAATATCTTCGCACGTCGATGAAGCTGCGGTATTAGGTACACGCGTAAACTGTCCAACTATGCGGCGACTCTTGGCGTCTTCAAAGCGGCGACATTCGTTAATGATCTCGCTGACCGTTGTGATGTTCTTATAAACAAGCAGGTTAAAGGCGTCGTCCGCGATGCCCTTTAAGACGGGGCTGACCTTGTCTGCCTCTGCCATATTGTTATCTACTTTGCGGCAAAGAGCGAGGACGTCCTGGATATACGCCACGTAAGATTCAGTGGACGTCTGTACACGGGTCCCAAGGTCCTTCATCGCAGCAGGTTGGCGGCCGACGGGTTTGCCGAGCAAATCGCTAAGCTTCTGTTTACACTGGTCCCAACTAGTAATCTCTTCTTCATGTGTTTCGAACCAGACCCGTGCTGTTTTCTTGAGGTAGAATATTATATTAGCCAGCATGAGCGTGTTATCCCACCTGTTGTGTGCGCTCACCCGTTCATAATTCTGTAACCAGTCATCGACGTCCACATTGTCAATCCCGGAAAACATGCCAGGGTCGCGAGGCTGGGCCAAGATGACCGTCGGTGGCGACGACGGGGCCGCGGTTGAGCTCTCTCCTTCGGATGACATGGCGGCCAGGTTACGTCCGCTGCGGAGCTCCGTCTTGCTCGAGTGATTACCCCGCACGTCCACCAATAATGTTACGGGAAGGAAGAAGCGTTCGTCTATTTACAAGTGGATTTTAATGGCTAAGCTACAAGCGTAGAGCAGCGATACTGCTTAACACTTCTTCATCGTCACTAAGACCACCGTCAGCGTCGTCGTCTTTCCACATTACCGACTGTGACAATATATACCCTTTACCCAAGAAAGAGTAGTTCGCTTATACCTACGCATGATAACCTGCCTATCTTCCTGCCTCCTACCCTCCAAGAGTATGTGTCACCAATATAAAACTTATCTGAGGCGAAAGCTGCAAAGACGACGACGGACAATCTAGACCAAATTGACTAGGCAGTCAATCTGGACTGCCTAATCAAACGCAACATGGCTAACCTTGCCTGCTGAACGTCTTCAAGTCGCCCGCCTCAAGCTGCGGGTAGTTTTCTTAGGCAAATTCAACGACTAATAGAGGCTGGCTACCGACAACTCGTGCCAGTTTTCGTAGCAGTAAAAATCCTGAAGAACTTGTGAACCGGCCAACTGTCCCAGGGGCCACAACACGAAAAACAAAAGGTAGTCGTCGTACCTACATGCATCGCATGTCGCATAATTTGAAGAAGATTGCCGAGAAAGCTAATGTAGTGATTGTATTTTCTGCCCCGTGCAGGGTTTCAAAGACTTGCATAATGGACAACACTCTTTTCGCAAAGCACCGGCCTTCCTCACAAATAACGAAAGTAAATACATTGATTGTCAGTAGAAGCCTTTTATGAAGTTTATTTGTCATGTGGTAGAAAGTACAGGGGACAAGCCGAGCGACGCGCGAATCATAGGTCGAAGAAACACCAAAAGAATGTTAGAAACGCGAGAGAGGGCCACCTGGCCAGTTGTTGTAGAGATTGCAAATGTAAGGCAAATTTTTATGCCTGCCAGGAGCCGGGACAAATGGGTCAACTGATTAATCCAGGCAAAAAAGATCATTGAGGCAGGTGATGGCTGCTCAAGTGCTGCATCAACCTCATTATCGCAAAAAGACCCCAAACGCAAATGTGCACAAATGAACAGTGATAGTTTTTCTTGAATAAAATAATGTCGTTCTTTTTTCCTGATTGAACATTGTTCAAAGTAAATAAGACGCCCGGTGTGTGTGTAGTCTTTCTTTCTTTCTTTGCCGTGTTTGTGCATTTTACATCAGATCATACCCACCAAAAATTCCAGTTTTCCTTCTTAACATTGGGAAACTAGTTGGTGACGATGTACGACGCAAAACAGAGCATTCTGGGGGGGGGGGGGGGTGTATCACACACTTCACATCACGACATTATGAACAACATGCGAATGTGTCAGACCTTTCAAGTTACAGCACTGTGTTTGAAATGCCTCTGACTTTATTAGCACGAAATTCCATCCCTACTCAATCTGAATACTATGTGCGTATACGTAGTGTACATAAAGTATTCAAGCTGTGGGGCAATACATGAGCACACGTTATTTCATTTCATTTCATTTATTGAACCCTCAGGGCCAAAGACATTAAAGAGGGTTGTGCTTACAAAACAGTAATACATAAATAAATACAATGCATATTACTGAACAAGTATTATCATCCTCCTGTTATACAATATTAGCTAGTGCAGAACGAAAATGCTGGTTATCAATTATGTCGAAGATATCTGTGGGAAGGCGGTTCCATTCGCGTGATGTGCGAGGCAAGAAAGACTGAAATGCAGTTTTAGTGTTACATGTTTCAATGCCAACTTTGTGACGATGGTCAGTGCGATTTGACACGTATCTGGGGGCTGAAATGAGGGAATTGTGTAGCATGGGGTGATGGTATAGTCTATGAAAAAGGCTCAAACCAATTGTCTGCCGGCGGGATGCTAGAAGAGGTAAAGAAAGATTAGCTTTCATGCTTGTTACACTTGCGGTACGGTTAAAATTGGACAGGATAAAACGAGCAGCGTTATTTTGAACCAGCTCAAGTAATGTTATCAGTTTTTCATGATGCGGATCCCATATCGCGGCGGCATATTCCAAAGTAGAACGTATTAGTGTTTTATTAAGCAGCAATTTCAAAGAAGGAGTTTTAGGAAAGTTACGGCGCACGTAGCCCAACATGCGGTTAGCTTTGTTAGTAATGTATTCAATATGGCGCGTCCAGTTAAGGTCTGCAGAAACATGAACCCCCAGGTATTTATATGAAGTAACCGCTTCTAACGCAACGTTATTCAGGTAGTATACAGGCGGAGAGTTGGCGCTTCTTGATACTCGCATAATTTTGCGCTTATTAGTATTAAGTTCCCTAAGCCATTCATTACTTCAAGGAGAAATGTTAGAGAGGTCATGCTGAAGACTGTTAGCATCATCGGGGGATTTTATTTCGCGGAAAACAACGCAGTCATCAGCAACCAAAAGAGTGTTAGGTGATACAATGGAAGGGAGACCATTGATGTAAATAAGAAATAAAAGGGGTCTAAGCACCCTTGTGGCACGCCCGAGTAAACTTCGCTGAAAGGTGAGTTAAAATTATTAGCGTAAACAAACTGCGATCGGTTAAGAAGAAAGTATTCATTCCATTTCAGAACATTGTAGTCGATATTCAGTTCGGTTAGCTTTAAAAATAATAATCGGTGACATACTTTGTCGAATGTATTCCAGTAATCTAGGAAAATGCAGTCAGCTTCTGATACGCGATCTAAAATATGGTGAAGTTCCATTGTGAACATGGCAAGTTGTGTTTCGCAAGAAAATGACCTAGGAAAGCCATGCTGTGTGGGAGTAAAAAATGAATGAGACTCGAGAAAGTTCACAAGGTTAGTGAAGATTACATGTTCTAATAGTTTGCAACAAGTACTACTGAGAGAGATGGGGCGATAATTTATAGGGGATGTTCCATTTCCTGACTTGAATAATGGAACCACCTTCCCGACTTCCCATTGTGTTGGCTGAGTGGAACTATCGAGTCTGCTGAAATATCTTTGTTAGTATTACCCATTAGAAATAAATGTAAATTATTAGCTTACCTTTAATTTTTGAAATATAGCCCGTGACCATATGGTCACACTGGGCCCTTAGGCTACAGCAAAATACGCGAAGTTCAAAACATTTATTTCAAGCCATGAAACACCACAAAAACATACATAGCGAATAGTCGAGCACTTATTTAGTGTGATATAATTTAAATCATGGAATACACATGCCGACGTCATTCTTTGTGCATTGTGTGTGCACCGCGCTGTTACAATTATCTCACACACAACTGCACTTCTTGCCATTAGGTATTGGTGCAACAAAGTGGGCCACATGGTCATACCGTGTACCATTCAGTACATCACCAGTCTCTGGGATTCTGCGTTGGCCAGGTCCTCTAGGCTTATTGTCCCATCGCATCAGGTAGCTTAGTGCAATTTGCCTGAGGAATTCCACCTGCGTGACGTTGAACCCTGCGCTACGAATTAGCGCCCAAGTGTTGCAGATAGATACATTACAGAGTCAAGTGACAATCGGTCACCAACACTTTTTGCCACGGATTGCAATCCTATAGGCACCTACAATTTTTATTTTATTTTATTGTACCCTCAAGACCGAAGTATTACAGAGGGGAGTGGGTAAAAAAAACATACACAAGTAAATAAACAAAGCAGCAATAAACAACAAATGTGAGTAGTTAATTTCATCCGGGAGTAATGATGTCTGATAAGGCCGAACGAAACTTTGAGTTGTCCTTGATTGCGACAACTGCTCCGGGAAGGTGGTTCCATTCCAGAGAGGTCGTAGGAATGAATGATTCGTTACAGGCGTTACAGGCGTTGCGTAGACCACATTGTGCACAAACACATTTCACATACCTTTGTCCTCTTCGAAATCAACTCAGTGTGCTTGGGCTTATGGTTTCTTTCACAATCTTATTTCTTCACACATGCAAGTAACAACTAATTGGCCCACGTTGTCAGCAGGCGCTCAGGGCTACTCATTTGTGTCCCTGCAACTTACTGGCATTCCGTTGCACTTGCATTCATTAACACTTGCCTAAACGTACTCAAGGACTCCCCACACTTGCGAAATCGGCAGGAATCAGTGAGAGGGTGCGTTAATGTGTCTACCTGTAGTGAAAGCACAGCGCATGCAAGTGCTTGAATGTCATTCGATTTCGAGTAATACTGCAACCACTTGTCTCTTTCTGCGCTCCACCACGCTTTTCCGCTGCAAAAATATCTGATTTTTCTTTGTGTGCTTCATCATAAACGTATGATATCTGGGCACTGCAATGAATGGATATTATGGGGCTGATTTTCGCTTACCGGTGCTGTGGTCCACTCTATAGTTGCACTGGAGAGCAGGGGGTTTTGATTTATTTGGTGGCATTGTTATTAACGTCCACCTCTCCTACTTTAATCCTGTACAGAAAAAAAAACATGATCGTTGAGAATAAAAAGAAATTGGGGACATTTCATAAGCCGAGAAACAAAAGCTCCCAATAAAAGCCTTACTAAGGCCTATTTGGGGCCAGTGCGTACCTCACAGTCCAAAATCAACACTACATAGCAGTCAATAGCCGTAAGCGAAATATCCAGCTTGCTGTGTTTTTATTCTTTCAAATTTTTAGCATTGCAGCGCTGCTTTCTGACAACATTATGAAATGACGCAGGTACTGAAATCCACAGATTTTTCAGTGAGATAGTGAATGACCTGCGAAAGTGTCCGACTTTTCAATTTACAGCACTGTATTTGAAATTACACTGGCATTATTAGCAGTAATGTCCGTTCCTGTTAATGCCTACTAAATCTTGGGTGCTATAACGTAAAACTATCCCAAATTTTCTATTCCAATTCTGCGACCAGCCCACCGCGATTGGTCAAAAACGTTTTTGGACCACCCTCACTTCACCTGTCTGTCACTCGACGCCACGAAAACCGCGATAGCTCCCCATCTGATATGACATGTACACACTGATTATGCACAATTTGACCGAACAAAACAAAAGTAGTTATTTCTGATTCGACGCCTCTTCTACATTGCCCTTCGGCTATTGGTCAAACGCTTTCGGGCTGCACGCACTTTCACCAGCCTATCACGCGGCGTCACAAAACCGCAAAAGCTCACCGCGTCAAAGTGACGTGTACGCGTTAAAGATGCATTAATATGCCGAACAAAACTGAATTTTCTTCTGAATAGCCGCAGCTGCCCCATTCCGAAAGGAATAAAAGATGGCTGCCGCCGATCGCTCTGGTACTCGCTACTCGTCCCTACTGGAGAGCATGGGTTTATTTGCGTGTAAGAAAACCTTTTGCGTGGCCGTGTAACGTTTTCGATAGCTTTCGGCACGTTTACAACCTCGTTCTGCGAACTCTTGTTTGCTGAGGGTTGGTTTCAGCATCGCCGTTAAGCTTCCGTTGCATGCCGCCGCGATTGTCGACGAGCCACCGCAACCTGTGTAAGGGAAAGTGGACCAATCGCAGACGTCGGCACTAACCTCTTCATCCGGTTATCGATTTTCAGTGCAGTGACTCGGCCCCATCGAATCCCTCTCCATTTGAGCGTGCTCCTCGCCTCTTGTGAGCCAATTAGATAAGCAGCTCACTGTAGGCATTCTTATTCGTTGTTCAAGCAAGCAAAAGTGACCTCCTATGAACGAGGAAAGCATTTGATTGGTCTGCTGAGACAACCCTGCGGGTGCCTGCCCGATGCTTGTGTCGGCGGCTACGCGAATTTGACGTCAGCAGATTGGAATAAAAACATATTGGAATAGCCTTACGTTATAGGGCCACTTAATACAATGAACGCATGCGTAGTGTAAACCAAGTATTCAAGCCGTGGCCATAGACGAACACACGAAATGCTCTGAACGAGCAACTAAATTGAGCAAGATACGCTAAGTTACGTTTACCACGTTCTGCACGAACACATTTCACATATACTTTCTCTTCTGGATATCAACTCAGTGTGCTTGGGCTTATGGTTTATTTGGCAGTCATATTTCTTTACACTTGCACTAAGTGGTCCACATTGTCAGCTGCCCGCCAGGGGTACTCATTTATGGCTCTTAAACTTACTGGCATTCAAGTGTGTTTGGGTTCATTTACACTCGCCTAAACTGACTCAGTGACTTCCAACTCATGTGAAATGAGCAGAAATTAGCGAGAAGGATCATGAATATGTGTAGTGATAATATGGCGCATGCAAATGCTTCAATGTCATTCGCATGCAAGCAATATTGCAAACATTTCTCTCTTTCTGCACATCACAACAGTTTTCCGGTGGCAGAATATCAGGGTTTTCTTCGTGTGCTTCATCACAAGCATGTGATTATTTCGCAGTGCAATAAACAGCCATTCTGGGCCAGTTTATTGCATACCGGTGCTGTGATCCACTGTATACGTGCACTGGAGAACCGGGGTTCTGCTTCCTTTGGTGGCGTTGTTATTAGTGCCGGCCTCTCCCGCTTTTATCCTGCATCGAAAAAAAAATCAATAGGTCGAGAATAAAAAAAATCAGAAAATTGATAATACCAGAAACAAAATCTCTTAAGAAAAGTCTTATTAAGGCTTATTTTGGGGCTAGTGGTACCTGATAGCCAAAAATCTACACTACATAGCAATCACTATACATAAGTAAAACGTACGACTCGTTGATATATTTTCCGGTTCTTTGATAGCTTTTAGCGATGCAGCGCTGCTTTCTGTCATGAAGTCACGCAGGGACTGAAATATAGAGATTTTGCAGTTTGTAATAAAACTTGAAACTGCTAGCTCGACCTAAGATATGTCGTCATTGAAAATTTGCCAGTGGCATAGAACGTCGCCTTTTTCTACGAAACGAGTGTACTGCTCCTCTCCAAGAGAATTGTGGCAAATTCTGCTTCTAGCGTAAAACGCCAATTTTTCTGTGCTGCTGCTTTGTCCGAGTTGAACGATTATTTTCGCCTCAAATAAGTTTCGAGTTAAATTGCGCTTTGACTACTAGTGAACTCGATGCATTGAACAGGAAAGCCAGAAACTCACGTAAATTCAACAATTACACCCGGGAACGTGCGCAGCACACCAGAAAAATGTTCAAAATAAACACTCCGTTCGACAAGCTTAAACTACGTAATGCATTGAGTTCCTATCGCAAAGTCCACGAAGGGGATAAAAAGAAAGGAGATTTCATTGGTAGAATGCTACACGTGATTACTAGCGGCGTGATAAAACTCACGCACTTGTGATAATTTGCGCGTGAAATTTTAACGAAGGGACACCTGGCTACGCAATAAATAATTGAATTTGGGAAACCGAAACGGAACTACACCTCCAGTTATAGGTAGCTCAGATGTGAAAACTTCAATGCGCTTGTCCGCATTATCACAACACGTTCAGATGTTCAATCACCGAAATTCATTAGCTGCTGGCTCATAATAATGAAATGGCAGAAAATAAGCCTATTGTTACAAGCACGGGGAACAGGGGTTTATTTAGGCGTGCGAGAGCAGGAACAGCAGGCTACGAACAACAGGAATGGCCACTGCACAGTCTTCGTTCACCACTTCCCTTCTCTTCTTGATCCCCGCGTCCCTTTGGCCCACATGGACGTAACATATACCTCTCCTCGCAGACAAAGCCCACCGGGCGAGTCAACTAGCTTATCGTGGCGTGCATGATTTCAACCGTGCGACATGCGTGACTTATGTCCTAGCAGAACGTCTACGAGTGTTCGTGAGGCGCGTGAGAGTATAGTTCACTTCGCTGATTTTGTCAATGACAATATACGGTCCATCGTACTTTGGCAGCAGCTTTTGGCACGAACCGCGCTTCCTTGTGGGAGTCCAAAGCCAAACGAGATCACCAGGGTGATATGTAACAGGCCGGTGTCGTGCGTCGTAGCGGGCTTTGGAGTTTTCTTGCGATGCCAAAGTCCACTGTCGCGCAAGTCTCCGAGCCTCTTCAGCGAGGCATAGCGTATCGGCGACCGTAGGACTGTTGTGGTGGTAAAAAGGGAGGAGAGTGTCGAGCGTATTCCGGGGCGACCGAGCATATAGAAGGAAGAAGGGGTTGTAGCCGATTGTCTCGTGCTTGGCGGTGTTATAGGCGTAAGTAACAAACGGTAGAACTTCATCCCAGTTCTTGTGATCGGACGCAACATACATGCAAAGCATATGTGTGACTGCTCGATTAGTGCGCTCAGTGAGGCCGTTCGTTTGCGGATGATGCGGCGTCGAGTGCCTGAGGTGCGAGTTACATAAACGTACAAGCTCTTCTACGATATCCGCCGTGAATTGACGTCCCCGGTCGCTTAACCAGACGGTCCATGTCGCAGAACAATAGCGTGAAGTAAGAAGAGCGACACTTCGGTGGTGGTGGCCGCCGTCTCACAATAGCGCGTGAAATAGTCGGCGCAGACAATTCTCCAGCGGTTCCCCTTAGATGACTTTGGAAAAAGGGCCTAACAGATCAATTCCAACTTGCCGAAAGGGTGAGCTGGGAGGCGGAACAGGTTTATGGAGACCAGATGGGGCAGTGGTTGAACGTTTCCGACGTTGGCACTGTATGCAGCTGGCGACAATATAGTAGTATGGTAAGAAAAAATCAACCGAATCAGCACTTCTTCACAGCTGTACAGCAAACACTGCAGAATCCGTTGATCCAGCGAATATTGAAGTACACTGTTGCTGATTGTCGCTCTGTAGTCGCGTTCCCACGAGTTGTTGAAGTTGCACTGACTTCTGCAGTTTCCATAGCATCGGCGTAATTGAACATTACTTAGATCACCGAGAGAGTTCATCGACGCGGTCAGATGTCTTCACAGCGCGAACACAGTCGCTTAATGTCGATGGTACGAAGAAATCACTATAATTGCCACACAAAAGAATCGCCTTGTCCGCCGGCTCACGCCATGTTTTTGCTCCTTCCCGGCCGGTGCAGTCTTCCTCCTCCGCCATCAAAGCAACGCACAGAAGCGATGAGTTCTTTCTTGGGCTGTTCGTTCTCTCCTTTTGCATTTAGCTTTCCTTTCTCACCCACAGTTTTTTCCTCATCGCTCCTTACAACTTCCGCTTTGTAACGCTCTCGCGATGCTTGTGTGCAATTTTTGGGCGCCGAATTCCCGGAGCTCCACATAAACGTTGCGTTTGCACACTCGCCTCATACAGCCGCGTTTTGTAACGCAAGATCTCACTTTAAAGTACGCTAATATGCGATGATCTGGAATGAACCGAGAATGTACCGCTTGTACGGAAGACGCTATGCAGGACTTGACTAAAAGAGTACGGCGATCCACTTGTTCCCTGAAAACGAGATGGGAAATGATCCAACGACATCAAGGGCGATGTGGAAGAACGGACTAGTTGGGATGTCCAGAGGCTGAAGTTAGCCTTCAGGCTGCACGGTCGAACACATGAGGCGTTAACAGAGCTCACAACCAGCAGCACACACGGTCGTACATGCGGGATACTCCTAGGTGGCCGGCTGGTGGAGCATTATGGAGCTGGTAGAGAAGAGTAGAACGGAGCGTCGCAGGTGCAACGGGGAGAACCTATGGACCATAGAAATTGGTATTGCGACAGTAGAAAATATTGTCGCGGAGCACGAACGGGTGGAGGGATGGGTCAAAGTCATTACAGCGTAAACAGCCGATGATGAACCGCAACTTTACGCCGCTGAGCTGTTGCTTCCGTATATCACTTAAGTCAGAGAAGGCGAGGACGCGGGTGTCGGAATAATGGAGTAATGAAGTCGAGAGGTTCCACAGGATGACGTGATCGTGAATCGGCGGCCTGGTGCATGGTGCCGGACTTGTGAAGGAGATCCAAGCTGTATTCTTGAAGCTTTAGCGCTCCGCGACCAACTCGTTCAGTGGGGTATTTGAGTGAAGAGAGCCAGGACAGTGCATGGTGGTCCATGATGACTGAAGCAGTGTGGTGAATCAAGTATGGTCGAAATATTGTGACAGCGCAAACTAGAGCAAGGCATTCGCATTCAGTGATTGAGAGCTTGCGATCCTGAGGGGAGAGGAGGCGACTGGCGTACGCCATGCGCTTCTGGCCTTGCAGCCGCTGGGTGAAAACAGCGCGGATACTGTCTCCATTCTCTAGGCAAACTTCTCTGGGCGCTGTGAGGTTAAGATGCGCCAAAATGACAAAATGAGAGTTGTCAGTG
This sequence comes from Dermacentor albipictus, assembly GCF_038994185.2. NCBI lineage: Eukaryota > Metazoa > Arthropoda > Arachnida > Ixodida > Ixodidae > Dermacentor > Dermacentor albipictus. The sequence continues at coordinate 26,396,734 of NC_091822.1, read as the reverse complement.
ATCTCGTTAGCCTGCGAAATGCATGGACTTCTTCAGGAATCCATGATACTCTGATTTCCTTATTGAGTAGTTGTGTTAGAGGACGGGTAATGTCGGTGACGTTCTTGACAAAACGTGCGAAATAAGAACACATGCTAATAAAGCACTGGACGTCTTTGCCCGCACGCGGCACAGGGAAATGTGTTACGAAGGCTGAACTTGCACATCGAAGAGTTCAAATGAAAGACGGCTCGTCGGAAAATGCCAAGCACTACTGCTAGGGGAGTTGGGTGGCTGTGAAATGTTGGTAGAAAAACGAAGACGTCATCCTCATAACATAGGCGTGTCAAGCAATTCTAGCAAAGAAGCAGATAGCATATCGTTCTCTCAAACGAGGCGGAGGTATTACATAGGGCAAAAGGCGTAACCTTAAATTGGAAAAGAAACCCGTCCAGTGTAACAAATCTTTGTTCGGTCCAGGTCGTTCACATATATCCGTCAGTATCCTGAGCTGAGGTCAATGGATAAGAAGTATGTAGACCCGGGAAGACAGTCGGGGGCGTCATCAATCCGCTGCTGTGGGTAGGCTTGCTTACGTGTGAGTTTGTTTAAGTGATGGTAGTCGACGCAGAAACGCCAGCTGCGATCCTTTTTCTTTACACGGACGAAAGTTGATGCTAAGCAACAACAGAAGTCATCTCTTGAACCGCAGTTGTAATATTGTGCTAACGCCTGCGCACTAACATGGGCAAATGAAGAATGACGCACTCAGGATCAACGGTGAATATCAATGTTAAAAGTGCAATATTTTTAAGAGAGCCAACTCCTTAGTGTCGATTTTTGTACATTTTGACCACAAGGGAAAGTGAAAGTTGCTCGCGTCCAGGCGAACACTCCACAGCAACTGACCAACAATGGCGTAGTCCGGCGGCAAAATCGGGGACGCAGACTCAAAGGCGCTAGTGTACGTGGAAAGAGACATATCATCAAATATGCGCGGAATAATCTTTGTCAGATGCTCCACGGCTAGTGGAACTTTTGGCGCAGGTACGTCTCCACACGACGATGTTACTGTCTTGTTGGGCAGTCGCGCAAACTGGTGGATGATGCGTCAGCTTTTGGCATTCTCAAAAAGCTTGCACTCTCGTAAGGTGTAGTCAACACTATTTCAGTCTTGGGAAATAGTATATTGAATGAATCATCTGTTATCCCTTTTACAAAATGTCGCAGACATTCTGATTCCGTCATCTCCTTCCCTTTGCCACAAAGCACAGCACGTGCAGCATATAAAAAGCGTAGGACTTCGTAGGTGTAAAAGCAAGTTACGCGAGCGCCGCCTTCGCCGCGGCCTTACGACCAATGGTCTTTCCAAACAGGTCACGCATATTTTGCTTGCAGGAATCCCAACTTGCCATTTGAGCATCACAATTCCCGAACCAGACCTTTTCTGTTCCTTGCTTATAAAATATAACCTTCGCCCATCGGTTGATGTTACTTATACGCTCGTAGATGGCCAACCAGCCTTCAACATCTATGTCATCGGTTCTGGAAAGCGTGCCTAGATACCTTTGCTGCGCAAGCACAACCATTGACAGCGCTGCCTCTGAGGAAGAGGTCGCCTCTCCTGCCACTGCGTAAAAATCAAGTGATGGCTATTGCGGAGCTCCATCGTAACCAGTTCTTACCCCGCAGTTCTGCTATAAATGTGACGTAGATAAAGAGTAGGCAAATTCATATCTACAAAACATATATGTACGAGCCACAGCCAATATAGCAGAATAGCGACAACCACGAACTTGCTTTTTCGATCAACTTCGTCGTCCTACTAAGCACCTTCTTCAGAATGCGTGAATGGGCTGTATCACTAGGTCTTTTTTGTGCCACCGCACTGCCCGAACAGATTGTGCACGCCGTACATGATGATCCGGCCGCTGAGCCTTTTGAGTTCTCCTGTGCGCTAGCCAGGTTACGAGATCCCTATTAATGGACGCGCCAGACCGCCGACGTAAGTCAAGTAAGTCAAGACCTGACGAGGCTGTCGTGTTCAACGGGTTGCCACAGCCTTGTCGATCTCCATGCCGACCGTTCAAGCAAATCGGGATGGACCCAATGATTGGGGAGTCAGCATTCGAAAATATTTCAGTTGTCCTTGCCACTGAGTACATTACCGCTACGCCGAAAAAAAGCCAGAACAAGGACAGTGCGGTCGAAAGGCTTAAATTCTTCCTGCTACGACATCGTGCTGCCGGTGTCCTCATCGGCGATAGAGAGCTTGTACAGCAGATCTTTATCAGACGATCCTACAACACAGCCAGACAAGCTGCCGCAGTACAACCGCCCATTACTGCCAGACGAATAGCTTTACGGAGCGCGTGAAGAAAGAAAACGCTGGTATACTAGCGATGCACTTCCGCGTGGACCACAATACATTGAATGCCGTAGTTTTGTACATAACAGTTGACTCTAACAAAACTGAGCATTAAAAAAACGCCATTGGCGCCATTCAAGCAACCCGTGCGATTACGTTGGACCGCAGGGGCCCTATAACGTAAGACTATTCGAATATGTTTTTATTCCACTCTCCAGACGTCAAATTTGCGTAACCGCCGACGCAAGCATCGCGCGGTCACCCACAGGGTTGTCTGAAAAGACCAATCAAACAGTGTTTTCGTTCATAGGAGGTCACTGTTGTTTGCTAGAAAAATGAACAACATTGCCTACACTGAGCGGCTTGTCTTATCTAATTGGCTGTCAAGAAGCGAGGAGGACGCTCAAGTGCAGGGGGATTCGATGGGGCTGAGCCACTGCACCGAAAATCGCTCACCGGATGAAAATGGTGGTGCCAGCGTCTCTGATTGGTCCGCCTTCCCTTACCTTACGGTGGCTTGTCAGCAATCGCGGCGGCATGCAACGGATGCTTAAGAATGACCCTAAAACGGATCCTCAGCATGGAAGAGTTGGCAAAACGAGATCGTAAACGCGTCTGAAGTGCTCGAAAACATTACACGGCGACGCAAGAAGATTTATTGCACGCAAATAAACTCATGCTCTCCGGCAGGTGCGAGCAGCCAGTGCCTGCGCGATTGGCGGCAGCCATCTTTTATTCATTTCGGAACGGGGCAGCGTGAGGCCATTCAGAAGAAAATTCAGTGTTGTTCGGCATATTAATGCATCTTTAACGCGTACACGTCACTTTGACGCGTGAGTTTTTGCGGTTTTGTGACGTCGCGTGATAGGCAGGTGAAAGTGGGTGCAGCCCGAAAGCTTTTTTGACCAATAGCCGAAGCCTAATGGCAAAAAGGCGTCGAATCAGAAATGACTATTTTTCTTTTGTTCGGTGAAATCATGCATAATCAGTGTGTACACGTCATATGAGATGGGTAGCTGTCGCGGTTTTCGTGACGTCGAGTGACAGACAGGTGAAGTGAGGGCTGTCCAATAAAGTTTTTGACCAATCGCGGTGGGCTGGTCGCAGAAGTGGAATAGAAAAGTTTTGAATAGTTCTACGTTATGGCACCCCAGACTATCGACCATCAGCGAAAAGAAATCTACCTCATCAACATATCTATCCTGGACCTGAAGCCATTATACGCCCGCTAACAAACTCTGGTACTTAATTCGTGATTGCTTCAAAATATTGCTTTTTGTTGGCGTTCCCTTTTTCGCACTCACGGTCTGTGTGCAGCTTCAGGTAAACATTTCAGAAAGGGCACTTACACGCATAGCTTGTTTCTGTTGCCAAGTGCTCCTTTTTGACGCTTTAACCACAGTACAAAGTTAGTGTTCAGCGGAAAACTCGCCGTCATAAACAAAAGCTTTCGGGAATGTCGGCAGGCATTGTTTAGCGAAATAATTTTTGTCTAGTTGCATTGTGTACTGCACGCGAACAGTTTTGTACACTCTGGAGCGTACGCGAGCACTAAATGTTACGATTGGATTAACGATGAGTGAGGTATAAATAGTATATTTCTATGCCCAACAAATGTGTTCGTCGCTATAGCTGTGCTTTGAGTGTCACTTGTCTTTCTGCGCACAAGTTCGCCAAATAAATCAATGAAGTGGCGCTCATTATTTCTACTGTCTGTATCTTCACTGCAGCTACAACGTGATCGCGCTATGTGCGCGATTTGAGAAAACCGAACCATTGAAGGGTTATTCCGCCACTTTTTTCATTTTGCCCTAGTGCACTTTACTAAAGCCACAATAACCTAAATCCATCTTATCAATAATGAAGCACTGTGTTACATGGTAAGATGCAAACAGGTCGTCAGGAACAATTAACGCCGAACATTTTAATGGTTGCCGCGAGAAACTGCTTTATAGCTTTTTCGTAGGCCAAATTACAGTGGACATTCCACACTAGCTTTATTACGCTGCCTGAAGGAAAGATGTCCAGTGTGCAGTCACCGTGACCTTTTGAGGCGACCAAATCCATCCTGCTGTGAAATGCATGTTAGTGCTTGAAGCAATTTTCATCACATCACCAAAAACACTTTGTACGAACCCACTCAGGTCAAACTTCAGTCAGAGAATTCAACGTACACTAAGGGGACGGTTTACCTCGAAGCCAACAAAGATTTCCATGTTCAAATACATATGAGGCGTGAAAATGCATTGAGTAACGAGCGCCACCGATAACAAAATGTTCGTTTGCTTTTATAACACGAAGCCAGCTTCAAGTAACAGCAGCAAACAGACTATTTATTTAGCGCCTACGCGTTTTTTTTTTTTAAATTCGCGATGATCGGTAACGATCTGAAGCACATGTGTGCGATATATTGATGCACATGTATACGAAGTTTCTGGTCACCTTACGAGGATTTCGCAAATATTTGCTTAAAATTTAAGTAGTTTAATTCAAGAGGGATGTGTGATGGGCTTCTATGTTTAAGTAGGCGCATTCTAATTTCCATATCACTTGTAATGGTGAAACTGGACTTTTTCCTTTTCTTCGATTTTTCGATTTTTGAAACCTTTGATATTCATTACCTAAATCAACAGCCTACTTCATACAACCTCCGCACGTGACTTTTTTTTTTCCTTTTGGAAAGCAGCAAGCCTCGTCAAAATCAGTGCAGTGAAAGTCGAAGAAAAAAAACCAATCTTGTCGTATGTTTAATAGGACTTCCCAGATTAAAGAAGTCGCCTAAATCACGTCAGTCCACTAGATTTGTGTCCGTTTATTTATATCTGATACATTGTATTGTGCAGTGCATTTATGACACTTACATTTTTTTTCCAGTTTACTGCTGGGTTGGAGACTTTGACATTTTTTCATCCAGACACCGCAACATTGACCGACAAGCATGTAAGAACTAACATTTGTGTACCGCAATGAACAGGTTGTATTTTGTGCTATTTCTAACAGAACTGAGCGCTAAAAACGCAAGTTTGCGGTAAGTTTAGGCCGATGCGAATGTCCACTGTAACGGTAACCGCAGACGCCACCGCGGACATTTTTGTGATGCGTTACTAGCGTGGCGCATTCGAGGCGCATCTCTGGACATCAACTGGAATTGAACTTTCGAAGGTGTCGAAAATATAACCCAGGTAATTAAAATGTTGGAAAAGAAGTGAAATTAATTGACTGCTTGTGCTCGCACGGGCTTCGCCCAGTATAGGGCATCTATGTCGGAGTAGTCAAAATATCCACGCTACACTCAAAAAGCAGTTGCACCCTTTGGGGTGTATATTTGCCACAGAACAATAAACGTCGTCTGTCTTGTCCGCCTTTCCTTTCTTTAACGCGGCGAGCCTGGTACTTTCCAGTAACAAATGGCGAGCGCGTTATCAGCATGACATAACATTCCCGACAGGAAAGTAACGAGCGCAGCGTTTTCAAGAAAGGAAATGTGGGCAAGACAGATGACGATTATTGTTTCGTGGCAGATATACACTCCAAAGGGTATAAACTTTTCTTAGAGTGTAGCGTGTCCAGAGGACAACTAAGCACTTCTTATCAGTTGTGAATGCGAGGGCATTAATGCCTAATGGAATGCCGCCGAGTTGTGCATAGAATTATGATCCCCTGGCTGGGGACAAGCCGGGCGCGTTGAGATTCCTGGAAAACGCCTCCTAGATGCCGCAAAGACGGTGCTCTTCAATCCGTGACGTCATGCTACCTTGTCAGACTGCCATGGAATCTAATGGAGGCGCTACCGTGTAAGCCACAGTGATTTTTGCGCCACTGCTTTCGTCAATCCGGGCTTGCCAATTTCGGTCCAAGTAGCATGGCATCTTAAGGTGGTAGGCCACACACACACACACAAACCTTTAAGATGGAAGCCGGAATTAAAAGAACCATTTTTGCTAAATAAGCATGTCTTATTTAGCTTACGCAACTACTGAAATTACAGGAAATGGTTATTTTATTTTTGGAGTTTGGATAATTTGAATTTTTCTCATAAAATGTGGTAAAAGTGCAAGTCGCGCCAGCAGTCATAAGTAACTAATGGTTTGTTTAATGGAGTAAAGCTTTGGCATTTAGGTGGCTATGTGGCGGGCCTGTGCAATGAACTGGTATAAATGCAATGTGATATATATTAAGAATGTAATATCTGAAAAAAATTAGCCTAGTGAAAAACAATGCCAATTAGGACGAAATTTGATTGCAAAGTAAGCTGCAAGTGCAAAAATGGTGCACAAATTTCTTTGTCTCAGTTTATTGCACACATATCTATGTGAGGAAAGAGTCTACAAGATTTCTTATTGAAATATTAATTTAAGAAGATGTACCAGAGTTTGCGTAACATGACATGGAGCAAAATATTGTTTTCAGAAAAACGTAAACGAATCTTTATACCACGTGAAAGGTGTAAAAACTACACAGAGGCCTAACATGCACAAGCTTGATAGCTAGAGCCCCCACGGTATGCACGGCAGTCTCCTTTTGTTTTCTGCCTGCTCGAGCACAAACAAAAACAGAAGATGTTTTCATTGAAATTTATATACAAAGAAATAGTACTGATTTTTGGTTGCGCAATGCGAGGGTACGGGTTGGAAAACTCCAATCCCTCCCCAATGTGGAAGGGAAGATGATTTTTGCAACATGCTGCTGATGTTTTGCCATGTATAAAAAGTAAAAAAAACCAAAAACAAACAAATGATGTGAAAAAAACTTATTTTTGTATCTGGACTACCACCTTAAAGCAGGGGGCAAGCCCGCTATATTATTAATAGCAGTGTTCAAACGCTGATATTACCAAGTTTGTATTAAAATTTTGAGATTCGAAATGACTATATACGTCGTAGCGCTAAAAAGCGCGGAACAGGCGTGGACCCACTTTTGATATGCAAGTTCACTGCTTGATGGCGAACATGTCTTTAACGAAAGATGGCAGGTTTGGCAGAAGCGTCTGCAGAAAGAAATTGTCTGTACATATATGCCCAATTCTCTTTCACTCTATGTTAGGGAACCAGCGAAAAACGCTGGTATGCATGGCACTCGCCGGCTTAGAAAAAGAGAATTTGCATAACGATGATGTGTGCTCGCCCGCGGCACTCTCTTGTGCAAAACAGCCGCGGAAATTTCTTTTATATATATATATATATATATATATATATATATATATATGGTTATAATAAAGAAAAGAAAGCGTTGGTTCATCCCATTCGATAAGACAGTCGGCTGCTGAGCGCAGGGTCATAAGTTCGAAAGTCAATACCGGCAACGTTACTCCTTTCGAATTTATTCCGTTTTTTATTACTGTAGTGCTTTGTAGGGACAACCGTGGAGCAGTTAACACGCAGGCGAGAGTTTGCGTCGGCAAGGAGCGCGCGGGGATAACGCAGGCTTTCGAGAGCGAGGGTGGCATGGCGTCGCCGGCAATGCACCATTTCCTCACACAACACCTGGCGCACTTGCGTGGAAGCAGGTGTTTTTAATTTTTTCCTCCCGATCTGCTCCATCGAGGCGCAGCTCGTGACGTGGTGCCGCAGGCAATGCGACGTTAGCACAGACTACGGGCACCGGCTTTCTCGCGCAATGTCCATATCAGGCTGCTGCATGAATGACGTTTAAGGCTGTTTTCTCTTCAAAAATTATTTGACCAACTCATGAACAAATTGATATTACGAGAAGTTAGTCTTGGCGGAACGGAACCACTGATATTAAATTCCATTGCGTTGCTTAATGCGTGACAAAACATGAAAAAAAGATGAATGCAAATTCTCAGAAGGATTTGTGTGCGAGCAAGTTGGTACAGATCATTCCTATTTAAAACAGCGCCAAAAATACGGACAAGGGAGGACACAGGACAAGCGCTGACTGCCAACAACACCTTTATCGAAGCCTGCGCAAATATATATGATTCGCAACGGGCATAAAGAGTGTAAAACAAGAAAGGGAAGGAGAGTCATTGTCGGTGAACTCCTGCTGCGCATGCGTCAATAATATTAAACAATACAAATGTAACCATATATAAAATGGACACATCCGAGCTTTCGCTCGGATGCTCCTACCTAAATGCATGTAAAAGGAGAATTCATTTTTCTCGGCAACCACTGCACCAAATTTGACGAGGTTTGTTGCATTTCAAAGAAAAGCTTAAAATTCTAGTGACTGTTGGTTTCGAATTTTTTGAGTTTGTCGTCAAGTTTTATTAAATATTGGCAAAAATTTTATATATTCAAGAAACGAAACTATCAAGATTACAACTCTTTAATTCAAGAACGAAAAATGAATATACAATTCCGTGAATTGCATCTAATAGTACATCTGAAGCGCACAAAATTGATGCTACACATGAATACCAAAAAGTTTAGTAATATGGAAATACAGCTTTTGCAGAACCCTTGTAAGCAACGTAATGAATTAACGTAAGATCTAAAATGACATATCGAATGTGTCCCCTTTGAATGATCTAATCGATGCCGTTTACAGAGCCGCGATATCTGTTCTTGATGCAGAGCTATGAATTTGTAAACATCGTGCTTCTATTTTCAGACTGTTGAATATTTAAACTTTTTTAAAACAATATTCAATCCCTAAATCAAAATTCCGCTTCATACAATCACTAGAATTCAAATTTCTCTCTCAAATGCAACAAAGTTCATCAAGATCGGTCCAGTGGTTATCTCAGAAAAACGTTTTTGCGTTTTATATGTATTTAAATAGGCCACGTTGGAGTTGGGACCGTACAGCTTGCTCTTAAGTTCTTTATCACAAAGAGCTATGGAAGAGTGACTAACACAGGTGGCTTCTAAGTGACACGTTGAAAATGCCTCGAAGATTTCTCTGGCCATTTGATTGCTGTACCTTTTCACCACATGTGTGTCGTCCAGGAAGGGTGAACAGCCACACTTTGCACAATGAACGGCCAGATTACTGCCAGTCTTAATCTTGACACAGTGCGCAAGCTCACGCAAACGATCATTGATACAACGTCCTGTTTGCCCTATATGTGCAGCAGCAAGAGGTGGGAATGGAATACACTGCATTGGTACTGCAATCCACAGGTGTTTTCCGGCTTTCCTTAATTTTTTTACAACCTTCCCAACTTGTTAGGCGCGGTAAACACCACCTTTACAGAGGCCCGGCCTGCGGCTTTCATGATGCGATGGGACCACCATGTATAACGGGATCGCAACAGTTTTGTTTAAGTCATCAACCGCTTCGCGCTGTTTGTTGGGGAAACGAACCTTTATAATGAAACTTCCGTTAAGGATGGCAGCAGTTGTGCAGGATAGCCACTTGCTTTAAGCCGCTGGACTTCATTGGAGAACCTGCAGGACATCGAGGGGGGGCAAAAGCGAACGACCGCATTTCTAAGGGCCCCTAGGGCAATGGAGTGCTTCATCACTTTTGAATGATTGGATGTGTAGGGGACAATGTGTTTTTTGGAACGCGGGGCATACATCCAACAAGTATGTCCCTCCTGGAGGTGTAGTGCATGGTCAAGGAAGCGGATCTGGCCTTTTTCAGGCAATTCCCTTGTCAACCTCAAAGCTCCATAAATGCTCCTGAATTTTTCAAACATTTGATCGAACAAGGTTGTGGCTTTCTTAGGGTGGGCAGAAAGGATCACCAGAAAATCGTCAACGTAGCGAAACACCTTCACAGGAACTGGACGCCTGGACAGTGCAATAAGCAACCTGTCGCCAAGCGTGTAGATTGCACTACAAGCATTCCATAGGCTGCAGGAGCATTAGTCAATTAACGCCGGCGCACTTCCGCCGAAAAGCACCGATATCATTCCGTCGGAGCACAAACTGAAACTGAAGCAATGCTGCCACTGAAGAAGACCGGACCCAGAAGGATTAAAAAACGAAAGACGTTGGTGAACCACATCGTATCGCTGCTCCCATGCCCACTCTCCCATGCCGACTTTACAGGCGTGAACCATCCCAGACACGTCCCCCTACAAGACCATGCAGTGCTGCCATTATTTTGGCTCACTTTACGCGTGTGAGCCATCCCAGATACCACCCCCTACGAGACCACGCAGCGCCGCTATCTTTTTTCCCACTTTACGGGCGTTAGCCATCCTAGATACCGCCACCAAAGAGACAGCCCAGCGCCGCCACCTTTCTCTATCACTTTACGGGCGTTAGCTATCCCAGATACCGCCCCCTATGAGACCACGCAGCGTCGCCATTTTTTTTTGCCCACTTTAAGTGCGTAAGCCATCCCAGATTCCGCCCCCTACTAGACCACGCAGCGCTACCATTTTTTTTGCTCTCTTTACGTGCGGGAGCCATCCCAGATACCACCCCCTATGAGGCCACGCAGCGCCGTCATTCGTTTGCTCACTTTACGAGCGTTAGCCATCCCAGATAGCACCCTCTACGAGACCACGCCGCGCCTCCATCTTTTTTGCTAACTTTACGCGCATCAGCCATCCCAGATACGGCCCCCTACGAGAACACGCAGCGCCGCCACCTTTTTTGCTCACAATTGGGGCGTAAGCCATCCCAGATACCCCCGTACAAGACAACGCAGTGCCAACATCTTTTTTGATTACTTTACGGGCGTTAGCTATCCCAGATACCGCCCCCTACGAGACCACGCAGCTCCGCCATCTTTTTTCCCACTTTGCGCGCGTTAGCCATCCCAGATACCGTCACCTAAGAGACTGCGCATTGCCGCCATCTTTCTTTATCACTTTATGGGCGTTAGCTATCCGAGATACCGCCCCCTACGAGACCACGCAGCGCCGCCATCTTTGCTCACTTTACATGCGTTAGCCATCCCAGATACCGCCCCCTACGAGACCACGCAGCCAGGCGACCTTTTGTTTCCTTTACGGACACTAGCGTGCCCAGCGAAACCCCCACGAGACCATGCAGTGCCGCCATCTTTTATGATCCCTCTACGGACGCGTTAGCCAGCCAAGATACCACGAATACGGCACAATTATAGAGGTCCATCAGATAAACAGCTTCACTATAAAAAAGAAAGAAAAGACCATGTCTAAACATTTTTTCTGATGAAAAATCAAAGTGTAAAAGCACACGTAGAATAATTACACCTGCATGCAAACAGAACTGTTGACAGATATCGCTCTTTGTTTGTATACATCCTATTAGGTTTTCACGTGATGTCGAATGTATTAGCGTGTTTTAATGACCATCTGTTGCAAGTTTTTCTTCAATAGTTTTGAAGTTTTCCGTTTCCTTGGTTATTAGAAGTTAACTGTTCAATATAACCACTCTCTTATTCCGAATCAATCTTTTACATTTATTATAACACCATTTTGTGTTTTATCTTTCAGGCACAAAATGCGGAAAACGATGCATTTACACTTATTTTTGAACGTGCCAGAGCGTTGACGACTGCAATGCAAGCAGGAGCAGTGAGGTAATATTTACCTATCTTTGCATCATAATAACCTACCTTGCCGTGGTATAAAGGTGTATTTAACATTTGCAAAGCACTGGAATTTATTATAGGAGAAAGTGCTTTAAAATACGCATAAAAGTAATGCATAATTAGACCAGTTTAAAGAACGATAAATAGAATTTCTATTTCTTAGCGACGGATACTTCTTGAGCCTTCAGGTACGCAAGAAGTTTTTCTTTTCCAAAAGATAAAAAAAAATGACGCTCTGTACTTCGCGTCGAAGAGATAACTAATAATAACAGAAATGAGGACGTAATCAAGAAGGATTACCATAGACGTTTTGCGCGCGAAGAAGGCTGGCTCACAGCATAGTGCTAAATTGCATGTAAATCCTAGGCAAAACAAACCGTGGAGATCACCAGAATGGCAGGAAAGAAATGAGGAGGGAAAATCTGAAGGATATCACAAAATTCAGCGCTCGCTCTTTAAGACCCGCTGTGGATGCTTGCGGACAAAAACTTGTAGAGCAACATAACAAAGTCCTCACACAGCTTTCTGTTGCTAAATAGATGCTACATGAGTGTTCTTCCTAGCGTGAAAGCCCACCAATACACGCAAAGTCTGTCGAGCGGTCAGTCGCGCGGCAATTTTGCGTGTGTTTGCGGGCTTCTTTCACGCCCGGAAAAAGCTTTCTTTTTTAAGTTTTTCTAAAGTATCGTGGGACAATCGATATATGCTATAACCAACCGCCCGAAAACCTTGCCAATTGGTGCGAATGTTTGTCAGTGTCCTGGTCCCTCACAGGCACTATAATGACATAACCAAGGAAAATTTGCGGCAGATATACACTGAATGCCAGTTCGGCAAACATACAAGTTGGTGCTTCATCTGTTCGAAAAAGCACGCAATGTCGGAAACGGCATGTTCGTTGTAAAGACCTAGAACCCTTCACGTCTCGTCCCGTTTTTAAGACTGCTCACAGAAAATCGCGAGTAAATGAGTGTTCAGAACACTTGACACTAGAGGCGTTCACTGGAGTGCCAAGGTTGTTGCCTGTCCTGGTAATGGAGCTCGATCAACGTGCACTAGTTCTTTTTTAGTCTTTTTTATATTGTACCAAAAATTTGTCGAAACAAACACATAATGCGTTAATTGCAACAGTAAGAAACATCACTGGAAACATACTGTAATTTCGAAACCACGTAAGCCTTCGCTTCACGCTGATCCTATTTTTTCTTTCGTTTAGCGGATGATTGTTTTCCCTAACAAAAGTTCTCGAGGTTCCGTTCTCGTTCAGAATAAACAAGACCGCATGGTGTTGAAATTGTTTTAGCACTTGAAAGACTCAACGCAAAACACTATAACAATACACAGTCCTTCGTTGTATTTTTGTGCAGTTGGAGCGGATCAATCTTCCGTGGAGAAGCTTGGCACGATCCATTGAATGATCGCATCTGTAAGTGAGGAAAAAATATCCAACGCGTCGGCAGCAGCCTGTTTTTTTATGTTGCACTTTCTCCCAGTGGTAATGGTGCCTTGGCTACAGTATTTGCGCTTTATAGAGCTTATCTTGTAGAGAACATGAGAATACTGTTCCAGACCGTCTGTCTTATTATTGCTCTTACTTATTGCTCTTACAAAAGCCTTATACCCTGGGTCGATCTCGCGACAAGAAATATACCGTCAAATAGGAAGCCTACTTCTGATGAATCTGTACAAGTTTATTTTGTAGCTTTCTGCAATATTCTGGTAAATGACCAGAATGTCATGAGCATTTTTCTACTTTACGGGAGCGTACAGAACCTCTTGGCCGTATGCACGGCTATTACACTGAGACCTGCCGAATAATTCTACCATGCGCTGAGATATGGTAGCCTCCTTGTTGATTTTCATGGCAGAGCAATGGTCCCGAAAGAATTTGCCACTGGTTTGATCCCTCGACAAAGAGAAAATTTAATATGAACTTTTCCTCTTTTTGTACAGGTTTCTTGTACAGTCCGATAAATGATTTTTTTTCTTTTCATGAATGTTCTTCCACTTTACACTATTAGTACTGATTCGTCATACACAGTGGCGTTTTGCTGCCAGATGTAGAATAATTCGACATAGTGCTACAATATGCATGCCTCCTAGTCATCCAGCATGACATAGTGATCGCTGCTGAAAAGCGTTATTCCCCGGTTCAATCCCCTGACAAGAAGAAATGTTACTTGAACTATGAACTATTCTTTCTGAGAAACCCTTACAGGTTTCCTTTGTGGCATAGTGCAACAGTCGCGCCATCGAAAATTTTAGCCTTGTTGTGCGTTCTTCGACTTTGTGGGATTTCGCCGAACTGTTTTCTCATACCCAGTGTTGATGTGCTTTGAGCTGTCGTCTAATTTTCCTTGCGTTGCGATCTCGTAACCTTCTAGTGAGCTGACATTGTAGAGCGATCGCCCCGGAAACGTTAGACCCTGGTTGGATTCCCGGGCAAAGCAGTATTTTATTTGAAAAAATGAAGGTTTCTTTCTAGGAAATGTTTACAGATTTCCTTAGTGACTTCTTGCAAGTGTTGAGCAAATTATTTTTTTAAAATTTAATGAGCGTTTCTGCTTGGTGTTGAGGTTCAAGCGCTCGATCATTTCCTCGCTCGCACAAAAATATGCTAAATTTATGGTAAGCTGACAAGGTAGAGCGATTGCCTCAGATTGACATAAATTCCTCTTCTTATTCCTAGGCAAAGAAAAATTTTCTTTTAATTTTAGACCTTTCTTTCTTAGAAATCTGCACAGGTGTTTTCTATGCATTCCTGCAGTATTCGAGTAAATAACTTGTGGACTATCATCTTGCGGGATGCCACAGAAATGATTTCTCTTACTGAGTGTTGTAGCTCAGGCGGGAGATTAAGTAAAACTCTTGCTTTGGCTAGTTGGTTCATGCTTGAAGTAGGTAAAGGCAAGGCGCAGAAGACCAGGACTTAGGAAGAAGAACACAAACGACAAGACGGGCGCCACTCACAACTAAGTTTATTTTCGCAACAAGCCTGCCTTGTGTAGGTCATTCACGCCAAGTCACGCACAAAACTTTAGAAGTAAAAAAAACAAAAAAAACACACAGCAATCTATCGACCATTCAGGAATGTTATCTGCACAACTATCGAAAGAGCAAGCAAGAACCACACGTGGATCAGCACAGGAGCCAACTGATCTCGTACAGCCTTTTTCAAAGCCAACGGGGACAATAAACCAGACATAAAAAGTACCGTCTACACTTCACTACCAACCAATCTAACCACAACATAACACACTTCAAACGCCTAAGGCCCAGTCAGTGATAAAACGCGCACGACGATGGGAATAATGACCAACGAAAAACACGGAAATAACATGAAAAATGCATCTAAGAACAGTGTCTGCGTCTAAACTAAAATCTCTAATAGTCACTCACCTAAAAATTGATAGAACATGTAAGCGCGCGAAAAAAGAACCACGCGACAAACAATGAAATGGACAGAAGTGATGAACGATAAAGGTCTAAGATAAGCGTCTGCGTCAAAAAAAAAAAAAACCTAAGAGCCACTAGAAAATCGTCAGCAAAATAAAAACTAGTTAAATAAAAGGATGACAGACGGTAAAAGAAATGAAATCACTCTAACAAGAGGCCTACATGAAACCTTCTAAAAAATTCGTCTCCTTGTCACTAAGCATAATGGACGGCCTGCTGACGCATGCGTCCCCCTCTTTTTTGATGAAAAAGGCTTTCACAATTTCCCGCTCATACCTGTCTTTTCCATACTTCAAAAATTTGGTTTTGTCAAACTGAGGGCGGTAATTAGAGCAGTCTCTGCAATGCTCTGCAAGGAAACTCCCTTCCTTGTTGCGCAGATTACGACAATGTTCCATTGCCCGCTCATTGAAACATCGACCTGTTTGTCCGATATAGCTGCGCCCACAGCTTAGGGGTATTCGGTAGACTACACGTGTCCTGCATTCAGTGAAATTCTTCTGATGCTGGATTGAACAAGCCGGGCGTTTCTCTCCGTTCATGGCACAAAGCTTAGACAGATTGCAAGGCGCCGAGAAAACAACCTGAACGTTATGCCTACTTGCCACTTTCTTAATGTTGTGCGATACCTTATGATTGTATGGAATTACCGCAATAGAACTGCGTGAAACTGGCTCCCTGATAAGAGGCGGGTGCTTTAGTTTTTGGAGCATCGTTTCGCACACAGCTGAAATAAGACATGGCGGGAAGCCTGCCTGTTGTAAAACATAGTGCTACAACATGGCGCCCGTCTTGTCGTTTGTGTTCTTCTCCCTAAGTCCTGGTCTTCTGCGCCTTGCCTTTACCTACTTCAAGGGAGATTAATTCGCCCTTGCGCAGCGATCTGCTACCCTCCTAATTGCTTGACATGGTGGATCAGTCGCTTCATTAAGCATCTATCCAATGGTTCGGTTCCTAAACAAGGAAAAGTGTTCCTTCAAGCATGAACTTTCCTTTCTGAGGTACCCGGACACGTTTCCTTTGTAGCTTGTCGCAACAGTTGGGTAAAGGACAATTTTTCGCTTTCAAGAGCAATCCACCATCTGGGGCTTCAGCATTGCCAATTTGTCATTGTCAGAGTCACCCCGCTTTGAATAGGTTCGCTATACAATTTGTCATGGAATTATCAGTGCAAGCGCTGCACTTTGCGAGCCCCCTGGATGGCTTAGACAGTGGAGCGACCGATAGAGAAAGTTGCATGTCTTGGGTTGGAACCTTGGGCCAGGACAAACTTTTATGCAACTGTAAAGCTACGTGTCTGAGAAACCTGTATTGGTATCCATTGCAGCTTCATGCAAGAGTCCAGTGGATGACACACTTTTTTCGTACTGAATGCTCATCGACTTTGCGTGTTGCGGAAGAACTGAGTTGAAGTTGTGTAGTGCACTGACAGCTCCCGTTTTAGTTTATCGCTATAGGTCGCATTTTTCCTTTCTTCTCTTAGATGTTCCTCTGGGCTTGGCAGTGCCACCGTACTACCACAATGACACTAATAAAATGTAAGTAGAGCCTCAAAAAACCCCACCTATGCGTGTACATGCCCCTTATAGGCAAGAAATATATTGTTACCTTGAATGAAGAGGACTGCGAAAAACGATAATGGGAGGGGGGGGGCAAATTTGTCGCAGACCCGAAATTGGAACATGACAACGACCACTATAGTGTCCAATTTATAAATGAGGACCGTGAGCGCATGTGAACTTTAGGAGTGGTCATTATTCACTGTGATGAAGCACCGAATCAGTTTTCTTTTTATCTTTTTTTTTTGGGGGGGGGGACACTAGTGTGCATCGCACCGAATCAGTTTTATTTTTATCTTTTTTTTTGGGGGGGGGACACTAGTGTGCATCGCAGTATGGCAGCAAAGTAACAGCGAAGCTGTTGGAATTGAACACTTGCAATAAAGAAACTTGGAAGGGACGCTCAATCAGTTGTCGCGATTATCGTACTCTTATAAAACATTGATTTAAATACTTTAGTAGTAGTAATTTGTACTATAGAAACAAAACCATTTGTTTTTATTTTGTAAAACATGACCGCCGGTATATCAGCGTTATCTTCCGAAGTATTTTTCTTGTATTTGGCCTGTTCTGTCTCATTCGATGCTCCTAAGAAGTCTTATTATAACTGGTTCGGTTCAGTTGTTGCTTATAAAGAACGCAATGCAGTCCATTATAAGTGACAGAAAATGAATAGACGCTAGTGGAATCACTCTAATTTCATGACGATGTGTCGCTGAGCGAAATAAAAACAGAAGCGATGTGGAGTGTCTGTCGTGTTCACATCGTTTCTTTCCGCGCTTATTGCACACAGCGACACATCATCCACCAACGGGCCCAATTGTCTACTATTCAATATTCCTGACGGCGGTGAGCTGTAACTTCAAGGTGGCGTCGCCATGTGCGAGTGTTTTTTTTTTTGTCTGTGTAGCTCACCAAGCCTCGTTTCACGATGGCAATTTCTGTTGTATTGAAGAAAGCTAATTTGCTAATACATTCCAAAACATTTTTGTTTAGCATTGGTTTAAGCATTACACAGGCTTGCAATTTAAGCACATAGTTAAAACGTTGGCCACATATAATGGTTCTGGTTTTAGGGAATCATGCAAAACGAGTGTACTTCACCCTTGCATCGATAATTTTGCTTGTGCATCATACAGCGTATTCCCCTATCTGGCACCAAACTTGATTTTGCTCTCTCTTATACTCATTGACGAGAGCGAGCTCAACCCTACCGAGTCCACAAAGCACACTTATAACGCTCTGCGAAATATAGACAAAATGAACAATACAAGCGACGTGGATAAATATCTGTACAAAAAAAATACAGTGGGTAACTTTTTTATTAAGGACACCGGAAAAGTTTTCATGGCGCATAAAAATGATACAAAAACAGGGTTTCGTACGTATTTACAAATGTCGGTTTTCTGTCAAAAATGTTATTTTCCGCTACGCATTTCAGCTGACGTGCCTCCAATTTCATCAAATGTCAACTCGGTATATTGTCGGTACACTGCGCCAGTACGCGAACCATTCGCTTTCGAGCAATCCCTTTAAACAGTTATTACAGTAATTTCATTGTTTCACGCATTTCACATATACATTTGCCACATCCTCGCCTGCACCTTCAACAGTCTTCGTGTTAGTGGCAGTTACAGTTCTTTCAGCACACTTAAACCGTCCTTCCATGCGCAGCTCGTGTCAAAGGCAGTTATATGCACGCCCTTTATTTTCACTAAATAATAATGCGTCTTCTTTACTGACTGCGGACACCGGGAAAGCCTGCTATGTACCTCGTTGAATGTACAAAAATACGCAGAAAACGAGTATACAGTAAACTTCTGCGAGGACCGCCAATAACCAGATGCTATAAACACGCTTCACAGATCAGATCATTCTTGACATAATTTGCACCTGCACCGAATGTTAACTCATGGTCCTGTACAGTTCTGTTAAGTTACTGCAAATCATTGTGCAGAACGACCGTTTAACACTTTCAGGCACTACAGCAACAAACGTTTTGCAAATTCTCCAATAAACAGTCGCTTTCAGCACTTTGCACGCACGTCAAACATAAGGAGGCCACTATTTCTTGAAGTCGAGGTCTTTGAAGTCCTAGTGCAAACATAATACGTGGCTGGTAATTCTACGCTGCTGACAATCTGGAACCATTTATTCTATGATAGCATTTCACCCGCTTTATTCTCTCCATTTGATCCAAATATAAGCAACCTATTTTGAATGTATCGTTCGCCGACAAGATTGCGAAAGCGAAATAGGCATTTTAACAAGGAAAAACTTGGAACAAAATAGTTGAACATCTTGAAAAAGCAGCGCAAGACGACAAAGACAGAAGGCAAGAGACACACAGGACAGCGCTGAACTCACAATTAACTTTATTAGAAGCCGTACGCAAACTTAAAGGAGTGGAGTCATTAAGGAGTATGCAATAGAAGTCGGTGGTAACGCCGTTAGACAGGATACCAATAAGATATCGCCAGAGACGAAAGATCTGATGAAGAAACGGCAATATATAAAAGCCTCACACCCTACAGCTAGAGTTGAACTGGCCAAACTTTCGAAGTTGATCAACAAGCGTAAGACAGCTGACGTAAGGAACTGTAATATGGATAGAATTGAACACTCTCAGGAACGGAGGAAGCCTAAAAGCAGTGAAAAGGAAACTAGGAATGAGCAAGAATCAGATGTATGCGTTAATAGACAAAGCCGTCAATATCATAAATAATATGGATGAGATAGTTCAAGTGGCTGAGGAGTTCCATAGAGATTTATACAGTACCAGTGGCACCCACAACAATCACGGAAGAGAGAATAGTCTACAGAAATTTGAAATCCCACAAGTAACGCCGGAAGAAGTAAAGAAAGCTTTGGGAGCTATACAAAGGGGGAAGGCCGCTGGTGAGGATCAGGTAACAGCAGATTTGTTGAAGCATGGTGGGCAAATTGTTCTAGAAAAACTGGCCACCCTGTATACGCAATCCATCATGACCTCGAGCGTACCGGAATCTTGGAAGAATGCTAACATAATCCTAATCCATAAGAAAGGGGACGCCAAATACTTGAAAAATTATAGACCGATCAGCTTTCTTCCGTTGCCTACATGGTATTTACTAACGTAAGAGCAAATAGAATCAGGAACACCTTGGACTTCTGTCAACCAAAGGACCAGGCAGGATTCAGTAAATGCTACTCAATAAATATACCATATTCACACTATCAATTAGGTGATATAGAAATGTGCGGAATATAACCAACCCTTATATATGGCTGTCATTGACTGCGAGGAAGCGTTAGATTCAGTCGAAGCCTCAGCAGTCATGGATGCATTACGGAATCAGAGCGTAGACGAGCCGTGTGTAAAAATACTGAAAGATATCTATAGAGCCTCCACACCCATCATAGTCTTCCATAAAGAAAGCAACAAAATCCCAATAATGAAAGCCCTCTGGCAGGGAGATACGATGTCTCCAATGCTTGTCACAGCGTGTTGACAGGAGGTATACAGAGACCTGGATTGGGAAGAATTCGGTATAGGAGTTAATGGAGAGTACCTTAGTAACTTGACATATCGCTGATGATATTGCCTTGCTTTGTAACACAGGGGACCAATTGCAAGGGATCTCACTGACCTGGAGAGGCAAAGCAGAAGGGTGGGTTTAAAAATTACTTTGCCGAAAACAGAACTAATGTTGAACGGTCGCGGAAGAGAACAGCATTTCACGATAGGTAGTGAGGCACTCGAAAGGGTAAGGGAATACGTCTACTCAGGGCAGGTAGTGACCGCGGATCCGGATCATGAGACTGAAATAATCAGAAGAATAGGAATGGGCTGGGGTGCTTTTGGCAGGCATTCTCAGATCATGAACAGCAGGTTGCCATTATCCCACAAGAGAAAAGTGTATAGCAGCTGTGTCTTAACAGCACTCACGTATGGGGCAGAAACCGGGAGGCTGACGAAAAGAGTTCTACCTAAATTAAAGACGAGACGCAATGAGCTATGGAAAAAAGAATGATGGGGGTAGCGTTAAGGAATAAGAAAAGAGCAGATTGAGTGAGGGAACAAACAAGATATGATGACATCTTAGCTAAAATTAAGAAAAAGAAATGGGCATGAGCAGGACACGTAGGGAGGAAGGAGATGACCGATGGTCATTAAGGGTTACGCATTGGATTCCAAGGGAAGGGAAGCGTAGCAGGGGCGGCGGAAACTTAGGTGGGCGGATGAGAAGAAGAAGTTTGCAGGGACGACTTGGCCACAATTTGTACATGTCCAGGGTAGTTGGAGAAGTATGGGAGAGGCCTTTGCCCTGCAGTGGGCTAAACCAGCCTGATGGTGATGATGATGATGACAAACATAAATACTAAAGCCTATACCCACGTGCTCTCCCATTGACAGCGTCATTATCAGTGCACAAACAGAGAATTCAGACTACGAGAGAGTCTATTGAGGCATACCGTGTCAGGGAAAAGCGATGGCTTTGTGTAAGCATGCCTTTATGAAAGTTGTATCACAGTTAATTTGCATTTCTAAGCCGCATCATAGTGTAGCATTAGATTAGATGATTTCTCTGTCTTTGCACTGATAATGACGCCATGAATGGGAGAGCATGTGGGTGTAGGTTGTAGTATTTAGGTTTTTGTATGCCTTCTAATAATATTTGTTGTGACTTCAGCGCTGTCCTGTGTGTTTTCTGCCTTCTTTCTTTGTCGTCTTGCGCTGCCCCTTCAACATATTGAGCTAGTATCATTTTGCCCAAATGTAAGTTCTTCAAAAGAAAGACTATTCGGTAATTTTTTTCAGGGCACCCACTTAACGCTTCATATCAAAATTTCGGTACGCACCACCCATCGGACTACCGTCCGCTATTCTCCCGGAATGTAATATGGGTGCCGCGTAAATGTTCTTCCATGGTAGTACGACAGCTTTAAGGTGCGTCATATAACGCATCTACATAGGTAGAAAACAAAGTTTTCATCCAGCGCCTTGCCTCCTTACAGCGTTTTCGATTACTGTTTCAGTCTCCTCCAGTCGCAGCTCCTCCAGTCGCTCGTTAGAACAGAATATCTTATTTCATTCACCCCCTTGGGTCTTGGAAGAATGTTCTCAGGCATTGACTCCATCACTCATCATAAAATTTTTTCTGAACTTACCTCTGATTCGCTATTGCTTCGATAAGAATTAGATGGCCGCTCGGACGCACACTCGCGCCATCGCCGCCGTTGGTTAGCTTTGCTGTATGCTGTATAGTATCGTACTGTATATTGACTACTTTGTTGTTCTTTGCTTCAGTTCTCTACTTACATACTTTTTTTGTATTGGTTTGTTGCACGTAGTAAATGCTTCCATGAGAGCTACGCTTGAAATAAACAAGCACATCGTATACCCAGTTCCCTTAAATCTAAACTGTGAGATTAAATTCGTTTTGCAACGGACAATGTGAAGACACTCGTGCAACGTCTGCTGGACTTCGTAATCAAATTATTCCGATTTTGTAGTCAATTCGGCTGTGATTGTGCGAGATACGTACTCAACCACGTGCAAGAGGAAACTACAATGTCATGACCGATCCCTTGCATGTTCCTGCGACTTCCGAAAGTACTGCTCATTTTCTGCTTAGGGGAAAACAGGCTATCCCGTTTCATGTAGAGCGACATGTGATAGACCCCTGTCGTTCGGCACAGGCATGCATTCTGTCATTTTCTAGGAAACCTGGAGACAGCGGGACGCATCTCGCCCGCACTGTCGCAGCTTCTGTGGTGCACTGTGACTCATTTCTCATTTCGTATTAGATGTGTTATGTAAGCATTATTTTCAGATGTCCTTAAAATTCCTAATTTATAACGACTATCCCCCGTCAAACAGAAACTTCATTCCCAGAATATTTACTAATCGCACAAATTACCGTTACAGAAGCCAATTAACAAAAATTTGTACCTTTCTTTCAAGGCTTATTATTTCTCTATTACAAGATGAGATTTTCGCCCGTATTGTCGCCTTGAGATATTTCTTGATATTGTTTATTTTTACTTTGCAATATACGCATCTGAAGAAATTGAAATGTCACAAGGCTAAGGTATTATGTCTCCACAACGCTTTGTATTCCCCAGCCGCGCACACGCAGAATTGTGCTTAGGCGGGGAGATTATTAAACTACATAAATGTTGTGAGAAACAAGACACTAAGTCCAACCACTCCGCTTACGGTAAACGCATGTGCAGGTGTTTGCTATTACGTAGCTACAATTGAGACTAAACCTTGTGATAAGACGAAATTCGATTTTGATTTTTCATGTTTTTTTATTAGTATTATACTTATTTATTTAGTCACTCAGTGCCGTTTAGACTTTACAGACTGGAGTGTGGAAAATACATATATATTCACAAAATGCACAATAAAAAAAGACCGGTAATTCAGGACTTGAAGTGATCTTCGTCCACATTGGAGACGATGGTAGTGGTGAGGTTGCTTCTATCTTGACTAGTCTGCGAAAACATAGAGTACCTGTTAGTACTGCACCACGGAATATAAACTTTCATATGGTGATGAACCCGCACATATACATGGCTAGGAGCAATAAAAATACAGATTTATGTTCTGGTAAAAATGAATGTTTGGAATAGACAGACTCGTGAGTCGACGAGTTAAAAACTAGGGAAGCGTAATGTTATTGTTTTCATTGTTCTATTACTAGACATGCGAAAATATTCATCTGTGATGAAGGGAACATATCTATTCTAAATGAATTCGATAGTCTTAGGAAGTGATTTCGTATTCCGGTCCAAAAAAGATTAAGCGCACTCTAGGTTGGACCGCAGTAGTGACTTGTAGAGAAGAAGCTTAAGTTGGACAGGAGCAGGAGAGCCATTCGCACGAAGATGACGCGATGTAGGGTTAGCATTTTGCAGACGTACTGGAAGTGTGAATACCATGTGAGATTGTTAGTAATGTTAATGCGAATATTTATTAGCCAAATAAAGAGGCGGGCATCGCTGTTGTATGTGCGTGTGGGTTTGGCGGGTTAGTCTTTCGTGCAATTCTCAACGCTTCGGATTTTCTATCATTCAGGCACATACGTAATGTATTGCACCAGCTGGAGATCTTGTTAAAGCCAGTATCAAGAACGAAGGTGTCTGAGTGGCTAGAAACTTTTCTGTATCTGTCATCTGCAAGAAGCCTGATACGTGAAGCGCTGCATATATATTGACGACATTTTAACCGGAGCGGAATCCATCAAAAACGCGTCCGAGCTGCGGTAAGCAGCCACCATGATATTCACTAGTGCCACTATGAAGCTACACAAGTCGACGTTGAACGACCGCTTGGAGTACTCAAAGTCCTGGGATGACATCTTGACACCGAAGTACTGTCGTTTAGTCCAGGAAACTCTGTCGAATTCATTCAATAAGTAACCGATACCAAGAGGTTCGTGCTACATACGACCCCTCGCCTATACGACCCTCTCGACAAGCTTACCCCTTTCGCAATAAGGGTTGGAAGAAATGTGTTGACTGGGACGAACTGCTGCCACTGGAGACTCTACACGAATGACAGAATTGGAGCAATGAACTTTCACAGCTGTGATATTGAAATTCTCTTGTTCTACTTATAGGGCATAAACGGACTTGGCGGCAAGGACGCACTGCATTTTTTTCGTGGACGCCAGTAACTCAGCCTACGGCGCCATATGCTACATTTGCACTGCAGAAAATGCAATCGACAAATGATCAACGAGAGGCTTGTGCAACTCCAGGGTGGAGCAAATGAAGGAGCCAAGCCTATGCGCACTCGAACTGCTACCCTGTCTCGTCTCAGCACGAATATACAAGTCTGTGCGCCAAGAGGTAGCCGAGGACCGAGCAGCCGTGCAGTTTCGGGCTGACTCAATTGTAGCACTGTACTGGATTACCGGCGATCCGAACGGAAGATTTCAATCACCATAGGGTAACGCAGATTCAGAGAAAAACGAACATCACATTGGAGAGACATTGCCGTGTAGTTGAGTCCGTATTCATCAGATGATTCATCAGATGATTCATCACCATCATCACCACCATCAATCATCATCATCACCATCATCATCATCATCATCATCATCAGCCTGGTTACGCCCCGGTCTTCAACACCCAACATCCAACAACCCCGGTCTAATTGTGTAGTAATTGTGGCCATGTCGTCCCTGCAAACTTCTTAATCTCATCCGCCCACCTAACTTTCTGCCGCCCCCTGCTACGCTTCCCTTCCCTTGGGATCCAGTCCGTAACCCTTAATGACCATCGGTTATCTTCCCTCCTCATTACATGTCTTGCCCACGCCCATTTCTTTTTCTTCATTTAAACTAAGATGTCATTAATTCGCGTTTGTTCCCTCACCCAATCTGCTATTTTCTATCCCTTAACGTTACACCTATCAATCTTCTTTCGATAGCTCGTTGCGTTGTCCTCAATTTGAGTAGAACCCTTTTCGTAAGCCTCCAGGTTTCTGCCCCGTAGGTGAGTACTGATAAGACACAGCTATTATATACTTTTTTCTTGAGGGATAATGGCAACCTGCTGTTCATGATCTGAGAATGCCTGCCAAACGCACCCCAGCCCATTCTTATTCGTCTGATGATTTCCGTCTCATGATCCGGATCTGCCGTCACTACCTGCCCTAAGTAGATGTATTCCCTCACGACTTCCAGTGCCTCACTGCCTATTGTAAATTGCTGTTCTTTTCCGAGACTGCTAAACATTGCTTTAGTTTTCTGCAGATTAATTTTAAACCTACTCTTCTGCTTTGCCTCTCCAGGTCAGTGAGCATGCATTGCAATTGGTCCCCAGAGTTACTTAGCAAGGCAATATCATCAGCGAATCGCAAGTTACTAGGGTATTCTCCATTAACTTTTATCCCCAATTTTTCCCAATCCAGGTCTCTGAATACCTCCTGGAAACAAGCTGTGAATAGCATTGGAGAAATCGTATCTCCCCGCCTGACGCCTTTCTTTATAGGGATTTCGTTGCTTGCTTTATGGAGGACTACGGGGGCTGTGGAGCCGCTATATATATCTTTCAGTATCTTTACATACCGCTCGTCTACACCCTGATTCCGTAATGCCTCCATGACTGCTGAGGTTTCGACAGAATTAAACGCTTTCTCGTAATCAATGAAAGCTATATGTAAGAGTTGGTTATAATCCACACACTTCTCTATCACCAGATTGATAGTGTGAATATGATCTATTGTTGAGTAGCCTTTACGGAATCCTGCCTGGTTCTTTGCTTGACAGAAGTCTAAGGTGTTCCTGATTCTATTTACGATTACCTTAGTAAATAGTTTGTAGGCAACGGACAGTAAGCTGATCGGTCTATAATTTTTCAAGTCTTTGACGTCCCCTTTCTTATGGATTAGGACTACGTTAGCGTTCTTCCAAGATTCCGGTACGCTCGAAGTCTTGAGGCATTGTGTATACAGGGTGGGCCGGTTCTCTAGAACAATCTGTCCACCATCCTTCAACAAATCTGCTGTTACCTGATCCTCCCAGCTGCCTTCCCCCTTTGCATATCTCCCAAGGCTTTCTTTACTTCTTCCGGCGTTACCTTTGGGATTTCGAATTCCTCTAGACTATTTTCCCTTTTTCTCTTCCATTATCGTCGTGGGTGCCACTAGTACTCTATAAATCTCTATAGAACTCCTCAGCCACTTGAACTATCACATCCATATTAGCAATGATATTGCCGGCTTTGTCTCTTAATGCATTCATCTGATCCTTGCCAATTCCCAGTTTCTTCTTCACTGTTTCTAGGCTTCCTCCGTTCCTGAGAGCATGTTCAATTCTATCCATATTATACTTCCTTATGTCAGCTGTCTTACGCTTGTTGGTTATCTTCGAAAGTTCTGCCAGTTCTATTCTAGCTGTAGGGTCAGAAGCTTTCATACATTGGCGTTTCTTGATCAGATCTTTCGTCTCCTGCGCTAGTTTGCTGGTATCCTGCCTGATGTTGTTACCACCGAATTCCATTGCACGCTCCTTAGTGATGCCCACAAGATTGTCATTCATTGCTTCAACACTAAGGTCCTCTTCCTGAGTTAAAGCCGATTACCTGTTCTGTAGCTTGATCTGGAATTCCTCTATTTTCCCTCTTACCGCTAACTCATTATTCGGCTTTTTCTGTACCAGTTTCTTCCGTTCCCTCCTCAGGTCTAGGCTAATTCGAGTTCTTACCATCCTGTGGTCACTGCAGCGCACCTTGCCGAGCACGTCGACATCTTGTATGATGCCAGGGTTAGCGCAGAGTATGAAGTCTATTTCATTTCCAGTGTCACCATTCGGGCTCCTCCACGTCCACTTTCGGCTATCCCGCCTGCGGAAGAAGGTATTCATTATCCTCATATTATTCTGTTCCGCAAACTCTACTAATAACTCTCCCCTGCTATTCCTAGTGCCTATGCCATATTCCCCCACTGCCTTGTCTCCAGCCTGCTTCTTGCCTACCTTGGCATTAAAGTCGCCCATTAGTATGGTGTATTTAGTTTTCACTCTACCCATCGCCGATTCTATGTCTTCATAGAAGCTTTAGACTTCCTGGTCAACATGACTGGATGTAGGGTCGTACACCTGTACAATTTTCAATTTGTACCTCTTATTAAGTTTCACAACAAGACCTGCCACCATCTCGTGAATGCTATAGAATTCCTGTATGTTACCAGCTATATTCTTATTAATCAGGAATCCGACTCCTAGTTCTCTTCTCTCCGCTAAGCCTCGGTAGCATAGGACGTGCCCGCTTTTTAACACTGTATATGGTTCTTTTGGCCTCCTAACTTCACTGAGCCCTATTATATCCCATTTACTGCCCTCTAATTCCTCCAATAGCACTGCTAGACTCACCTCACTACATACCGTTCTAGCGTTAAACGTTGCCAGGTTGATATTCCAATGGCGGCCTGTCCGGCGTATATATATTTTTTTTAATACAGAAAGCAACAATTAGCGTTTTAGTGAAATAAAACAAAAGAAAAAGAATAACGCAAACATAAAGCTGCTCGGACCAGGATTCGATCGTCTGACCTATATATCCCAAGCCCGGCACTTTACCTCTACGCCACGCCAGCAGACGAGCGTGAACGGATCAATTGCCACATAAAAATCGAGAAGCAATTTTAGTTTCGCAAAACTACGTCTCGCACAGACATGTTAGATGCGCTATCACCCAGCCACTAAAACTCACGGCGGTACTACAAGAAAACATTTGCTGTCCGTATTCGGTAGCATGCTCGGAAGTGCCACAACAGAGATTTTCACTTGCGATTGGTATTTTAACTTAGAAAAAAGTCCTCAATGAAACGATGACCCGGGACTCTGTATGGGCAGTTACTGCCGATTTCGATAGCCGTTTTTTGTTCTTCACGCGATGGATGTGCAACGTTTTCTTAGTTCAGTGATGCCTTGCAGTCAACACTTTTGTCTAGTCATATATCTTCGTCAGAGAAGCGCAGGCTAGTGCTGGGAGCCTTCGGCGATACCACATATACCTGTGTTTATGACGCGCCACATCGGCGGTCATCGCTTCTTGTGCTGCCACTTTAGACATGAAAAGATTGTCTATTGAAGAACACCAATGCAAAAGATGAAATACAGAGTGATTTACCCTTGTTATACTTCTTGATTCCTGAGCCTAGACGCGCCCATAGCGTGAAGACAGACTCGGCGGATACACTAGGCCTAAGCTTCGGTGGGGCCGATCTCGGCGCAGGTAGCTGGTGAAAGCTAAAATGTGTCTATTTGAGCCTCAGAACTTTCTTTAGTACAATAGGGAAAGTGGAAGCGCCCGAATCACCTCAGCTTTTTTATCGGTGCGATATCAGTCAGCGATAGGCTTCGAACTCGGGATCGGTTCGCGCGCGTCTGAACAACTGCGTTTCATGTCCGCTCCACAACAATGCGACAACGGCGACAACTCCCAGTCATACGTTACGTGTGAAGTACTAAAGAGCACGGCGTCCTCAACGTTTGCGTGGTTTCGTTCAAAAATTTAGCTATCTGCCCAGTCAAAAGGGAAACTAAAAAAACCAAACAAAACGAAAATGATCTTCAGTGTCAAGTGTCCATAAATAAACAAGGCAGCCGACGCACCTTTATTCCAAGCTGCGACATCAAAGAGGATCTTATGACCCCAAAATATAGCGTTATTTAGGACAAAAGACTAGCATTAAGCGATAGAATTGTATAAAGCATTTAATATTCAGCAGCGCTCGTCCTTGCGTACTGGAACCAGCGTGGCACAAACAGAACCAGCGCAGTTTCCAGTGCGAACCAGCGAACTGCAGCGAGAACCAGCGCCTGTACAAAAACCAGTGCGCCCCAGCGTCTCTTCCAGTGTGACTCAGTTCTTATCCGGCGTTCTCCAATAGCAATAGGGTAAATACGGATATTATGCATGGACGCTTAAAACTAATTTTATCTGGAGCCCTATAACGTAAAATTATTTAATTAGGTTTTTATTCCAATCCCACGACGTCAAATGTGAGTAACCGCTGATGCAAGCGTCAGGCGGTGGCCCGCAGCGTGGTCTGAACGAATGAACAGCCCAATCAAACGTTCTCCAAGCTTACAGGAGGTGACTTTTTTTTTGCTTTCAAAATGATGCCTACATTGAGTGGTTTTTCGTTTGTAATTGGCTGCCGGGAGGCGAGTAGAAGGCTCAAGTGCAAAGCGTTTCGATGGGGCTGAGCCACCACACTGAAAATAGACAACCGGATGAAGAATCTGGTGCCGGCGTAAGTGATTGGTCTACTTTCCCTTACTTAGCTGGCGGTGGCTGGTCGAAAATCACGGCGCCGTGCAACGCAAGGTAAACGATGCCGCTAAAACGGATAGTCAGCAGAGAAGAACTTGGCAGAGCGACGTCGTAAACGTTCCGAGAGTCCTTGATTACGTTCAGAAAAATTTAAGTTTTGCTCAGCATATTGATGCATCACGTCACTGCCTTCAGCGGCCCATAAGTATTTGTTCCGTCTCGTTAGGAAATACTTCTGCTATGCCAAAGGCAGGCAGACGCGACTGTAAAGTGCTTGGTGTACCTCGGTCCATATGGGACTTGTGAATTCCCGGTAAGCACTGAACGTTCTCGCCTTTTCCTCTGTTTTCTTATTTCCCACACTCGTTTTAGGTTTTGTTCAAATTTTACAAACCATTTCGTGTGCCAAGCTGCGTTCGTGGCCGAATGCGTACGGGAGACTCTGAAAGTACGATGTCAGAACCATTGAGAAATACTATGTTGTGCCACCTCTTACGTTCAGCAAAACACGTATATTGCGGATAATTCAAGCATCTTTTCAAGCACGTAGGATCCGCTGGACTGGAATTCTACGACATTAGGTGGCTTGACAGCACGCAGGGTTATTTGACTTAGCTAGCTTGGATGTTCGGCTGCCACAGCCAGAAATTCGAATCATCGGGTTTCTTTTTTCTGAAGGTGGGAAGCTCGAATTCACTTACATCCATACACTACATCTCCACGCTTGAAGAGCCTGCGAGAGGGGCTATACTATTCATGCTACAACCAACATAGGAAAACCCACTAAGCTTCAACAAGACACCCCCTCACTAGAACAGGAATTGACCCCCTTGTGCAGCATTCGGCCACTCCCTCCCAAATTACCAATTTGATTAACCAATTACCCCCAGTCTCCAGCAGCTGCGGAGCTCTGACCAAGGTGGCGGTCCGCTTTGTAACGCAGCAGAGGGTGCTAAGAATCTCTGCAACCAGACAGGCCGCCAATGGAAACTGACCCTGGTAACGTTTACCACCTGAACCATCGCGGGCGAAGCTAGCCTTGGAATACTCTTCGAGGAACTATCAGACATTGTTTGGGATATCATTGGCCTTAGTGAGGTTAGAAGAATTGCTGAAGCTTATACAGTGCTAACAAATGGTTACGTCCTCTGCTATAGTGGACTACCAGATAAAGAGCAGTTCGGAGTAGGATTCCTAATTAGCACCGACATAGCGGGGAACAATGGCGAAGTCCACAGTTACAGTGAAAGGGTAGCAATAGTCCTAATAAAGCTGAATAGGAGGTATAGAATAAATGCAGTGCAAACCTACGCTCCGACCTCCAGTCCCAACAATGAATAAATAGAACGCTTTTATGATGTTGATGTAGCGATGAGAAAAGTGTAAACTCAGTCTACTGTAGTAATGGGCGACATCAATGAAGAAGTGGCGAAAAGGCAGGCTGGTGAACAAGCAATTGGCAACTATGGCGTGGATTCTAGGAACAGTTGAGGAGAAGTGTTGGTAAAATTCGCAGAAAGGAATAACCTACAAATAATGAAAACCTCCTTCAGGAAACGTTCAAACAAAAAGGGGACCTGTAAAAGCCCTAATGGTGGAACAAGAAAAGAAATTTATTTCATAGTTTCCGCCAATGCCAGCGTAGTGCAGCATTTAGAAGGGTTAGTTAGGGTAAAGTGCAGTGATCATTGGTTAGTCAGGGTTAGCTGTCACCTTATTTTGAATAGAGAAAGAATAAAGTGGTCAAGTAGAAGCAGGCCAACCTAGACGCAGTAAGGGTAAAAGCAGATTAATTTAGGTGGGCACTTCCAAAGAAATATGCAGCCTTAGAACAGAGAGCTGAATGTGACAAAGAGGCAATGAATGAAACCGTAACAATGGTTGGCTTCAGAAGCAGCAGTTGAAGTGGGGAGTAAGGCACAAAGGCAGCCAGTAGGTAAGCTCTCCCAAGTGAAAAAGGACATAATCAAGAAACGACAAAGATTGGAAACGTCCAACTCAAGATATTTGATAGAATTCTAGGAACTGTCGAAACTAATCAACAAAGATAGAATAAGGGTAATTCGAAATTATAACGCGAGAAAGACTGAGGAAGTAGCGAAAAATTCACGTATCCTGTAAAGAGTGAGAAGCAAGCTTGGCATTGGAAAAACCAAGAACTAGACACTTAAAGATAAGCAGGGTAATATCATCAGCAATCTCGAAGATATAGTAAAAGCAGCGGGATAAACATATACTGACCTGTACATTACCTAAAGCAGCCACGGTGCTTCCATTCGAAGTAGCAAATAACAGGTTACAGAGGCTCCTTCTATAACTAGCGTTGAAGTTAGAAAGGCCTTGAAAGACATGAAACGGAGAAAAGCTGGAGAAGTTGGACTGCCAGTCGATTACTGCAAGATGGAGGAGACAGAATGCTTGAAAAACTAGCGGCGTTTTGAAGAAAAGAGCGCTACAAAAACGCGGACTAAAATAACATGTACGACGGACAGACGGACAGCGGCCTTTTACACGAACTGTCTGTCTACTTCAACGGTCCCAGATAACTGTAAGAATGCCAACTATATACTCACCTACAAAAAAAAGAGAATTGAAAAGTTATAGGCCCATTAGACTACTTCCAATATTATACAAAATATTCACCGAGATAATCTGGAATAGAATGAGGGCAACACTGGACTTTACTCAACCAAGGGAACAGGCAAGTTTCAGAAAGGGTTACTCGACAATCACATCCATGCATCAATCAAGTTATCCAGATTACGTAGAGAACAATCCGCCTCTGTATATTGCTTTCATCGATTACGAAAACGCATTTGATTCAGTGGAGGGAGCAGCAGTTGTAGAGGCTATACGTAATCAAGGATTACAGGTCACTTACGTGAATATCTTGGAAAGTATCTACAGGGGTTCCACAGCTGCCTTAAATCTGCAAAATAAAAGTTGGAAGATGCCTATCAAGAAAGGTGTCAGACAAGGAGACAAAATTTTCCCAACGCTGTTCACTGCGTGCTTGGAAGAAGTATTCAAGCTATTAAACTGGGAAGGCTTAGGAGTAAGGAGCAACGGCGAACATATCAGCAACCTTTGATTTACAGATAGCACTGTCCTGTTCAGCAACACTGGGGACAAGTTGCAGCAAATGATCGGGGACCTTAACAGACAGGCCATAAGAGTGGGGATGAAGATTAATATTTAAAAGGTAAAGATAGTAACCAATAGCCGGTCAAGGTGAACAAAAGTTCAGGACCGCCAGCCAGCCTCTACACTCTGTGAAGGAGTACATTTACCTGGATCAATTGGTTGGACCTCATTTGGCAGACATTTTTAAATCCTGGTAAGGTTGATAACAGCGCACCCAAGACAAGGACAACAAATGGAATAAAGCGACGACACGGCGCTGCGTCCTGTCATCGCTTTATTCCTTCTGTTGTTCCGTCTGCTGTCCTTGTCTTGGGTGCGCTATTACAAACCTTACCATAAATCCCAATCAACTGGCCCAACTTGCCGTTCTGATGCAGTATATTGTCAAATCCTGACTGGAAGCTTACCATTATGATTAAAAAGAAAGGTGTACAATTAGTGTATACTACCGAGATGCTGACATAGGGTGCAGAATTTCTGATATTAACAAAGAAGCTTGAAAACAACTTAAGCACTGCGCAAAGAGCGATAGGACGACAAACGCTAGGTGTAGGTTAAGAGACAGGAAGAGAGCGGTGTAGATCCGAGAGCAAACGGGGATCGCCGATATTGTCACACGAACTGACGTATGAAGAACACAGTAGCAATAATGTGAAAGACGAAGCTAACTTGACGAAGCTAGTGCCCCGCAAGACGGGCTATACTTAAAGAAAAGCGACAACAGCGAACACAGTTGGTAATCATGAAAATGTGCTCAGTGGTTCGAGCGCGTTGGCTTTTATGCATCAGTCGTCGAATGTTCCAGAGGATGCGCTGGGACTCGCGCCTTCAAAGCTCTACATTATTCGCGTCACGCCCACTTGCAATCAGATTGCACAGCGTTCGGTCACAGACAGTGGATGGAACAATCGATGCCATTGAAGAAACTTCAGATACATGCAGGCGCGTCCTGCGCTCTGTGATAACATTTGTTAAGTGATGAACCGTGGTCGCCTGGTAAAGATAGGCAAGTCCACGTGTCAATACACCCCTCTTAGAAGCATCAACCCGATGCTGGAAAAAACAAAAGTAATAAAGAAAAGCACTCGTAGCAAAGAAAATAACGTAAGGAAAGTTCGTCAGCGTCCGAAAAAGGGTTTAAGACGCACCACGTGGACCACTTCAGATCGTGTGCGGCGCCACTGTGAATTCGAAATGCTGCCTGGCACGACCTCATAGTCCAGTGCGCCAATACGTCGAATGACTTTGTAGGGTCGCAAAAAGCGTCGCAATATGTTCTCGCTGAGTCCTCGTCAGTGTATCGGGGTCCAAACCGAAAGAAGGTGACCGGGCTGCTACTCGGTGAAGCGTCATCGGAGGTTGTAGTGTCGGCTGTCGGTACGCTGCTAGTTCTTGATCCGTAGGCGGGCGAGCTGTCAGGCTCCTTTAGTGCGCTGGAGATAGGCAGCGACGTCAAGATTCTCTTCATCAGTGACGTGCGGCATCATGGCGTCGAGCGTCGTTGTCGGGTTTCTTCCGTAAACCAGCTTAAACAGCGTGATCTGTGTTGTTTCTTGGACCGCCGTATTATAAGCGAAGGTTACGTACGGCAACACGGCATCCCAGATCTTGTGTTCGACATCGACATACACTGCTTGCATGTCGGCGAGGGCTTTGTTCAGGCGCTCCGTGAGACCATTCGTCTGCAGGTGGTAAACAGTTGTCTTCCTGTGGCTTGTTTGGCTGTATTGCAGAATGGCTTGGGCGAGCTCTGCTGTAAAGGCCGTTCCTCTGTCGGTGATGAGGACTTCTGGGGCACAAGTCACAGCAGGATGTTCTCGACGCAAAATTTCGTCACTTCAGTTGTGCTTCCTTTTGGTAGAGCATTAGTTTCAACGAAGCGGGTGAGATAGTTCGTCGCCACGACCATCCAATTATTTCCGGTTGTTGACGTCGGAAACGCTCCCAACAAATCCATCCCGATCTGCTGAAATGATTGCGAGGGAGGTTCAATCGGCTGTAGTAATCCTGCTGGCCATGTCGGTTGTGTCTTGCGTCGCTGACAGTTTCGGCATGTCCTGACGTAACGGGGGACGTCGGCAGTCAGACGCGGCCAGGAATACCTTTCCTGTATCCTCGACAGCGTTCGGGAGAATCCGAGGTGCCCAGTGGTTGGATCGTCATGTAGGGCGTGCAGTAATTCTGGACGCAGCGCTAACGGAACAAGGTAGTTAGCGCGGACTGGTGAGAAGCTCTTCACGAGCAGGTCTTGTAGCGTGAACGAAGACAATCCGCTCTTAAATGTCCTAGGGACAAAGAAGGTGTTTCCTTCCAAATACTCGACGAAGCCTTTTAGCTCCGAGTCCGCTCATTGCTGTTTATTCACGGGGAGACTTAGATTTGTGTCGATGTCTGGCTCGGGAACTACGGTCGTCAGGGTAGATGCAGCCGAATGCGAGAGGACAAACGCATTGCTGGTCTCCAGAATTTCCTTGGTGTATGCCATCGTCGTGCCCTTGTTGATGTTCTTTAACTCCTGGCAGTCAGCAACACTTTCATGTTTCCTCCGTGCAGTCGAGCTATCCCTCTTGTAACGCAAACTTCACTGTCGAGCAGTAGACGTTGGTCGCCTTCGAGGACGCCTTCTACGTCAGCGGGTGCTTCAGTGCCGACCGAAATAACAATGCTGAAGCGAGGCCGGATGCTCACTTGATCTTCGAGCACACTCAAGGAGTGGTGACTACGAGGGCTCTACGGCGGTATAGCTTGATCTTCCGCCAGCGTTACTGACTTCGAATTCAGGTCGATGATTGCGCCGGGTTGGTTCAGGAACACTGTTGGAAGATAACGAATTTCGCAGCGTAAGTCCGGTCATGAATGGTAATTCTTGCCATACAGATTCCAGTCGGCGTTATGAGGTGTCCTACAGCGGTCGAAATTGATGGGCCTTCCCATGCAGTCTTAACTTTCTTCAAGTGGGCGGCGATGCATCCACTCATGACTGAGTAATCGGCTCCTTTGTCTAATAAGGCGGTGACTGCATGGCCGTCGAGAAGCACATCGAGGTCGGTGGTTCTTTGTCTTGTGTTGCAGTATGGCCTTGGCATCGGATCACGGCTGCGTCAGGTTGACCTGTGGCTGGTACGTGGCGTCGTCAGGTGGTCTTTTTTCTGCGTATTTTTTGCTTCCAGACTTCGTCGCGATGGCGGCGTGTGCTTATGTCATCGAGGTAGTCTCTTCGTAGTCTTCGTAGATGGCGAAGAATCTTCGTCAGTTCAACGTATAGCAACCGCACCCCCATCGGTTGATGCTTTTAGTTTTCCGGATATGGGCTCACGGACCGGCCACGTGCTGGGCCAGTGCATGGACGGCGCTGCGGCGAAAGGCTGCGGCCTGGTGATGGCGAAAGGAATGGTCGTCGAGGGCTCCACTGTGTGGCAGCGAGATAGTCGGAGATGTTACGTGGTCGTTCGCCTTGCAGTGGGCGCGGTGCGTTGACGGCGAAGCCTCACAATACCAGGTCGTGGTATGGACAGCGGCGGTACACCTTCGATGCAGTGGTAGCAGTGGTAGCAAATGTCCGTCTTCCTCGCGTAGGTGCGTTGGGCGACGGGCAGGCCGGCTGGCGGCGGCGGCGGCGGCGGACTACGTATTTGGGGCGTTACAGGGCCCCGGCGTGGTTGCGGAGGGGGGAGGGGGGGGGCTTGACGGCGTGAGACCGCGGCGTATGTCATCGCTTCTGGCTGGGGCTGCGGCAATTGAGGTTACACCTCAGGAACTCCAAACGAACGCTGAACCTCATATGTTACGATGTCACCGATCGAGGCCGCTTGAGGCTGTGACGCAGGCAAGCCCTTGCGCAGTTCTTCGCGCACAATGGCCCTGATGGTCTCTTGGAGATCACCGGAACCCAGTGCTTGGATGGCGCACTGGGGCGTGAGCACTTGGCGGGTATATTGCATAGTGCGCATTTCTAAAATTTTCTCGATCGTCGTTGCCTCTGTCAAGAACTCGGCTAGGGACTTCGGCGTGTTTCCGATCAGTCCGGCGAAAAGTTCTTGGTTTACGCCTTGCATCAAAAAGCGCGCTCTTTCGCATCATGATTGAACCTGGATCGGCTGTTTCTCGGCAGGGCAGCTAGAAGGTGAGCATTTAGTTGGCACATGCTCCACCGCCTCCAAAACTTTACCGCAGCAAGCTCATCTTTCTTCGTTGTTGTATGTGGCTTTAGAAGTGCGTGTTTTAAGGCGTCCTGATCTTGTTTTGAAACGTAAATAGCTTTCCTTGGAGTTATCATAAATTGCTTTTTTCTCGATCTCGTTTTTTGTTCCTAAGCACTTACACATAGCAGGGAGCCAACGAATACCGATACCAAGGACAACATAAAGGAAGTCACTTGTGCTTAATAAATGAAATAAAGAAACAATAAATAAATGAAGTGGAAATGAAAGTGGATGAAAAAAACAAATTGGCGAAGGTGGGGAACGATGCCACAACCTTCGCATTTCGCGTGCGATACTCTATCAATTGAGCCACCTTGGCGCAGCTCTCCCGTCCACTTTCTCGGGTATATCTTTCCTAGTAGAAGCCTGAGAGTGTTAGCGAGCGCCGCCACACACCATCGCGCGGAACATCCGCGCTGGTGTGTGGTGACGCTCCCCTGATTTTCCCTAGGTTGTACCCCTATTTCCTCTATTGTCGTCCCCTAATTTCCCCTATGTTGTCCTTGATGTCATTGTTCGCTGGCTTCTTATAACATGACTAGTAAAAATTGGGGCCCCTTTCTTCTTGTTTATTACTTAACGAGGGTCTCGAGTCCGGCAACATAGCCTCCAGGTAGCACGTCTGGGTTGCGGTTTTTGTGGGCCGGTTGCCTTCACCCCACAAAACATCCCGTTCTCATGACACCTGTGGCAGAAAGGATGTTCTACATCCGCCGCGAAGGTCTTTGTGTGGTGGCGCTGGCTAACACTCCCAGGGTTCTACTCGGAAACATAAATACCCAAGAAATTGGATGAGAAAATGGCGCCGCGGTAGCTCAATGCGTAAATAATCGCATGTGAAATGCGAAGGTTGTGGGATGCTTCGC
Source organism: Dermacentor albipictus (assembly GCF_038994185.2). Lineage (NCBI taxonomy): Eukaryota > Metazoa > Arthropoda > Arachnida > Ixodida > Ixodidae > Dermacentor > Dermacentor albipictus. The sequence continues at coordinate 26,358,942 of NC_091822.1, read as the reverse complement.
CACCTGCGGCAAGTTGTTTTTTCATCGACTTTCATTTCCGATAATTTATCGTTTTTTATTTCATTTATTAGGCATAAGTAATTTCTCCAATGTTGTTTTTTGTCTCAGTGTTCATTGGCTTTTGATAATACGACTAATAAAAATCGGGCCCCTTGGTTAACCCCCTTCTCGTTTTTTACTCATAGCAGGTTTGTTTTACATTGATGCCGCCCGTGAGATTGTCTCAGCCTCTCTGACTTTGAGCTCGAGGTTTGTTGTTGGTATGTTACTTGCCACACAGGTCGCATACTTGCTGGTAAGGGTCCTAGTTATTTTTCTCCAATTCGAGTTTATGTTTATTCTGTGCAAATATCTCCACTCTCCCAGCCCACTTACTTTCTTCCATATTTCTCAGTTGACCTTCATAATGTATTATGTATTTATTATAACATTTCTATGTATTATAACATTGCTCTCTGTGGACTTTTCAAGAGGCTCTGGCATTGCGAGGGCATACATCATAGCCTTTCCGCTGACGACATCACCATCTGGTGTACGGGTGGCAGCGAGGGTAGAGTAGAGGCACCCCAACAGGTTGTGGATTAGACTGAGGCTTTTCTTAGTGGAACCGGACTCCAACTCTCTCCGAGCAAGTCGGTACTTTTGCTGTACAGACCCATGAGAAGGCATGTCAAACCTAAGGGTCTGCCTCTCGGATGTTAATATAAAGCTTTGCACCAGCTCTGGTCGTCTCATCCCTAGGGTGGAGGTCATCAGATTTCTTGGCATGCTTATAGAGGGTAATGGCACTCATTGGCAGACCCTCAACAATATCACAGCTCGAACGGAGAGCATAGTTTCGCTTACTACTAGAATCTCCAACTCTCGAGGTGGCCTCAGGAAGGACAATTTACTAAGGTTGTTCAACGCTTTTTTGTTGAGCCACATTATCTAGGTTGCTGCCATGCCGTGCTGGTAGAGTCATGAAAATGCTAAGCTCAATCTGCTGATCCGCAGGAGCGTCAAGAGAGTGCTAGGTATCACTTCGTGTACTAGCACGGACCGGCTGATGCAACTGGCTATTCACCAAACGTTGGAAGAGAGAATCGAGGCACAGCACACGGCTCAGATGGCCAGCCTGTGCTCCTCGGCCGCGGGCAGGAGCCTCCTGGCCGTCCAGGGGTGTAGTCCAGATCTGGAAGGTGAACGCAAACATAATCTCAATAAACAGCAAGGAGCTGACATTACGGTCTCCCCTTTTCCTTACAGCCTGCAATCACAGCACAATGTGGGGAAGCAGGAGGCCAGGGGTTAAGCCCTGCTCAATGATGTTCGTACAAACCCGGAGTATGCATGTTTCGTAGACATGGAGCACATGGGTCGATTTGCCAACTTCTTGGCCATTACGATTTATCACAAAGCTCCTGTTCTCCATTCTGCTTCGGCCAAGAACGCCACTCCCGCAAAAGCTGAACAGCGCGCTCGCTCTCTTTGATGATTCTAAGCAACAGATCTACACAAGTTCACGTACAGTGGTCAGGGCGTTTGCGTCCGGATCGGTATCGGCCGAAGCAACTGACATTTTAGGTCATAGGGATATTTTTCCTCACAAAATCAGCTGGTTTCCGGCTCAACTAGGCTCACATCTGACCTCCAAAGCCAACCTGAATGACATCGCCCACGTCCTCGCACACGAACTCACCGCGCTCGGCAGCCTGAGGGATATTCGGGCTCCAGTCTTGTGCGTTAGACCACATGCTCTGGCAGTGCCCCTCATTACAGAGTCCTCAACCCATGGCCGAAGAGGAATAGAGCTCCATGCTCAGGAGCTCAGACCTTATCCATCAACTCAGGGCCGTCCAGAGGGCCCACGACGTGGCGGTGACGCTCGGCCTACCCGTCCCGACGTGGGAGCGTCTCTACTGACTTGAGCGGTTGCGTACCTGAGGATCTCGATCAAGTTCTGTCTGTCTATGACTTTCACTCCCTTCAAAATTTGTGCAGCACGTGTCAACCTGCACAGATTGATTTGTAGTTTTCCAGTGAGCGCCAGATGCGAAGCGTCCCACTGAACTTTGGTTGCCATGGGGTCCTCACAGTGCCCCTGACGTCAGGCAGACAACCGCATTTCCAAATATTTGTGCTGTAATTCTTACACCTTCCCATGTACCCCGGAGCACCTCATACCTAATGTGTTCCCATAGCGCTCCATGTTTAATTATAAACGCCTTTTTTTCCCCTTTGCTGATGTTTTTTCCTGTGTTTCTATATTCTATTCCCTTCCTGTATCCACATGCCAAATTATTTAAATTCCTTTACCAGAGGTATTCACAGGCTTTTTATTGACACTGTCTGCTAACTGTTTTCAACGAATACCATAGCGCCTGGTCAATGTAACGCTAAATTTAGGAACAAAGTCTCGCATTCCTCTAGACAGATAGGAATCTGCGGCAGGTTTGTCACATGCGCAGGCACACACTTGCGAAAATATCCGCGAAGAGGTCTAATTATCAATGCCTGCATTGTGTACAGCCGTCCGAGTACGCGATAGGGTGCGCTTGTTTGCATGGGAGAATAAACCCGATATTCATTCGCTCTAGCGCCCTTTCCGTCCTTACCATGTACACAATAAGCAGCAGTGAGAATAGAAGGCACCCCTGTTTACGTTCCTTGCTGATATGAACTTGTTCCTCGCTCCAAATCCCTTCCCATTCAACGAAAATTCTATATTTTTGGTTAAATCTCTCTGAAATGCTATATACAGTCGTTGAATGTGTCTTCCCCTTCCAGAATATCCCAGTATATTCCACGGTGCGTGGAAGCGAGTGCCGTATGACGGTGGTTCAAAGAACGGAGCAGCGCGCATTCTCCGCTGCCAGTGGTTCGCCTATTCGACAAGAGAACAGCAAGGCGGCAGCCCCTACGGCCACAAAACCCGGCATGGTTCGCAAAGAAAAGCTTCGGTTTTAAAACCAGTAGTGCCACATAGGCTTGAACGGGTTCATTTCTGTGAATACAAAAACTTATGCACTTTTGCTTACGGCTGCTTGTGGCTGGTCGCACCTCCAATACGATGTTTTCTCAGAAAGCTGCTAGGTGCCGGGAATCACTCTCCCAAAGCCCATACCATAAAAGTTTCATGCAATGAATAGTAGAGCGCCAGCGTCTATAGAAGCTGCAAACGCCAGGTCGCTGAGCCAGCATGGGTATGTTAGCAGTTACATAGACCTACCAAAACTTCTTTCTCGCTTGAAATTCCTTTGGAAACTCCTAATTCTAAACAAAGTACTGTTTCATAAATAGTTGTATGCACACGAATAAGACTGCCCGACGGCAGGATCCAAACACAGAACGTCTTGCACAGAAGACGATGTACAAACCACTACGCCACGGACGCTTTTTTTCTTTATTGCCTCACATGCCACAGCGCTCACGAACTCAAAAGAACGGATCAACAAAATCGTACTACGATGAACCGTCGTTGATTTTCTGACTGCATGCCACCAGTATTTCGGCATATCTAAGAAAATTCCCCGTCTGGGAGACGATTCCCGTACATACGTCCCCACCTTCTGCACTTCAACAAAGTGGGACAGAGACTCGCGAAAATATTCGCAAAGAGGTCTAACATCAATGTCTGCATTGTGTACAGCCGTCCGAGATCGCTATATCGTGTGCAGGCACAGGAGCATAACGAGATCAAAACGCACGTGATCTTTGTTGTGAACCATGAGATAACGGGTTGTCTGCGGAGTTATTGACATTTCTATATTGTGCCAGAGAAGCCCCCCTCTCCAACAATCTAAAGACCCGTGTTCAATTGTTTTGATATTCTTTGCATAATAAACAACAGTACTGCAACGTATAAATAAACCCCTATCTTCTTCTATACTGCAACGTATAAATAAACCCCTAGTTTACTGTGTGAAGCTTAAAAAAGGACTTTGGTCCTTGGCATGATGAGCATTCTAACGCACTTCAAAACTTGTTTTCATGAGTCTGCACAACATTGACGGTTAATTTCACTGTGTGAAGCTTAAAAAAGGATTTTGGTCCTTGGCGTGATGAGCATTTTAACGCACTTCAAAACTTGTTTTCATGAGTCTGGACAATATTATGCACGGTAGCATAGCAGAGGAAATAACACATCGACTAGGTCTTTGTGCAATTTATTGCGTGACTTCTGGTTGAGATATTGTAAAGAAATACGCACCGAGAGGAAACGGAAAGGTGAAACAAAGTATTTGAGAATAGCCATACTGACCCTCGCACACGCACGAAATACACCTTTGTCCTTTGTGTTTAGTGACTGGTTTTTTACTTCAAGTATGTACCAACTGGCCCAGATTTCAAGCCTTCTACACAAAAAACAATTCCGCTAGCAATTTACCCAGCCTCACCTGAGTCATAGTTCTCAGAAACGTCTCATCTATATCACGGAAAAAAAGAAAACAAATCGACTGACGTATTGCCTTACACACAGATTCCACCAACGAATTTCACCACCACGCTGTCGTTAAAATATTTGTACAGCGCATTTTTGCCATACAGAGTTCCGAATAAGGACCGCGAAGACTCTGTGCGTTTTTGTACATATAACCTACTACAATGCAAATAATGCAGCAGATACCATAGGTCGCTTACGAGAAACAACTTGCAAGTCGTGGACCCTGTGAAATTTCACTTATCCCAGCTTTTTCATTTCTGTGTCTTTTTCCTTATCGCCTCCCGTTGCGATACTTCAGCGAAAATACAAGGGACAAAAAAAGTAGACGACACGAGCGTTGTCACAGCGCTCGTGTTGTGTACTTCTTCATCCATTGTGCTGGCGCTGAGGTATTGTAACTGTGAATACAATATTCTACCTCAATTACCGGGCTTGAGCCTCCAGTTGTGTTTTTTTTCAATAAAGTTCGTTGTAGCAGTAGTACTGCAGTAAGTATTTTGTTTGTTACTTGCCATTTGATGTTCGTAAATACCCTGAGAATGGGACCTGATATTCCATTCGTCTTGCCAAAACCCAAGGCACTTGTCCCGTTTTCCTTGACTACCGATCGCTTGACAAAAGGATTCCACAGCACTGACAGTATGTATTACAATTTCATGATTAAGACTGGAAATTGCAATGTCGTAGCGTAAAAAGAAAAGCTTCACCTCGTATCGCGTTGTTCCCAATTACACTTAGAGAGGAAGGTTGAATTTATATATAAAATAAGAAAGCGGTGAGAACGGCACCTTTGTCTGACTGAGGACTGCCCTGGTAAATAGTCACCTACTCATTTCTGATCAGCCTCGTCGTACAGCCGGCGTAACACAACCGCACATCTACACTATCACATGGACTGCACCCAGATAGTCAAGTATAGATAGAAGCAAGTCGTGCGACAAGTGGTCGAATCACTTCTCAAGGTCAACTTGCAGCATGGCGGCCCTAAGCTGCATTGCGTCACCTTATTCATGGATCGATGGTGCTATGTGTAAATTTGTTATAATTGTCCCTAATTTTATTCCGGACGTTTATGACGACCAACTACATATTTGAGCACTGTTGGCAACCGGTTAGCCAATACTTTCTGTATTTTATAGTATATGCCTGTTCAACTAATCGGTCTGTACGATGAAACATTCCATTGAAAACCAAAACCATGTACGCCGCTAACAAGTACTTTCTGCGTCATAAATTGCGGGATATCTAAATAAGGAACCCAGAACAATTTACGAGCGTGGATGATTACAGTGAAAGCCACAACCTTTTCATCGATGCTTATTGTGGAGATGAAACGCCTGCCAGCGTCAGAATTTCGGCTAACTTCAATCTGTCCAACATTGATTGGACGACTACGTGTCATAATCACGGCTACGCTGCAAGTATTGTATACTATACTCTACTGTAATATACTAGAGTCCAATCACGTTCTAAATTATGTCTCGGCCTTCTTTATCTCTTTATCTCTTTTTGCTGCACGGCGCACTCCCGTTGACCGCGTAACACGTTTTGCATTGTACGGTGTACCGAATTCTCGTGAGATAATTGGCCACACTGAGGCAGTGCGTTTTACGTAAATGCATTTATGCTCTTTGGCTGGAAGCATATCTGCCTCGAGAGAAAATACTTCTGTTTGAAATTGTAGCTCTTTTCGCTCCGTGCAGTGGCCTTTCGCAGTTGTACGGGTGGCAGTTTACTGTTTGCAAAGGCAAAATAATTATGAGGTGTGGTCCGTTTCGGGACACAATCTGCCTCTACCGCCATACCTCTATATCCGTAGTTGAGGACCTCAGATATCTTTGTTCAACAGCTTTTTGCATGTACGGAGAAAGCATGTGAGGAAAGCGTAACGTTCCTAAGGAATACTGAACCCTATCCTACATTTCAGAAAACACTCCGTTCCTGGATTCCTGCCGAAGATCTTCAAGGCTATGCTGCAACGCTTTGTCAAGTACTGTAAGACGCACTTATTTTCTTCTCTTTCTGGTAGTTGATTGCTACAGAAACGCGTATTTGTTATCGTTAAAAATATATAAGATAAGCTGAACTTTGTCAGCTATAGAATGAAACTATGGTGGGTAAAGTAACATAAGCAGGGTACGCGCTCTACTGCAGTTCATCAAGACGGGACGTGTTGAAGGGCTATTTTCTGCTGCTCAATTTTTACTGTGGCCACATATTGAGATTCCGCTGCATAGTTGGCTCATTAGTAGCTGATGCCTTGATACAATGTAATGCTTAGCCTGCTCCTGAGGAATAGCGAGTGGGAAAACATGCCGCGTGGAGACTACGTGACTTGCAAAAAGCTGACCAACCAACCATAACCACGGCAGCAGCTCACTGCCTTCATCGAAAAAGGCTGGACGGCGACAGACTGGCAAAGGCGCACTATAAGTGTGCGTCCTAATTCGCAGTATTCGTCCCCAAGTGAACTTTCCCATTGGTCAGACACCTTCTTTAAGAGCATATCCAACGTCACAATTGGCTGGCGTGTGATCTTAAAAACAGGTATAGAACAAGAGCTATATGTAAATTTGTCCCTACATCCTGAACACAGAAAGCACCTTAAAAGTTGAAAAATCTACCTGCTATTTGACTCGTTGCGAGGGAAAACCTTTTGTTGCTAATAGCGGCTCCATGGCTTTTGCGGGCGCATAACTAGCAGCAGGCTGTCTAACCAACAACCATAGGCTTTTGAAGACAGCAAGCGGCAACGCTAGACACCACGTTAGTAAAACATTATACGCGCTGCGCTTACCAAAATTTCACAGAAAACAGATCACTCCTGCAATTAAATACCTGGGGCATTTGGATCTTCCGGTGGCCTAAACAAGTGGAACTGGACCCACTTTTTGCTTCATAATAAAATGCGGCGAAAGGTCTGCACCTCGATTTTTCGCTAGAGGTGTGCCTCAAATATCCCTGATCTCAGTAGCACTCATCAATCCGGCTCTACCCGACTTGTACGACTCACATCTATTACGGGAGGATGCAGATGAAATGAAACCGCTCTAAAGACAAGCAGAAAGGAATCAAGTTGAAAAATAAACATGGTGATGATGACGATCTGTTTGCATTCCCTTGGAAACTACGCGGTTACAAATAGTCACTTAACGTACATCAGCTAGTCAAGCATAATATACACACTCCTCGTTCTAGCACTTAGCTTTGATTGCTTTAATTTTGTTTCTCTGCAATAAAACTTCAAAAACTTCAAAAGAGGCATGTCCAACTCATATCAGCCGACACTGCCTCATTAGTTTGTTTATTATGGGCCCCACAGCCAACCGGATCACAAATCTTTGGTTGACTTCTAACTCTGACAATACGTGCCATTTTAAGTACAGAATAGCATTTGCGAACGTTCGCGCGGGCACCGTCACCCTTTTCCAGATTCCTTACGCCACCAAATATTTACGATAACATAAAAGGACGCTGTTACATGATTGCTGGACATTACGCTTCTGCTACACTCTAAGGTTATCTTAGTGGGCGCTTGCGTTTGTCTGTAGTTTGTACATACACGCCGGTATTGCTGTGCTTCGCTCTGTCTATGACTTCCTTTTGACGTGATATCACGTCGTTACGTATTCGTTCATTACGGATTGTAATCTTCTATTCCTTGAGCTGAACTTAAGGCCTCAATTTTCGCTATCTATCTATCTATCTATCTATCTATCTATCTATCTATCTATCTATCTATCTATCTATCTATCTATCTATCTATCTATCTATCTATCTATCTATCTATCTATCTAGTTTTTGATATATATATATATATATATATATATATATATATATATATATATATATATATATATATATATATATATATATATATATATATATATATATATGAGGCATATGGCCCGGCACTCTAGCACTGCTTGTATGCGATTGTTCGTCTGTATGTCTCAAGCTTATCACAACTGGTGATGTCGAAATAAATCCGGGCCCTGGTTTGACTACAGATGCAAAACTTGAACATATTATGCAAACGTTGACATACCAGAGCAAGACATTAAGCGACACTAAACATGATCATAGAGCAGTTCAAAAAGAAGTGAAAGAAAATGGTGCCACCATGAAACTTATTGAAGACCGCTTAACTAAACTTGACTCTTCTTTTTCTAAACTTGATGACACACATAGGACGATGTCTCATCTGAATGAAACAGTCACACTACTATCTAGAAACGTAGACGATATGGAAAATCGCCAGCGCCACAATAACCTTATCATCTTCGGTTTGCCTGAGCAAGACAATGAAACACAGGCAGATTTATGGAAACTGATACAAGACAAAATATTTTCTGTGATTGGTACTTCTCCCCGGAGCATTGAGCGCATGCACCGTCTTGGAAAAAAGCAGTCAAAAGCACGACCAGTGATTTTCCGGCTGTATGACTTCAAAGAAAAACAGGAAATTATGCGGAACTGTCCCAAGTTGAAAGGCACCAACGTTTTGATAAGCGATGACTTCACAAAGAGCGTGGTGCACAGGAGAACGTGCCTATGGCAAAACGCTAAAAATGAGAAATCAAATGGGAAGCGAGTGCGCCTAGTTTATGACATGCTTCAGGTGGACGGCCAGGCGTATTACTAGGATGATGATACTTCCACACGTAGGCCCTGTCGGGAGCCGCGTCGTCATGACAAAAGTGGCAACATAGGCGGCAGAAAAAAGCACTACGAGAGGGGAAGCAGCTCTGACAGCAGTCCCGAGTGTCCCTGACAGACTAGCAGTTTTAAACGTCAATGCTCGTAGCATATGCAACAAATCTTCACTTTTGGAAGCTGTCCTCTTGGAACATAAATCGGATATCGTAATTGTAACTGAATCCTGGTTAAATAAATTAATCGAAAGTGCTGATTTCCTTCCTCCGAACTATACGGCTTGTCGCAAAGACAGAGGATGCAGAGGAGGCGGTGTTGCTATTGTTTATAAAACTTCAATGGTCTCCGTTAAATTTCATCCTCTCCAGAATTGGAGTCTATTGTGGGTACCACAGAGATCAGTGATCTGTATTTTGTAATTATTGCCGTATATTGCCCCCCTGGCACCTCCGAAGAATACATGCTATTGCTGAATGATTTCTTACTTTAGATGTTTTGGCAACAGCACCTGTAAGATTAAATTGGCCGGAGATTTTAGATTCCAAATATTGACTGGGTATATTATCGGGAAGGTCACCATGATCAGGCCGTGTCTCGTGTTCTTCTGAATCTAACTTTTTTCCTTGACTTAACACAAATAGTAACTATGCCCACACGAACCTACGAATCGGGAGAATCGCTACTTGATTTGGTGTCCCTAAGCAGATCTGTCGCACAATCCAAGTACGGGTGTGATGTCTTAAAAGGGATTTCTGACCACAAGATGTTGATCGCGTATGTCTCTACCACATATACCCGAGCAGAAAAGAATAAAGCTTTGCTAGTCTCCGATTTCACTAAAGCAGATGATGTTGCAGTATTGGACCATTAGAGGAAGTTTATGATGATTTCAGCCATTTCATTTCGCTAAATACTACGTCAGTAAATGATGCTTGGAGTAAAAGTGTGGTATTGAAATCAATAGAACTATCTGTTCCGAAGCGCTTCAAGAACGTTAACAGAAAAAAAACCCATGGATTACACGGAAAATAATCCATAAAAAGCGCCTCCTGAAACGAATGAGGTCTAGAAATTTCTGTGCAAGAACACGTCATTGTAAGAACGTTAACAGAAAAAAACCCATGGATTACACGGAAAATAATCCATAAAAAGCGCCTCCTGAAACGAATGAGGTCTAGAAATTTCTGTGCAAGAACACGTCATTGTATTCATTCCGCTTCACAGGAGCGTAAAATGGAAATTAATAAAGCGAAACATTGTTACATGAATACAACACTTACCTATTTTATTAAATCCTCTCCGGGAAAAATTTGGAAGTACTTTTCAAGGCCAAAATCCAGCATTCAATTTCTGACAAGTGAAAATAAGACTATCACGAACAGCTCTGAAATGGCTTACCTCTTCAGTAAATATTTTGAATCATTCTTCACATGGGAGGATGGTTCTACACCCCAAACAGTACATTCCATTAGGCACTGTATATCTGAACTAACTATTAGACAAGACGGCATTTCGAACCTCCTCCATAAACTAGATGAGAAAAAATGTCCTGGCCCTTGTCAAATTCCCAACGCTTTTTTAAAGAGATACGCCGAGTGGTGCTCATGTTTCCTTTTAGATATTTATACTAAATCTCTAGAATCTGGCGACGTTTCGAGAGACTGGAGGCTGGCTAAGGTACTACCGATTCACAAACAGGGTTCCAAACATGACGTCACTAAGTACCGACCAATCTCTTTGACAAGTACATGTTGCAATACGCTTGAGCACATCCTAACTACCCACCTAAATAAATTTGTGGAAGAGAACGACATTTTGGGTAAAAACCAGCATGATTTTCGCCGATACTACTCCACAGTCACTATTCTCACTGACGTTGCAGATGAAAGCAGTCAATGTATTGATGGAAGGGGTCAAATAGATATGATCTTTATCGATTTCTGACATTTGGCAGAATATCCCATAGAAAGCTGCTTATGAAGCTTTCTCATTTCTTAGGTAATACCCAGCTATCAAAATGGATTGAGGCATATTTGTCAGAAAGGGAACAATTTCTCTCAATAAACTCAGTTTGCAGTGCAAATAAACCAGTTCGATCGGGTGTGCCGCAAGGATCTGTTATGGGCCCTTTACATTTTTCCCTTTATATTAGTGATATGGGAGCAGGTATTCCGCCGCAAATATCCATCAAGCATTATGCAGATGACAGCATTATAGATGCTACAATATGCACTCCTAACGATGAGCAGGAGCTTAGTAATCATTTACAAAAAGTCTTTAGTGTGATGAATGGCAAATGGAATTGAATGCATCAAAAACTGTTTGTATGCGTATGCCGCGTAAAAAAGATCCTTTAATTTTCCCCTACAGCATTAGCGGAGACGAATTAGCTGAGGGTCAGAAATTTAAATACCTAGGAATTCATCTCACACGTGATTTGAACTGGTCGGTACATGTCGACAACACCTGTAATAAGGTCATTTGCACACTTTGGTCATTACGACGAAAACTTCACGACGCACCCCAGAGGTAAAAACAATGGCCTACAAAATGACTGTACTTCCTGCACTGACTTATGCAAGCCATTTTTGGGAGCCGTACACTCAACAAAATGCACGAAAATGTGAGCGCGTACAAAACAGGGCCTTGAGGTTTATTTTTAACACATACGCTAGAACCCAGTCCGTCACCAAACTGAGAAGTAGAGCTGGCCTCATGACTGTCAAGCAAAAAATGCAGCTTAACAGGCTGACATTCTTTTTTCACGTAATAAGTGAAGACTATAAAGTAGACTTAGAAAAACATCACGTTAGAGAGACCTGCTAACCCCAGAACAAAGCATCGAAAACATATTAAACCACTTAATTATAGAACAGAATCCTTCAAAAATTCGTTCCTGGTTCGAAGCATAGACGATTGGAACAACTTGCCACACGATATAGTAGAATGTAATGACTTACAATCTTTTGTAAAGGCTGTTACCAATTATTTGTAAACGATTGAGAATACGTTTTATTGTTAGCTGTTTGTCGGTTGCAGTTGTTTCGGTGCGTTACTGTTTCGTTGACCTATATACTGCTATAACGTATTTATTGTAACTCATGTTGTTTCTTCCTTCATATTTGTTCATATGCTGTGCCTTCCTATCCTGATTGCATTGTATTGAATTGTTTAAGCACCGACTATGTCTAGTTTGATGACAGCAATGTAACCGCAACTGCTGTCTTGGCTTGTACTGACAGTATGAATAAATAAATAAAATAAAATAAAATATGGCCTATGTTGTCCTTTGTGACAGTGTTTGTTGGTTTCTTATGATATGTCTAATAAAAATCGGGACCCTCGGTTAACCTCCTTTCTTCTCGTTCAGTACATAATGAAGGTGTCGAATCTGGCAACATTGATGCCTTCAGATAGCATGTGTGGGTTTATTGATCGAATGCCTTCACCCAAAAAGATAACGGTCGCGTGACGCCTGCGGCAAAAAGAATGTTACCCATCCGCCACCAAGGTTTGTGAGTGGTGTCGCTGGCTAACGCACCCAGGAGTCTAATACGAAACATCAGTACCCAAGAAAGTTGATGGGGAAACGGCGCCGCGGTAGCTCAATCGGTAGAGCATCGCACGCGCTATGCGAAGGTTGTGGGATCGTTCTCCACCTGCGGCAAGTAGTTTCATCATTCACTTTCATTTCTATTAACTTATCGTTTATTTTCTTCATTTATTAAGCACAAGTAATTTCCCCTATGCTGTCATTTCTGTCAGTGTTTGTTCGCATCTGATGATATGACTAATAAAAATCGAGCCCCTCCGGTAAACCCCTCTTCTCGTACTTTACGAGTAGGTTTTGAAGCGAGAACAAAGACAATCTTGGCTGAAATACCCTAGGGACAACGCCGGTGCTCCCTTTCAAATACTCGACGAGGCATATTAGTTCGAGGTCTCCTTGTTGTTGCTCAGTGAAGTCTTTCGCGCTTACTATTCTAAAGAAGTTGTAATCCTGGTCATCTTGCGCTGGTGGGTCGATGGGGGCGGGTGATAGGCAATGGGCATCAGAGTGTTTTCGTTCGGACTTGCAGATTACAGTGATGTAATATTCTTGAACTCTGAGGCTTCACCACGCCAGTTGCCCTGAAGCGCCATTTAAACTCATTAGCAAACACTACGCGTGATGGTCGCTGACGGCTTTCAATGGCCTGCCGTATAGGAACAGGTGGAAGTTTGCTGTAGCCGAAATCATGGCGATGGATTCCTCTTCAGTTGAAAAATAATTGCCTTCCGCTCTTGACAAGGACCGGCTGGATTAAGTTATCACCCTTTCAAGACCGTCTTTGCTCCGGACTAGGACGGCACCGAGGCCTAGGTTACTGGCATCAGTGTGTATTTCGGTATCAGCATCCTCATCGAAGTGTGCAAGTAGCGGCCGTGACTGCATGCGTCGTTTGATTTCTTGAAATCAGTCGGTTTGCGGCATTTCCCACTTGAACTCATCATATTTGATTAAATGTCAGTGGCTCAGCTATGCGTGAAAAGTCCTTGACAAAGCGCCTGTAGTAGGCACACATGCCAAGCAATCTACGCTCTACCTTCTTGTCAATGGGCTGCAGGAACTTTGCAACGGCAGTTGTCTTCTGCCGGTCGGGGTGGACTCGTCGCAAGCCAAGCGGCACTTTTCCAGCGTCAGAGTGAACCCTGATGACTGGATGGCCTCTAGTGCTGTGGGAAGCCGCCTAAGGTGATAGTCGAAATTTCCGGCGAATACGACGACGCCATCCAGGTAACCAAGACAGCTGTGTCATTTTAATCCTGCTGAAGCCGTGTCCATTACATGTTCGAATGTTGCACGTGCCGAGCACAACCCAAATGACATAACCTTGAACTCACAGACACAGTCTGGCGTGATGAAGGCGGTGTTTAGTGACCTCTTTCGACGACTTTTATTTGTGAGTAGCTAGACTTAATGTCCACTGACGAGAAGTATTTTACGTTGCAGAGCCGATCCAATGCGTCGTCTATCCGTGGAAGGCCTTCTTGGTCATCTTCTTCAGTTGACGATAATCGACGCAGAAACGTAGGGTTCCATCCTTTTTCTTTACCAAGACTAGAGGAGATGCGCGCGGGCTTGCCGAAGGCTGGATGATGTCGTCGCGCAGCATTTCGTAGACTTGTTGCCTAATAGCTTCACTCACTCGCGTCGAAACTCGATAACGGCTCCCGCGGAGTGGTCGACGGCCCTGTTCGCTTATTCTACGATGCTTTGAAACTGGTGTTCATGGAACCCTTGGCGACATCGAACAGCAGTCTTTGTATTGTTGGAGAAAACTTCTCAGCTGTTGCTGTTTACTCAGGGGCCCACTCAGGGGGATTTATGTCACAGTCTGGTTCGAGAACTGTGGTAGTCGGTATAGATGCGCTAGAATCCGAGGACAAACGCATGGCTGGCTTACATTATTTCCTCGATGTACGCCATCGTCGTGTCCTTGTCGATGTGCTTGAACTCCTCGCTGAAGTTTGTTAGCATCTCTTTCGCTCTTCCTCCGTGCAGTCGAGTGATCCCGCTTGCGACGCAAATTTGCCGGTCGAGTGGTATGCGTTGGTTGCCCTGGATGACAGCTTCTACGTCTGTGGGTGTTTCGCAGCCGACGGAAATGACAATGCTGGAATGAGGCGGGATGTTGACTTGGTCCTCAAGTACACTTAAGGCACGTTGACTAGAAGGCCGCAGGTCGGTATCGCTTGGTCTGTGGAGAGCGTTATCGACTTCGACCTTAGGTCGATGTTGTCGCCGCGCTGGCTCAGGAATTCCATGCCGAGAATTACGTCTTGGCAGCACTGTTGGATCACGAGCGTTGCAGGGTAGGTCCGGCCATGAACTGCAATTACTGCATTACAGATTCCCGTCGGCGTTATCAGGTGTCCTCCAGCTGTCTGAATTTGAGGGCATTCCCATGCAGTCTTGACTTTCTTCAGCCTGACAGCGACTTCTCTACTCATCAGAGTAGTCGGCTCGTGCGCCCACTAAGGCGATGACTGCGGGGCCGTCGTGGTCGGTAGTCGTATGTTGTGCGTGACAGTTAGGTCTTGGCATCGGATCACGGCTGTGTCGTTTTGACGTGTGGCTGGTACGTCATGACATCGGGTCTTTGGTCGATGCATTCTTTGCTTCCAGGCTTTGTTGGGATGGCTGCGTGTCGTTGGTTTCTCGTCCAGATAGTCTCTTCGGCGTCTTCGTCGGTGGCGGAGGATCTTCGCCAGTTCGACGAACAGCAACCGCACCTCCATTGGTTGCTGCTTTTAGTTTTCCGCATAAGGGCTCATGGACCGAGCCCCGGGCAGCTCCAGTGCATGGGCGGTGCTGCAGCTACAGGTAGCGCCGCGGTGACGGCGAACGCGACAGTCATCGAGGGCTCCACTGTGTAGCGGTGAGGTTGTCGGCAATATTGCAAGGGTGTGCACCTTGCTGCGGGCACGGAGTGTTGACGGCGAACCTTCATAGTCCAATTTCGCCGTATGGATATCGGCGATTGACATGTTCGGCTTCTCCGCAGCGATAGCAGAGCGGTGTTGTGCCATTACCACCAGCCCGGATTCCGAATCTGCAAGATGCAGAATTTAAGGGTGTGCACCTTGCTGCGGGCACGGAGTGTTGACGGCGAACCTTCATAGTCCAATTTCGCCGTATGGACATCGGCGATTGACATGTTCGGCTTCTCCGCAGCGATAGCAGAGCGGTGTTGTGCCATTACCACCAGCCCGGATTCCGAATCTGCAAGATGCAGAATTTATCCTGCGAGCGCCCAAATTCTCCCGTGACAAGTCAGGATGCTGAGCTGTCAGGCAGCGGTGTCCTGCGGAGAAGCATCGAAAGGCAACGTGTTCAAACGTGTCAGCAAGTGCCAGTCAGCCTGGCGCCGCACCTCCTATTGCCTGGGGGTCACCGCGCGCGCGAACTTTGAACCGGGTGGCCAGTGCGGTCGCTGGTTGGACCTCTCGGACGACCGCCGAGTGCTGACTTTGTATTGGGCCGTTTGAGGGACAATGGTTCTCGGTGAGTATAAAGCGGCGAGGCGGCCGCCTCGAAAACCGGATCCGCCGACCCACCGGGAGCAGTGTGCCGCTCTCGACTGGGGTGAGATGTGTCACATGTTTTCGCCGGACGTCGCCGTGCGGGAACATTCGCGTTTGCTGTGAGCACTCGGCCCCAGTGCCGATCCGATATTGTCCTGTGTAATGACCTGTATATAATGTATAAAATCCCTTTCGTTATTCTCATCGACGCCTGGCTCGGAGTCTTCGCTACCAACGCTCTGTCACAAAACGGGTGACGAGCGCTACGGGACCACAAAGTCGTAATCGTGGAGCAGCGGTGCAAAGTCGTAACAGTGGATGGCAGCTACGGGATTGACCGGCATCAGCTACCTCGGCGCGGTGAGTGCCTGAAGTTTACCTCAAACACCAGACTTTCTCTGACACAGGTTATAGTAGCTTAGGGAAGATTTGGTGTTGCATTGTGATGATAACCTTGTGTGTTTCAAGCCTAGTAAGAGTGTTTTGAAAACCAGGGGATGCTGAGGGGGTAAACAGGGCAGTGTGTGAAATACTTGCATACGTCTTACTAGTAGAATTATAGTAGCGTACGGCAGGTATATTCAAAAAGGGCAAACAGCAGGAGGAGAGTGTGAACGATGGAGAAGTACAAGGTCAAGGAACTTCTCCAAATTTGTGAGGAGTTGAGCATTGAGTTGGGCTCAACCAAAAGAAAGAATGCGATCCTTGAGGTCATGAGGACTGGGGACGTAACGGCTGAGGAAGCCGAAGAGGCCTGGGCGGATATCAATGAACGTCGGGAGCGGCAGGCAGAAAAGGAACGTCGCGAGTAGGAAAAGAGGGAGGAGGAACGTTGCGAGGAGGAAAGGAAAGTGAAGGAGCCTCGTGAGCACGAGCTTAAAATGAAAGAGTTGGAGACCCGAAATAGCTCGCCGGCGCCTAGACCCACTTCTAACGTTCCAAGAATACGAGATCAACTTCCACCCTTGGGCGTCGGAGAGGATATGGCCAAATACCTCGTGAAATTTGAGCACGCGTGCGAACGGAATAGCATTTAGCGATCCCTCTGGGCACAGAATCTGTTAGCGTTGCTTCCTGGGGAGGCATCAGACGTAATACCTTGCTTATCGAAAGAGGCGTTTGAGAGCTACAGCGATGTGAAGGGAGCGCTACTGCGGAAGTACAAATTTTCGCCCGAAGCTTTCCGGCAGAGGTTCCGGTATGCAAAAAAGGGCAAGGAGTCGAACGTTGACTTCGCGTTTCGTCTAAAAGCCGACCTGGTGGGATGGCTGAAGGGCGAAGAGGTTTACGACGACCGCGACAAAATCATCGAATGCATCGCGTTGGAGCAGTTCTACCGTTGCATTGATGAGGATGTCAGGCTCTGGCTGCAAGATAGGCTAAAGGATGTTAAGCTAAACAAGGCAGCAGAGTTAGCGGAAAAGTATTACACCCGCCGCAGCTTGCACAGCAAGGCAGTGCGCGTAGAAAAGGCAGATAGGAGAGATGGGTTTTCCGGGAAGCCCGACGAACGGAACGAAATCACGCGTCGCGAGTTTCGGGAAGACGATTCCCTTACCAAAGAAACTGTAAGGGAAGGACAAAATGCATCTCAGAATGATAGCGATGGTCCCAAATAGCGAAACGATACGACGCGTTCTTTTGAAAAACGGAAACTGTTAACCTGCTACAATTGCAAAAAGCAAGGGCACATCGCTGCGAGCTGCCCAGAGAGAATTGCTTCTGCAACAATACAGGAAACTCACAAAAGCATACGACTATTGGAGCCTTATATGCAGGAAATTAAGGTAAACGGTAAGAAGTGCCGTGCACTTCGGGACTCTGCAGCAACTATGGACGTTGTCCACCCGTCTTTCGTCTCCTCGAGTGATTTTACGGGAGAGTGCGCTAGGATACGGCAAGTGGCCGAGGAGGAGAATGCCTGTTTACCGATCGTAACGGTTATCATTGAAGGAGAGTTTGGGAAACTTAACGCAGAAGCCGCTGTGTCTGCCGCCCTCCCGGAGCACTTTTCCTACCTCTTCTCAAATAACTCGGAGCAGCTGCTGAAGGATCAGCGCAAATCATTCTTTGCCGACGTGGCGTACATGGCGCTCACGCGATCCAAAGCGCGCCCGCTGTCGAGAGAACTTGACTTTGCTTGGTGAGCGAAAGGCGGTGCGGCACACGGACTGATCAAGGTAACTTGAGTGGCGAGCAGTCACGGGAGAGGCAGAGCTCGGAGGCTGGCCTAGGCGAGCGGGTCCTGGAAGTGAGTGGGAGTGACACGTGCAGTGCTAGCCGCGATATAGATGCGACGCCGCAATTAGGCGACGCGGGCTCCATACTCGCTCCGGTTTCCGCCAGCTGGCAGGAGCAGGCGGCAGTTCAAAGAGAAACTCTGATTCGCGGGCAACACGAAGACTGTTCACTAGCCGATCTGAGGAAGAGCGTCAAACGGGGAGTGAAAAAAAGAGGGTTTCATTTGGCAAGGAATCTGGCTTATTGTACCGCCGCTACACGGATAAGCAGGGTCGCAAATATAAGCAGCTTCGGATTCCCCGAAAATATCGCCGGAAAAAATGAATGACCTCATTTCCTTCCTCAGTAGTATGTTTTTGGTCCATGCGATTTCAAGGGGACCATTCTATTTGTCATTATTATTGCTGATTATTAATTGTTCATGATATTTTGGTGTGTTGTTAAATTGAAAACTGGTTGTTTGAGCCTTGTGTACTAGATCGTACACCTGCCTCTTGTTTCAGCGGGAGAAAAAGGGGGATAGCAATTTAGTTAGGTTGATTTGGATTATGGCCTTGTCTGGTGTTTGACGGGAGACAGATGGCACTTGTTCGTGTTGGGTGTTGTCTTTTGCCGGTCGGTTTCGCAAGCTGCAGAACGACCAACCGGGACCAGTGGCGAGAAGCAAGGGCTTAGGAACGACCCGAGCGGAGCTGGTCGAGGTGCCTTGGCGACAACGCGGTGAGCAGAGCTCCTGTCCTCGCGAGTTGGACCTGGGCACGTGAAGTCACCTGGCGTCCCGACACTGGACGTGAACTTGGACGAGCCTGACGAACGTGCACGCCTGGCATCCGAGCCACGTGGAGGCAGCTCGTCTTCCCGGCGCCTTATCTGAGGGCGGGGATGCTGTTGTGCCATTACCACCAGCCCGGATTCCGAATCTGAGAGATGCAGAATTTATCCTGCGAGCGCCCAAATTCTCCCGTGACAAGTCAGGATGCTGAGCTGTCAGGCAGCGGTGTCCTGCGGAGAAGCATCGGCAAGCAACGTGTTCGAACGTGTCAGCAAGTGCCAGACAGCCCGGCGCCGCACCTCCTATTGCCTGGGGGTCACCGCGCGTGCGAACTTTGAACCGGGTGGCCAGCGCGGTCGCTGGTTGGACCTCTCGGACGACCGCCGAGTGCTGACTTTGTATTGGGCCGTTTGAGTGACAATGGTTATCGGGGAGTATAAAGCGGCGAGGCGGCCGCCTCGAAAACCGGATCCGCCGACCCACCGGGAGCAGTGTGCCGCTCTCGACTGGGGTGAGATGCGTCACGCGTTTTCGCCGAACGTCGCCGTGCGGGAACAGTCGCGTTTGCTGTGAGCACTCGGCCCCAGTGTCGATCCGATATTGTCCTGTGTAATGACCTGTATATAATGTATAAAATCCCTTTCGTTATTCTCATCGACGCCTGGCTCGTAGTCTTCGCTACCAGCGCTCTGTCACAAAACGGTTGACGAGCGCTACGGGACCACAAAGTCGTAATCGTGGAGCAGCGGTGCGAAGTCGTAACAGCGGGTGGTGGTCAGGGGAGCGCCAAATGTCTGTCTTCCTCGGGTGGCTGCGCTGGGCAACGTGTGGGCGGGTGAGCGGGCGAGCTGGCGGCGGCGGCGGACGGGACATTACAGCGTCCTGGCGCGGAAGAATACTTTGACGGCGCGTGATGGCGGTTTACACCATGGCTTCCCACTGAGGCCGCGGCGATTGAGGTACTCCGAGTGATTTTTGGAGCTGCTCGCGTACGACGTTGGCATTCGAGACACCTTAGGTTGCGATGAAGGAAACTGCTTCTGAAGCTGCGTATCCATTTGCGTATTTACTCTGTCCGGACATAGCAGTCAACGCTGTGGAAGGTACGGAGGAAGTTTGGTCAAGAAGAGCTGTCACTGCGTGCGTTCTGCCCGTGATTCGCTGCGCGCCAGCAGCGTTCACTCGCGCGAGCACGCACGGGAGGCTTTCGCGACGGGTTGCAAGTAAAAAGCTGGAAAAGAACAACCAAAAATTAAAACAATCTAAAACAACGCATTAGCAGCTGTATACTACAGGGTGTTTTTCGTAAGGGTTAAACATTGCTTCATTCAATACTTAACTTACATAAATAACAGTTGCTCACAATTCCTGTCTTAAAATCTAGGCAACTGCATACCTAGGCTTAGCTCAGCTAATCCTAGATATGCAAAGCGAAAGCTTGGTTTAGCCTGGTCAAGTCTTGATTTCCTTTGCTTAAACTTTGACTTATCTGTATTTATTTTACTTATGAATGCTGCGCCTAGGTCGGTGGCTAGATATGATTGTGATTAAGCTTGGGTAGACACGGACCATTCGACGGTGCCACGACTGTTGTGTGCCACAGGGAAAGGACAATTGCTAGAAAAGCGAAGGGACGCCGCGAACATGCGCAGCGTAGAATCACAAACGGATAGGGCGCGACCCAAGTGGACGGATTGATAATGACGGTGCGACGCCTCCAGCATTCCGGACCCTATCCAGTGACCGAGCTCGTTAGGCGATATGCGCGGGGTGGTCAGACGCCACTTGGCAATGACGGCTCAAAGCTTCCCGTTCCCGCGCAATGCTCTGAGAAGACGGCCCGGCCTCGCTGTCACCACGGCCAAGCAAGCACCATAGAATAACGAACCAACTTTAGAGAAGGGAAACTGTACCTTCCACAGTGGTACGAAAGGAAGCGGCAGCGCATGGTACTTAGCGGGGAGCCGGACAGATGGCGCTACTTATACAGGAAGCGGAAATACATTTTTAGTGCAATATGCAATATGGCCGTTTTTTTACCAGAGGCGTACGTTGGGTACGCGCCATGCTCGCCTTGCTGGCTTTGCGGCATGCCCCAGCTGCCTCGTTTTAATTGCCAGGAGACTAAAGAGCCTCTACTGACGTCCATACAAACAAGCCACAAGTCAGGGAACAGGACGCGCGACTTTATTGGCAGAAGAAAAGCAGTGCTCCATCTAGTACATAGCAGAAATAAAATTTGCATACTGAGGTGCGCTGAAACCATTAACGCGAGCTCGTAAACTGCTCACTTTCGTCGTCGCGCATGTCGGTCTGGTAACGGGCGACATTCAGCAGCGCCAGCAAATTGGGTAGTGTCCCACCTGCTTGCATCGAAAATCGTTGTAACTTGCATTGCGAAGCAATCAGATGACGCAAGGCATCTGCTGCCGCAGCCAGCACAGCGACATGGACTACCCGGCATTTTAGCGTTACCTCCTTTCCAACCTGCACGTTTCTTGTTCTTTCGAAGGCCGATAATGCGTAACTTATACTTGGTGCCCCACATTATCAATATGGGCATCCCCGTTTTGCAGACACTTTTGCAGGCCTTTCCGCCCATGTGGCTATGAACATTATACACTTCGGACCATGTAATCACGTGTTCTGGTCTCCGTTCACGCCACATCACGGCCGACGAAGGCGCACAAGCTTTTTTTGCCCGCTCCCGCAGCAGGAAAGGTCGAACGGTGAGACCACTGATTACGCTGCACTAAATTGGGAGTCTCTGTCGCTGTGTGGACTGCAGGAGCAGATGGTTACCTCGAGAGACTGTTGCCCGTGCAGCTGACCAGGTCACCACATCCAAGAAACTTAACGCTGCACACAATATCAAATGAGACTCGGCATTAAATCACCGCTTAAGGTTCAGACAATACACTGTACATTGGCTAAGATCCATATGGCAACAGTAGGAATTCACGCACTACAGGTCACTTACAGCACATTCAGCTATCCGACTTCAGGCACAGTGCTTGCCTACGTCACACATGGCGGTCTAGTAGCGAGTGACAAGCAGCAGCGCAAGCAGATTGGTCAGTGACCCACCTGTTTGCACTGAAAGTCGCCGTAACTTGCACTGCGAATCAATCGGGTTACGCAGGCCCTTGCTGCCATAGCCAACACATAGACATCAACTCCCGGCATTCTAGCGTTACCTCCTTTCCTACCTGCGGGCTTGTTTTTGTTCTTTCGATGGCCGCTAATGTGTCGCTCACACTTGGTGCCCCACCTGCTCTCAATATAGACATGGTTTGCTATGTGGGGATAGCCATGTTGCAACCACTTTTGCAGGCAATTCCACCCATGTGGATATCAACTTTATACACTTCAAATCATCTAATCATGTATGATAATCTTCGTTCACGCCAAATTGCGGCCGAAGAAGGCCACAAGCATACTTTACCCACGGCTGCAGCAGGAAAAGACGAACAGCGAGCACGAATCACAGTACTTGTAAACAGGGAATCTGTGCCGCTGTGCGGAGTGCAGGAGCAGGTGCTTACCTCGAGAAGCCGTTGCCCAATGCAAGTGACAAAGCCACCACATTCGAGAAATGTAACATGGCAACCATGACTAAGTGGGAAAGCATTAAAACAAGACACTGCAATCACATCATTTCATCATACTTTAACATAACGCTCAATCTATAGATTGGCTACGATCCGCATGCAACATATAATAAACACACGAGGCGTAATAATACAGCGAGGCGTCCGTGTAGAGGACCTCGGGGTCCTCTTCCAGCTGTCTCGCCAGTGCCTTGGCCCACGCAGAGCGTCTCTCGTTGTTCGTCCCCGGCTGCATGTTCCGGTGGAGGGGCTTGGTCTTAGTAATGTCTCTCGCCGTTGTGGAGAGTGGCTTCGTTGTCGGTTGCTGTTCGATTTGCCATCCTATCTTGCGTAGGACGGGCCGACCGTGCTCTGTCCGGCTCAGCCTTACTCTATGGTGGGATAGGTGTGCTTCCACCAGCTCTTCCACCGTGTTGTTGGCACCCATTTCTAGCAGCTTCTGCGTTGACGAGTAGACTGGGATGCCCATGGCGAGTTTGACTGCTTTTCTTATCGTCGTGTTCAGCGCATCGCTGTTCACCTTCGCAAGCTGGACGTATGGGGCGGAGTACGTTACGCGTGACACGATGAATGCCTGCACCAGGCGCAGTGAGCCTTCTTCTTTGATTCCTCTGTTCCGGTTGGTGACTTTCCGGATCATGCTCAGGACTTGTTCTTATGTGGTCTTGATTTTGTTGACGGCTGCGTGCGCCTTGCCATCGCTGCGCAACAGCAGGCCCAGTATCTGGATCTGCGGCGTTGGTTTGATCTCTGTGCCGTCGATGGTGAGGATTATGTTCGGCAGCGGCTCTTTCTTCGGTCTTCCGGGCTGCGATTTCTGTGGAGTGCAGCTCAGGCCGCAGGTCGTGGCATAATCGTGGACGGTCGTTGCCGCTCTCTGCAGTGCTTTCTCCGCCCAGGCATCGGACCCCGCGCGGTTCGTCCACACGGTTATATCGTCGGCATAAAACGCGTGGTCCACGCCCTCGAGCTGATTGAGTAGTTCGGGCAGAAGCAGGAGTGCTAGGTTGAAAAGCAGAGGCGACAAGACAGACCACTGTGGGTTACCCCTGTCTGCGAGCTCCACAGGCTCTGACCGTTCATTTCCTATCCGGATAGTTGCTGTTCTATTTGTTAGGAAATTTTTAATATAGCCGTAGGTCTTGCGGCCACACCCCGTCTTGCGCAGGTTATCGAGCACGCTGGCGCGGGACACGTTCTCGAAGGCCGTTTTGAGGTCCAAAGCCAGTATACCCCGGGGCTCGTGCCTCGTTGCTCTTTTAATCACTAGTTCGTGTAATTGAATCAGGACGTCTTGGGTGCTCAGGTGCTAGCGGAATCCATACATGGTCGCCGGCATCTGATTTGTCTCGTCCAGGTGTGCTTGAAGTCTTTTAAGAACCATGCGTTCCATGACCTTGCCCACACAGGACGTGAGCGAGATAGGGCGCATGTCCTCGATCGTCAGAGGTTTGCCGGGTTTATGTATGAACCGTACGTCGGCCTTTTTCCATTCTGTGGGCAACTTCGAGCTTTCCCCGGTTCTGTTGATGTGACCCAGGAGCCCGCGTGCCGCCGCATCACTCATGTTATTGAGCAGCTTGTATGTAATGGCGTCCGTTCCGGGTGCGCTCGTCTTATTACTCTCATCTATGGCTGTTAATAACTCCGTGATTGTGAACGGTTCATCCAATGCCGCATTTTCCGGTCCCCCGTACTCCTCCGGTATCGGAAATTGCCCACTCTCCGTCTTGAGGTAGATTACCTTGAGGTCTTCAATGAGCCTTTGGCCGTTGCCATTGTAAGCGTTCAGATCTTTGGTGAGGCTGAGGTTGGTAGCGGTCTTGCTGCTCAACGGGTCGATCAGGTGTCTGAGCAAACATCAGGTCTTGCGCGTCGACAGATTTCCCTGCAGCCCGTCGCACGTACTCATCCAGTTCTCTCGGCACAGCTTGGTTGCGTATTCAGCGATCTCTTTGTTGAGGAGCGCGATGCGTTTGAAGAGCTTCTTGTTTCGTCGTTGACGCTTCCATCTTCGCGTGAGCGAGTGCCGCGCCTCCCACATGTGTACTAGTTTGGCGTCGACGAAGGGCGTCTGCATCGTTGTCACAACTTCTTGTGTAAATCTGTCGAGCGCGATCTTTTGTTCTCGCGCCCATTCTGCGTACGTTTGATGTCTACCCTCCTCCGCGTTTTCTCTGGAGGTTTCGTTTTCTTCGTCCGTGTGCTTGCGCATTCAGTCCCAGTTGGTGATCCGGGCTTTGCCGAGGGCTGCCCGGTACCTTGGTCCTTTTATCGCTACACTTATGGTGCTGTCGTCGGAGCCCAGGTCTACGTCTTCGTTCCGCCAGGCCACTTCTAGGGAGCCCGCCATCCACGACAGGTCCGGGGTGGTGTCCCTGTTGACGCAGTTTCCCTTTCGGGTGACGACGCCCGGTTCATTAAGGAGCCCCATTTCTTGGTCATCCATTTCCTGTGCTAGAGCCTTGCCTCGTTTAGATTGGTATTTGTAACCCCAAGCAGTGTGAGGGGCGTTGAAGTCGCCTAGGACCAGGAGCGGCCTGTTCCCCGCCAACCTCTTTGCCTGGCTCACTGTTGTATCAAAGTCGTACTGTACTGCCTTTGTGACGGCCTGCAGTATGCGCTCATCACAAACAGGTTTCCGGCACTGCCAATAGTCCTTGTGTGAACCTCGACCAGCGTGTGTTCGCAGCCCTTTTGCGCCGTGAGGTGCTGGGTGGCTGCTATGTTGGTGTGCACCAGTAACGCCGTCCCGCCTTCCGTCGGATCCATGTAGGTCACGTAACCCGGGAGTCAGGGTCTGCCGTGCGTCTCTTGTAACGCGATCATGTCCGGTTTCTGGTCGAGACCATCTATGTGAAGTTGTAACTCGGCTTCCTTGGTGCGGATGCCCCTGCAATTCCATTGGTAAATGATCGTTGTTTCCCCCCCGCGGATTTGCTTTTTTACTGTTCGGTGTCTGCGCCATCTTCCTTTGACGTTTTGATGCGACCGCGCCTGTACGCGATCGATTCCTTGACTTTATTGGCGCGTTTTCCTTAGCGATGCGAACTTGTTCTTCACGGTTATCGTAGCTGTCTTCGCCGCCAGTCGTTCGTGCTTGACTGAAAGGATCTTTATTTGACCCTCGAAGACCTCTAACCTGGCATTCATATTGCCGAGATTCTCGTTAATTTGATTGATGGCTGCGAGTATCGCTGCCAGTTTGCCCTCTTGCGGTGGTTGCTGCTGTTGATGTGACGTCTGCGGTGCCGCTGCTGCCGTCTTGCAGTCACAGGTGGTTTCAGCGTCCATCGCTTCTTGAACATTCAATGCTTGTTGCGTGGGCTGCGCCTCTCCTCTCCGCTCTTGGCAGGGCGAGAGGGGGTCCCTCCGCGGCACCTTGCGTTTCTCGTTGGCATCCTCGGGCGCCGTGCTCGTTTTGCTTATTTGAGGCGCTGAGCTGCCGCTAGCTAGTGCATCTATTTTAGTCATGAGTGCTCTGATATGCACATTCTGTTCCTCAATCTGGGCGTTTTACCTTGCGATTAGTCTTTTAAGTTCTCTGCATCCGCCGCACTCATGGCGTGTTGCGGCGTTTTGGTTAGAGGGGGGAGGTGGGGTAGGATTGAGGGGTGGGAACTCTGTCATTCCTTAGAGCGACGAAAGACCTGTTAGTCCAGCCCACCTTTTTCTCGGCGAGTATCCCTCGTTGGTTGGACTCGACCCGGGTTCTTGATCTGGTCCGGGACCTCGAACGGGATCCGCGGCGTCTTGCGCTCCAGCAACGACTGCCTCCTTTCCCCATCGTCTCCCAGCGGTGGCCGTCCTTGGAGCCAGCCGATGCCGCCTGGTCGGCCCTGTTCGGACCATCCCGGGAACGGGATCTAGATCGTTGACGGCTTTGGTGGCTGCCCTTGCGGGCCGGCGTTCTCGAACGGCTCCGCGGAGAGATGCTGCGTTGGGGTCGGCCTGCAGGACCTCTTTCTTCTTGGCTGCTGTCGTCGATGGCCCGGCGCCGCACCACGTACAGCGTCTTAAATTTTGCCTTTCAGGCCCGTTTGGCGGTGAGATGTTTGCCGCCGCACGGCCGCACTTGGGCACGCACTCATGTTCTTTGTCCGGGTTGGCGATGCCGCACCCCCGGCGGATGCGATTTTGGGGATTGGGGCACACGTCCATTCGGTGTCCGACGCGGCCGCACTGGTAGCAGACGTCGATCTGCTTGCGGTGCAGTGAACATTCAACTAGCAGGTTCCCGTAACGCACGTAATTGGGAACCCTGGGTCCCTCGAAGGCGATCACCACGGACCTGGTCTTGCCAATCCGTTTCGTCTGCAACGCCGTCGGGTTGTGCTTGTGCACCACTAGGTCTTCAATTTCTTGGGTGGTGTCCTCTAGCGGGATGCCCCGTATCACTCCTTTAACTGTTCCGTGAGGCGCCGATTCGTAAGTGCTCACCCTGTGGGCCGTTCCTCGAATGTCGATGCGTTTCGCCATGGCGTACTTGTCGGCGTGCTCCCTCTTCGAGGTACTCACGACGATTATGTTCTGTTGATGGTTTGGACAAATAATATCTTCTCTTGCTGCAATTGCATCGACTTGGGCCGCCCCAGTAATGGCTCGGCTGATTTCGACCCGCGCCACATCGCTCACTTGAAGCCCGCCGCGTGGCCGCATTACAATCTTCACGTCTTCGCGCGGGAGGTCTGGCATTCTCGCGCCCTTGAGCAGCTTGCCCTTGTTTACTCGCTTCATCCTATGACGAAGGCTCTTGTCGGTGGTGCCATAGATGTCATCGCCACGTCTGTTGCTGACGTCAACTGCGGCTTCGGCGCCATCTTGGCTTGCGTGACTCTTTTGCTTCAACTTCTCGCCGGCGGTTTTCCACCCCTCGGCTCTCGTGAGCTGATCCAGCGAAATTTCTTCGCCATCGACCTCAATTCTCATAGCGGTCGACATATTGGGTCACTGTCCGCTTGCCAAATTAGCAATTGGTCGGTAATTGGCTGCGGCTCAATGCGGCCTGAGAGTAGGCCTACCGCTTCCCTCGGCCGAAGCCGAGGCCGGTGGGCGCTCTTCGTGGGTCACAAAATCGGCTCTAATTACCGAAGAAATGGACGCCTACCTTGGAATTGGGTATCCCGGTGGTCCACGTAGGTTCATACATCCGATCGATGTACATTCATGAAGATCCGGGTCGAATAATCGGAGCAATTAGCGAAAATTCCGATAGCTCGCCAACACAGCAACATGAAGTGCCCGACATTTTAGCGTTAGCTCCTTTCCAATCTGCACGTTAATTTTTGTTCTTTCACATGCCACTAATGTGTAACTCACACTTGGTGCCCCACATTCTCTAAATATGGACATGGTAGGTTTTGTGGGCATCACTATTTTGCAGCCACTTTTGCAGGCCTTTCCACACATGTGGATATCAACTTCATACGTATGAGATTCTCCGCTGAGGCCAAATCATGGTAGAGGAAGGCCACAAGCGAAATCTACACACGGCAGCAGCATGAAAGGATGGAACAGGGAGCACCAATAACGGTGCATGTAAATTCCGCAACCTATGGCACTGTGCGGATTGTAGGAGCAAGTGCCTGCCTCGAGAGATTGTTTCCCAATGACACTCACCAGGCTCCCAGATACGAGAAACGTAATACGGTGACAAGTACCAAGTCTGACAGCAGTGAAACCAAATTCTGCAATAAATCACTTCACTGTTGCTTGCGCAAAAACACAGGCTGTCGAGCAAGAAAAGAAATCCTGAATGTGACTAGGAAATAAATATGAGAATGAGAAAGCTTGCAATCAAGAAAGAAGCCACTCTACCTTGCAAGCACTAAAAGCCAAAAGCATTAGGAAAAGGTAAATGCTACATAGCACACAGTGTAAAGGTTAATACAAGACACACGCCAATGCCGCATCAGCCCTTTCTGGAGAGGAATTACACATGGCAACATACACTAGAAGATGCTGCCAGAGATATGTTATGCATCTAGACAGTGAATGTATGAGCAAGGAATCGGTTGACCTTTAATGTTTGGATGAGGAAGAGGAATGATATCTATCAAGAATGTGGAATGAAGAAGCTTGCATTCGTTGAAGAAAAATTACGCTTGGCACAAATGGAATTTCGCAAGGCCAGGAATCTCACTAAGGGCAAGCTGACGGAACTCTTGGCCAGCGTCGTCTGTGTTTGCTCAGAGGTTGCAGGTACATCTGAAGACAGAAATTTTGTTGCTGAGATACCTGGATCACTCGTCCGATATCCGTGTGGGTGGAATGATGGCTGAGGCTCTTTTCACTATTGACGCTATCGTCCCTAGGCTTCCTATCGCAGCCAAATAATTCTTGAATGGCTTCTTTGTTCGTGGTGTAAAGCCTTGCGAATTCGGCTCCAGCCCGTCCCTGTTGGTGTAGATGGGAGCTCCAGTAATGACCAAGATGTACTTGTCACAGACTCCGTTGGGGCAGAACAGTGACACATGAGATACAGCAGAGATTATCCAAACCCATGTAGTGCTTTCTTTTATGTTGGAAACAATTACACTGAACTGTAAAGAGGTACAAACGTTCATATCATCTGCCACAAAAAAATGACATGTATCTAAATACTAGCAAGCCAATACAGCATATACCAAGCATATTTATTTCTGAACCAGGTGTTTACGTTGCAGTAGCAGCCAAAGTCCACAAAATGACCTTGTTGGGGCAGGCAGCAGCTTGTTTAGTGCATGGAGCGTGTTGCTTTATCTTGGTGCCGTCCTCAATACTGCATATGGAGAATAGAAATTTTGACTGCATCAGAAATTGAATAAGCACAATTTTCCAGCATAAAACGCGAGGTGTGACATATACATTGTAATGGTTGGTGACTACAGAACTCATGCAAATGTGCACTGTTTGTTCTAGGGTGCTTACGCAGTATGGTAAATAAATATTGGTACTCTCCGTAAAATTTGTCTGCGTAACTACAGTGCATGTCAACAGCTTAAGCATTATTAGGATCACAGACGAGAACATTTGTGTGCTCGTTTATATACTAGACGAGATCACACTGCTGGTTTCAGATACGAACAGAGGAAAGGCATGGAGCTTTTAGAAATGATGCATTCTTTTTCTGCATGAACGTGATGCACTGTTTCAGTGCTGCAAAAATAAATGTCCTGAGATAAACCAAACTGAACAACAAGTACATTTGGAACCAACAGGTACAAAATATGGGTGAATTATCATGGGTGCAGCTGTTTAATACATTAAATTCTGTATTTTAGTTTCAGTTTATCAAATGGTTATTCGGCTCTGTGGACAAAAGAAGTTGCCGGCGGACTCGGAAAAAAATATATTGATAAGGCTACTCAGTCACCCATGGCTACGCCTACAACAATATGAAAAATGTGACGCGCGTTCCAATATCGCTTTCGCTTACGTGAATGTGCGTATAACGATGGCCTCACAACTGAAACATTATTTCGGAAACGGCAACAGAGGGTCCTGACTGCCCATATGTAATGCAGCATCTAGCTCATTAATTTGCATCCGCCTGTAAGTTACCGAGATGAATATATTGCATAGCGATTGAAGCAGCGATGTTAAACGACTCACCGGTATTTCCGTCCCAGTCGGAGCAGCATTCGGCTCCCATTTCAATGCAGACGTGTTCATCATGGCTCACGGCTGAAACCTAGCTTTCGGGCTTACCCCCGAAGTTAAATAACGCGAGATATCGAAGCGCAATAAGCTGGTGTTAGCACAGAATAACCAACCGATGCACGAACCAAGGAATCGATACCTGCCGGGCACGTGAACATACCGGTAAAAATTTCTAATCCAGCGCAGAGGTCACGTGGGAGGTTAATGATGCTGAACGCTATTTTGCGTTTAAAATGTCAAAAACGTAACAAAGTTGGTAATAAATAGTGCAATGTAAATTAGGAATGATAATTTTGTACTCTTTGTCATGTAATAAAAACGCTTCGTTTATTGTTAAAGAAATTTTGGAGGTTAAAATTGCGCTTACTACGGCACCTGTAGCGGGAGAGAATGCGCTCAGTGGGGAGCCTTCTTAATTGGTTTACTATACCTGTTTCTTCAGCAGCGCCGCACGGTCGATTTTTTCGCCCTCTGTGGCCACTTGTCGATCTTGAAAGTGTTCGGGGCCAGCTCGCTCTGACTAGGTGAGCGCAGTGTTCCTCTTAGCCAGGCGCACGGCGAAACAGTTGGTCAGGCGGCGAGCCAGCTGCGGAGAGCGCATGCGCCACGGCGGTGGCATTTGAGCTCGGCGTGTCGAGTCACGTGATGCGTTGCTAAGGCTACGGCCAATCTGCGGTCAAATGAAGGCCAAACTGCTGACGATGGCGAAACTCGGCTCGACGCGCTTACAAAAGCTTTCGCTTTAAAAACTTCGAGCCATATTTAAGTGCGAATAAAGCCACTGCAAGAAATCTCTCTTGCTTCCACAGTGTTGAATTCTTTGTATGCACGAACCATCGACTCCTCCGACAGCCTTGTCACACAGCGACATCGGGCGACGACGCTTAGAAACAGTTACCTTTGTCGAACTATGCTCTGTTTGATGAGTAACGCTTAGGACAACCAAGGCTGCGTGGTATGAGATCGGAGGTGCTTGCGCAAGGTGCAAGCACAATACTACGCCACGTTTGCACAGTGTTGTGCAACGACTGTCACTGCGGACCCTTCGGATGCAAACAGCATCGGTAGCAGGAGGACAAAACGCGGACGAAAATATTTTTATTCGTTCGCCATCGACGATGACCGAGGCGGCGGTAGATTCCAGAAAGCAACCGGAGAGGGAACGCGCACCGCTGTCGCAACTGATGCCTGTCCGTGAGTCTTATTTTTCTCTCTGAGCTACGTGCATTCTCGAGTGGGAGAGCGATGTCGATCACGCAATGGTTGCCGCTGAGGATTTAGTTGATTGTGCACCGCTGGCTGCGTGCTCCGATCCCTTTGACCATAATGCGGTCCGGGAAAGTGTCGAAAGTGGCACCATTGCAACTCACGTCTGCTGTGTGGGATCTATTAGGAGGGTGCAGCGCAGCTTGCATATTAGGTGCCACAGCTCGTTCCATTTGGGTGCCCCTAGGGTAACCCTAGGGGATATGGTGGCCATTGAAATTTTGTCATATAAGCTGCTAAATTGCTGGGTTGTTTAATTTGGTGAAAATGAAAGGGCATCTGTGGTGGTGTGAGCGCGGTAATGTGTGTAGTTTAAGGATAAGTCGCGTGGTATTTTGCGGGATATTTTGAGCATCGGACTGAAGATGTCTGTGTTGATCAAGTGCGTTAAGTCCGTGAGGCGCTTGAACACGAGTGCTCAAACTGTATGGGTGGTCAATGTGTTTCTCAGAGGAGCATCAGGTCGCGTGCGTCTGGCGACATGGATAACGAACTGCTGCAGGAAACTCCGCTTACACCTCAATCCTTTGCAGTTCGTAACTTCATCGCAGTTACCCGTCACCATCATCATTTTTGGGTGAAGAGGTAGGTATGTAGGGTAGAGTTTGTCTGCTGCATGTTGTAGGACAAGGTGCGGGAAATGTTGTGGCTCCATCTGTTGGAACATCTACTGAATTTGTTGATGAAGCTCCATCTTGATGTCTAGGAGTGTTTGTTCGAACGTGAGTGGATGGTGGTGGCGGCTTCCATAATCCTGCTCAGTATTTCTTGTAGCCGTAATGAAATCGTAACTAGGCTGGCTTCAGAGGGAGCAATTGAAGTGGGCGGTATGACACTAAGGCAGCCAGTAGGCAAGCTCTCCCAAGGAACAAAAGACCTAATAAAGAAAAGACAAAGAATGATCGGGTCAAACTGAAGAGATAATATAGAATTCATGGAACTCTCAAAACTGATAAGAAGGCGAAAATAAGGGGTATTCAAAATCATAACATCAGAAAGACTGAGGAAGTCGTAAAAACGGATGCAGCATAAGATATGTGAGAAAAAAAAATGGCTGTGGCTTAGCTAAGGTTAAGCCCAGGATGCGAAGCATACTAGCCTTCAATTTAACGCGACAGCGTTAAGGAGCTCGTGTCGCAGAAAAGCCGGTGTCGTCGGCGTCGGCTCAGGCGTGCGGCGCTTGCTCAGGCGCACATTTCGTTTTCGCGCCGAACGCTGCGTTGCTCGACGCTCACCGCGTCCGATGCGGGGCGCGTAGTCACTGCGCCGTAGCAAAGCTACCTAGAAACAGTCTCTGTAGCACGCCGCAACCTTCGCTTCTCATTCCAACGAGCAGCTCTGTCTCCAGGAGGCATCTCACCTCGTGAGTGTCTAGCAGAGGCAAGCGCAGCTGCTTATATACCGTCGCGACGCCACGAGCGAGGGCGCGAGTTGGAGCCCCGTTTCTCCTCTGTCGTGACGTCACGGTGTCACGTGGTCAGCCTTGAAGGCGACGCCGCGAGAGACGGCGCGAGTTGGAGCCCCGTTTCTCCTCTGTCATGACGTCACGGTGTCACGTAGTATTGAAGGCGACACCACCGCGCCTGAGGTGCTGGGTTGAGCTCTAGTAATATGCTCCGCATAAAAACTTGGCATCGGACGAACCAAGACGTATGCTCTCAAAGATAAGCAGGGTAATTTCATCAGCAATGTTGAAGGTATAGTAAAAGCAGCCGTAGAATTCTATACTGACCTGTATACTACCCAGAGAAGCCACAACACATCCATTCGAAGCAGCAATAAACAGGTTGCAAAGACTCCTTCTATAACTAGCGATGAGGTCAGAAGGGTCTTGCAAGACATAAAACTGAGAAAAGTGGCAGGACAAGGTGGATTAACAGTTCGCTTAAAGGTGGAGCTGACACAATGCTTGAAAAACTGCCGGCTGTTTATATGAAGTGTCTATTGACTTCAATGGTCTCAAAAAACTGGAACCATGCAAACATTATACAACTCCTTACAGATGGAGACGCTAAAGAATTGAAAAATTATAGGCCCAATAACTTACTCCTAGTAATATATCAAATATTCAGCAAAATATTCTCCAATAGAACGAGGGCAACACTGGACTTATGTCAACCAAGTGAACAGGCTCGCATCAGGAAGGGATACTCGACAGTGGATCACATCCGTGCCATTATTCAGGTAATCGAGAAATCCGCAGAGTGCAATAACCCTCTCTATATGGCTTTCGTAGATTACGAAAAAGCATTTGATTCTGTAGAGATACCATCAGTAATAGAGACTTTACCTAATTAAGGAGTACAGGCCGCCTACATAAATATCTTGTAAAATATCGGCAGAGCTACCTTATTTCTACACATGAAACGTAGGGAGATACCTGCAAAGAAAAGGGCTAGACAAGGAAACACAATCTATCCTACGTTATTCACTGCGTGCTTGGAAGTGGCAGGACAAGGTGGATTCAAGCTATTAAACTGGGAAGGCTTAGGAGTAAGAGTCAACGTTGAATATCTTGGCAACCTTCGTTTTGCAGATGACATTGCCCTGTTCAGCAACACTGCAGACGAGTTACAAAAAATGATTGAGGACCTTAACAGGCAGAGGGTAATAGTGAGGTTGAAGATTAAAGTTGAGAAGACAAATATAATCGTGAATAGCCGGGCACGGCAACGAGGGTTCAGAATCGCCAGTCAGGCTCTAGAGTCTGTAAGGAGCACGTTTACCTAGATAAATTACTCACAGGGAACGTTGGTCATGAGGAAAAAATTCACAGAAGAATAAAAATGGGTTTAGACACATACGGCAGACATTGTCAGCTCCTGACTGGAATCTTGCCTTTGTCATTGAAAACGAAGGTCTACAATCAGTGCATTTTACCGGTGCTGACATATGGACAAAGACTCAAAAATAAGCTTGAGAACAAGTACCTCTCAAAGAGCGAAGAAACGAAGAATGCTAGGCATAAAGTTAACAGACAGAAAGAGAGTGCTTTGGATAAGAGAGCAAACGGCTATAGACAATGTTTGAATTGACCTGTCCAGCTCCATTTTTTTCTCTTAATGACAATGTAATGCGCAGGTTAGATAACCGGTGGACCATTAGGGTTACAGAATGGGTGCCTAGAGATGGGAAGTGCAGTCGAGGACGGCAGAAGACTAGGTGGGCCGATGAAATCAGGAAATTCGTGGGCACTAGTTGGGACTCAGTTCGCACAGGGCCGCGGTAATTCCTTCGTCCTGCAATGAACATAAGAATGCTGCTGCTGCTGATTATTATTATTTCTTGTCAGAGCTATTAACGTGTCGCGGCAAGGCCTGCTGTTTCTAGCGACGCAAGTCCGCGCGAAGGGTGTCGGGATCAGGATCAGTACGCTGTGATGTGGCTAGTTGTTTTGTGTGTAGCGGGAGGGGGGCGGTGGGATGGGCGAACAGCTTGGGTGGGCCCATGGTGCAACATAGCTGCCCGGGCGGGGTGCGTTCGTGCGTAGTGATTTGTGGCTTCCCGAGGCCAGTCTGTTCTTTGAAATGTGGTGCCCTTTTCGGTTGGCATAGCGTGGCACTTTCTTGTGGCTGAAAGGGAGCCGGTGCCAGACCAAGACTGGAGTCGCTGGTGCAGTGATCGGGATCGGGACCGCGAGCGCCTCTCTGGCTTGGGTAGTGGGGCCGCCTCTTATGATGTCGGATTCTCAGTTAGTTCGCTCTGCTAATGTGCCCGACGCGCCCAGTCCTTGGTCGGCAGGAGCTTGACGCGGGACGTAAAGTTGGATGGTCGCGACTGCAGGATTGATACTGTGTATTGCAAACATGTTTCGGTGTTGAGTTGGTAGCACCGCTGGTCTTTCCGAGGGGGTATCCGGGGTAAAGCATTCCTCAGTGTAGATCGACGGCCCAGTTGTAAGCAGACTGTACAAACCTGCTGTCTAGGCTGGTTGATCATCAGCGTCGGCTCCAGCATCTGCGGCCACTGGTTCGCCCGGGAGCGGGTTTTTTCATCATTCAATAACAAAAAGTGAGTACAACTCTGAAATTTCATACTACTCGTATATAAACATTTCAGGCACCTCTGGACACAGGAATCGCCACTTGAAACGGCCTAGAAGTCGAGATATCAGTGGTTTTCGGCGCATTTCGGGCCCCTGGGCGGCCATCTTTGTTTTGACCACCACCGCAGTGAAAAGTGGTATAATCAATCCTTCTTGCCGCTCAAACTTGGAGGAAAGGAAGTGCCGAGGTGCCCGAAGATACGAGGAACTTTCGATGAGCAAAGAGAACGCTTCGAAGAGTGAAAATTGCGTGAAAAAAGCATTGTTTACATGTGGTTTTCCTGCCGGCATGGGCGCCGGAATCTTGTAAGGGTGCAGCACTGCTACTAAGAGCTTGTAAACAACGTGAAAAGCCAACTCCACCGGGTAAAAGTGCCCTACCACTCACCCACCAGTTCGATGCTCCACCGGGTAAAATTGCCCTAGGGGCACTTTACCCGGTGGAGCATCGAACTGGTGGGTGAGTGGTAGCGTCTCCATCTCACACTCCGGAGACCCGGGTTGGATTCCCACCCAGCCCATCTTGGAAGTCGGTTTTTATTTATGCAGTGTTGCAGTGATTTATCGCTCACGGTCAACGCCGCGGACACCGACGCCGATGCCGACGACACCGGCTTTTCTGCGACACGAGCTCCTTAACGCTATCGCGTTAAAAGTCGCACTTTTGCACGGCAACTTTTTGTTCAACCACAGAATTTTATAGGCTTCTTGAGGGTTCATATTGAAGAAGAAAAATTGGAGGACGCTTAAGCTTCGCCTTCAAGAGTGGAACGTGACAGCGTTCCCGTCGACCCGCCAAGGGGTGTAAGACAATGGGCTACAGGGCAGCCATCACTTACGAGGCGCCCCGCATCGGACGCGGTGAGCGTCGAGCCATATGGTCGAGCAACGCAGCGTTCGGCGCAGCAACGAAACGTGCGCCTGAGCAAGCGGAACGAACCAAAGAGCTCAATATCTCGGAGGGCGAAATGATGCACGGCAGCCAAACGTCGTGATCGGCACGGGCAGAGAGGACAGATAGTGATCTAAAGAAAGGAAGGACGCTTGATTCTGCAGAGGGAGCAAGGCGAAGCGTTGTCAGGGGAGAGAGAGTCCGGGCCGCCTCGCACCAGTCCTCGGACAGCTCCAATGCGCGCGTGGCGCGCCATCTGTCGGGGCCGCACCGTACATGGAGAGGAGGGGGTCTTCTGTGTTTGCCGCAAGATGGCTCTGCGTGTGCGGAAAGCGCAGAAGAAATGCAGCGGAAACGCACTTCGCTACTCGCGTAATTGCGACTTCTGTAAGTTACATGTTGATAATTACCGATATACACCGCAGTATAATTTTCCACTGCTCGTTTCGAAGGTAACGCCGCATTCACTAGAGCCGCGTTTGTACCGTTTGGAAGCATCGAACTCGTGGCTGAGTGGTAGCGTCTGCGTCTCACACTCCGGAGACCCGGGTTCGATTCCCACCCAGCCCATCTTGGAAGTTGCTTTTTATTTATGCAGTGCCTGCAGTGATTTATCGCTCACGGTCAACGCCGCGGACACCGACGCCGATGCCGACGACACCGGCTTTTCTGCGACACGAGCTCCTTAACGCTATCGCGTTAAAAGTCGCACTTCCTGGGCTGTCCCCATTGGGGAACTATGTCACGGCTGTAAACGGCTGTAACGGCTGTAACGCCTGTAATGACGGCGTTACAGCCGTTAATAACGGCTGTAATGTAAACGGCTGTAACTTCGCCAATTTTTGGTCCAAGAGAAAGCCAAACATACCGTTGGATTCAGCAAATTACGAAGAACAACGTGGAAAAATAGCGGGCTTGTAGAGGCAAAGGAAAGCTTAGAAATCGAATAGCTGTCCTAGAATGCACAGCGTTGCTCGTGTCTTTTGTCATGTCTGGCTAAATTTGGCGGATTAGCCGCTTCTTGCCTAAAGTGGCCCTGGAACGCTAAAAACGGCTCGAGAAG
Source organism: Dermacentor albipictus (assembly GCF_038994185.2). NCBI lineage: Eukaryota > Metazoa > Arthropoda > Arachnida > Ixodida > Ixodidae > Dermacentor > Dermacentor albipictus. Next base: position 26,321,261 of record NC_091822.1, on the reverse strand, counting down.
ACTCCTGAGTGCCTAAGGAAGTGAAGCATGCCTCCTTTGCTTGAGGGGAAGGCTTTTCAAGCAGTTGACGACTGTCTAAAGTTTGGAAACTTCAAAATGCTCCGAGGCATTGAGAAGAAGAAATGTGATGCATCCAAAAGTGAAGAAACTCACGGAACTCTGCCAGCTGGCAGCTCTGTCTTAGAGCCCATGGCAAAAACGTTCCGCCCCACTTCATTTGGTGGAGAATCCGTGTCAGAAGAAAGCTAGAGTAGCAGCTCAAAGAAACTCAAGCCAAACAAAAAGAAACCGAAGGAGAAATTGCATCCCAAGAGGATGCTCCTGAGGATGTGCATGAGGATGAGCTACCGAGAAAGGGGAATGGTGCGACTGAGTACAGCCAACCAAAAGAACCAGGACTCCATGAAAGAAGACAAAGGCAAAACGAGGACTTTGATGAAACCGAACAGGAAGACGGTGTTTCAGGAGTAACCACATGGGATGGCGAAAGTGAGCCCCAAGCTAAAAATGACGGCAACCAAGAAGAAATATTGGAAGCCAACCCCGAAGAACACAGAGCTTCCCAGATCTCAAGGTAACCAGCAAAGGTGACAAATCTTTCAAGACTTTCAAACGTAGACAGAACTACAATGAAGGCGCTGATCAGGATTTTGACCCTAACGGGGGGAGACGAAAAGGTCGCGCAAATGATTGAAACAATCCCCACAGAAAAGTAAAAAATGAAAACTATCATCATGGAGCAAGCACAAGAGATTGCGTACCAAACAGGGAGGATTGAAGAGCTCGAGTGCAGGTCCTCGGATGAAAGAATAGAAAGAAAGGAGGATTCATTAACAATAAAAGAAGAACGTGTGTCAATAGAAGCAAGCCCAAGACCGACCTAGGCCCTTGTCGTCTCGTCTGGGTCACTACAGAAAAATTAAGTTGCCGCTCTCATCAGAAAGATAGTTGATCCTGTGACGCTTTGTTTGCAGGATGCGACAATGAGAAATGGGGGAGAAGGTGCTGTGGTTACGACCTCATCAAAAAGAGCTTGTAACAAGCTTTTTAACCATTTTCAAAAGGATGCTGATCTCAAAAAGCTGACAGCAAAGTTGCCTAAAGAAAATCGACTTCAAATCAAGGTTGTCGGACTCAAAGAATATACAGACGTAGAAACTCTCCTAGAAAGAGTAAACACGCAAAACCATCTGTCCTCTACTCCAGAGGACATCGAAATAAAAAATGAACTGGAAAAGAAGACAAGGAATGACAGTCGTCTTCGCCCTAAACCGCAATGGTGTATCCACCATCGGAAATAGTAGGTTTTTGAACATCGGTTGTTCAAAATGCTCTATCTTCGACCACATCTTCCCCAGGTCCATTAGGCGTGCCTCCCATGGGCACACGGCTTTTGAATGTGACTGGCCTTCTCGTTGCGCCAACTGTGGACAAAGAGGACACCAATAGAACGACAGTGAGGACGACCCCCAATGCAGAATCTGCGAGGGTGAGGAATCCAGGAATTTGACCATTCTATGATGTATTGGGAGCGTCCTTGTTATGTCTCAAAAATTGAACTAGAGAAAACGAGAATCATTGGACGCCTTAACTTAAACTTTGGACCGCAAACATGGCTTCTAACGCTTTCAACACCAAACTTCGAACACATCCTTGGTCAGACACATTAGACATCATACAAGCAAACTTAGCACGGTCATATAAAGCATCAGAATCACTAAAATTTTATCAAGAAGGACATAGACAAGACATTTCTGTAGTACAGGGACCATATGCATTCGCGAATAATATAATTCGATTCCCTATAAAACACAAGATTATAGCATATAAGGTTAATCCGGAAGGGGCAATAATTATCCACACTGAAGAAATAATTAGCCTTCCAATTTTAGCAGAAGATAACATAATAGTAATGAGAATAAAGTTCTAAAGCAAATACATTTTGTTACTTAACTGTTATTTGCCGCCTAATGGGGATAATTCACGATACTTAATTTAAGTGCAACTGCAAAGTCGTCAAACCTCACTACCGCTGTCGTCCCCAATGCAGAGAGCAGAAAGGCAAAAGAAAAGGGAAACGGGGATTTGAATTTCAAGTCATGGTAAAACGCGCACACACAAGGACCAGTGAGGAGTACACAACACAAGCGCGTATTTCCAACTGATCGTGTGTTTACAAACTGCATCACTCCTTCAGGACGTTACAAGACCGAAATGGCGACATCAGGAGGCCATACACAGAAACTTTGTTTCATTGAACGACAGAAAAACAGAAGGTGTGCTGACGCAGGAGCCTTTCAAATGCAATCTGCTTCAATTATCTCTCTAACATCCCTTTTGTTATTCTGGCTGCTATCCGACACATGTTGAACAAGGGTTTACACGGCTTCTTGTTCTGTATTCCACAGTCATGACAATGTACAGAAAGATTCCCATCGAGGTAATTACCCACTTTCTACCTGTGTTCTAGAAGTATTTCATTAAGACACCTTCCACTCTGACCGATATAGACTACTATAGACTATAGATTATACTATATTATATAGACTACATAGACTATAGACTAGACTACAGACTATAGATATATACTACTGGCCTGGCTATTTCAAAGACGTAGAAAACTTTGTAAGATCATGCGACGCCTGCCAGCGCTCTGGTAAACTATGAAAAACATGAAAAGCTCCACTAGAGGTAGTGCCCTTAATAAAAGAACCTTTGAGACGACTTGTAATAGACACGGTAGGGCCTCTACCAAAAACAAAAACAGGTTACAGGTACTTGTTTACCATGGTGTGTCCGGCTACAAAGTTTCCAGAAGCAATCCCTCTGAAAGAGCGCAGCTCCACTGAAGTAGTAGACGCACTTTTGACAGTATTTGCACGAGTTGGGTTTCCAGCTGAAATTCGGGCGGATCAAGGGTCAGTATTCACCAGCGCACTGACTTCCACATTTTCGCAAAAGTGCGGGGTAAAGTTAATACACAGTTCTGTCTATCACCCTTAGTCAAACAGTGTAGAGAGGTGTCATTCAGTGCTTAAGCGAGTTTTGCGTGCGCTCTGTTACGAGCATAAGGAGGACTGGGAGAACTGTCTGCCGGCAACATTGTTTGCTTTGCGAACGGTTCCACATGAAGCGACAGGTTTCTCGCCAGCAGAGCTAGTGTATGGGAGAACACTCCGTTCTCCACAGAGAATGTCAAGAGAGATGTGGGAGGATAAAAGGGAGAGTCCAACCGTGGTTCAATACGTGCTAAATCTGCTGGAACGGCTAAGTGCAACCCAAGAAGTAGTCGGAAAGTACATGGGAGTAGCTCAAGAGAACGCCAAATTCTATTACGGCAAGAATGCGAGGCTTCGTACGTTTAACGCCGGAGACCAGGTAATGATCCTCAAACCTTCAAGAAGAAGCTTGAATTTCACTGGGACGGGCCCGTTAAAGTGTTGCACAAACTTTCAGATACTAACTATGCTCTGAAAATGCCCGGTTGCAGGAAGGAGGTGAGGATATATCACTGCAATTTGATGAAGCCGTATATAGAGCGGTGCGGAGTCGTTAACTATACCATCAAAGAGCAGGATGGCACTAGTACCACGTTTAAGGAGTATAAGGCGCCCTCCGACTCTCAAATCGGCCTAGAAGAAGTAGTAAAACATGCGGTAAGCTCGCACGCTCTAAGACCCGAGCAGCTAGATCAGCTAAAAGGGGTGTTAGCGGAATATATCGACAGGTTTAGCGATTGGCCAGGTAGAACCGAACTAATAACGCATGAAATAGAGCTGACATAAACCGAACCCATAAGATCAAAGCCTTGCAGGGTATCTCCAGGAGAGAGAGAAATTATGGAGGCAGAGATACAGCGCATGCTAGAGTTGGGAGTTATTGAGCCCGCTGAGAGTGACTACACGTCACCACTAATACTGGTAGAAACCCCTAACAAGGACTCTCGTCAGTGTGTTGACTACACGAAGTGAAATTCCATCACTAGGGATCAGCTGTACCCGATACTCAACATTGAGGACCGAATTGAAAGAGTTAACGCTGCTAAACACATTTCAACTATAGATCTCGTGCGCGGGCGCTGGCAAGTTCCCATTTCAGAAAGTACCAGCCGCTATGCCGCATTCATCTCACCATTAGGCACTTTTCGCCCTCTCGCTGAAGAATGCGCCGTTTAGCTTCTCTATGTTGATGGATATTGTCCTAAAAGACTTGCAGGAGTTCGCCTTGCCATATCTGGATGATGTAGCAATTTTTTCGGACAGCTGGGAACAACACGTATCGCACCTTAAACAGGTGTTCTCACGGTTGAGGGAAGTGAAGTGTAGGTTAGGTTGTTCGCAGGTTACTTATCTGGGCCATGTTGTCGGTCAGTGCATGAGACGGCCGGCCGAGCTGAAAATAGCTACGATTGGAGAATTTTCTCTGCCGCGCACGAAAACAGACCTTCGTTAATTTTTTGGGGTCTTCTGGGGTACTATCAAAGGTACATTCCGAATTACTTGCAAATGGTAAGTCCATTAACGGACGCCCTCCGAAAGGGAGCACCGAGTAGCGTTCACTGGGATAAGGACAAAGAGAATGCTTTCCAAAGTTTGAAAACGCCATTGGTTTCTCGTCCTATGCTTCGCGCGCCAGACTACACAAAGGAATTCATAGTTCAATGCGACGCAAGCGACATAGGTATGCGCGTGGTACTTAGGTCGGCGGCGATAACGAGGAGCATCCTATCCTCTATGCCAGCCGTAAACTAAATGTAAGAGAGGAAGCCTACAGCGCTTCAAAGAAGGGATTCGTTTGTTTAGTTTGGGCGGCCCAGAAGTTGTGTTATTTGTACGGAGCGAAATTCATCTTCAAAACCGACCCCTGTCCTCTGACGTGGCTCAATCAAATGTCACACAAAAATGGCCGCATGCTCCGATGGAGTCCCACTCTCCAAGAGTAAAACTTCTCCGTTAGATATAAGAAGGGAAAGTTGCATAGCAATGCGGATGGTTTGAGCAGGCTAATTTCAATTCTACGTTTGAGGGTCCCGACTAAATTTTAGGGTTACTAGTGTTAATTTGGTTAAGCCAAGAAGATCCCCTCTCATTTAGCAGGATTCCTTCCATGATTGCGGAATATTTTAGCACGATATTGCTTCAGAAATCGGCATAGCGAAATGCAGCATTTTTGTTTCTGCACTTATGTTTTATTTGAAGCCTAGTGGGTCTAAAGTGAGAACCAATGTACGTCATCTCGGCGCAGAGCCGTGTTGTGGGGCTCTTTTTGCAGTTGCCTGTCTTTGCTGGGTGTTTTGGGGCGGTGCCATCATTGCACAAGTGGTTACTGCGAGCCAAGACATCATACCCTGGCCACCAGCCGTTCTCTTCCTGCCCAGCGGTTATCTGCGCTAGACAGCCGAGATTTTCCGGGCCATGGAGGCACTGTTCAGAACTCCCAGCTGCATTGCAAGTTTGCCAGCCATTTGCGCCAGTAGTGGCAACCTCATTTTGGAACCCCGCCGCCAACCTCTAGCCACGGCGTGACTAAGTCAACTTTATGTCGGGAACAATACGCGCGCTCTCCACTCTCCGTCGCTTCAGCTAGGATGCGTTTGACGAAGCAGGCTTTGTGCTGAAACCTCCACCGTCACGCTCTAGCCTCGTCGCCGTTGTGACTGAATGAGTTCGGCGGGCCAACTAGTGTTACCGAACTCTCCAACGCGGACCTGATCTGCTACGGCTGGGGGAGTTGCCGCGGGAACGTCGTCGTTCCCGCGTCGTCGTCGTTCCCACACGCCGACCAAGACGCAAGACAATGTGCGGCGCGGTCGCGCTACCCGGGTCGGCTCCGAGTTCTACGAAGCGCCTCTGACGTCGGCTCCGGACCATGCACCTGTGTGTGTGTGTAATCCATCACGGGGAGAGGCGGCGCGTTTACTATGACTGGACGAATGTTTTCCGTCCACTTGGAATCAAGGGAGGACCGAGTGCTTATAAGCCGCTGTTGTGCGGGTGCTCGAGACACTTTCTTACGCAGTCATGCTAGACTGAGACACTCTCTGAAGCAGTCGTGTTAGACTGACGTACTTTCTCTCACAGTCATGCTAGACTGATGAACTGCATATAAGTACTGTAACTAAACCCATTATCCTCGTTCTCGACGAGAAGCAGTCCTTCCCTTCATCAACGTCCTCAGCATGGATAAGTTGGACGACGGCATGGGCCAGCTACCTTCTAATTCATGCCACACTTCAATCTTGCGACCGGGTTACGAGCGATAGGATTGAGCCCCCAAGTAAGATAATTAAGATAACACCGAGTAAGATAATTTTACTTTGGAAGATGAGACCACGTTTCTCTGTGACACATGATCAGGCCAGCACTTCGCTACCATCTTTGCACTGGATATTAAATATCGTCGCTATATCAGCGCGGACAGTATCACAGAAAATTATGCCACGCATTTACAACGCTAGTCTGCTACCTATGAAACCGCAGGTGCAGAAAGCATAGGCTTCATATTGCACTAGTGCTGTGAAATAGCTTCGTGTAGGTGATTAGGGCTGCCATTTGCTACAGCAAGGAAAGAAAAATGGCGACTTCTTACACTAGCTGCACTAGTGTAGCCAGTGCAGGTAAAAAAGAATAACCCTAATCTTTCAATCCGCCTCATGCACTGGTACTACTAGCGCTAACATGAGGCTTCGCGGAGATGCTTTCTGTATGTTCACTCACAGGCGCTACCAATGCGCTAAGAAGAAAGCGCATTTCACTTACTCTGGCGCTTCCTCGGCAACGACAACTACCGCCATCCTTCAGCTATGCGCAACAATGATTCCCGTCTCTTGAAACGCTCTTGTAGGTTTTGATCCCTTGTATAGTCTCCCTCTACGCTTTTGAATTTTTTCGACTACCGAGCAATAGGGATGGGCAAAGCAGCTCACTTCAGTGAGCGGCTAGGAACAGCTCACCTTGCTGAAACGAACGGTTCATTTGAACGGCTTAGCGGTTCACTGAAATATGTAACATGTGTTATACCGCGCACCGCTTCCTCCCTGAGTTGTCTTTTTCTTTTTATGGCAGCTCGCCCCCTCCCCCCTCTCCCTGCCATGCGTATCTTGCATCGTTTTTTTTTCATTGCGATGAAAATTATATGGACACTCCATGCGCGTTTCTGCCGTCGTCGAAATCGTGAGGTTCTGTGTCAAGCCGAAGGGCAATAAAACACATAAAATATTTGCGCGGAGACACGAGGGCAAGCCGAGAAAAAACAAGGACGAGCGCTAACTCACAAGTTTATATTCCAGACACGTGCACGAATAAATAGGAAAACCGATAAAATAGTCGCCACGCGCAGTGTCCTGTATCCGTGAGTGAAAGCACGTGCTGGTGAGCCTTGTGATCGCAGCTCAATCTCGCGCAATAAGTGTTTGTCTTGAATAAACTGATCCTGATACCGAAGAGAGAAAGTGCGCCGTCATCCGTCATGCGCATGGCTCCGGTTGGAGGGTAGGAAGGGAGGGGGGCATGTTCTTCGACGGGCAGCCTCTACGCTCCCCCCCCCCCCCGCGCTTCGGGTTGCTGTATATTGAAAGTAACCTGTGACGGGAAAAAGGTCCGCCGGGCGCAAGGGGAACTGACGGTTGCGGCTCAATATGGAGGAAAGCGGGGAGGCAACACGGGAGGAGGGAGAAAGAGGCGGCTTCGACTCCGCCAGATATTGCGCAGTTTGCAAGGGAGCGTGCGGTCGCGAACGCCGTCTCTTCAATGGGATATGCAGACGGCTCATAGTTTGTGCGCGCCGTGTTCTCGCCGCTCTTGCGCCGAAGTGGTAGACCGCACGAAGGTCCCTTCGCTCACTGTTGCTGCCGCGCTTGCTCACACCAGCCTTTCCGAAGCGACTGTCAGCGCTCATCGAATGTGATGTATTCATGTTAGCTTGTGCACGCTGACACTATGCTAGTTAATTTGTGAATGTCAGCGCTCATCGAATGTCATGTGTTCATGTTACTTGTGCGCGCTGACACCATGCTTGGGTATTGAGTTTGCAAGCGAATGTTTCAAAGTTTGAGCGGTAGATAAGCCTATGCTTACTTGGCATAGCTATCTACTAATTTGCTCTCGCAATCGATGCTTCGCCTGTCGAGCGAAACTGTGACTTTTTTTTTCTTGAGCGCTCACGCGATACTGGTGATCTTGCGATCATGCGCCGGGACAAAAAAATGAAGTCTCATTACACAACAGATCATTTGCTTCGTTTTATGACGTGCTCAGAAGTGGTTGATACAGGCGACATTTTCATGACTTCACTAATTAGCATAACTGAAGACCAGGACGTAAAGTTTACGTACAGCTGTTGTCTTTATAGTCACGGAAGACTTCGTCTTCAAAGAGTTTTTGCGTCAACGCACAATTCGCGATCGGTGATAGACGTGGTACATCGTTTGAGCAGCAGCAGGCAACAAACGACCCATCCATTACCACCGAAGGCGTCTTCTCTCTTCGGCTGCATGGGTGGCCAGACCATCCAGTGAACAGGCGGTGCCAGTGAGCAGCAGCGGTGTCGCGCTGCTCAGCCCCGTCTGTGGCGAGTGGCGCGACACTTGGAAGGTGGGAAAACTGCGGAACTTAAAGTACGAGCACATGCCGTCCAAAGCCACACGTATATTCATAATTCGCCATTTTTATTGCCCAGGAAGGTGCAAGCGTAGTCCTCGATGATGTTGCGTAGTCCACGATAACACGCAGGGGTGTACACGTCATGTTATTTGCCTAGTCTGCGCTGAAATGCTATACAATTCGCATTTCAATACGCCCAACAATGGCAACGGTCAAAAGAGACAGAGACAGTTATTCGCTTTATTAAACCCTCATCATCAGCAGCCTATGCTCATATGTCAACGGCAGGACGCAGAACCTCTCTCCTTGCAATCCCCAATTTCTGGATATATTTCTTGCGCTAGCCTCTGGAAATTTCTTAATTGCATTGCTGCACCTCCATTCTGCCGTCCTCGACTCCACTTCCCTTCCCTCGGCATCCATTCTGTAACTTTTTGCAATTGTCCACCGGTTATCTACCCTACGCATCACATGGCTTGCCCAGTTCTATTTTTTTCTCTTAATGTCAACTAGAATAATGGCTTTCCCCTTTTGCTAACTGATCCACACCACTCTTTTTTCTGTATCATACCGTTACGCGTAACATTTTTCGTAACACCGCTCTTTCCGCGATCCTTGTTCTCCAGCTTCTTTGTTATTCTCCAAGTTATTGCCCTATATGTTAGCATTGGTGGAAAGCAATAATTGTAAAGTTATCTTTCTAACGACAGTGGTAAGCTCCCAATAAAGGTTTGGTAATGTCTGTCGGATGCACTCCAACCTATTTTTATTACTCTGTAAATTTCTTTCACAGGATTATGGTATCCTGTGAGCAATTGACTTATACAAACATACTCCTGTGCATTATAGAGGCTCACTGGCGGTCATAACATTGTATTTTCCTTGTATTTTGCATATTAATCTTCAACCCCACTCTTGCGCTTTCTGCCGGGCGGCACAGGTATAATTCAGCTGAGGCTTTTCGTTTTGCTACAGGATCACTTTGTGTCATAGCTTCTCTTTGTGAACGTTGAAAGACGGCTCTGCTTTGAGTGAACTGCCAAGCCTCCTTCCGGCTGTTCATGTCTTTGTAGCAAGATGCATTTATGGAGGTACATCCTTCAGTTCGGCGAGTTGGTAAAGTTGTGCTACCCTTTTTGTAACACGCAATGATATGTTGACCTTTCTTGTGGTGACAACGTATGAACCGGCGTAATGAATCCTCTACGTGGGTCACAAAACGATCCAGGATGTTTTCCATGATGCGTTCCGAAGATACGATGGGGTCGAAAATTGTAGTTAACTACCAGCGGAAGGTCCACCTAGGTGGTTGCTGAAGCCGTACTGCAGTTGTCGCCTTTGCGCTAAGGAAGCGCACCCATCTGACCACAATGTAGTCATCTTCTTTTCTGGCGTACTAGGATTTATTAAGCAGATGTTTGTGATTTAGGGTAAGGATGTTGGAGGCCCAAAAGGTCATGGCGTAAACTGGAACCCTCTCTTTACTTTGTATCGCACGCCATTATTCTCCCAACTTCACGGTCATCCTGCTCAATGCCCATGAACCGCCACAAGCCCGACGCCAACTTTGATTTTATGCAATGAGTTTCGATAACAACGAATATCTACAGAGCTTTTCACAAGCTGCAATTTTGCGTATGCAAAATTAATAATTGCGAACAACGAGCTACTACTTTGCTACTTACTACGTTACTACTACTGCTATTACTACTACTACTACTACATTAAGGCTGGCGACTAGGCGGTTTTTACCAAAAACCTAGTTCTCTCAGGTGCAAGTTGATTTTAAGACTCAGTACGCTGATCCACTCCCATCACACCGTAGAGGAGTATTGCTAGATTCAGAGCTAATTCGCAAGCATTCGACAGGTATTCAGCAAAACCATACAATACAAGAAAATGTAAAAGTAAGTATACTGATCCACTCCTATCACACCGAAGAGGAGTATTGCTAGAGCCAGAGTTAGTTTGCAAGCATTCGACTGGTATTCAACAGTACAAGACGAGACGAAACAATGATGTCTAAGTGGGGAACGTTTATTTAATTGTTCTTTTTTCATTTCAGTCCTGTCCATGAGCAAGGCAACCAGAAGGGCCTACGAACAGGAGCCTTCGAAGAAACCAGATTCCTTGCCGTCAAAGGGCGTCGACGCAATTTCATCTTACGTGATGAAGCAAGTCATGTGCTTCAAGAAAGCGGTGAGTGAGCATTTTAACGTAGTCCTGAAGCCCAAGAAAAATTTTCCGTTCGCTTTGAACTTGCCCCTTTTCAAGTGAAGCTTGCATTGGCTCACAAGTTTTGATGGCGTTGTGATCAAACCAAAAACCCAGTTGTTCCCGCAACAGAACAGCTGCAGGAAAGGACGGTTTGGTAAGTTGACTGCTCTACCAGCGGCGGAGCGTGGGTCATTAGCAAGGATTCCAGTTGCATAGGCGTGCGCTGACGCCACGCGCCCAACCAATCGGAGCCATTTCGCTTCCACTGAGGAAGAAAACTGCAGCAAACGGTTTCGCACACGCTGTACGGGCTTCGTTTTCGTTCAGTTCACTCTCGAAAAACGGATGGGACGCCCACGCGTTGTGCGTTCCCCGAACAAGAAAGAAGGCTTCGAAGAGCAGCGGCGAGAACTCGCCCGTGAAAGTACTTGCCGTCGGCGCGCCGATCCAGCCGTTACAGCCGCCCGAGACCAAGCAATCCGACAGCAACGAGATGATCGCGAACACTGGCAGCAGGAGGCCGAAGCGATCCGGCATCGTTGCCTTTGGGTCAGTTAACCGTGATGACAGTCAGGTGCACGCACAAGCTTTGCTTACCCCTATTTTTCAGTAGGGGGAGGGTTGGTCATATTGGTTAAATTGCCCTGCGCAATAATTACGACTGCCAGAACAGTCGATCAGCTCTTCCATCACTTAAGATTTTTTTATTGTAAAGCAGGGTCGCTATTCAGGCGCCTCAGTGCGTTCCGAAATTAATGCAGTACCCTCTGTGTTCCTGGCTACAGTGCGGCTTGATTTACTCCAAGCATTCATATCGCTAAGTCATAATGGCATTAGATACATGGGACTGACAAAAAAGAGTGGCGCACACGAAAGCTAACTTGTAATTTATGGCCTCCACACAGGCGGTCCGTAGAGCATGCACAAAGCTAGTCATAATTGATCGCTGCTCATTGATAATACGTGGTCATGATCATGACACGCTATATTTAAAAACACATAAATAAGAAAGAACAAAAACAAATAGAAGCAAGCCTCAAACGTGAAAGAATTAAGCTGTTGAATATGAACAACTTACATAGTGCACGCCTTTCAAGCACCATCTGCAGCTTAAACAAATTTTAAGTCGATAAAGCGCAAGGCCTTAACAGAAATTCGGCCTCAGCATGTCAGACCCTTGAAAAGGCTTCTGTTGTTTCCATACATTAGCTCGCTGAAAACTGTCCATGTCTTTCCATTTGCACTGCAACTGGAATATTATGATATATTGAGCTGAAAAATGAGTGCTCCTTGGGCTAGAAAAAAAAGCCGCGTTCTTCTAAAGTCAGTCAATGCTCAGAGCCTGTCCGAAGAAGCTGTGCTGTCAGAAAATGCTATAAAGTATTCCAGTGATGCCCGCCACAAGCAGCCTGATTTGCCTAGCTGTCGTACGTACCGGTTCTGCGGGAGAGAGGTCGGTTTCAAAACAACACGATCTACACGCAATCAGGCGTTGTCATCCTTTGTGGGAAACACGCTGAACAGAGGGCAGGAGATTGAAATTAACCCTGTTGTGAAATTTCGAGGATTTTCTGTACTGCACCTTAACTTGATGGTCACATTTGTTGCAGTTCTTTGAGAAAGGCACGGCTACACGGAGGGCACTGCGAAGCCACCAGCACTTTGTTGGTCGGTTTAGTAGCTGCCGCGCGTTGCATGTGGACATGACTTTCGCAACTATGATTTCATAATGGAACTTGCATGCACCTTTTTATCTCATAAAATATTGAGTGAAACAGCAGAATTGTCCTCCTCCCCTGCATCTGGTAAGCCCAACACACTAGATTTCTTTGCTAAAAAGTTACATTTTTATCCTAAAATCACATTCAACCTTATTGGCCACTTCTGCGGTGAAACACAAATAACACTTGCCCTTTTGATGCCGATGGATTCGTGATCTAGTGTCCGCTTATCTAATGCTTCGAAGCTACCAGGCAAATCAGTGGTTGACTTCCGACACTTGTAGACTTTGCAAGGGGAGGAACGGTCATTCGGTGTACGAGTATAATCAACTATATTTCTTGCATTCTGCAGTGTGATTTGGTTTTTCACCTACCGTTTACAAAAAGCTTAGTATAAAAATGTATAAGAGCGTCTTTTTTATGTGTGGTTAAAGGCAGTAGCAGTTCGGTCTAGACCTCCTTCGCAACAATACTGTAGTAACAAAAAAATACAATTGAATAGAACAAAACAGAGCCTTCTACGTGAGAAATATAAGGTTATGTCCTTTCAGGTATCGTGCATTCAGGTATCGTACCAGCAAACGCAAAGATGCATTCGCAGGCATGAGTGCGCATAAGTATCCGAAGGAATCCGAAAAAGTACCTGAACGTTGACATTTTCAAGCCTGCAGCTGTTCAGGCAGTCTTCTCAATCAGCAAACCGGTGGCTTGTCCCAATGTTTCCAGTTGAAGAGCTAAACTGTGTTCCCATAAGAACGAAAAATGCTTGAATTTGCTTCGTTTATAAAGCCCACTCTCTCCTTGTCTCTGCCACCGAGCAAATACTAGTTGCACTAGCGATCGCGGATTTTAAACATACATACATCCATAGAAGTACCAAGCGGATGCTCTACTCACTCACGTAATCATAGCTAAGTATTTACGAGCTCCTAACGAGATTCGGATAGCTTTTCACACGGCAAGCTCTCACACATGATATTGTTACACGAACGAAGGAATAAGAACTGGAGACTAATTAACAATGTCTATTTACAAAGGATAATGCAGCGCCAGCCAGTTCAGCCGGCAGTTCGACAGGGTGCGTAGTCTTCGATGGGGCGCCTGCGTGCGTCGGCCACGCGCAATATGCATGCATCATTATACCTCCACGCAGAGCAGCGAGCGTTCTTTATTAGGAAACGTGCGTTGCCCCGGTGTGAGGGCTGTTTGAATGCCAGGTTAATGGACTGCGAGAACCCTAGCGGGTTATTTCCTTCACGTTTTTTTTTCTTTGTGTTTCTTTTTGTTGCCCATATTTGGCTCACGCGAAGTGTGTACTTCGTTCAGGAAGGTGTCAGTCACTGGGATATTCAAGTTTGCTTGTCCCGATTTTAGCGAGCTTTTAGCGCATAGACACACATCATGTGGTAGCTAGAAATGGTATTAGTTCTTGTGTGTGGAATAAAGTTAGCAGGCAATACACAGGCCGGATGTGTGACTGTAGTTACGACTTGTGTTTTACGCGCACAACACCTGCACAGAATTGTGCCTGCTAATTGTTCAAATATAAACGCATATCGTTGCATCTGTCTGTGCAGTTTAGTCAGACAATAAGCGTATACACTATGAAGAACACAGACGCAACGTTGTGTCTATACCTAAGTTGTAGCAGTAATTCAGTACTCAGCTCAAACATTCCGTGACTTATGCGTATTTTTAAATTAATCGTCGATGCTAAAGGTAGTAGAGAGGGAAGTGGCTCAATGTTCGAACGCAAAACAAAACACCGTGAGTGATGAAAAGGAAGCAACACGTTTTCAAACAACCCTGTTAGTGCATCCGGAAAGCGTTATTCATAACGAATAGATGCTATATCGGTGGAGGCTTGATTTCACTCATTTTCTACTACGCACAGAAACAAATTCCGGGTACAGATTTATTTCACGCAAATGTATTTATTTTTTATTCTTAATAGTATGGACAAGACAGGATGTGGGACCTCTTCTATGAAAAGTCTGCTGTGCAGCTGGCCTACCAAGTAAGTTCTGAATGTCTCATTATTGCACAATATTGCATGTGAATTCCCTCCCATGACAATTTGCACAAGTTCGCTATTTTCATCTTTGTCGCTAAGATGTTTAAACGTTTCTCATAAAATAAGAGGCAAAAAAGTTTTGATTCTATCCCATTTAGCTCACACACATTGCGTTATGTGCAGTATTCAATACTATAATAATCCTAAGTACGTCTATTTCAGCGTCTACTGTGCGATAAGGCAAAAGCACATTTTACCTCAATCATATGGGAAAGGTCACGGTCCCCTGAACAATTTTTTTAGATCCTGATAGAGTTCTATGCGCCAACACCAGAGTATATTCTCCGAACATTTCTTGCACATGTTCAATGAGTTCTAAATATGGTTTACTGTCAGTTTTTATAAAAGTTATCAAATCACGACATCCAATTCTGCAATGATTGGATTACAATAAATACCTAATGATCAAAAATAACAAAGTGTAAGGGTAGTTCACTGTACTTATGTTTAATAGCGTGGCATTGTAACAACATAGTGATTTTCGTGCAGTAGAAAGAAGTAGAGCATTATGCAACAACATTCAAAAGCAAATCGACGATTTCCGCCAATTACCGCTGGTGTTCTTGTTTGGCGATACGCTGTATACCGGGTCATGTTGTGAGGAAGGTTGGAAATACCGGAAACCACTTTTTGATGTAAAAATGAAATGAATAGCTTTGATCAGGCAGCGCCAAGTGAAAAACTTCACTAACAATCTTTTTCACACTATGCGACTGTTAATATTGCAGCTGTTTAATTGATCGCACGTAAATTCAATATGAAGCCGATGTCACTTGTCAGTGAGACGACAGAATGCATCACGCGCTTTAGAAATCGAGCATTTCTTTTCGCCACTTCTCCAATCTTACGATTCTTTCATTTTTTTGTGGTATAAAATCAGCAGTGCATATTCTTATATGTTTTGCAATAAGAAAGTAGAACCAAAGAAAAAAGGAGAAAACATTTTGATGTTAGGAAGCGTCAGTGGTGTTTGTCTATCGTTACCGAAAGCTGCAGCAATTTTCGTGCTGAAAAAAAAGAAAGAAATACATGTGTTTTTCAGGAAATAAAAAAAAAATTCATTCAAGAAAGTTCCTGTGCATAAATATGTAAATCAGAATGCAGCACTCTAAAGTCGTCCCTGTTGTAACCTTTGTGAAATTTCAGCTATCCTGAGCTACAGCGCCATATAACGTTTGAAGCACTGCCGTTGCGCTTAGCTTGCCGAGTGGCGTCGCGCATGCAGTACTGCACGAGCGGCGCCACTCCGCATGTTAAGCGCAACCGCAGCGCTTAAAACGTTATATTGCGGTGTAGCTCAGGATAGGTGAAATCCTAGCTGAAATTATCAGGAGGAAATTGATCTAGCCAACTCATTTATTGCGCCTTACAGATGCAGGTTTACTAAATATCAAATTGAGTGCCCAAGGATCCCAATGTCGGTTGAGGGCGCAGGTCATAGCAGTGTGACATTATGAATTTCTCAAGTACAGAACGGCTTCGAGTGACATAACCAATTCATTATTCGGTTTTCATGTTAAGTAAGACAATATGACATCATGGATGAATCAACTCAAAAGCTTCTCCTGAGTGCTCCACGACCGCTATACTTCATGCGACATATACAGGGTGTGTCCGGAAAGTAACGCAATTATTTTTTTCCGGCGCCGCTATTGAACGTACCACGATCAGATTACTTGGGTTAGGCGGGCGGAACGTTAGTTCATCATCATTGTTTAGTGCAGTCTGCTCCAAGCTCTGGGAGCGTCAGGATCGCTGTTCAGTGCTCTGTCACGACGCGCGATGGCAGCCGCACGCGAACGACGGTACGCGTTCAAGTTATGTGTCAAACTCGACAAGAGTCTTGCCGATACATACCAAATGATTCAGCAAGCCTACGAGAATTCTCATTTGTCATATGCTCAAGTTTCAAGGCGGTTGAAGGCGTTTAAAGGGGGTCGAGAAGATGTGGATGATGAACCGCACTCTGGACGGCCATCAATGAGCTAAAGCTACGAAAATGTGCCTCGTATTCGTGATTTTTTGAACACCGACCATCGAATGAGTGTGCGGATTATAGCAAAGACTCAGTATTCCGAAAACCACCGTGCGCGACATCGTAAGCGACAATTTGAATATGCGGAAAGTGTGCGCTGACGACCACAAGAACTGAGTGGTGATCGTGAGTGAACTTTTGGAACGCGTGCAAATTGAACACTACGTTTTGGACTGTCATTAGCGGCGACAGAACGCGGATATTCGAGTACGATCCTGAGATGAAACGCCAAAGTTCCGAATGGCACACCTTGGAGTCCCCTCTCCCCAAGAAGGCAAGAATGAGCAAGTCGAAAGTGAAAACAAGGCTAATTGGCTTTTTCGACGCCGAGGCTGTGGTTCACAAAGAATTCGTAGCCCAACGGCAGACAGTGAACGCTGCCTACGGCGTGCATGTGCTCGAGAGATAGAGAAAAATGGTCCTCCGCACGCGAAGAGACATAGCTGATACCTGTCAGTTGCGCCATGACAACACTCACAGCCACAATTCTCTGCGCGTACGGGAATTCCTCGCCAAGCACAAATTCGAGACGCTGCAGCGACCCTATAGTCCTGACCTGGATCCAGCGGACTTTTTTCTCTGCCAGATAAGCAATAGCGTCCTGAAATAAGTCCGTTTTTGGACCATCGAAGCTATCCAAACCACCATGACAAAGGTTCTTTTCGTTCGAGAGCTTTGACTGTTGCGAGTTTTCACTGCCATTTCACCTTCATAGAATGCAATGGTTGTCATGGTTGAAACCTTACATACATGGTTGAAACATTATATATGTAAAGAAATACTGCAATATCCTTCATATTAGCCTATTCGTTAGAAATGGATTGTAGTATGTTCTTTTTCGGAACCTAAACAAGCAGTGATTCGGCAACTGGAAGCTGGAGAGAGCTCGGAAAATTCACCTTTTCCAGAAGCCGCACTTGCAGTTGAGAAGTGGAAAGCTTCTGGTGGTGACATGATTTTAAAATACCTGGTCTGAAACATGATGATGCTATACCCCGTTTTATGCGCGCCGAATTCGGGGAATCGAAAGGCAGCAGTGCTTTTTTTTGTACTTTGTCCCAAAGGCCCGACAAGCATGGTCAGGGAGCCTTCTCATGGAACTTTGAATAATGAGATTGTACGCGCGAGACGAATGGTGTACTTTATTGACAGTATGCAAGCACCAGTGCCTACATTTGAACCTTCGACGAGTCGTCGATAAAAGCCCACTCGCTTGACCCGCAGATCAGATTTTCGGTACCCGCCGTGGTTGCTCAGTGGCTATGGTGTTGGGCTGCTGAGCACGAGGTCGCGGGATCGAATCCCGGCCATGGCGGCCGCATTTCGATGGGTGCGAAATGCGAAAACACCCGTGTACTTAGATTTAGGTGCACGTTAAAGAACCCCAGGTGGTCTAAATTTCCGGAGTCCCCCACTACGGCGTGCCTCATAATCAGAAAGTGGTTTTGGCACGTAAAGCCCCATAATTAAATTTTTTTTAAATCAAATTTTCGGCGATCGCCAACGCTGCTCGCCGCTATAGTTCCGATTTGGGTGTCACTTTTATGGGCACAAATTCGACCAATGAAGAGTTGTGCACACAGTTGTTTCAGGTTGTTCTTCGTCACTACAACTTGAAAACACGCCTTAATGGATCTACGGACATCCACAACTAATGCGCCAAGACCTTAAAACATGAAATTTCACTACATAACAAAAGCCATTTGACAACAGGCTTATTAAAAATCAGAACCACTGTTTCTGTTCCTCCCTCTAATGTTTTTATATCGATAGAAAGGCCGTTTCACATGAACGCACTCACAGTCTGGCCCTATCATACCTCCGGCTTCTTTTCTCGCTAGTAACCAGCGCTTAGGAATTATGCTACACCACGCAGACGAAGGCGACAAAGAAAGGTTGAGTGAAATAGTTTTGTTTGCTGTTGAGCCAAGATAGTCATTTCATGTTAGCAATAAAAAAAAGTTTTGCTGACTTTTCTGTGCATGACAATATTTCAGGAGGCTTAACATGTTGATTCACTATCTCATAGAATAACCTTAAAATATATGCTTCGCTGCAGTTTTCAACAGTCAATTAAACCTCGCCTTAAACGATTAAAGTAGGACGAAATTGGTAACATTTTTGAGATGCCCTCTGTTTAAACTACGGTAGATAAACTACTGGAGCTATTCACTGCGGTAGTTATTCAACTACGGTAGTTCGCAGCATCGTTGAAAGGTGAAACAAAATAAAGAGCACTGTGGCACAAGGGGTGCACATACGCTGATGTTGAGGGCTGCAGCAAAATATTGTGTAAGCCAAATTGATAATCTTAAAAATTGACAGAAGCAGACTGGTACATTCTCCTGCTGATGAAGACAGTGCTAGAACATTTAGAAAATTGAGATCAGTTCTTTAACAAAATAAATGCGAAATCGCAATTAGCGCAAGTGGCATGTGTAAGGGAAACCTCAAGCGACGTTCGATTATTCGCTCCCAGAGAAAATATAGCGTATAGTTGTGAGGTCAAGCGGTAAATGATGTTAAGTGACGTAATTATTGTTATTGGCAATGTTGCGTTAGTTATAACACAGTCTTTTTGCTTTGCAGGTTTGGAGGACGGCGTACAATCATGAAACCGTAAACAAGGACACGCAGCTGCGACTCGGGTACATAAAGTTTTTCAGCGAAGAGATGCTATTCTTCGTAACGGCAGCTAACGTAAGTGAAATGTTCAGCTAGAACACGATGGCATGATAACATACAGATAACTGGCAAGTGTGCTATGCATATTTCAAACCAAACTAAACCTTAGTTGGCTGATTCTGATGACGAGCTTTTATCTATAGTGTTTGACAGTGTTCTTCGATGTGCCCCATACCTTTTTCAATTAGCCATATACATAGCAACGGCTGTTTTCTGGAGAGGGATTGTTGAAAATAGCCGAACATTTATAGCGCAGCTCTTAGGTTCTCATTCAATCGTGGAGCGTCGGTGTCCTCGGCATAACCGAGCGAACCAGGGCAGCGAAGGGTGAGATTGTGAGCATGGAGTGGACCGCAAAGAGCGCGAGGAGAAGGGTGCAGCGTAACCATGACGCGGAAAACGGAGGAGGAGGGTATGGCCAAGCACGTGGGAAGAAAAGCATAGTACAACGCAACACGGGTTCTGCGGGAATGACCACTACGAGGTGGCGCCAGAGTAGTGCCCCGTCTTCAATTCCCCGATGACGCCATCAATAAGGCATGCGGTGACGGCGTAAACCGATGCCATATATGGAACCGATGCGCCGCACGAGCGGAGGTATGTCTGCGACGGCTGCTGGGAATCGCACCCATGCCTCGCCTACGCGGTGCATCTCGTGACCTCTCGAGTAGCGAGGCACTCGCGACCCACTTGGCTTCGTTCGCAGTGGGCCGCACGAGACACACTGCCGCGCCAGCCACGCTGGTCACAGCATCAAGTCCTAATGTAAACCGTGTACGAATGTAATCATAATACCAAATTTTGCAACGGAAATAACAATTAACGTATCGTATTTGTCGAAATCGTCGGTGTTTTTCTTTACGTTGAGCAAGCTCTCTTTGGCCGCTTCTGCAAACCTGCAAACACACCCTCGCAGTATGCGCCACTACTAAGTCACGAAGTGGCACACCTCCACAAATTTCGAATGGCATGTACACTATTAAGTAAAAATAGTTAATTTTGGACCATATGCAGCCGAAGGTTGCATATCGTCCGTTAAAATATATACGCAGCAACTCCTCTGGAAGTCTGCAAGCATGCGTAAGCATTGCGCGACTTGCTCATATCCATGCCGCCTGGTGTCATTATCAATGTTATTAAAGTTTATCTGACCAGTATAAAGATTATAAACCCTTAGCTGTCGTCATCCACCTTATCGCAATAGATACGACTCTTCTCAACTCTTATAGGTTGTTATCAACCTTATCGGACTCGATCCGATAATTATGAACGCATCTGTCCTTATTAACCTTATCGACCATGATTCTACCCTTTCCAACTCTTATTAGTCCTTCTCCACATTATCGGACTTGATCCGAGCTATGTAAACCATTATCAATTAATAATAATATCACAATTGCTCTGATCATTATAAGCCCTAGTCACTCTTTCGCACCTGATCGAATAATGCGCGTTGAACCATTATCAACCATGGTGAGACCCATATAGTCCCTCATCACTCCTTATTGTCCGTATGAAGTCATTGACTGCTTATCTGCCTGTGTGGCCTTACGGGTAGTGCATGAACCCTCATAGACCGCCGGCATTTTGGTCGGTGAAAGAATGCCCCAATGGAAGGCACATCCTGCAACCACTGAAGCGCAACAGGAATCTGGCGCGTTTGGCGTTACATTTTCGCAAAATTGAAATTTTCCTGATGTCTACAATGCATCAAGTCGGCTCTGCATGCGGTTTTAGATATGGCTTTTATCCTACTACCACCAAATCTTTCAGGACAGCGTTCATAGAAACTATTGTTTTATATAATATTGTCGTTGTAGCTATTTGTCTTACGTGACTGGCAGGTTTCCTTGTTGGGTAGGCATAGGAATTCTTACGCATTTAAAAAAATATCTATATTGTTTAACGTTTCCATACCAAAGTGAAGCACGTAGCAGGGGGGGGGGGGGGTACTCTGGACTAATTATGACAACCCAGGTCTTTATGTGCACCCAACGCAGTGTAAACGCGCATTTTTCTAAATAGCCTCCATCGAAAAGCAGCCGCCATGGTCAGGATTTGAGCCCGAGTCCTTGAGCAGGCAGTACCATCATGGATGGGCATGAAGCTAAACTGCGACACGCATGTGCTGAAATCTCTTCTTCATGAGTAGCCTTTCGCAATGGTCCCTGCTCGGTGTGTGTAAAATAAGATGTGCCGGTTTCCGATGTATCTTTTGCGAGTTAAAACGTGAGGGACCCTTTACTTACTCTCTCTGCGCTGCCACTGAAGCTGTGGAATGACAGACGGAATAGGCAATTGGGTATTGCAAGCAAACATTACATAAATCTGACTCGCACTGAGATGTTAATTAGGCAAAAAAATGTTTGATACAACGTTCTGTGTCCTGCTGTGAAGTGGTGTTAAAGCCCTTTAGGTCGGCGACTGTCAAACATCCGTCGAATGGCACTGCATTGCCACATTGCAGGCTACGATTGCAGTGCAGGTTGTCAAGTAACATATTTGTACATTTCTAACAGAAACACCTCGAAATAGGCACATTGGACATCAATATGCCCTTGTCAGATTTTGTGAAAAATATTACTGCACCTCCTGGATGGGTGGCTGCTAACGACCCTTCTTAGCTGCCTGCATCGCGGCTACTTCGACTTAGATAACGGTCTGAATACGCTGTCCTTTTGAGCGGTATTTGGTACGACGGGACAAAAAGGAGACGGTGGGGAAAGTTCTGGAATGTAGAGAGCTTCAGCAATGCTCCCAATTTTTTTTCTCAAAACATGTCTTCAATATCAGTGATTCTTGACTTAGCGTATTGTTGTGACAGAAAGCCCATGTAGTGGCATTCTGCTTTGGGTTGAAGCTTCTATGTCAAGCGATTGACTGCTTCTGTCTGAAATGTAGCGACAACATCAGCCAGTCAGTAAAAACCCCGTTGCTCTTAGCAACGCTGTGTTGGAAGTCCGTCCAAGAAGAACAAAGATACTTCATTTAAGAGTCAACCTTTGTCCCAGGCGCATCTCACCAACTATTTTGATGACACTTATGCATTGCTTAGACTCCACTACCCGTACTGCCTGCCGGCGCCGCAATTCAGCTGCTGTGCATTGCGGAAAAAAGTATTACTTCTCGGGCAGACCTTACGGTCGCCAAGCTTTGCGCGAAAAGCGCTAAAGCACCAACTCTCAGCGTTATCAACAAGGGTGGTTGTCAGAGCGGAGATCGAACAGTGGCTATGTGAGGAAGGCGCAACACCGTCAAAACAGCGCATTTCTTATGCAATATAATGTTTAGCCGATTGAAGCGACAAAATTCCTAGCACATTATGCCTAACTGTCGCACGCCTAAAATATAAACGTAGTGGCACATCGTATGACCACCGCCAAAACCCGTCATGTAGGATGCGTGTACTGCAGCAGAGCTCCTCTTTCGCTCTCCCTACGGAAATGCTTGGCCATCTAGAGGCGTCTTCGCGATGTCGGCGCGAGTTTTAGTATATGTGACGCGGAGCTCATTTCGTGAAGCACCGGACAATTTCGAAGGATAGTTTTTTCATCATTGTAGAGAGGCACATATACAGTTGTGCATACGTAGTTGTCCAATTTGGCCCGATGGTTGGTTCAGCATAGGAGCAACGGCAGCAGCCGTTTTCCCCGTCTTTTCCCTCTCTCTGTGGGAACGGGGGCGTGAGCTCGGTTTCAACGCGTCTGGAAAAAATAGCGTGTACTTTCCCTCTTTCCACGTGAACCACCTTACATACACCCATTTTAATGACCATGGATTACAGCATATCCCATGATGTCGTGAGAGGTTCGACGAGGGTAGGCACAGACGGACGTAAATTGGGCTAAAATGATAAAGACCGCTTATTGAACTAGGGCATTTGAGGTGTTTTACCAACTTTCTGGTGTCTATGTGTTAATGCTTTTTGTGCGTAAACAAACAGGGACGAAGAATAGGGGCAACACAAGGACGAGCGAGGAAGCGCTCGTCCTTGTGTTGCCCCTATTCTTCGTCCCTGTTTGTTTGCGCACAAAAAGTATCAATATGAATATGTTCCAACTAGGCCGACTCGCAGTTATGCTATGTGTTAAGGTGTAATTCAGTCGTCTGTCGACGGTTTGTTTTGAACAAAATTCCAAGCAAACAGTCGAACCCAGTTAATCAGCGAGCATTGTGAACGTGTGTACGTGCCGCGCTTCACGAACCCCTTTGACGCCAAGCTGGTTCATTTAGGTAATGCCGTCGAGGACATAGCGTGGCGCCGTCTGCCGGAATCTCCGGAAACGTGATCACGTGATACCGATTTCGAAGTGTTAGACGTCTCCAGTAGCTCAGCCCGTTCAGCCATGGTTGTCTTCGTGTTATAAGCGCTTAATTTTTGCGTCTCAGCTGCAAACAACCTGGTGTGCCGGCCAGCAAAGGCACTTATCGAGCCAATGTACGGCATTGGCTGCTCTCGTCGGAGCGTGGGCACGCGGCGCCACAGACGACGAACGTGAAGACGCCACTCGCGTATGTGGGAGCTGTTACGAAATTTACCTAGTAATCTACAACTCGAAGAACTCGCACATATCGGGTACATTTATGTTTACTAAGGCAAGCGCGATTGCGCGCCGCCTAGAGGTCAGATTTCGATTTCCGTTTATTGCCGTGCATGATTCACGGCAACGATTCGGCCTAGTTTATAGCGTGTAATTAAACTGGCGACGCATAAGACTCATTGATATTGGTTATTGAGTTCACATGACCTTTATTAAAGGTAGCCATATGCATTCTTGGCGTAATAACAATGCTGTTCGCAGCATTCGTCGTGGTGAGTGCGGCGTGCAACTTTTGGCAGAATTATCGCGAACGACGATTTATCATTGATATATTTTATTAAGTGGAACTTTATATTTTTTGTGTCCTCAATCCATGCTTACAATATTTGCGCTTCGCTGCGCAAGGTATTTTTACCGATGTGGTATCAATTGAGCACGCTGCAAGCCCAGCGTGCATCGCTTGCTGGACTCTTAATTATCATCAGCATATTTCGTTTGCACTGACTATGCCGGTCTCTAGCATTCGTTGGCCAGCTGTTCAGCACATCACGACTGCTAACAGAAGGAGATGCAGTACGTGAGGCTGACCATGTTCAAATATCCAGCGTAAGAGAACAGCATGAGGACAAATGCCGCCCAATTAGATAATTACTCCTACTTAATAACCAACTCCTATAATATTGTAATTCGATTAAAAGTGTAAATGAGAAAATTGTAGGTCAACATGAAAAACTGCTGCTACAGCTTTCTGTCGCTCAATACGTGCTACATAAAAGTGTTTTTCTGAGCGCGAAAGAAGCCGGCGAACACACGCAAAGTGCCTCGAGCGACCAGTCCCGCGGCAGTGTTGCGTAATTTCGCGTGGTGACGGTGTTATTGCCCTTCACGTCAGAGCGACGGCCACGGCTGAGGTGGGCTTCGAGTGTCCGTGTAATTGCTCTTGAAATAAAAGATTTCCGCCTAACCTCCCACAAGTTATGCAACCCGAAGGAAATCAGCCACGAGCTTATCTCCAGCTACCGATTCCGGCGAAGCTCGGTGTGTTTTGGATAGTCCAAGGGGCGGACAGAAAAGTTATGCAATGCAAAAAAGAAAAGAAATGCCCCGCCAATGGATTAACTGTTTTTATTGCGCTTTATAATTGATGAATTTTTTTACATACATCTCTTCTGCTATTATGGAAAGAGTCTAAATATCTACACTACTTCCCCGTGGCAAGCATGGTCGCCAGGCTGGCCTTGACCTTTCCCAAGGCCAGCCTTTGTCAACGCGCACACCACATGCGCGACATCGGTTCATCGCACACTCACAAAGTCCGCGTTGTCAGCAACAAACATATACGAGTCTCTGCGCTGTTAGCTTGATGCCTGTTTGGAATCCACTCGTAGGTGAAGTTGGCGTTCATAACGGCTATTATCTTAACTGGATCGGCGTTTTGCTTTCTTTATTCTACTGCCGCAAAAGTGATGCCATGACAACTGTGAAGACTGTCTTCGGATGGCCGAGAGCGACTACGTAGATCATATCGTGTGGTCAACAGATGCGGAAGTATACACTATGTGTATACTAAAGTGTACAAGTAGCTCTACAGCAATCTCAGCTGTATACGATTTCAGTGGCTCATATAAAACGCAGCTCCGTTTTATCCACCGGTACCTGCAAGCGCTTGGTTATAGCGTACATGTGTTGGGCCCAGATTAACGATGTTTGTCTATTGTCAATCTATAGACGCCTTGTAAACCTGATGCAATAAAAATTTTACACTATCGGCTGCTTTATACTTCATCAAATGCCTTACCACAATCGGTATACGGGCTGTTCGCACAAGCTAACATCACCTTTGGTGAGGTCCCACACTATGGCCTTCAACGGCGGTGAAAAAAAACGGCGGTGAATGAAAGGGCTTCGCTGGAAATCGGGTTGTAATTCTTCAAGGTCGCACACAGCCGCTGTCTTTCGTTAATGTGAATATTGCAAATAATGTATATTGATAGTACTTCGTTGCGTATAACTTCGACAATACTATTACTCCAACTAGTTATTCATTTAGACAGAATACTTAAAGATTATGCACAACTCTTTGTTTATTACGAAATTCGTTTGTAGCAAATGTGTGCGTTTTATGTGCGCTGTACTGCTCGTACTGGGCGGTAGCCGCCACGTCGGTGGGGCACACATTGCGTTTAGTCCACGTGTAATCTTGAGATTTCATATTGTTGCAAGAAATAAATGCAAATGCAAATAACTTTACGGGCCCCCGTAGTTCATGATTTGGGATATTTAAATTCATCTTTGTCTGTAAAATATAAATAAATCCTACAGAAGCATTTCCAGGCACTTATTGTTATAATCATTCGCAATATATATATATATATATATATATATATATATATATATATATATATATATATATATATATATATATATATATATATATATATACCTGCAAGTTATGTATTCATATTACCGTACTGACGATCTTATGAAGCAGTTTTTTCGCCAGTCAAGAAAAATTATGCCTGTTTTCATCCTTTTTTTTGTACCCGAGATCACTATTTTTCCATCGCTAGTGTTTCCTTAACACCGAGAAAGCACTAGAGCAAGATTTTGAACGCATCTTTTTTTATTCTACCTTTCCTAATCCGCATAACGCCCTCTGTGGATTGCGAGTGTTTACTGCGAAACAAGCATGTTCCATTATAACTGGCGAAGAGTACACACCAGTACGTCGCTTGTCAGCTAAGGTCACCACTGAGCCCGTTGCAGAGGTGAAATATTTCTCGAATAATTTCTCAAATAACGCGGCTCAAGGACTGAACGACGCAATACTACATCACTGGGCAGCGACAATAGAAACGGGCCCGTCACGAGGTTTAGGCCATCGCAATCTTGACTACAGCGCGCACATCGGCAAGAAGACCGAAGGAACGATGACGACAAGCCCTTGTCATCGTCGTTCCTTCGGTCTTTTTTATCCATGTAAGCGCTGTAGTCAAATTTGCAGTGCAATACCAACTAGCCCGTACCCAAACCCTGCTTTAGGTTATGGTGCTGGGGGACCTGTTCCTCTTTTATTCTCTATACTCCTTTAAGAACACATACCGCTTTTATATAGTGAGATTGCGGTACACTATAACACAGCGTTTCAATGCTTAATCCAACAATTTCTTTTAATCAAATAGATTGCTTATGTACCCAGGAGCGCGTGTACATTGTAATGTGTATCCATTCGTGGTAACAATCCTGCCCGTGGGATTGATATTATACCGAAATAAAAATTGTAAAAACGCAGGTCCTGGTCAGCGTTCTTTTAGCGGAACGCAATAAATCACTCGCAGGTGCGGTGGGGTCCTCTTAAAGGTTTCCAAAAATTAGCCAATTTATTAGCACCTCACAGTGATTTTGCTATGTCAGCGTTTTTAAGTACTATTGCGTATATTATTCATTCAATTGATTTTCACTTTATTACTACTTCTAAAATGAGAGATGTAAGATAAATAGATCCGTATCCATGGGAAGCTCTAAGCGTATGTGTTTTCTAAATGAATTACCGCATTTTCTTGTTGGCAACATTTGCTTCGGTTGAAACGACCACTGAGGGAAGAGGATCGACCCTCTAAGTAATTTTGGGTTCCAATTTGTATGAAAAATTTAAAGTGATGGAATGGTGCGCGTTCACAACGGCTTGCAGAGGCATTGATTGGTGTTCCTCTTTTCGAATGCCAAAACGAACAGATGGAAAGTCTAGCGACCCGCGGCTATGGCTCTGTAGCGCACGAATGAACCTTTAGATGACCACTGAAATATGTGCGTCTGTGCGTGTAGCCGTGAAAACGTGAGGGTCACTCACTGTTATTTGTTCCGACGTGTGTTAAGAGTATCTTTTTCCGACGAGCAACGTAGCCTACCACAGGTATTATTACGGTTCACTGTCGTTGTTGTCACAGAGCTATTATTCTCGAAAATGTAGCAATGTCTGTGGTAGAACAGGATTCTCGCGTTCACATTTTTACGGGAAATTTTCTTTCCGAGCCGTCCGTAACTTTTTTGCTGAGTGCTGGTGCAGTCTCGTTGAATTGCTCATGAATGGAAAATATCGAAATACCTGTCGGATAGCGCAGTCCGACCGAGGTCCCTCAGCACAGCAGCCGAATGTTCTCAACCGCTGAGCCACAATCGCACGTTCGCCGCGGCTGTCTGCGTGAGAGCACGTCGACGAGCGCCCGTTGCGCTTACGCCGAAGACGTGCATATGAAATGGGAAAACTTTCATCAGGACATCATCACGCTACCTTCGCTGCGTATGGTTTCCAAGATGAGCATTGGATCCATGTAACGTTTCGGTTATAGAATCGCTACGATGGTGATAAACGTTTCATTTGCAATGAGACCAGAGTTTTGTATCTTTGCTTAGTTTTCGTCATTCTGTGTGAACACCTTGTATTATTTTGTTTCATGTGCAGGCTCATTGCTACACCGCAAACCCCAAGTTCGCGGTTAAAAAAGAGCAAGAACTAGCACCGAAAAGGTAACATCACTTTCCAGTCATAAGTGACATGCCTAGAATGTTGCGCTCAGTTCGAGAGTAGTTCAGGTTTCTCGGCAACATTGGCCGCATTGCTGCTCTTACGGAAAAGCAAAGGACATCAGATGTGGTACATTGATGCAGTTACACTAAATGAGTTTGGCGACGGAAAACTTTCGCTATCATCGTAGGGGCGATTCGCGGGCTTCATTTTGTGTACCTTTAATTACGTAAAGAGGTGATAGCTAGTGACCCGGCATGCGGGATTTTTTTTTTACATCTGATTCAGTGGAAAGAAGCCACAGTAATATACCCACCACTGAAAAAAATATTTGGGTGCGGTTTTTCTTGGCTAATGTTTGTGGCTTTAATCGTTAATGCTCCGCGGAATATTATCTCCACTTGCGTGTTAGAATCGAAATTAGGTTGCGTGTACGTTGCTGTTAATTGCATGCGTGACCTAACTTAACTGTAAATATCACGCTATCATTCATGTTATTCGCGCCTATACAGCTCCTAATTCTCAACAAGAGTGCGACACGCAAGGCTTCGACCACTGTGAATTCCAACAGTATGCAGTTGACCAAAACATGTCCGCCTGAAAACTTACCGTGTTATTACATAGTTCAAAGAAAATCACGATCACAGGGTTCAACCATCTGTACCATCGTAAGAGGCTGCAATAGCGACTGTGCCAATAGTTACAGAATACCTGTAACTGCAGAGATTGTCTTGAGTGAGAGCATCGAACCTCGCTTAATAAAACATTTCAGTTTTGAAGCTGTTCAGTTTAGAGTGCATTAAATAATTCTGTCCATTGAACTCGAGTGTAATATTTTTTTAAGAAAGAATAGTTTTTTTTTTCTCAAGCATTCGCGCATTTAGTAGACGGAAGTAGAAAGATGGCCTCCCTACTTGTATTTCGTGGATTTCAAGCCATCGCCATGGTTGTTTCGAGCAAACATTATTCAACAAAGCCTTTTTCCCTCTTTCAGTATTTTCCTCAATTCCAGCCCAGTCAGTTTTACAATGTTTTATCATAATCTGCAAAATAAAGCCAAAACAGACTAAAACAGCCAGCTTATTTGTGAAATCAAAAGTGCATATAAAACTGTATTGGATGACATTCGTTAAGCAAAATTTATAGAAGCTGCAGACTTAACGACTTCTCTGAGAATGTATAGCCTCTCTAGCGCGTATACACCGCAGTAATTGCGCTCACGTTCAAATTACAGAAAAAAGAACATCTCTGTGCTGAGGAAATGCTCAAATTTCAAAAACTTTATTGTCTTTCTAGCAGCAATTATGAAATTTGTCTTGAAAAATAGGAATAATAGAGACGGGTGTTCTCCATTTGCCGCATTGCAAGAACAAAGCGGGCAAAATCATTAATGATATAGATGAGATTGTTGAAGTAGCTCAAGAGTTGTATAGAGATTTGTACAGTACCTGTTGCAGTCACGACGATAATGGAAGAGAGAATAGTCTAGAGGAATTTGAAATCCCACATGTAACGCCGGTAGGAGTAAAGAAAGCCTTGGGAGCTATGCAAAGGGGCAAGGCAGCTGGGGAGGATCAGGTAACAGCAGCTTTGTTGAAGGATAGTGGGCAGATCGTTCTAGAAAAGCTGGCCACCCTGTATACGCAATGCCTCATGATTTCGAGCTCACCGGAATCTTGGAAGAACGCTTACATAATCCTAATCCATAAGAAAGGGGAAGCGAAAGACTTGAAAAATTATAGACCGCTCAGTTTACTGTCCGTTGCCTACAAAGTATTTACTAAAGTAATTGCAAATAGAATCCCGAACACCCTAGACTTCCGTCTACCAAATGAGCAGGCAGGATTCCGTAAAGGCTACTTAACAATAAATCATATTCACACTATCAATCAGGTGATAGAGAACTGTGCAGAATATAACCAACCCTTATATATAGCTTTCAATGATTACGAGAAAGCGTTTAATTCAGGCGAAGCCTCAGCAGTCATCGAGGCATTACGGAATCAGGGTGTAGATTAGCCGTATGTAAAAACACCAAAAGATATCTATAGCGGTTCCACAGTCACCGTAGTCCTCCATAAAGAAAGCAACAAAATCCCAATAAAGAAAGGCGTCAGGCAGGGAGATACGATCTCTCCAATGCTATTCACAGCGTGTTTACAAGAGGTATTCAGAGACCTGGATTGGGAAGAATTGGGGATAAGAGTTAATGGAGAATACCTTAGTAACTTGCGATTCGCTGATGATATTGCCTTGCTTAGTACCTCAGGGGACAAACTGCAACGCATGCTCACTGACCTGGAGAGGCAAAGCAGAAGGGTGGCTCTAGAAGTATTCTGCAGAAAATTAAAGTAATGTTTAGTAGCCTCGGGAGAGAACGGCAGCTTACGATAGGTAGGCAGGCACTGGAAGTTGTAAGGGAATACATCTACTTAGGACAGGTAGCGACCGCGCATGCGGATCATGAGACTGAAATAATCAGAAGAATAAGAATGGGCTGGGGTGCGTTTGGCAGGCATTCTCAGATCATGAACAGCAGGTTGCCATTATCCCTCTAGAGAAAAGTGCATACCAACTTTGTCTTACCAGTACTTACGTACGGGGCAGAAACCTGGAAGCTTACGAAAAGGATTCTACTTAAATTGAGGGCCACGTAACGAGTTATGAAAAGAAGAATGATAGGTGTAATGTTAAGGTATAAGAAAAGAGCAAATTTGGTGAGGGAACAAACGAGAGGTAATGAAATCTTTCTTGAAATCAAGAAAAAGAAATGGGCAATGGTAGGACAAGTAATAAGGAGGGAAGATAACCAATGGTCATTAAGGGTTACGGACTGGATTCCAAGGGAAGGGAAGCGTAGCAGGGGGCGGCAGAAAGTTAGGTGGGCGGATGAGATTAAGACGTTTTCAGGGACAACATGGCCTTAATTAGTACATGACCGGGGTAGTTGGAGAAGTATGGGAGAGGTCTTTGCCCTGCAGTGGGCGTAACCAGGCTGATCATGATGATGATGATTATGCATGACATGAACTGTCAATAATGCTGACGCGCGCCACAGCTATAATTCTTATCCAGAAATGGCACATGAGTTTTAAATTACGTCCGTCTATTCAAAACGAATTAGTTACTCTCTACTACTTCGTGTGGACGTTTCGTTAGTAATCGCACTTGATGACATCATTCCGCCTCCAGTTCACACTATGAAATCGGATGCACAGCGAAGCTGTTGCCGATGTTAGACGACGTTACAGGAGCATTGCTGCCACAAGCCACGCACGTCACGCACGCGTGCCCGCACGTGCAAGGAAGTGGAGCATACATCCTCATTTTTCTAGGCTCTTCGCCAAGCGCATGTTCTTTATTGAAGTAAATGTATGTTTAAAAGCAAATTACGTCAGAAAACTAGTAAAGTACGACTTACACACAAGCTGCAGACATGACAGCTTCCGATTCCTATATATATGTTATAGATATAACATAGATATGTTATTTTGTTGCGCGCAAACTAGAAGACAAAGCCTGTTCCCAGTGGTCGTTTCAGGTCTGCCCGAGGGGCCGCAGTAGCTAGGTGGTAGTACCATTAGCAACGTATATATCGCCATTTTTGTAGCCCCTCTACCTGGAGCGAGTGTGTTATTGAACTACTCGAATTCCCCAAAGCAAAATGTGTCAAAAATTCCTAAATTAGGTTTTATGCACAAGCTGCAGGTATGATAGCATCGGTTGTTATTCGAATACTATACGAGAACAAATAATTCCGTTACGCGGACAGGGAAGCACTAAGCCTTCAAGCAGCCGTTTGTTTTTAGGTTCGCACTTGACGAAGACTCCCTCCCAAATACATGCTTATAGCTTCACTGTAAAAGAATCTATTTTGTGTACCCTGATGATTACGAAAATCAGCCAGCTGCGAGATATAAAAAATGACCTGCTCCTTCTTTTTACACCGAAGGTGCATATGAGTCGGCACCCGAGATTTGTTCGTCTTCGTTGAAAGAACCCTCAACGGGAAATCACTCCAAGAATTGAAGTGAAAATGGCTTTATCCATAGTATCTACGCATGCAAGACACACCGCAGTACTGGTTTCCATAAAGAAAAGCACAAAACAAGTGTCAAGAATACATCATACATAAGGGGCGTTCGAACAATGCGAAGTACGTAAAGCTTGCAACATGCGTTTTCCGGTATAGATTGCGGTTGGATAAGCTGCAGTTGCCGCGAAGCGGCGACTGTGTGGTGATAGTGTGTGGGGATAGTGCTACGGGAAGGCCATGCATGAAGACTCCCGAAGAGGAGCGTGGACACGAAGAATGGCGACGGGAACAACAACGTCAATATGCTCAACGACGTCGAGCTGAGGCTAGATAATTTGTCTTGCTGTAAACTATTTCAGGTAGTGAATTACTCAATCGATCAAGGCTACGTAACATTAACCTGTTTTATCAGGCGATAGCACATCTTCGCTGGCTAACCACCTTTGTAGCGTAGATTGGAGCGCAATCTTCAGTTTAAATTTCTAGCTGCAAAATAACACTAATGTGTTAGGTTGGGAATGTCAAAGTATATGAAACATCACAAAGCACTTATGTTTCTTTTTTTGTTCTTTTTCATATAGGGTTAATTCCTTGCTGTACAGCAAACTCCTGGGCCAGAGCATGCTGTGCAACGAACAGCGAGAAGTTTTCAAGCCACCATGCGCTGGTCTCTTCCCTGAACTTCAGCGTGTTGACGAAGCTTTGTGGACTGTGGAAAGCTGGAGAAATGCCAAGAAAGTCTTGTCGAATTAAAAATTAGCTTTCACCGAGAAATGTCAGTCCTCTGACGTACTGTCTCAATGATGCGTGCACTGTTTACACAGGCACCCCTCGATTACCTTGAACTTACAAACGGCATTCGCTCGTGGTAACACGTACTGTGCATTAGCAGAGAGACTCCCTGAAATTGTATTTCATTTGATACGGAATTATGATGCCAGAGCTAGATCAAAGGCTGATATAAAGCGTTTTCAGCACATCATTTCATTCAAGGACTGGTACATATTATCCCAGATAATACATTTCTTTACCCGTACTCATAGCTAATAAGGATGTATAGCATGTATGTTGGCGCCTTCACTCAAGACAGGTGCTGTCACATTTTGCTCTGTTTTTTTGGAGCAAGAGCACGGCTACCTGTTGTGGTCTTACAGTTAAATAGCTTTAGTGTGCAGCCTCGAGACACCTGTGGCTTTAGACGTTGTAATGAGGCTCAGCGTTCATCGAACTTGGTCATATGTTTTCGCACTTGACAGGGCAGGAGGTCTTGTTGGAACATTGCTCTAAGCAGTAGTGCATGGGCACTGCGACGTTTAGAGAACATCGAAATGACATCACAATAACATAGTTTATCGAGGAATCTTGAAATCAAGTTAACCAATGGACAGAATATGAATTTGTAAATAAAATGGATTAGCCATAATTTATGGAATTCCCAGACATGCAAATTTTGGTGAGAATGAACACGTATTCGTAGAACGTTGCTATCGGGGTCCCTAGCGTTTTTTTATGCAACAGAAAAAATCAAACCTGTCCTTTCTCTGGATTTGTCTGCTTTGTAAGAAGTGCCTGCGACGCCGATATTTACATTTGTCCATAATGCCGGCAATGTGATAATTCACATTCGGCTCATTATAAAAAGAATCTTTTGCTAATAAAATTGATATCTATGAGAAATGCATTCTGAGCATATTTTATTACAAATATCTTCCAACCGGTTGAGTCAGAGTGGTGCCAGACGGGTATTGGCAGTCCTTGGATATATTTCTTTTATGAGGCGGGAATAATAAATACAACAGACGCGTGTGTAATGCATGCGGGTACACGTACACAACCATTTAGGGCTCTTTAGCCTATAGTTATATAGGATATACATAAAAGCACATGTGGTCATTGTATCTTTTGCTTCAAGTTATGCGACCTGTTTGTGTTGGTTCTCTTTGTCAATTTCTATTGTCTGCTAATTTTTACGTTGCCTAACTGAAGACTATAAATTATAGCGCATATCTGTCGCTCAAATAGCCCGTGAGTTGTGCCTTGCTTCATAGATATGTAACTTGCGAAAAATACACCCTCATTTACCGTGTTGTACGCGTTCAGCCGCTTCCTCATGTGCATGCATATGTTTCGCTGATCTGACTACTGGAGAATGCGCAACGCGTTGAACTACTACTGCAATCTCGGCTTCATTGAGTAGAGGCGAAAATAATTTGCAAATCGTAGCCAAAAGTCCCGCCTGCTCCTCGGCAGTCTTGCCCGTATTCTGGAACGTTCCTCTTCTGCACAGCATTTTGTATCAAGGAAGTGTATAGCATAGCCACTCCTCGAGAGACCTCAGCACCGCACTTCGTTGACAGGCCATAGCTATTCGTAAGCCGAAGGGCAGCGCTTTGCTCTACTCGGCAGAGTGGAGGTATAGTGTTTAGTCGAGGGTCGTTGGGGAATACGAGCGTGGGTAATGGATGAGCATTCGATGGATGAAGCGCACAGAGTTGGCCAACATCAATGAAAAAGTGCACTGCTGGAAGCATAGGACGAATACCAAAAACGTCCGCACCGGAAGATCTACGATGGGCGGGCGCAGACACACATTAGGTGGCCAATATTTGATCCACGGGATATCCAGAGCAACATCTGCTTTGCCGAAGTGTTTGAGAATATTCAAGAAAATAAATGAAATTCGAAGAGTAACTTTTTGAGCTAGTTGGTTTCTTGCAGTAATTGAGGTCACAACGCTGGGTTCACACGCACAAGACGGCAGGACGTCAACTATCAACTGATTTTATTTCCTAAGAGCATGACACTTAAAGTGACAAAACGAATAGAAATCATCGCACGTGCAGCCCAGCATTTTCCATATAGGAGTAATCTGCCTTTAGATAAGGAGGGAGGAGTAAGGTAGGAGATCAGAGTATCAAACGGGGCGCTTACGCAGTTGATACCTTCTTTTGCAATCAAGCTTGCTTGGGTAATTTCCCGCGTATACCTATCTGCAATCATCACAGTGACTGAATACATGCCCATCTCGATACCAGTTCAGTTTTGTTGCTTATGTTCCCTTAACATGTCATTAAGGCAACTGCCTGTCTGCCCTATTTACTATCGTGAGCAATATGAGAAGGAACACGTGAGCGCATGACAAAAATCCTCTAAACTGAGTTAAAGTGATATACGGGTGGCGCTGTCGAACACAAAGTGGAAAAGGGGTCGCACTTCCGCTAACTGTTTGCACTCCCACCGCACCTGCGTTTGTCAAAAACGGCAGCTTACGGCAATTCACTGGCCGCCGATAACCGATAATTTGGTTACGTGTAACTTACGGCAAGTAATTTTCTTTCAGTCATACTTTTTTTGAGAGAGAGCCCAGCTCCTGCGTTTAGGGGAAGGTACTTTTAGATATACACCCGTAGGACTGATGCATACCTTATGGCGCGCATCGTGTCACGCTTTTGAGACAGACGGACAGAATTCCCAGGGAAGTAGCTCTCCCCACGATACGCTTCAAAAAAGTGCTGCTATTGATCACGCTTCGGTGTACAAAATTATCAGTAACGGCAATATCAAGCAGCTTTATCAATGTGCACTGGCGATGCGAGTTCCGCACTTTGCGTAAAGGGACACATGGAGGGAGTGCCAACAGCTACAACCGCGTCCTCCTTTCCACTTTGTTTCCGACGGCGGCCTCCGCGTATCACCAATTGCAGGGTTCGAGGCTATCGGCACGCGCTCCTCTGTAGCCGCTCATACTGCTCACGATAGTACACTTGCCGCACGAGAAAGGGAAGCGATATGGACACCTTGTACGCATTGCCCAAATGGCGGGGGTTATTCCTCCCTCATCCTCGGCGATCCGTTCTAAGGGGAGTGGTAGCCTTACAAAAGCCCCACAAAAGCTTGACAGATTTTTGTGGAGCGATAAAGTACGGCATCCACTTCTACTTTTCGGCCCATTTGCTTTAAAGGAACACTAAAAGCAAATATTAGGTCAAGCTAAAGTGATAGATTACCGCTGGAGAATCTCTAAGGTGTCAGTGTTATTGCGATCAGAGCGTTAATACTCGAGAAATCGAGGTAAATGCAGGACATGATTAGATACTCCTCCGGGACATTCAAGCACTTGTCCGATGACGAAAGCACTACACAGGTAAATTTTCTCACCAGCACTCAACCACTCGTTGCAAAAACACACTTGTATTGTATTATGAGACGAAACAATTACCGTCCACAAGGTTTTGTTCCACTTGACTGTGCAGCGTACACGCTTTCGCATTTCATTAGTTTCGTTGTATCATAGTGCTGCGCTGGTTTTGCTCTCTCGCGATCGGGCACAAACTGCAAGTAGCAGAGAAACGAACTTCCATGATACGTATGTCGCGGGACGCCTGAACGGTCTACGCCACTTGACGAAAAAGCAGCTGCAGCGGCGAATCCAAACTTGGTTCGTTACGGCCGTCCATCGGGCGCCGTTTTACTCACCGACGGAAGCAAAAGGTGCGTGCAACGTTACCACAGCCCGGTTGGGTGGCGGGAGATTTGAACTTCGAAAAAGGTATTCGGACATTTCAGATGCAATTTTCTAGTAACTGAAGTCTTTTATTGGCACTAAACAAGCGTTGCAAGGATTCTGGAATGGTATTTAAACAGGCCACATCGACATAGTATTTGCCTTTAGTGTCCTTTAAACCATTTGACACCCCGTGCATGTAATATACAACCACCTTCTTTCTACTTTCGCGAAAGCGCTTGCACGTACAACCCGGTTCCCTTAGCTTTCTTTTTTTCAGCGCTGACAGAAGTTCTTGGGACAGGGCACCTTGCTTCCAGCAGCCGCTCTTTTTGCCTCAAGAAGCTCCCATGCATCTGGAGAAGCCACGATTTCCGGAGCGCATTAACAAAACAGTTTTGCGATAGCGCGCTTCACCAGCTTCGAATGAGGGGAGGCGTGGGAAGCAGCATCTTTTTTCCCGAGCATGATAATACTAACGGGAGTGAAAAGTAGTTTTGTGTGTAAAAATTGGATGGTGGTATTATGTATGCTTGCCAAGAGTTTCAAGTACCAATATAGAGAAAATAAAAGTTGAGTCACAGTGTAACAAGAAAAAGCAAAATACAGACCAGAAAATTATATTTTAAACACGTGGGGCCAGCGGCAAGTAACACAAGGTTAAGCGTAAAGCGTAACAAGCAGACAGCCTTAACGTTTTAAAAAACTGCGAAAAAATGAATTCAAAAAATACTTCTCCGACAACTTGATGCGCTCTGCACTTCTGTTCAAATA
The DNA here is from genome assembly GCF_038994185.2 of Dermacentor albipictus. Lineage (NCBI taxonomy): Eukaryota > Metazoa > Arthropoda > Arachnida > Ixodida > Ixodidae > Dermacentor > Dermacentor albipictus. The sequence goes on along the minus strand of NC_091822.1, from coordinate 26,283,549 downwards.
TAAATCGGGATGTCTACGTACGTCGTGTTCTAGTAAAATATTTGTCCCCGAAAACTATATAGATAGTGCGGAAATCTAAATGCATATCTTATGGATGTGAGTATTTACCTAAGGTAAACAAGGTCGTCGTAATACCAACGCAGGCAAGTATATTTCACCAGCCGCCATGGCTTATACTGAAGCAAGGTTTGAGTGCGGGCTAGTTGGTATTCCATGGTATAAATCGTCACTTACAGCGCATACATAGACGGAGGACAAAAAAGGGCGACGTAGACAAGCGCTGACTTCCAACTGATTTTTATTTTCAGAAACAAACGTATATACCCTGAAACACCAAGACAAAAGCGCCCTCTACAAGCAGCAACCCGACATCTTAAAAAAACTTTTCAGACCATAATTTAACACTGGCAGTATATGTAGATTTATCGAAAGCCGTTGATTCATTACAGCATTAAATACTACTAGATAAATTGCAGTCATATGGTGTACACGGCATTGCGTATGAGCTCCTAGCTTCTTATTTAAGGCATCGTAAGCACTATGTATCGATAGAAATATCTTCTTCAGATATTAAATGCATAAAGATGGGAGTAGCTCAGGGCAGCATATTGGGGCCACTTTTATTTTGTGTTTACGTTAACGACCTACACTCCTTTACCTGAAATCCACATGTAACATCAATTTGCTATGCTGATGACACTACATTATTAATCACCGGTAAAACAACTGACGAAATACAAGAGATATCTGATGAAACAATGCCGCCGTTACTGGAATGGACAAACTGCAACTCCTTGCTTATTAATACCGCAAAAACAAAAGCAATACTCTTCAGACCAAAAAATATGGTTGTAAATTTGCCGCTGATTACACTTGGTCACAATGCGATTGAAATAGTAGAATGCATGAAAGTGCTGGGCGTATATTTTTCAAGTACTTTAACTTGGGATAACCATATCCGCGAAACTCTTAAAAAATTGTGCAAAACCTCGGGTATTATAAACAAATGTAGACATATCATTCCTCAACGTATAAAACTACTACTATATAACTGGTTAGCCCTTTCTCAGTTATCTTACGCCCACCTAGTACAGGGCACAACAACAACAACGAATCTAAACAGACTGTTCCTAATTCAAAAGAAGTTTATGCCAATAATTGCAAACGTGCCATATGATTCTCACACGCAGCAACTCTTTAAACAGTTGAAGGTTATACATGTCCATGGTTTTTTTTTAATTATCGTTTACTCCAGACATACTGTTCGGCCACAAAAAAGAACAACTCTTTTTACAGCGAGATTTCAGAATTAAGAGAAAATATTGCCGTATACCCTACGCGTCACCATAATATTTGGCACATACCTACACCTCAAAACAACTATGCGAAACAATCGATCACTTCTACTCTCCCAGCTCTGGTCAATAATTTCTCCAACAAATCTGTAGATGTGTCACAGTTGTCACAAAAAAAACAATGCCAGATCAGTTCCTGTGAACTATGATTCATTTATTTATATATTTTTACATATTTTGCTCATTAATGTGAAGTTTTCTTTTGTATTTTGCAAAATGCTTAACGTTCCGTTGTGCAATAATTGTCCGTGCATATGTATGAAAGCAGTCATTTGTGAGAAAATTCTTTCATAACTACTGCTGCTGCTGCCGCTGTGTAAAGGGGCAGCCCTTTACACAGCGTCAAGCTACTAATCTCAGTAGCTTTTTGTGGCTGCTCCTTCCTTGTGTATTTGTTCAAGGAGAATAAAATTCAATTCAATTCAATTCAATTCAATTGCACAAAACGTGATATGCTCAAACGAGCAAAAGCTTGCCGCAATGCCAAAGTAGAATGAGCGTCATGAAGCATATTTTGGCATTAAATATGTCTTGAAAACGCTGTCTTTATTGTGATCCTCGCTGTCACACCTTTCCCTCCGGCACTCCTTTTATTGTCATGATGATGATGGTAACGGCAGCAGCAAGGCTGGTTAATGCTTGCCCCTTTGATTCCTGTGAGTTTAGTGCTAACGAATATGGCCCATGCAGACAGGTGTGCTGCAAAATTTAACATTTAGGATTTTTTTTAGAGCTAATTTGTGTTGGGACATTTCAAAGATGTGCGCCATTGTGGCCTAATAACTAGAGCATTGGTGAGGTTGAAGACTGGGTGTATTGGTATAGAAGCTTGAAGTTGAATTGCACAATGATTCGATGTGACCCAAAGAAGAGAAATACACAAAGCAGAATGTTCCGCTGATTGTGTTACTCTTCTTTGTGTTACTTCAAATAGAGCATTGGGCTTCTTTGGTGCAGAACCAAGAAAGTGTTAGCTATTCGACAACATGCCAGTGCCTTGCCACAGAATTATGGAAGTCTGCAGGTTTGCAAACAAACCTTTGCTTACAAATCCACCTGCTCATATATTATATGCACTGATTGAAAGAACCATCATACAAAAATTATGGTGTACTAAATGGCCTTTGAAAAGTGTAATTCGCATATTGACACTGCTGACAAAATAGGTGCCATACCGGACTCGACAATCCTACTGGACAGAACAGTTTGTTTCCTATGTGAAGCACAATCTTCCATTACATGCTGTGCAGCTGTGCAGATAACCAAGGTCAATTTGTTTTGACGTGGTACACAACATTCACTGTAATCTGTTTTTGATTCTAAAGAAGTGCCAAACACCACCTCTTTTTCAAGGACGTCATGGGAATATTGGGCGAGACCTTTTTACAGGCCCTCATAATGGAAGTGTGGCCAGCCAGCTTTGCTTGGATGCCTCTATAGATTTCTGTTTCTGCTTTCTGTGCTATCGAGTTGCTAAAGTGTATGCAACTGGTGCAAGGTATTACGTGATTCTGTTGTCGGATACAGCTTGAGGAGGCCGCGGAATCTGCACTTTAAAGGCAGGTGAACACAAGCCCGCACCAATGGGCACGCACTTTAGACTGATGTCGTGCCGCTAGACGCACTAATACCCACTCGTTGGAGAGCGACTATTTCTTTACACGTAACGGCAATCGGCTGCTGCGCTTTGGTCATATGGGCTGGGCCTCTCCTGTCTTCTGAAGTTGTATCCGACTGTTGAGGATGCCGCTTTTCATCCAACAGAAAATGACAAAGGGTACAATTATTGGGCCTATGAAATGGACACATCCAAAGTGAGCTATGCAAGGGCTTAAGAGGTGCAAAAATTAGTACATGCAAATATATGACATTGGTAAAGAATATGTGGTATTGAACATGCCTGTAATGGCAATTTTGAATTGGTGAGTGTTGCAGTCATATGCACAGTCTATAGGTGATAGCATTGTTAAGCTCCTGCTGTTTCCTGTCTTTTCATTGTGAATTACACACACCGTTCATCTTCTGGCTAATCAACACGCACTGTATTCTTGCGCATAGAAAGAACAAACAGCGCAATGGCGTGTATGCTGCATTAGTGTATTCTTCATTTACATGGTCCAAGAGTGGCACAGTTTGTCTTACGTTGTTGCCTAATCTCAAGAGACACCAAGTGCATGTTACAAGTGTCCTAATATGCACAGCACAATGTTTGCTGCAACAATTTTATTCGTGTTCTTGAATAATGAACAAAATAATAAACTGACAGCTCTTTTAAAAGGTGCCTTCTGGGGGCTTGACTGGAAAGCAATGAAGGCACCGATACTACTGTTGGAGAGCAGCCCTCTGGACCTCTGCCACACTCTCAAGAGCCGGTGCCTGACGCTCGCTTCCTGCCACCAGGCCATTGAGTGCCTCCAGCAGCAGAATGTTTCGCTGCAAAAAAGTGGAATATTGGGCTGAATCAACCGCATATAAACCCTTATTTACAAAAAAAATGCTTGTTGCACTGTTGGTACTAATTGCCCGACTGTGGAAGCCTTTAGTGTAGTATGCATAATAAAACAATGTGTCGGAACAACGTTGCTTTATTTTTCATAACTGGGGTTGTCTTTTTCAGAGCGAATTGTCATGTTGATTAGTGTGCCAGCAGCTGATGTGTCCCCGCACCTTCATGAGTGTCTACTGTCAGCACCACAAACCTATTTTTCTTCACTGCAAAACAAGTGCCTCTCCCTACAATCCCGTGTTATACTAGCTGATTGCATCCTATGCCTACAAACATCATATTTTTGTCCCAATACGCAATTTTCTATCATCCTCGGCTGCAGTTATCTCTTCTTGAGATCCATTCTGTCAAGCTTATAAAATCACCTGTTATGAATTGGCAACAAGTGATTGAAGACGTGCTGCCTGCCTGCCAATTCCATTTTTTTCCTAATCTAAACTAGCATATCAGTTAACTTGGTTGACTACGCCAATGTCTTCCTGCCTTAGTGCTATCTCCAACAATTTTTTTTACTTTGCTTGCTGCACAGTACTCGACTTCTCAAGTTTCTTTGTTAACCTCCAGGTTTATGTCCAATATTGCATTACTGGTAGAATGCAATGATTCTAAACTTTTTTCAATTATATCGGTAACGTGGCGATCACGACTCGGTAATGCCTTCCATGTGCTGGTCAACCCATGAAATGTTTCTATAAATTTCCTGCTTTATATCAGTACCTGCTATTGATATTTCACCAGGGTAAAGATATTCTTCCATAGATTTTGCGGGCCTAATGTAACTCATGATATTCTGTTATCTCACCAAGTTAGTGAAGGTTACCTTCATCTTTTCCATATTTCGCGGGACCACGTGCATGTAAAAGCAAGAACACTCATTGGTTCTCAATGCCTTTTTTAAACTGCTGGACATTCAGTTCGTTACTACGAAAGTGACTTAATTCATGCGCTCTCATTATGCTCTGTATGAAACAGTAGAAAAAGACTTATCTGCAGTTTGTCGATGTTTCCTTCGCTATGTTGGTAGCGAGATCCATCGTCGGCACTAGCTCCTGGTCACATCGTAGCTATATAGGCTGTCTTCCTTTTGCGCACACTATATAATATTGTCACGCGCTAAGGCAAGAATAAGCAGCAGGATCAACAGCCAGACACGAAAATGTCAGACACAAGGAGGACGGTTCACCAGCCGGCGCAAGATCCTTGACTTCGTCGTCTTCAATCACCGTTTTTGCTGGGCACGCAGCGCTGGCTCAAAACACCAGGTGGCATTATTCCCCCTCCCAACGGAGCATCGACTCGATGCTCAAACACAAAACGTACATGGAAACTACACAAATTAGGTAAGACAAAAAAAGTCCGGGGGGGGGGGGGAACGCGCTAGCACACATACGGAAATGCACACGGAAAAATGTGTTCTGTGGTCGGGAACAAAAAAAAAACGCTTCACAGTTCTTTGGAGGAAGACGCGACGACAGCGAAAAAAAAGGTTGTGTCACAAGTACACTTCACCGTGTAAAGTACGGCTTGAGGCGGACCACATGTACAGTCTCTGCGCGGGGTAAACAGCGCTCGGACGATGGCAGGTCTCCATCTGGGATCACTTCATAGTTCACGGTGCTTACACGCCTTAGTACTGTGTATGGTCCGAAGTACTTGCTGAGGAGTTTCTCGCTGAGGCCTCGCCGTCTAATGGGTGTCCAAACCCAAACTTGGTCACCGGGCTCATAGGTCACTTGTCTATGGTGGAGATTGTACCTTATTGCATCGGTACACTGCTGCTGTCTTATGTGCACGCGGGCCAGTTGACGCGCTTCCTCGGCGCGCTGAATGTGCTCCTCGACGTCAGGAGCTAACTGGTCGAGCTGGTAGGTATCTTCATATGGCATCATGACGTGTAGCATAGTTTGGACATCTCGACCATAAACGAGGCGGAATGGCGGGAAGCATGTAGTTTCCTGCGTGGCAGTGTTGTACGCAAATGTTACGTACGGTAGGATTTCGTCCCTCGTCTTGTGCTGCACATCCACGTACATAGCGAGCATGTCTGCCAGTGGTTTGTTTAGTCTTTCTGTCAAGCCGTTAGTCTGAGGGTGGTATGCAGTGACCATTCGATGACTCGTGTAGCTCAGCTTGAAGATGTCATCCAGAAGCTTCGCCGTAAATGCCGTCCCTCGGTCAGTGATGATAAATGACGGTGCGCCGTGCCGAAGCACAATGTGATGCATAAAAAACTGGGCAACTTCAGATGCTGTCCCGCGTGGTAGTGCCTTCGTCTCAGCGTAACGCGTCAAGTAGTCAGTTGCGACAATGATCCACCTATTGCCGGAGGAAGACAAGGGAAATGGTCCAAGAAGGTCCATTCCAACTTGATCAAACGGCGTACGCGGAGGGTCGATGGCTTGTAGAAGGCCTGCAGGCTTGCAGGGTGGTGACTTGCGGCGCTGGCATTCACGGCATCCTTTCACGTAGCGTTTGACGCAAGCAGTCAGTCTAGGCCAGTAGTACAGTAGCCGTACCCTGTCCAGAGTCCTTGGGTAGCCCAAGTGGCCAGATGTCGGCTCGTCATGGCAGGCTAATAGGATGTCGTCGCGAAGGGCTTGAGGTACTACTAGCAGATGTGGTTTGTCGCCGGCACCTGTGTTTCTTTTGTATAAGATGCCCCCTCGTAGGCAAAATGATGACAACCGTCGCGAAAGTGGGCGAGGAATGGACGCGATGCCGCCTTCTAAGTGATCGATGACGGGTCTTAACTCAGCGTACGATCGCTGTTTAGCGAGCAGATCCGGCCCGCTGAGGGCTCCCAGAAAGGCGCTGTCGTCTTCCTCGTCAGGATTCGGAGATTTAATAGGTGCCCGTGATAACGTGTCAGCATCTTCATGTTTCCTGCCTGACTTGTACACGATGGTGATGTTGAATTCCTGGAGTCGCAGACTCCAACGTGCCAATCGTCCAGAAGGGTCTCGGAGGTTGGTCAACCAGCACAAAGCGTGATGGTCGGTCACAACTTTAAATGGCTGCCCGTAGAGATACGGCCTAAACTTTGTGGTAGCCCAAATAACCGCGAGGCACTCCTTCTCTGTGGTGGAATAATTGGACTCTGCGCGTGACAGAGTGCGGCTCGCGTAGGCTATGACTCGTTCAGTGCCGTCTTGTCGTTGCACCAGGATAGCTCCGAGACCGATATTGCTGGCGTCAGTGCGTACTTCTGTGTCGGCATCCTCATCAAAATGACCGAGCACGGGAGGGGAAGACGAGCGACGTTGTAGCTCCGCAAAGGCGGTCTGTTGTGCATCAGTCCAGAGGAATGGAATGTCGTCACGCGTAAGGCGAAATAGCGGATCTGCAATCTTCAAAAAATTTTCAATGAAGCGGCGATAATATGCGCACAAGCCCAAAAATCGTCTCACACTTTTCTTATTGGTTGGAGCGGGAAAAGCTGCTATGGCAGCAGTCTTCTCAGGATCAGGCCAAACACCTGCCGCGCTTACGACGTGACCAAAGAACATCAGTTCCTCGTAAGCGAAATGGCATTTCTCTGGCTTGAGTGTAAGGTCAGCCGATCGAACGGCTTCGAGTACATTCCGAAGGCGTCGAAGGTGCTCGTCAAAAGTTTCCGAAAAGACAACGACATCATCGAGTTAGACGAGGCAGCTTTTCCATTTGAGGTCAGCGAGAACGGTATCCATCATTCGCTGAAATGTGGCTGGAGCGGAACAGAGCCCGAAAAGGAGTACTCTAAATTCGTAAAGGCCGTCCCGAGTTACGAAAGCAGTTTTCTCGCGGTCACGCTCATCTACTTCAATTTGCGAGTAGCCGCTTTTCAGATCGATAGAGGAGAAATACTTCGCGTGCCTCAGCCTGTCCAGAGAATCGTCGACACGAGGCAACGGGTACACGTCTTTCTTTGCGACGTTGTTTAGCTTCCGGTAGTCTACACAAAATCGAAGCGTGCCATCTTTCTTTTTAACAAGAACGACTGGCGATGACTAGGGACTGCATGAAGGCCGGATTACGCCGTCTTGAAGCATTTCCTTAACCTGCGTTTGAATAGCATGTCGTTGGTTCGGGGAAACACGATAAGGCTGTTGCCGTATGGGGGGCACGTCGTCATAGGTGATGATACGGTGTTTCGTAATCGATGTTTGACGCACCTTCGATGACCGTGCAAAGCAAGAGTGGAACTCAAGCAACAGCTCGCGCAGGGGTTGTCTGTTCTCTTCAGGAAGCGTTGGACTAATGTCGACGTTGCGTAGAGGTGCGTCAGCAGTGTCGATTGCCTCGGAAACAAAACACTCAGTGACATCGGCGATCGGGTCGGCGTAGGCGATGACAGTACCGGGGAAAAGGTGCCGGTGTTCGTAGCTGAAGTTGGTGACAAGAACCTCACAGTGGCCATCGTGGAGATCGACAAGGCTTCTTGCTACGCAAACACCATGAGAAAGCAGGAGAGACCGATTGCTTTCTACGACTGCTTCACCGTGTATGAGGTTGTCACATGCCACTTGAACCACGACACTTGCACGCGGTGGTAACGTGACAGCGTCATCGATGACACGAAGAGATGTACGAGGGTGGATGGTGTTGGTCGTCGCTGTGGCGCTTTTTGTCGAGAAAGTGACGAGGCGTTGTCGAATGTTGATTATAGCGCCGTGCTCCCTGAGAAAGTCCATGCCGATGATTAGGTCTCGAGAACACTGAGGGAGAACGCTCAAACTGGCAACAAACGTAGAGCCGCGAATCTGTATTCGTGCCGTGAACATGCCGAGTGGTGTGACGATATGCCCGCCAGCTGTACGAACTGGCGTTTGATTCCAAGGCCTGGTCACTTTCTTCAGAAGGGTGGCCAGTTTTGCGCTGATAATAGAATAATCCGCTCCAGTGTCCACTAAAGCACTCAATTCACGACCGTCAAGCAGTACAGGAATGTCTAAGGAAATTCTTTTTCTGTAATCAGCAGGTACTGTCGTCGTCGATGTATCGTCGGTCCGCGTACGCGTCAGTGGGGGTCCTTGAGCACGTCCAGACTGAGCGGCCTCGTCCCCAAAGGTCGCTGTGGCTAGTTTTCCTGTCGTGGGCTGGGCGACCGACCCTGCACCACGCTTGCATACGTATGGCGAGTCGGAGAAAACCGCCGCGGCGAAGGGGAGTGTGACTGGTGTCGAGCTGATGGAGATGCGCGCTGCTGGGCAACGTATTCTTCGATTTCAGGAGGACGCTGGCCGAACCTAGGTCGCGGTGAGTTCGCTGAGAATCCGCGTAGTCCGAGCTCTCGATAGGAGCAGTGTCGGTAGACATGCCCAGCTTCGCCACAGTGAAAGCAAAGGGGACGGCGATCAGGTGCCCGCCACACGTCTGATTTCCTCGGGGCCTGTCGGTGGTCCTGGTAATACGAGGCAGCTTGGACGGGCTCGAGCATGGCCGGGCGCGCGGCGCGAAGCGGGGAGGGAGGTGGGGCAGTTTGCCTCAAAGCTTGCGAATATGACATATGTGGGCTTTCATGTCTTAGCGGTCGAGCTTCCGTATTGAAGGGTGGTTCTTTTAGCGCATGCTGAACTTCGTCACGGAGAACGCTGGACAAGGAGCTGAGCGTCGGCTGTGAAGGTACCGACAGTTTCTGGAGTTCTTCGCGGATCGCGGAACGAATGAGCTCTCGAAAGAAATCGACGTGACCCCCGAGAGCTCCGAAGAAGTCCGTAAGTGAGGCAGTGTTCACTTGACGGTCGTATGATGGTGTCCGCTGGCGAAGAGCCTGCTCCATGGTGATGGCCTCGGAAAGAAAGTCTGACACAGTCTTGGGAGGACTGCACACGAGACCGCCGAACAGCTGCTCTTTCACTCCGCGCATCAGGTACCGCACCTTCTTTTCTTCCGACATGCTGGGGTCGGCTCGTCGAAAGAGACGCGTCATGTCCTCGACGTACACTCTAAGAAAAAAGAGAGTAAAAAGTGAGTCACGGCAACTTGACTCTCTTTTTTCTTCCGAAGACCCACTTTTACGCGAGTAGAGTCAGAAAACAAGAGTCGACATTTGTGCATGGGTCGTTTGACTCTCAATAGCACGCGAAGAGTCGTCGTGGAAAATCGCCATTCCTCTGATATTTGAGATGAGTCTGGCGAGAGAAAGATTTTAATGCAGGAGAAGAAATACCAGATAAACTCTTCTGTTTTAGGCAGGCCCTCGGGTTCTTGCCCTGGTTGTAATGCGGTGTATCATTCTTTCATCCTTGTCATGTTCTGCAATTACTTCGAGCTCTATATATTGATTTTCCTTGACCATGTTTGTTGATACTTCGCACGCTTAAGCGATAGCTGGTTTCCTATGCTAAGGAAGACCTGGATTTGCCACACTGGATTCTGACCATAAGTAAATCTAAAAAAAAGTATTGGCTACTAAAGAGAGCACAGCAACGAGATAAGTTCAGTAGGTGCCCTCAACAGTGTCGATTGTAAGTGTAATTCCGCGACTTAAAATTAAATTTTGAAGATTTAAGTTCAACAATCAAGATCTTGTTATGAGGCGCACGGTAATGGAAAGCTGCAGATTTATTTTTCGCAGCTCGGGTTATTTAACGTGTACGAAATCCACGGTATACGCGCATTTTCGCATTCTGACCCCGTTGGAATGCAACTGCCGCGGTTGTGGTTGGACCCGTCACCTCGAGCTCAGCAGCACAACACCAAAGCCACTGGGCTACCGCAGTGCGTTGCGTTCCGCGACCAGAAACAAATATTAGTGTACGCAACACTGCTTTGGAACCCCCTAGAAATATAAAAACAATAACACAGCAGTTTCACCCCAATGCTGCATGAACCACTGCACGAACTATTGCACGAACCAAGGTTCGTAGTTTCATCGGCTTAATAAACTGCAGTAAACATTCGCTTACTCCTGAAACTATAGCAAGCACTGGGTCACGCGCGCACGTGCAAACATCAACAGATCTCACTCAATGACGACGAACACTCGCTGTCACAGCGTTGGCGTGATGAAGGGCGCGAGCAGAGCGGACCGAACGCTTCTGCTGCCTCTTCCTTCAAAGCGTTTCCGAAAATCTGCGCTATCTGAGCACACCCTTACCTCCTCCCCCCCCCACTCCCAGCTTTTCATCCATCGGAAGTTATCTCCAAAACAGAGTGAGGGTGGCGCAAGACCGGGCTAGAGCAATGGCTAGAGGAGGAGAAGCGCGCTAAACTAGCGCCTCCCTTTCCCGGCTTGCGCGCGTTTTATCACGTGACCTCCTTAGATACTTGACTTGGGGCGCCCATGCAGCCCGGCTCAGCCTCGAACACTTCCTTCAACGCGCACAGTCAACGGCGCGGGATGGGATCTTATCGCACTTGACTTTATACGTAAGCTCGCGGTAAAACCGACAGATATATTTCGACGGTTGTGCCCATATAACTGCTATCGCAAAATTCGCAATAAATAGAAAATTTTACTGAGGACCAACAACGCTGCTTCTCCACGTCGTGATACAGCGGTGAACGATATTTCGGGAAAATGTGTTGCTAAATCTCCGTCAAACACTACGCTCGCATATGGTGACAGCGGAACGCAGTCGCAAGAAATTGTGGAGAAAATACCGGAGTTCTGGCAGCTTCAGGTGCACTAGATTATTCAGTAACGTCGGCGGCTTTGTAGTTATACCTTACATCAGAGAAAACTGCACTCGACAGAGATCAAGGACAGCCGCACCGTTATAGCTAAGCAAATTAAGAACAATTACGCCGCGTCTTCCCACTTCGAGCACGCTCCGACAGCCCAACGATAGATATTTCAAACGCAACCGCACTCGGACGAGCAAATTTTGCTTCTACGAAGTGAACGTAGCGGGTATTTCAAGACGCGTGTTAAATTCACGGCTGTTTCATTCGTGAGCATTACTTACTTGACGTAAAATTATCAGTGAGCAAAACAGTTTTTCTTTTAACACACGGAAAGAAAACCGAAACTAGTTGTGCGGATTCAAATGATCCAAAGCCGAAGCCGTCAATAGTATGACGACATTTTTCAGTTGTGTTGCATCTCGCGCGAGTACGTTGTCGTCGAGTGGTGGTTCTTTATTCTATGGAGTGGTTCTGAAAGCGCTGCGTTAGGGGCAACTGCAACCAGGCGTTGCGGCAAGTTACGGTGGGAACTTCTGTCCGTGCTGTGTGATTGCGACGAGGACGACTGCCGCCAGCAGCGGCGTGTCGCCGATTTCGTCTTTGCCGACATCGAGCAAGTGCAGCGCCGGAAGTGTTGCGTTTTGCACTGCATTTTCCTTGTGATATGGGAGATCGCAACGCAGAGACGACCAGATGCATACGAAAGACTACCAGCGGAGAGTTACCTGTGCCATATTTCTCTTAACCTCTCAGGTAAGCATATCAGCTTTTGTTCCGAGTTTACAAACGGCGCGTAATCGGCCCTTCCGGCGCGGCTACATTTTGCGCCACGTTTCTCTTGGCAATTCACAGACTTTTCTTAGGCATGCGTGGGCGTATGTATGCGAAAATACTACTGGCAGACGGAAGCCTCAGGAGAGCATCTGAAATTATAGCAAAGCTGTACTGCCATAGATAAACACCGTTCTTAACGACTCCAATGACGAGTGGCCTGTCGCATCGAAAAATCCGTAGCATACCAAGCACTGCGTAACTAGAAGTGTAGTGTGACCAGTGTGACTTTCGCTGGCGAAGACAGGTTGTCGAAAAAACAGTAGTCTATTCTGAAGATTTACTAGCACTTTAGGTATATTACCGCGAATAATAAAAACGCTACCACGCTGTATGGCAGTGTGAGGCGATGTGGCAGCACAGATATTTTCGTAGCAGTAAGGCGGCTGCATGCTCGAGCGAACAGACACAACCCTTTAAAAGCGCTGAAACAGAACAAATTAAATGTGCATTTGGCGTCAAGTCGGAAACAAATTGGCTTACAGTATAAGCCGATGTATAATGCTATTATTTTTTATGTCATCTTTATTTTCACGGTTGTAAATATTTAAAAGCATGAATTTGCTGCAACCTTTATATAGTAAATCCTACAAGGCGCACAAAACCTGGCTGTGTTGTGTAGAGAATTTGTGCTATTCCTACTGGATTTTCTATTTTGAGTCCGGTGTTTTATGAAAAAGAGGGTCTTTTTATTTGTAGTCTTATGTGAGTGCAGATATTCGGCAAGCAGAAATGAGTTGATTCCAAAGTTGTATCTCCCGGTGAGCTGCACATGAACCCAAGTTTATCCTGTCTTGGCTATTGTAAGGTGCATATAACAATTTTAAGTATATACAGCCGTAGCTGGCTTTGTCACTGTAGCGTATTTTGTAAAAGTAGAATGCTATGATTATATTACTGTTTTCATGCAAAAATACCTTTTTTTCTTGTACCAAGAAACGGTCACATCATTGAATGAAATGAGGTGTGGTGTATTTTTCTACTAATTTAATAAAGGAAATTTCGTCTGCGGTGTATCAGAGATTAGTTTACTTTCTTTTACTAAACAATGCATTATCTCCTCTGCTACTGCTGTTGTTCTGTGTATCTGTGTAATTTTGAAATGTACTTTATTTTAGGTATTCAAGAAATGGCAACATCCAGAAGAAGACGCCATCTTATCCAGCACGTTATGGGTGAGACAGATCGTAGCAGGCACTTTTGCATATCTCATTAGCATATGATGCTATTTGTTTTAATTTTTGTGTCCACTTTCCTGGCCTTTTTCATTTCAGCATTATTGTGCAAAGGGTAATACTTTTACATCTAGATAGAGTAATCGTCCAGAAGAGAGAAACGTGGCTGTAGGAGACGACACACATAAGCCTCCTTTGTCCGTACCTCTATGTTGCGCAGATTCTCTGTCAATATCTACCAACAAGCACAAATTCTTCATCAGCTACATTTACTAATTCTCCGTTATTACAATTTAATTGATACAACATTGAAAGTACAGAGGGTCACAGGAAGACAGAGACTTGAAATGATGAGAGCCGTAGAACAAGGAGCATCGCTGGAGCCAATGTTTCGACAAAGAGAAGGAGATAAGTTTTCTTGCGAAACATTGGCTCCAGTAAAATTTCTTGTTCTATCACTATTTACGATTAAAAGACAGCATAAGTGTTCTCGCTGAAGTATTAAGCATTATGGAATAAACATTTGCAGGGTTAAATGTCAGGAATGTGATATTTCTTGTGTATTTTAATGCTACAGCGAAAGCCAAAAAAACAAGATGTAGAGAACCACATTGTTATTTGTCACTACCCAGTTTGGTCAGCTTCATTCTGAGCTTGCACTTTGTTGCATTAATGACCACTGGAATTCATTAATTGAATTGCTTCGTGATTTACTTATATTCAGAGATATTGAACTTGTTTTAATGCAGCTTAACATAGTGCATGTAAAAAATATACAATGACATATTAAGAGGCTTGCAGTTGACTAGCAAATCACTTGATGGTATGTGCTCAGGTTACCATTGAGCTTCCACGCACAAATCGGATGCACATTCTTTTTTCATTGCTTGGATTTTCATAAACATAAGTACCATTTCTTCTTTGTTGATGTTCTAGTTGTGTTGTAGGACCTAACTGTTTACATTTATTTGTATTGGTATCCATGTTACACGGACAGCTGAATTTTTCTTGTAAACTGTGACATGGTGGGACTAAGAGCGTTTGTGCAAATTTGCTGCAGGTACACTCTGGTGGCTCCCGCCCCTGCATCCTACGACCACCGTGTCCTCACTATGTTCACTAGGGAGTTCGAAGCCTTTGGAGGCTCCTGCCACTGCGTCCTGCCACCACCATGTCCTGACTATGTCCACTAGGGAGTTGGCAGCCTTCGTGATGATGCCAAGCAGGCTGGAAGCAGACAGAACGATCGAGGTAAATACATGTAATTAAGTGGCAAATTTTTGAGTGAAGTGGCTTGTAGCCACTCAGCAATGAAAGAATTAACTTCGAAGCAGTTTAGACTCCCTGCTATCGGTGCAGCAATGCTCAAGTGCATCCATTTTGCCTTAGCCGCCAAGAGGCTATGTGGATTAGACAAAATGCGATGCAAATTTTGAAACTAGTAGGAGACCACTTGTACAATTTTTTTTCTTGCTTGACACAAAACTGCTTTGATAAAGCTTTAGCAATTTAAAAACAATACAGTGTACTTTCATACATGTTATTGGGCATAAATTTACTAGGACTGCCTCACTAGTAAGTATGCCGATAAACTTACACCAAAACTGACTTTTTTTGCTAGTTCATCCTCATCTCTGTGCACTGCTGCATAATTTATCTTCCTGAAACCAGTTTTTGCATGCAGCACAAGTCCTAAATATGTGGATTACATAAATTTGCAGCTTTTGCTGTAAGCGAGTTCTATGAAAATAAAGTTAATAGGCCATTTTGTCCATTTTTAATGACCCATAATAAACTGAGCAGTGGCTAATAAGCAATTCAATTTTTGGTGTAAGGCCTTTTTTATTGTCCTGAAAAATTAGGCCCCCTTAATGAAGGAACCAATTTTTTGGCTATGCCTTTTATGATGCATAGTTTGGTGCGTTACACAAGTATTTCTTGAAATTAACATTTGTCCTATATTGAAGGGCCTCCAGTTTTTCGAAAAGAAATTTCAAGTGGTCGTGTGCCAGGTCGGGACAGCTCGCATGAAATAGCCTACTTACAGAAATAGAGAGGGCCATACCTGCCATGGTTGCTCAGTGGCTATGGTGTTGGGCTGCTGAGCACGAGGTCGCAGGATTGAACCCCGGCCACGGCGGCCGCATTTCGAGGGGGGCAAAATGCGAAAACACCCGTTTACTTAGATTAAGGTGCACATTAAAGAACCTCAGGGGGTCGAACTTTCCGGTGTCCTCCACTACGGCGTGCCTCATAATCAGAAAGTGGTTTTGGCACGTAAAACCCCATTATATGAATTTTTTTAGGGAGGGCCCAGTACACTTGACTTTATGTTAAGATACTATTATTGATCTACAAAAGACGGAATGAAATATGCTGTCCTATAAGCAGCTCTTCACATTCATTTACACTTTTGCACATCTGTATACCTCAAGTCTGGTTACTTAAGTCTGTTTTCATTATCTGCTATGTGCCGATGGTAAACTTCAGGTTTGCCCTATGATGGAGAATATTTTGTTGCTTATAGATATGGATCTGTGTTTTTCAGGTTGCCTCGAAATTTTACCCAAGCCGTGCCACACACTTGGGCCAGGCCTCTTGCAAACGACGTATAACCAGGCTCAACGCAGGATGTCGAGTGAGTCCGGAGATCGAGGCAACCTGCTGTGCAACCAGCGTGCAGCCTTTGGTGACCCTCAAAATGTTCCACCTATTTCACAGCTGCACTCAGCTTCCACCTATCCAAACCGCATCACCAGCTGTGGTCACTCATCGAACCATGGATGAATGTTGGGGTGGAGTGATTTGAAGAGACATTTTTTTTGTCTCTTCGAATACTTAGCAAATACTTGTGTTAGTATAATTAATGTGTCTTTAGTGCCTAGTTTTTAATGGTTCCTTTCTATTAGAATTCTCGCCATCGATTCCTGCTATTATAATGTATGTTTGTCTTTATGCACAGTTTTTCATAGTTCATTTGTACTTGTCTATGTAATTGATAGGTTCATACTTCTTGTTATACAGAAGGCTAAAATGCAAGCTTACGGCATTTTTTTCTTCCTTTTGATAATCTACAGCACTGCAAAGTGTTCAAGAAATGTAACCCAACGTGGGCTCTGGTGCAGGAAAAATTTAAGAGCAATATAGAGTACTTATTTCAAACCCCCATTATTTTTGGAAAAGTAAAGAATATAGGAGCACAAAAAAGAAAATATTAAACTAGAGAAAAATGAGTTCCCCTCATAAGTCTGATAATAATGTGACTTCCCTTCACTGCAAAGACACCAGTAATATACTCGCATACAAGGTTTGAAACAAGAAAGCTATGATGCCCTTGGCATTTCTCAGTGCCTATTTGTCACACTGACGAATGTCAAAGGCATCGTAGGTTTCATGTACACATTGGTTGTGTTACACTTTTGAGTATTGCATTTCTCAAACACAAAGGTTTACAGCAGTGATTTAAATAGCAAATGCATTTCCTAATTTATTAGTGCAAGAGGAACAGTACAGATCATGTAAAAATTTTTTTACAGACTATATGTCCATGGATGCACGCTTCTGATGACATAGCAGTGACGTGGTCATGGGATGAATGACTTTATTTCAGATTTAAATATTGGCTTCCAGGTCTGGGTTAGTCTCCTACACTGAATAGTCAAGGTCAGAGCCCATTTACTAGAGAAAGTGAATTAAACTAGGAATTATAAACATCAAAAGATCTTGTTTAGGAAATTAATGTGACAATCAGCAAGGTTTCTTGGGTATTCATTTCCAAATTTGTAGGATATATTTTATGACTGGTTTCATTATTGTGAGAACAAATATTTGTTTATTGTCACACTAGAGTTGGCTGCCCCCATTTGTATACAACCCCTTTACAGGCTAAAAATTCAGTGTGTTACCATATTTACTCGCATAATGATCGCACTTTATTGTAAAGAAAATTGACTCAAATTCAGAGGTGCGATCATTACGCTGGGTAAATTTGCCACAAAAAGAAAAAAATATATCCTCTGGCATTTGCTACGGGATGACAACAGGTCAACAAAGAGGTGGCTGCCTCTGTATGTACTGCGGGACACACACACAAAAAAAACATGGTGGCCGGCAGAGCAAGCCGAACGCGCCGAACACGATTTTTTTTCTTTTCGTGAGTACATTTTTTTTCACAATAGCATGAGAAGTATGCAAGATTAGTAGGCAGGCCTGTCTGCCTGCCTACTAATCTTGCATACTTCTAG
The DNA here is from genome assembly GCF_038994185.2 of Dermacentor albipictus. Lineage (NCBI taxonomy): Eukaryota > Metazoa > Arthropoda > Arachnida > Ixodida > Ixodidae > Dermacentor > Dermacentor albipictus. The sequence continues at coordinate 26,265,830 of NC_091822.1, read as the reverse complement.
TAACCTTACATGCTGTTTGAATAGATATTGGCACTTTGCAGTCTAAAAAGAGCTGAGTTAGCTGCAGCACACTGCTTTTTGTGAAAATTTAATACACAAGAAAGTGCCTGCAAATATGACTGTGTATTTTGCTGTTGTGTAGGACATAACTCGAGAAGCAGCTAAACAAAAACTAATGGAATATATAAAATCTGCATGAAGAACTCTACAATTGGCTCTCTTTTCAAACCTCTAGTACAAATAATAAAAATATTTCGAGTAATATTCAATCAGCAAAATGTTCCCCTTGCTACAGTGACCTACAACATAGCGACAAAAGTTTAAGGGAAGTCCTCTTGTCAAAGCGACTCTGGGCTGTCTTCCCAAGGGCTTCTGTTAAAGACTGCATTTTCCTGCATTTGTCAGGAGAGCAATACAAAAATGTTTGTGAATGTGAAAATGGTATTGGCACACTAACAGAAAAAAAGACAGTTCTGTGAAATGTAGACTTGATTATAACTTTGTTCGACATTTACATTCCGACTGCATATATTTATTTCGTGTTTTGTACTGAGTGTTTCAGCGGTGACTGCCGCTAATTATTGAACATAACTGCTTCATGACAGTGCGACTAACAGAAATTTATAGCAGTGGCAGGCATTAGAATTACAGTACTCAATGACGTCTACTTTGTAAGAACTCAGACTAGCACCAGTTCTGAGATACACATACCCAAAAGGTAATGATCAAATAAATTTCTCTTTCACACAGAATTGTCCCACAAGGCTTACAGAACTCATTGTTTGTCATGTACAAGCAGATTATGTGCCAGATGTAATTTATGCTCAGTAAATACATAAATCAGTCATGCGAGGTGTCTCACTTTAGGTTGCAAGTTCGAACTTCTTTTAATCTTGCTTGTTATTATTTTGTTTCTTTTGTGAGCATGAGTGAGTTGGTGACCTTGGCACATATTGTCAAAACTGTTTCTTCATCACTGGGAATCGCAAACTTTCATTTACACATGAAATTCCCAGTTACTGATATGGTAGGCTTCGAGCTTAATTCCCTTATCTTTCATATGTTTATCTACCAAGTAGTTTTATCGTTCATTGAAACATATCCATGCAATGCAGAGTGGGCACCCAAATTATAAATATCTGTTCTTGCTTTCTACCCTGCTCTGGTGTTTTCAAAACCTAGCATTGGTGCAATGGCCTGTCTGCACCTGCAGAAAAGTAGTGAAGTGGCTAAAGTTAAAGGTCAACAACATAATTAAGATACAAAGCAAAAATATAAGTTCGCAATTGTCCCCCATAACCAGAGTTTTGCTGAGAATTAAAAAAAATGGACATCCTGCTCGGGTGTGAGAGTTGCTTTGGGCACCAAGGGGACTACGTAGCGCCTGTGCTAGTGTACAGAAAGCAAAAAAAATCACTCCAGATTGGAGCGGCAGCGGAAAGTTAAGCACAGATGTTTTATTTCACGCACCATTAATGTGACTTATCATCTCCTCCTGTTGTATGGGAACGCATACATTGGGAAGACAATCCTTTGCGCCATTGTTACCTTAGCGGGGCACCAGAGAAAGGTAGAAATAAATAAAATCGAGAACAGGTATTCACACTTGGCTGCACACAGTGTATTATCTGGAAGTGTTTCACTCTACAAAAGACTACTGTGATAGATAATCATAATGACAAAGACAAAAGAATTAAAAGAGGTATATGTCAGTCATCCGTCCGTGACCTCCAGTGTTTATAGAAACACTTCTTTCTGTATATGTGCCAAGCCGTAGGGAGGCTTTATGTAACTGAGTCATGCTTGCTTAGTTAAAGATTGGAATAAGGGAAATCACAAGAACATTGTATGAGTGATTTGTAAATGTGGCACCTAATGTAACTTATTCATGTATGGGCTGAGGATAGATTACAGCCATTGCATAATGTGCTCTTACAGGATGACTTGTGATGAGTAAAAGAAGCCTTCTTCACATCTTCCTCTTTGTTTCTTCTGGATCTTTGTGCACTGTGTGTATTGTTACAGCTGCGTGCATGTAGCTGGGTATAGTTAATGTGTTCTGCTTCCTTCCTTGTTCTCATAATTCATGCGCCATCTTTGCCGTAACAAAATACAGCTACCTGTGCTACTTATTTTGTCAATGTGTTTGCATTATGGAAAGTTTTGTATTAGCGGTTATTTCTACCTGTGAAATTGTCTGTGTCAGCTATTATACTTAGTCTTGCAAAAGTGTGTTTCTCAACATAAATAAATGATCAGTATAAGTGTTGCTGTATTTATTTTTGTAATTTTGTCAGTTATGATGTTTTTATACACTGTTGCATGTTGTATGACAGAATAAAATTGATGTACAACTTTTTAATGTGATGTTTTTCAGATCAATTTTCATCTCACGCTAACATGCACAAATTGTGTGGGAAAAAGTGCCGACAAGAGTACCATAAGGTAAGACAGCTGTTTTTACTGTTAGATTGGATTATCAATTGCCAACCAGTTGTTTTTAACAAGCATAGTATAATGCGTAGATAATGTAATCTAAGTTGGAATGTTGTTTTTATTGCACTTGATTATATGGGTCTCATTTGCACATAAGTGCAGCCTTTATTATTTGTTATGTGTAGCTTACTTGCTTAGAATGTTAAGTCGTAAGTTTAGAACAGGGAAATAGGTTGAACTTATAAATCTTTCGACATATCATAAGAGACTTGTGCGGTGGTGAATTAAACTTCTACATGAGTTACATAATATTTTGGGGTCTCATCAAGGTTCTGAGTGGCATTGCAGTGTCATGCATATGCAGCTGCAGGCTACATATTGTATTTTGCTTTTGCTACATTTTGCTTGGTTGGCTATTGATTCCAGTTTAATAGTAATGAGAACTGTCTTGCTTTCATAGTGATTCTGTGCTGACTGATACATTTGAATTTTCCAGAAGACAATAACAAAGATCGATGAAATATTAACTTTTTCTTGCTAGCCTGCCATGTGCTTTTTGGCACGTTTACTGTGGATTCTTTGTTATCCTATGTTGTCTTTTCACAGTAGTCTTCTTGAGAACTAGCCGTAGTCGTGTTTACTTACAGCAAGAGTTGTTGACATTTTGAAAAGCGGCTCGACAATGCCATCCAAGAGTGAAATGACTTACATGGATCAGTTGCTTTACTTTATTTGCAAGAGACCGGCACCACGCACTAAGGATAACTTGACACACACTGCCGGAGTCATCAGACTCATCTAGAATAGCGCCGGAATCATTCTTGCAGTGTTCATGTGACACTTTATCTTGAGTCGTCTGACTCATCTAGAATTGTTAACCGACTCCCTTAGCACTAGTCTTGTAACCCTTTTGAGAGAGTATAGGCGACTACTACAACAGAGTATGCATGACTATTGTGTGCGGAGTCACGCAAACACCTTGTATGGAGCACAGATAGTCTCGGGACTCTCTGCCAAAAGAGAGTTCGGGTGTCTCCCACAAAGTGTGTCATATACGTGACGAGTCCAGACTCTTCGAAAAGAGTAAGGGTCACGCTCAGCTCGCTCTCGGCGATCAGGGCTCGCATATGTCTGAAGAATCCGCCTTTTGAATTCTGCCCACGAAGTTAAGGCATCTATCTGCACGGTTCTCGTACCATACACGTGCGCCATCGTTAAGGCTGAAATAGACATTTTTCAGCTTGTCTGCGTCATCCCACATGTTGAACGCGGCAACACGTTCATAGTGCAACAGCCAATCTTCAACGTCCTCATGTATGGCGCCGTGGAAGGGATTCGGCGTTCGCGGATTGAGTAGCATACAATGAATCGGCGTTGTGCCTTCCATACCGGTTGGGGTGGTCGGAGCTGCCATTTTCTCTGGGAGGAGTCCAAACTCAGGGGCTTTTCCACGGATCCTTCTGCTGGCACGGTGTACAGGCGTAAGCACCGGTACGGGACTGGAGCTCCTGCTGCCCGGAGGGGTTTGGTGCATAGATTAGATTACCCCGCACCTCCACCAGTTTGTCACGCGCTAAGGCAAGAATAAGCAGCAGGATCAGCAGCCAGACACGAAAATGTCAGACACAAGGAGGACGGTTGTTGTTGTTCTTTTTGTAGCCTGTGGCACGTGTGGCTCCTACCCACGATGGGGGATTGGCCAAGAAATGGATGGATTATTCCAAAATAATTTATAGCATAAATTTCCATTTATCTATGGGAATGGCATTGAATAGGGTTGAATAACCGGCTAAAATAAAATCAGGAAGGTGCTGTTGAATGAGAAATAATTAATTTAAAAGTAATAATAAAAAATAGAATTTAGCAGGGCATTCGTTTAGATTCTGTAAGGAATGTTTGGACAGCGAAGCATGCATCCCTGTGGCTGAAACCCAAAGTGGACGCCCCGAACGAAAGAATTGCAGGTTCTGTAAAGTCCAGGCCAATTCTTCTAAATGGCATCTCCAACAATCTTTTTCTTAACGCAGCAAAGCGGCGACAAGATAGAAGATAGTGCTGTATCGTCTCCTCCTCCTCACAAAAAGAACAAAGGGGAGAGGGAACCAAACCCGACCTGTGTAAATAGAAATTTAGGGAGGGAATGCGGCAGCGTAATTTGGTGAGGCAGACCTCAAGCATCTTTGTATAACAAGAATCGCTATGCCAGGGAAATGCCAGGTGTTTATACTCTGGAGAAGCTGTCAAATGCGGGTTTGATAAGGCTGATCTAATTGATCTCATCCGAAATCTTGCCGCCGTGATCTGTGCTGTCACTGGTAGAATAGGAAGAATAGGGCCGGCTAGTGATGCATGTGCCAGTGAATCGGCAGTTTCATTAAAAAACAAACCTTTATGACCAGGCACCCAAATCAAATGAATACATAGCACATGGGCAGGAACTAGTAAGTGGAAGAGTTTTAGCATGGGTGACTCCTTAGTAGCGGTAAGGCAAGAGCAAACAGAAAGGGAGTCAGTAAGAATAGCAGCCGTTGTAATCATTGGGTCTAATTTACGTAAAGCTAGGATTACTGCTAACAACTCAGCCAGAAAAATAGGCACAAAATCAGGCAATCTTAAAGAAAAAGACCAGTCGAGCGCAGGACAAAATATTCCAATGCCAGCTTTTTCCTCGCACTGTGAGGCATCTGTTGCAATTATGATGTTTGTTTCTAGGGTGCTTAGGTGGTCTTGCAACATGGCGTTTAAGATGCCGTAAGGGAGTAGTTTCGCGTGGTTCGGGAAAATGTCGTCGAACCTGATCTCTGGGTAATTTGAATGCGTATTATTAGGAAGCACATCACGAATTTGAAAATTTAGTGGGTCAAGTAATGTTTGCACAAATATAATCTGTGGTCTATGAAACCTGGGCCAATGAACAGGAAAAAATAATTCTGGATCGGAGATGAAAATAATTTGAGGACGGTTTAATGGTGATTCATATAGTCTTAAGAAGGTCTGAACAGTCAGAAGGTGAAATCGGCATAATATGGGTGGGATTCATGCTTCCATGTATAATACGGCATTTGTAACGTATTTTGGAAGGCCTAAGCACAGACGTAGTGCCTCTCGTTCTAACAAAACTAGCGGCCGAAGCTTGTATGATGGAACACCTGAGAATAAAACACATCCAAATTCTAACACCGGACGAACGTACATTTTATATACCATCAAGAGTGATTTTCTGCGCATACCTGTTCTTCGATTGCTTAACTTGCGCAAAATGCCCATTGTACGAGCTCCTTTTGTCGCAATATATTCAATATGTGGCCGCCAGTTAAGATTTCCGTTGTAAATAACTCCAAGGTACTTTAGTGACTCTACTTGTGGAATATCTTCGAGATGGTAGTTCAGCTATATGTATACTGGGTCTTTAACTGGAAAAACAAGTATAGCACATTTATTAGCATTCAGGTTTAAGTGTAAGCTATCCAGCCAGTGTTCCAGCTCCCTTAGATACGACTGCATACGGTTCACCAGCCGGCGCAAGATCCTCGACTTCGTCGTCTTCAATCACCGTTTTTGCTGGGCACGCAGCGCTGGCTCAGAACACCAGGTGGCAATATCCGTGATGCTCGCAGTCACGTAGAGTGGAGGAACTCGGCGCACTCGCACAAGCAGTACTGGAGAAGTTGTTTCTTCAGCATTGCGCCGTGAACAGTAGGTCCGCGTTGAGATCTGTGAAATCGCCGAAGCTATTGGTAGTCTTATTTACGGGTTGCATGGAAAGGTTGCTCACGGAGGAACAGGACTCTCCTAAAAATAGTGGTCATCGTCGAGCCTGATCACAAGGTCGTGCACTGAAAGCTCGTTGTACGAGTTTGTTTACACTGGGCCTCTTCGATGTTTATACGCCATGCTCGCCCGGTGAATGAATGTGATGACGCGACCACAGCGCTCCCTCGTGGTATATTGCGAAGCCTACTAAATTACAAATTAGTCTACTACAGATTCAGTGCACATCTTGTAAGCTTTAAAATGCTTCTAAACCACGTTAAAGTTACTAATGTTATTGTACTAAATGCATTTGTTTTATAACCTACTTGTGCATGTAATGCACTCGGTGGAACGACAGACAAATGAAAGAGGCCCGACTATGCACTGACGGTATGATCACGTGACCCAAGTTTGTCGCCCGCCCAGAAGGCAAGGCCCAAGTAATGATAGCCACCCAGAGTGAATATAGATAAACCAATGAACTGGAGACTTGTGGAAAGATAAGCTGTGTCTCGGTACCATTTCTGCTTTCATCTTGGGGTGTCGCCAGAGGTCGTGAAGATCCCGAGTTTCGCCAAACTCGGCGCATCCTGCATAGCACCCCTAGACGGCAAAAACACATATGAGAAGTAACGGCTAAACATTTCAACTTTACACTCACTATCATGTATCATTGCTTCCTCATTTTACAAAGCAGGTATCGAACTTCACATACCTCCAAAATTCTTTGGTGTCATTGACAAGTCTTTCGCCTAGATTAAAAAAAAGATACAAGGCCTTAGCGATGTCGGACTTTTGTCTGAACTCAATTTTTATTACCTTCGCCAAGGCCAAATGCTCTGGTGAATTAGACACCTTGTATCTTTGATGATTTTGTCGCTGTCGTTGAACAAGAGCACGTTCGTTAAAGCAGGTTTTGTCTCGAGCTCGCCTACTCGATATAACTCGTGATGGGACTAAGGCTTCACGTAGTTCAAACGTTTTGAGTTTGAAAGTATTCCACAGTTGTTCGATATCTAGATTATCTGCGAGTGCATCACAAGTTGAAAAGAACGACTCGAATGAAGCGCTGATCGCCTCGTAGTTGGCCGTACTGTAGGCATAAATCTTTCAACTAGGTGTTTCTGCAACCTTCACATACAGAACTGATAAATCTATCTGCTAGAACAACGTTGTGATCGGTCAAATCGAGCAACAGCCGTACAGTGTATGCAACATCAAATAAGTTACAAAGCAAATGTCGAGTACGTGACTTGTTCCGACAGTGCGCGATAGCTCGTGCACATACTGATAGAAAGTGTTCTGATCTAAAAGATCGAAGAAAGTTGAGTATAGGCTCCCTCGAGCAATATCCCTTGGTTCCCCAGCTGACCAGTCAATATCCGGAAGGTTAAAGTCCCCCCTACTACAAGGCATTCATTGTTAATAGTTTCATGAAAATTGGATAAATGGACTAGTGGATTTACAGAAGGACCAGAAGGCCTATAAGATGACTCAAGAGCAATTGCTTTCCTATTCAGCAGCCTTAGTTTACAAAAAAATGATTGTGTTTCATTATTCCGAAATTTCATTTGCACGCTCGGGATACTATTATGCAGTATATAATTCTTGCTTCGAATGATCACGAACCGCTAGCCTACAATTACTGGGCCAAGCTCACAAATAGCAGGATATTCCGCTGGAGATTGACATTAATGGAGCGCAGCGGATTGTGTTAAACGGAAGCTGAAACGGTTTTCAATTTCCATGAATTACTGGGATTGGGAAGAATAGACCTAATATTTTCGGTGCCGAAATTTTTTCTTCGTAGCAAACGCCGCTGGCACGCTGCGAAGCATAGAGGGAAACGCGCGCAGTAATAAATTTTGGTGACCGGACTTCGTGCGTAGCTTCCACAGCGTTGCACCTGAGGTATGAAATGGAGTATAGGATTGCCTAGCGACATTCGACGTACGGTTGCAGTTATCGTGTTTACCATACAGCGGTGCTAAAACTGCCTAATATCTTTATGTCAACACTAGCATGGTGCACGCATACTGATTCTTGATCGAGCCACAATCGCAAAGTCGTCGAACCATAGTATGAATATTGCACATATAGTACCTCTGGCCATCTCTGGATGTGTATGATAAGCAACTTCCATGAGTGTACCTCGCAGCACTGCATGTGCGCGCTTTGAAACGCGGCACTTATGTTCGCGATCGTGTATCAACACTCAAATAACTACGGGACATTAGACAAGCAGCGGCAAGGTGCTTGATATCGCGTAATTGCACCTGTACTTACAATCTAATGAGAAGTTAGTGCTTCGGCATTCTTCCAGCAGCATGTTCCCAGTTACACTTAGCGCATTTTTTCTCCCGTCATTGGAACGTGCAGCTACATGAAAAAATAGACATACGTACCAGCTAAGATTTCCAATCCGCGAGAAAGTGCACACATCGCTCTCGCTGTTGGCACACTCAACATCGTCGTTGCCGCCATCGTTTTCCGTATCGGCTGTCGGTTCGAACATGTAAAGTGAAAATACAAGCTGTCCGAGACAGCGAGAACGTTCCCTAATGCTTACAACTCAGCTACGAAGCCAGAACAGAACAGCGTGCTACGCTCTGAAACGGCGGCGCCGACCGGCGACTGCCGCGAATGACGTCACAGCGGCCCCGACCAATCACGGGCAACAGCGGCGTTCGCGCGATGCCCTGAGGCGCTGGTGCGTGTTTTCATGAAAAAACAGCCGCTTGCGTTTGTTTCAGCCCTTTTTGAATCAGATATTCGTGTACAGAGGACTCAAAACTGTGGAATGCCGCAGGCAACTCATTTTTTTCGAAGAGTGTTTCAGCTTCCCTTTAAGGGAAACGGAAATGTAGGCGTTGGCTTCATGAGCTGAGTGTAGACCAAGGAGTTGTAGACTTACAGCGTGCAGTGGGCCCACTCCTTTACTACATTTGTCAACCCTTCAAATTCTTGTTTTGTGCGTGTTGCAAAACCCTTACTTGTCAACACTTATCGCCTTACGAACTGTGAAATCTGTTCATGCACGGGCATTCAAAATGTGTTTAGGTGAATCATCTTTCAATGTTGGCAATAAAATTTATTATGACCGGCACGCATCTCCATTCGCACAGGTCACCGGCAGAAAGCCGTGCGCCCACGTACGCGCACCGTCACTCTATCGTCTTCAATCTTTTTTCGTGCAGCAACAGACTGGAACTGCCTTGCTTACAAAATCACAGTCATAACCTGTCCTTTCACATTTTTGAATAACGTAACAAATTACTTTGTACTGTAATAAAAATATGGCTTTCAATTTTTCATGTGAGTACCCACCCCTTATGTGGTGCCCCTTCAATGGGGTCTCTGAGGAAATAAAATAAATTAAATATGTTAGTACATCGAGAAGATAGGAGCGCACAACTAAGCTCCACAAGAAAAGAACAAGTGAACGGGTGCACGAGAGCGGCGGCACGAGGCGTGACCTCGCATTGTTCGAACCCGGCGGACACCACTTCCGAGCTCCTGGGTTGAACCAGGTCCTTCTGGGTGGTACGTGCGTGGCAAGGTGCGGATGACGGCGCAGCCAAGTGCGGGCGAGGATGTCCTACATGCCAGGGCTCCAGCTGTCAGTGTTCGAGACGCTGGCTGACCAGGGGGCCGCTGGTCTGTGAGCTGCCGCACCTGAGCTGTGCCGAGCAGCGTTCTAGTCTAGCACAACAGTGGCTGCGCAAGACGCAGTCCTCGCATGTGACCGCCGCACGTAGGTTGCTAGCGGCGTGCGAGCCGGACACCGATGCCATGCTCTACATTGCGTCTGCAGGCTGTCGTTACTGCTACTGAGCATGCCGTGCGCCAGTTGAGCGATGCCTTAACTTGTCGGCGTCGCAACCAACTCTACCATGGGGACTCTGCAGAGCCATGACGACGGAACCATCAGCTTCTCAGCGCGGGACTGCTTCAACCCGTTTATTTTCGTCTGCTCATGTGTGGACGTACTGACTGCCGTTACGCAGCTTTTTACTTTATTTATATTCTTTTAACCTTCTTCAATTTTTCTTTCCATCTTCACAATAAAAAAAAGGTTCCCAAACGAGTCTTTTTTCGGCATCGCTACACAGAAGCGAATGTCCCGAAGAGTCCTAAGCACTACACTGACAATATCGCGCTTCGAGCGGCTTGATAATATATTAGCGTCCCTTTGGTGGTCAAAGGCAAGCATTAAGCAATTCAACTAAATGTTATCTGACGGGTCTAGAGAACATCAACACGCGTGACCCAACAGTTTTCATAAATCTTATACTTGTCCATTTATATTTTTTTTAATTGCGTACTATCTAAGATCCATTCCACCCAAATTGCTCTTATAGCTATCGATAGTTCATTATATAAAGTTAGTTTACTGTTGTCATTTTCTTTAGCCATTCACTTTCTCAACAGATGTGTTCTTTGATTGCATGTTCCTCTAATAGGTTAATTCCATAGTTTGTACTACTACTTTTGTTTGCCTTTGTCCAAATTTAGAATATTTTTTTATGTACCACCAACTCGCCTTGTTTTCTTGTTCACCGTCCACAGGCAATCATCCAAGTTTTGGAAACCCGCCATGCTTGCTCAGTGGCTATGGCGTTGGGCTGCGGAGCACGAGGGCGCGGGATCGAATCCCGGTCAAGACGCCCGCATTTCGATGGGGGCGAAATGCGAAAACACCCGTGTACTTAGATTTAGGTGCACGTTAAAGAAGCCCAGGTGGTCGAAATTTCTGGAGTCATCCACTACGGCGTGCCTCATAATCAGAAAGTGTTTTCGGCGCGTCAAACCCAGTAATTTAAGTATTGGAACTTTTGAGGTTAATGCATCAAATAAATATATGAAATTGTGGATGTTGCTGCTGAATTGGTTTATGGGAGAGCAGCATATTCTCAGTGGTGTCCACCCAGTGACCGAAGTGTGCATCAAAGACGGTCATTTCAGTACTTCGTATGCCCATGTGACATATACCCAGTACCAAAGTTGGCGTCAAGAAGGTTCATTGTAGAACGGCACATTACTAGTGACCTGCACGTAGTGACAAATTTGGCGCCAGGTTCATTGAACAGAGGCACAGAGCAAGTTGCACAACCCCAGTCAACAGTCGTGTTCCGACGGCTGGTTTCGAAGTATGTTACATGAGCACGGCAGACCAATGAGCTGCCCATTCGGCCATTGTCTACCCACGACCAATAGCTGAGGTTGGCTGGCATGAAAGAGGTTCATTGTCAGACGCATATACGCAATGTTACATAATCGTGACAGAAGTTGGATCGATTTCGAGTCGTTTTCTTCGATAAAAGAAATGCGATGCTCTAGACTAGACCACTAGACCATGGGCCACGTAATGACCCAAGCTGGTAGTAAATCGGTCCGAAGCATCACCAGATAGAGAGCCCGCAAGAATATGAAGGAAGTACCCTCACAATGCTAATCGTAATAATACAGGCTACCAAGTTATTGCTTAATTCTTTTTCGTTTTTAACCAAGGTTAGATGTTGGTGGATGCTAGTGCAAAAGTTGGTAGGGAATTCCGTGTTTTATGCTTCTACTCTAGGTTCTGTGGCGAAATCTGCAGTTTGTCTCTACCCATTTACCTCAGACCTTGCAAGCCGCCGCCTACAAGGTTTGAGCCCAAAATTCGGTATTCTGCAAGGGCCAGCCCTGACAACAACCCTCTGCAGGCAACCACTATCGCAGGACGCTATACTATGGGCATGGCGTGACACTGTAACTTCACTGCGTGCTAATAAAGCACTGCTGGAATTTCTGCAGGGCACCAACCTAGACGAGCGGCTTTAGCAGGGCGACAGCCTAGTATACATAAGCACTAACCACTTCTCTTCTCATCATCACCAATTCCAGTACGTTCACTCCCGTTCCCTCTTCCTCAGTGCAGAGAAGCATTCGAGAGCGCACTAGCTCAGGTCAACCTTTCTGCCTTTCCTGTCCATAAATTTTATCTATCAATTTTGTATCTATGTGTGGCGTACAGTGTGGCTGTGGGAAACAGGAAAACTTGGAAATTGCTCAGAGGTTTGCCATGCCAACCTAATTAATCATCATCTTTAGCTATATAGACCACCACCACCACAGAGGAACTGACGCTACGTTGGCCTCGCGCACACTTGTGATGTCATTGAGATGATCGGAAACCGTCGCATTCGTTCAGCGCTGGTGGCAGCCGGCCGTTGCCCAACTGAATTACTTAGGGAAAGCTTCTTAGATAAAAGTGATAAATCCTTTTTCTCGGGAACCACTGCACTAAATTTTATGAGGTTTGGATTGAAAAGAAAACTTTGAAATCTAGTGACTGTTGGTCGCGAATTTTCCATTGAGGGGATCCTTTTTTATTTGCGAAAATTGCTAAATATCGCAAGTTTTCAGAAAACAAAACTAGCAATTTCACAACTTTGTAACTCAGCAACTAAAACTGATATCCCCATTCTGTAAACTGCATCTAATACTACATCTGAAAGGGACGAAATTGACCTAATATATATGGCTAGCAAAGAGACCACTAAAGTATTAGCAGTATGTATGCAAAAACCTTGTAAACGATGTAACACAGCGTGGCAATATATGTATAATCATATATCAGATTTGTCCAGTTTCGATGCTCTAGTTGGTGCAGTTTATGGAACTGCGCCTCCTTTTGATGCAGAGCTACGAATTTGTAAACTTGCTTCTATTCGTTCAACCTTACCAATTTATGAAAATTAAATTCACAAAACCAGGCCTTAAGTCAACATTCCGCTTCTAGCAGTGACTAGAATTTAATCTTCTCTCTCAAATGCAGCAAACATTAATAAGATTGGCCCAGTAGTATGCAAACGCCGTTTCTGCGTTTCACATATAGTTGAACACGAGGCATTGCAGTTGGGCCCGACATGAAGTTTACTCTTAGGCAGACACACGTGTTTGACGTTGCTACTGTTCCGTATAATCTGTTCTTTAGTTTCCAGTAAGAAAGTGTGGTCTCATAATGTTTTGCTGTTGCTCAGTAAAAACATTTTACAGCACCATGATCCCGGACGCCGACATAGTGAACCCCATGACGGCGCCCACCTTTGACCGCCCTCTCGTCGATGTTTGCTCACTTGGTTACAATGGTCACAAAAGCCGCAGGCACTGCTTAACCAGCTATTATTTCTCACTCCCTCTGTTCTGCCACAGGGAGTCGTGAGTTTGCACACGAAACAAATGTTTAGTTAAAACTGAAAAGGCAGTTTAATTGTACTTTCCACTTTTTCTGTTTCCTCTGCATTGTAATGCTTATCTGCTGAAGGCTAAGAATGTAGCAGACTGAACTTTGTTTTTAGTGTATTATACTGCAGTCTTAAGGGCGGTAGGCTCTTAACGTTGTTGCGGCCGTACGCCTATTGTCATCATTAAGTGTATGTCAAACTCCTTCGTACTTGCATGCATGTGCAGAGAATAATATCTGTTTACGAGATTTTCCAGCCATGATGGTTCGTTCAGACCGCATCATTCTTGCCGTCAGTGCTGATCGCACAACAGGGGAATGGTTTTTCCACCGCTTCAAATAGGGTAGAAATACTTGTCGCCAGCGCTGGCCAGAGAACTTGAGAACGCTTTTCCCATTGCTTAGAGTAGGATAGAATATATTTTTATTGAACAATAAAGTGTACACCATTGACATATTCACTCCGTAAAGGCAGTGTGGTTTGTTTGCGTGACTGCGCAGTGTCGGCAGAATAGTGCACTGATCCAGCAAAAAATAAATAAATAATAAATAAATCATCGACGATTACGATTTTCCCAAATGCGAAATTTGCGAGAAGCTGTATATCTGTTTTCATTTCGCCGTTTATTGGCTGGCGCATACAATTTGACACGTGCGGCACGTTGCAAACGGAGCGAAGTGTGGCGCGACTGCCACAATCGGATCGCGAGCGGCCAGGCTTGGCTGATGCGTGGGTGGAATTCACAGTAGCCGCCGCAGGCAGACCTCTGCTCATGCCGCGCTTTCTTTCGATACAGATGCCGCGCGCTACTCTGGCCCCATCTGGCAGCCATCGTCGCCGCAAAGCGTGCGGTACGCATCACTACACTTTTTTTTTCTCATGCCTTCGCCATACCCTCCTCCACCACTTTCGACCTCGCGCTCTTTTCGCTATAACCATCTTTCATCAGCGCTACGCGTTCGCTCTTTTATCCTTTCGCTAAACTTGTTCGCTCGGTAACGAGGAACACGGAGGACGACGCCGACGCTAACCGCAGGAACGGGTGCCTAAGAGCTGAGCTCTAAAATGAGTATGCATTTGTGGACACATACTTAATAGCAAGCCATACAAATTAAGATATCAGGGGCTTTCTTAACTGCACCAAATTAACAACATTGCCGGTGGCAAATAGCGTAATCGTAGCCCTTGATATTATTTATCTATGAGGCGGCAATTATTTGTACAATATGCCTAAATATTTAATTATATATTTGACAAACTTATCATAACCACTTTTTAGCTATTCACAGCACATATTTCAATATACAATTATACACATAGAGTTTGCAAGGCACATAGACTTGGAACGAATGCTTAGTTTTTTTTTATTTATTAATACCTCAAGGGTCCAAAATAGGACATTACATGAGGGGTGGGCATGTAAAAGGCGGGATTGATGATGTGGAAATTAGAAGGATGAGTCGGAACACTCAATGGCAGATCGAAAGCGTGCTGTATCGCGGATGAGTGCAGTTTGTCTGGGAAGGCCATTCCAGTCTCGGGCAGTTCGGACGAAGAATGACTGCAGGAACGTAGTGGTGCGGGCTTGTGGTGGGATAACGGAGTTCGGATGGCCTGTTCGACGAACACGATGAGCCAGCTGAACCAGCTGGCTGTCAGGAGGTATGGAATAAAAAAACTTGTGATAGAGGCATAGGCGAGAGATGAGACGACGAGAGGCAAGAGGCGATAGGTCTAGTTTAGATTTTAGGGATGAAAGGCTAGTGTGATATGAGTAATCTGAAAGAATAAATCTAGCAGCACGGTTTTGAACGCTTTCAAGGGCTTTAGTGAGATTAGTTTGGTAAGGGTCAAAGATAGCACATGCATATTCAAGTTTTGGTCGCACAAGCGTTTTATAGGCAACTGATTTCACGGGTGGTTGTGCCATGAAGAGATTACGGCGAAGATAACCAAGAATTTTGTTAGCTGAATTAATTATGTGGCTTACGTGATTTGTCCAAGACAAATCTTTGGATAGGTGAATTCCTAAGTACTTGAAGGAGTCGGTAGTAGATATAGTGCAGTTGTTAATCTTGTAGGCAGGGGGAATGTAGTTAGGTCGACGATGGAATGAAACATGTACAGTCTTACTAATGTTTAGGGACATGAGCCATGTAGCACACCAGTCTTGGATACGAAAGAGGTCCTCCTGAAGAGTAGAGACGTCTGCGATGGTTTTGATAGGGCGGTACAGGACACAATCATCAGCGAAAAGACGTATTGCAGAGGTTACAGCGAATGGCAGGTCATTAATGTAGATTAAAAATAGGAGTGGCCCAAGAACAGTGCCCTGAGGTACACCAGATAGAACGGAGGAAACGGAAGATGTAAGGTTGTTAGCACATACAAACTGTGTTCGGTTAGTTAAAAAACACTGGATCCAGTTAAGAACAAGTGGGTGGATGTTTAGGCGTGATAATTTTAGTAGAAGGCGAGAATGTGGAACCTTATCGAAAGCCTTTTCAAAATCTAAAAACAGGGCGTCAGTCGGAATGTTAGAGTCGAGGTTTAAATGAATATCATGAATAAATAAAGCTAACTGCGTTTCACATGAGTGATCTTTCCTGAAGCCATGTTGATTAGGGTGAAAGAACTTCACTGAAGTTAGGAAGTTAGTAACATGAGAGTAAATGACATGTTCCATGATTTTGGAGCATACGCTGGTGAGTGAAATGGGGCGGTAGTTACCTGGGGAAGACCGATCACCTTTCTTGAAGACTGGAATGACCTTCCCTGTTTTCCAGTCTCTTGGAACAATGCCTGTGTCAAGTGATTGCTGAAAGATGATACAGAGGATCGAACTACAGACATACTTCGTATTTTTTAACACTTTGGCATTAATGCCGTCGGTTCCACAGGATGATGAGCACTTCAGGCCATCTATTACCTTAACTATGCCTTCCGGCCTAAAATTAGTACCTTCCATTAGTGTAAAATCGTAAAATGGTACATCTGGTAGTTCATTGGCAGGTTCTTTTGTGAACATTGAACAAAATGCAAGGTTCAAGGCATCAGGAACATTTGAGTCAGGAATGGGTGAACCAGAATTATCACATAGAGAAATAGAGCTATTAGTTTCGGGTTTTATCGTTTTCCGAAAACGCCGCGGGTTAGAGTGCAACATGTTTGGGACGGTAGTAGAAAAGAAATTACGTTTTGTGTGTGCTTTTAATGAGTTATATTTCTTAGTAGCTTTGTTATATTTTTCCCAGGCAGAAGAAGAACCTGAGCATTTGGCTACACGAAATAATCGTTTTTTCTTATTGTTTAAGCGCTTTAAAGTAGTGTTGAACCAAGGGGAACGCGCTCTTTCATTTATCGTGATAGTTGGAATGTAAAGACCTATTAAACGCAGTATTTCTGTTTTGAAAAGTGCCCAGTTACTCTCAGTCGACCGCTGCTGATACGTAAGGGCAAGTTGCTCATGAAAGATAGAAAGTTCACGATTAATGCTTGGATAATCGGCTTTATCATATAGTGTTAGTACTTTCTTTGATATTTTACTTTTCAGTATATTGCAAGGAAACGTGGCATGAATGACGGTGTGATCGCTAAGACCACTGACGTACGTAAGAGGAGGCATCTTATCGGGGTGCGACGCTAAGACGAGATCTAGGATATTTGATGAGTGTTGAGTTATTCGCGTAGGTTTAGTAACAAGCTGCGATAGACCGAACAGCAAGCAAATGTTTAAAAATTCGCTAGCCATGTTTGTTTGTGTTAGACATGAGGCAACGTTACTCCAATCTATAGTTGGAAAGTTGAAGTCCCCGAGTAACAATATGGGGGTGTTAGGATAAGCCGTTGTTAGTTCAAACAAAGCATCGTGAAAAAACGAAAGAAAGGAGCTATCAGTGCAGTGTGGACGATAGCAACAGCCGATGAGCGTGCGCGGTGAAGTGGTGTGGCAACACGTCCAGATCATTTCTAGAGGCGTTCTTATATTGACAAAAGAGCACTTAAGTTGGCGATGAGTTGCAATAGCCACACCGCCGCCATGGGTTCCATCGCACCTGTCTTTGCGAAAGATATCAAATTCTGGTAGATCTGGAAGAATTTCGCAATCAAGTATTGTGGAATTTAACCATGTTTCTGTTAGTGCAACAATGTTACTGGATGACGAGGAAATGAGGCTGCATAACGAATCCCGTTTGGGTATCAGGCTGCGGATGTTAGTGTAGAGCAACGATAGATTGTGCTTACCACGCTGAGTCGGCCTCATTGGTTTTTGCACTTGCTGCTAGGATTGACGTTCCACGACCGACTGTTTCGCGTGATCGTAAACGTAGGTTTTTCGGCCAGAAATAAGTTTGTCGTAACGGAGCTTGAATGAAGATTGCTGCGCTTTTCCAAATTCGATTAGACGTCTCCTGGCCAGACGAGTTTCTGGGGAGAAGTCTTCGCTAATGCCGTATTCGGTGCCCTTCAGCTTACCGCTTGAGAAAAGGATGCCTTCTTTATCTTTAAAGTGGGCGAATTTTACTATTATTGGCCTCCGTTTTCCCTCCTGAAAAGTGCCAAGTCTGTGGGCACGTTCTATATCACGGCTTTGAATAGTTACGCCCAGGTTTTTGTGGCAGTGTTCAATTATTGATTCCTCAGAAACACGCCACGACTCATTACGCGCATCGCTGATACCGTAAAAAACCAGGTTACATCTTCGGGATCTGTTTTCTATCTCATTAATGCGGTCGGGCAGCGCAGTTACCTGAGCAGCGCTGCTATTAGCGACGCTTTCTATGTTATTTACCTGGGACTTTATATTCGAAAGTGACAACAGGTCGGATTCAATCTTGGTCAACCGTGTGCCGAGTTTGCTGAACGTTTTCTCATGATCAGCAAGGGTTGACCTAATTGAATTTAGCTGCTCAAGCATGGCCGACTGCCCGATTTGCAATGTCTTCAGAACATCAAGCATATCAGCAGGGAGTACAGTTGGATCATGTCTAGGTCCAGGATTAGTCTCAATATCTCCTGCCAACAAAAGTAATCTCAATAGCATGCGAGCACAGTCAAATACTATACAAAGAGAGCGCCGTGGGCTCGGCAGCACGAGTAATGTTCGGTAACCAGTGCGTTTAGCGAAAAGGCAACAGCAATTTGTTACCTGCGTAGCGAAGAAGTGAAGTCGGTTAGGATGGCCCATCATTGACGTGCCGCCAAGCCCACTGAGCGTGGCGATGGTTTGTCTAGGCTTTATATCGGGGATCCGAGGGAAGATGGCGCTGTCAATCGAAGATAGTGTGCCAGGAAGCCAGGGCGTCAGTCGATGACACCGCAGCGACAGAAGTGGCGTAATCTGTGATGCGCACTCCGATGTTCCGTAGAGGTAGGTCCGGCGCAGCTCGCCATGGCAATGCGGGGCGTCCTCATCGGCAGGCAGTGGAATCCAGGTAGGCTGTTCGGAGCACGGTGTTAGCTTCAGAATCCAGGACAGCACCAAGGACTGCGTAGCGGAGAAGTGAAGTCGGTTAGGATGGCCCATCATTGACGTGCCGCCAAGCCCTGGTTTCGGGATGGCACTGGTTTCGGGATATGCGCTGTTAAAGTTGCGGCAATAATGCACCGTTACGCGATAAAAAATGCGGCTCTTTGTTGCATTGAAGTCCAAATTTATTGACTTTGGAGAAATGCTTCTAAGTGGATATTCCTCGTGAACTGCCCTGTTACAATTCGTAGATTGAAATATGTCGCGTGAAATAACTACTTAAGAGGTTAGTAGGCATATATATATTACCTGTTCAATTATGCATTTTCGTTTATAATAGGCACAATATCCACCTCGTTGAGTAATTTAGATCAAGGGTTACAATAGTGATAGCTACCATAGGCAATTTAAAAAATTTGATGCATCTAAAAAAAAATGAACTCCTTGTATGTCTAGTGTAAACTACCACTCTTCCAAGTACCAAATATGGCACTAACAATCATAAGTACCTCAAATACAATTTTTATGCCACAGAATACAAGTTGTAACTTGCATGAAAAAGGTGTGCCAACGTCTTCCTTCAAAAAAGGTAAATCTTTCCTGTTGTCACGCCCATCTGATTAGAATACGCCTCACCTCAAGCACCTTGTACGGCGTGCGTGGTATTTTAGAAAATATTTTGTGTTGTTTATTTTCACTTATTTGCTCTACCAAGCTTCCTCGTAGAGTGTATTTGTTGTCTATTATGCATGGTAGTATATTTTATGTTCTATGGAATTTTTAAAAATCTCCTGTGTCCGATAGCATAAGTCTCGTCCTTTAGGTTTATTATTTGATCAGGCATATATTACTACCTCGCGAAATAAAAACAATTATTCAAATAATAAACAAGGATTGCTCACTATTTGATGTGAACACGGTGGGCTCGCAATACCCATCAACAGGAAATTAATTTCTAGGGCGACACCAGTTTCGGGATATTATTTCCCAAAATCTGGTACAAATGACACGGGCATTGTGGTTAGTTTATTGCTTCACTGCATCAAATTGCGCTTTGTTAAAGAAGTGAAAAGACAGTGCATTTTCATACCAAATTTCAAGCCAACCTAATCTTCAAAGTAGCGTCATTCTCTTAATTGATTCCGAATGTATGCGCCTTGCAACATCGCCGGCTACAACACTTGAATTACAATATGTGCCGTAAAGTAATTAATTCAAAGGATAATTAGGGATTTTTAAAATTAGTTCAATATATGGTCAGATTTCTCGTGAAACTAACGTCCGCCTCTTTATGTAATCCAGCTAAAGGCAATTGTATTATCTGCTCCAGGCTATTTTTCAAAATAGCCTGGAGTCAAATGGAATGCGCTGAAGAGTGCATGGGTGCTAAGGCCACTGTCAGGCAGTCCTTCCTTCCATTGACGTTAGCTTGCTGTGACCTACTAATCTGTCGGAAACAATGAAATCCAGTGAAATATAAAACATAAGAAAACATAGTATTTGAGAACCTCGCAGTGTTGAGGCAGTAGCTGAAGCTCGGTAAGCTGAACTACAAGGTCCTTGAGTACAACGTCGATAGAAAAAGAGCCACCCGAAGATCACGCTCGATAACTAGCGTGGTGCAGTGGGCAATAAAATCTACCGGTGATTCACAATTGGCGTGGGTCGCCTAAAGTTTGAATAAATGCAAGTCTGAAATGTGGAAATCGACAGAAGTTAGGTCTTTATTCTCCAATCAGTCAGAAACTCTGATCCACGCACTGCTACACGCACCTGTGCTTGCATGCCAGCTACTTAGCCTCTCTTTCGAGAGAGACTAAGTACGGTTAAGTACGGTAAGTTTTTTAAAAATATAGTAAAATAAGTCACTCAGGGCCGTGTCGCCATTTTACTTAGAAAGGAGAAACTGAATGCGAAAAGTCGCAAGACAACCCGCTAGCGTGGCCTTTAAAATTTAGAGCCTTTAGTCGTGCCATGGTTTCGATGTTGTCGGTTCTGACTGCAACAGTTTCGACTTCGCGAAGCCACCACCTGCTCTACATTTCAAAGCAGTGGTGGGTCCGCATAGAAATTATTACGCTCCGAAGGAACTTCAACGCCCTTGCCACAGTGCTGAAACGTCGCGATATGCTCAGGTGGCTATTTTATGGCGACAGTAACTAGATAGACACTTCAGGCCCATTTTTGCCGTCGCCCTTATGTTCCGTACAGAGTCCAGGAACGATAACACCTTCCTCGCGGGCCGTATGCTGTAAACGCGAGGGAAAGCACGCCAGGGCAGCCAACGATCGCGCCTCAATCTGGTGCGCGAAAAGGAGGATATGCAGCGCGGAATGGAGCGGATGGGGGGGGGGGGGGGGGGGCGTCTTCTGCTTTGCCAGCAACTCCGTAGTTTGCGTGGCTTATCTTGAAAGCGACTTGCACATGGTTGACGCCTTTGTGCGCGTGGTTTTCTCACCACTGTTTTCGTTCAAGCGATAGACAGCAAGAAGCTTCGCTCGTTACTGCTGCTACCGCGATTCTTCACGCCAGCGTTTTGACAAATAGAGTCTGCGGTCGCCGAATGTGACGTGTTCTTGCTTGCCTATGCACGCTGACCCCATGGTTGGTAATTCAGTTAGCAAGTGACTGTTTGCATTTTATACGGCCAATAAAACTACTATTCTTACTGAGTGTAACTATCGACCAAATTACTATCCCATCCGATGCTTCGCCTTTCGGGTGAAACTGCGACTTTTTTAAATGCGCATCAAATTCTACTTCATAACTCTGTCTTGATAATTTTTTTTCTTAGTGGTTAAAATTCGGCTACCCAAGGAGATGCGGAGGCGCCGCTAGACAGGACCTGAGAAGTGTCGCACGCCCCAGGAATCGCGCTTCGGGGTAATACTGGGACTTCAAATTACGGTGCCTGTTCGCCCAGCTGTCGGAATCAAGCAGGGCAGCTGATCTTTGTCAGACTAAGAAAGTCACCGTAAACGTGTAAGATGTTGTAGCTTTAACCCTGTATTAGTCAGGATAAAGCTACAAATTACATTTGCATTATATGCATAATGGTGTGCTCGTTTAAAACGTGGAGCGTGCGCACAAACAAATTTTTTAGCTTGATACCGAGTTATTGATTTACGACCATGACTCCGGGAGTGTGCGTATTATAGGCCTGACTGCAAGTCACCTGATATAAAGCTGGCACTGATTTTTGTGGCATTCCCTTATAATTATAAAACGATACTATTCAGCCTAGAAAGCTACTACGGTTCCCGATGAAGTGCAGTTATTTATCTACTGCTATAAAGTAGCACAATTCGTGGCCTTTGGCTATGCGGCCATTCGTACAGTGAAGAGATGACACAGACAATGCCAATTTAGCGGCATAAAATTTGAATGCTAACCTGATTGTCAATTACGAAAATAACGTTTCTTGCGGAAAGAAATTGTGATTTTTTTTATTAAATGCCAGAGATTATGCAGAACAAGTGCCTAATCGCGCACTTTACAATGGGCGAGGCGCCAAGATTCAAGAACATGACCTGAAAGGAAAAGGAAGACAAGCAACATGTAATGAAGATTGGTTTTTCCTTTTTTTAAGCAAATGACGAATAAACGAACCACGTTCTCTAAGTGGACAGTTTTGTCGTACATTCACAAATACAAGTTCATAAATCTCCACTCTCTTTCATTATTTTTTTTAATTGGAAAGCATGCCCTAGGTATAATACAAAAGGTGTTAAAAATACACGAACAGATTCGACTCATGCAAAAAATCTAGGAGTCGGGGAAACGACATACGGATGCTGACTGCTTGTCTCGATCGCTGATAGAGTCACCTGCTCCGCCCGAAGAAGAAGACTCAGCTTTTCTTTGTGTTATGGATACATCCGCCATCGCGCCACAACAACGGGACAACCCCGAGTTGCTTGAACTAATCGATTACTTGGAGGGACGATCTGCGAAACCTCCTAGAGTTTTCAGAAGCGGACTGTTGTCGTTTTGTTAACGGGCCAAGGTCTTTTACAAAAAAAAAAGCTTTTCTTCGACCGGGTCTCCCTATCTGCTTGTCATTCCTGCAGCTCTTAGTACGGAAGTACTTCAAGCTTGCCACAACGAGGTGACTTCTGGTCACTTAGGATACACGCGAACATTGGATAGAGTGCAGCAAAGGCACTACTGGCCGAGACTTACCACCACCGTGAAACACCACGTTCGCACTTGTCTCGACTGCCAGAAGCGCAAGTCACCTCCGACGAACCAGCCGGCCTCCTACAGCCCGTCCAGGTCCCTCGAAGACCATTTGATCAAATCGTAATGGATATTTTGGGCCCACTTCCTACTTCTACTGCAGGCAATCGCTTTGTTATCGTCGCAACAGACTATCTCACACGTTACGCTGAGACAAAGGCAATCTAGAGAAGCACAGCAGCCGAAGTGGCGCGGTTTTTCATTGAGCACATTGTGTTGCGATACGGCGCACCAACCGTCGTAATAACCGACCGAGGAACCACATTTACGGCTGCACTTTCAGATCACGCCTTGCTACTAAGTGGAACGGCCAATCGAATGTTCACCGCCTACCATCCACAAACCAATGGGTTAACAGAGCGCTTAAACAAAACAATTGAAGACATGCTCTCCATGTACGTGGATGTTGATCATAAAAATTGGGACGACATCCTACCTTACATCCCCTTTGCATATAACACGGCGAAACAAGAGACGACGCGCATGACTCCGTTCTCAGTTGCTCACGGACGGGATATACGAACGATGCTGGATGCGATGCTTCCACACGATTTTGACGACACTGATACGGACGCCGGTGTGTTTACTCAACGCGCAGAAGAAGCTCGGCAGCTCGCGCGCTTGCGGATCTTCCAGCAGCAAGAGTACGACGCAGGCCGCTACGATCTTCACCGTAGAATAGCTACCTATGAAGTAGGCGACAGAGTGTGGGTTCGAACACACATACGGAAACGAGGCCTCTCCGAGAAACTGTTAAGGTGATACTTCGGACCATATCGGGTATTGCAGCGCCTCAGTGACGTCACTTACGAAGTCGTTCCCGATAATCCCAACTGTACGTGGCGCCGCAGACACCGTCCTGAACTTGTGCATGTTGTGCACATGAAGCCGTATGTGAGAGAATGACAATGCTCGCGGCCTTTACTTTCCGCAAGTGGCATTTCTTGTCTAGCATCGGGACGATGCTCCCCTAGGGAGGGAGAAATGACGCGTGTATTCTGTGCAGACGACGACGACGATGGGAGCACTAACGGACTCCGCCTATAGTGGGTCAGAGTGAGATTGCTTGATGACGAAGAAGATGTGTCTTTGCTCTGATCGTTTTTGAACAGATTGTCCTGTTGTTCGTGAAGAACGTCGCCCTGTGTTCTGTCCGCGTTGTACCGCGACAGTATATATATATATATATATATATATATATATATATATATATATATATATATATATATATATATATATATATATATAGGCCGGCCCTGGGTGCACGCGCGTGGCAGCAGACGACCCCCAGTGGATTGATTGATTGATTGAAAATTTTATTGTTCCACCGAGCTGGGGTGCCCGGGGGAGGACGAAGCGGTCCCCGCGCGTTGAGGACGGTGCGTCTTCACGGCCTCAACGGCCAGGCGGATTGCTCGACGCTGGTCGTCTTCAGCCTCGCTCTGGAGCAAGGCCTCCCAGGCTACTCTAGTGTCACTGTTTTTGCTTGGCCCCTGGGGAGCCAGCACACTCCCATATTATATGGTCTAGCGTACCTTTTTGCTTACAAATTTTGCAGAGGGCGCTGTTATAGTCCCTCGTCTATATTAAGTAAATCCAATGTGGTGATGTATAATTGTTTCCCTGGAGGCGTCTCCAAATGCGAGCGTCCTCCAGAGAGAGAGACCGATGCGGAGGCGGAAAGGTTCTTCTTTCGGCTTTGTAGTGATCGACAATTTCCCTGTACGTGATGATGCTATCTTTTATCCCTGGAACTGGCTGCTCTAGAGTTGCCCGGTGGTAGAGTGCTCGGGCAAGCTCGTGAGCGGCGTCGTTGCCTGGGACTTCTTCATGGGCCGGTACCCAAATAAAAGTTATGTCCCTCCTGGGAGGGTTTTTGAGTAGAATGTAGAATGAGTAGAATCTTCCGAGATTCTTCCTTTGTTAAAATTTCGGATAGCTAATTTGTTATCGCATATTATTACTCCCGCTGTTGTACCCGCACAAGTGAGGGCTACTGCAACCTCCTCGGCTGTACAGCCGTCCCTCGTGCACGTGGGACACGCTATCTCAACGCCCCCGTCGCCATCAATCACCGTCGATACCGCAGCCCCGTCTCTCCCGCAAGCGGCGTCCACGTACGCTACGTTATGCGCCGGTGTGTCTTTAAAATTATTTACTAGAGCCTTAGCCCTGTGAGCTCTCCTCTCTTTGTTGTAGATAGAACGCATATCTTTAGGTAGAGGGGCGATTCGATTCGCTTACGCATGTCGAACGGAATGTCTTTCTTGTCAGTCGGGGCACCCCTGTCACATTGAATTCCTACCCATTCTATGATTTTTCTCCCTGTTTTAGACTGGCCTAATCTTTCCAACTGAGACACTCATACTGCCTCAGTGAGTTCAACTAGCGTGTTGTGAACCCCATTTTGAGGAGAAGGTCTGTCGAGGTCGAGTCTGGGAGCCCTAGGGCTCTCTTAACGCTCTTCCTAATGATCGCATCTATTTTATCATTTTGTTCTCATCTAAACACAAGATTCGGTGTGGCATGCGCTATACGGCTGGTAATGAAGGCTTGCATGAGTCTGACAAGGATTTTCTCTTTGAGGCCCCTGCCTTTGAGTGAAATTCTCCTAAAGATCCCCCTGACCTGCGCCCCGTATCCTTCTAGCTTTTTGATTGTCGTGAGGTTGCATCCATTTCTCTGGATATACATGCCCAGAATTCTTATTTCCTCCACCTTGGGAACCTCATTTCCGTTTACGAAAACAGTGATGGGTCTGCTCCTTCCAGTGTGTGTGCTTTGATGTTTTGGCTCAATGATTAACAGCTCCGAGTTCTGTGGCGAGCACGCCAAGCCTCTGCTGGCCGCACACTCTTCCACCATATTCGCCGCTATCTGTAGTTTAAGTTCGATGGCTGCGTCACTCCCACTGTTAACCCAGATGTTGATATCATCCGCGTACATGCTAAATTTAATCGATTTAATCTTATTGAGTTCCGCCGGGAGGCCCCTCATCGCTATGTTGAATAGGAAGGGTGAGAGCACGTACCCTTGTGGGGTTCCCTTGCTCCCAAGTGTGATGGGAGGGGATTTTGCATCCAGAAAGTTTATATTTGCCTCCCTCTGTGACAGAAAGTCTTTGAAGTACGCATATACCCTGTGTCCCACACCTACCTCTTCGAGGCCTACCAAGATAGCCTTATGGCTAACGTTGTCAAATGCCTTGGTGAGGTCGAGACCTAGGATTGCCCTGGTGTCAGATGAGTCGTATCGGTGGAGTCCGCTGCTGCCACGCATGATGACGTCACAAAAAGAAAGTTTAGTAGAAAAAACACAAAATGCTCACATTATCGTTTGTTGTTAAATGCACTACGCCTAAATATATAAAGCATTTATTTTATGCTGCATTTAAAATCGAAAATGACTGTCGGTACTTTCAGGTGTTCTGTGGCCTACGCGCGTGCGTGCAGTGGACAGATCATTGTGCTTCCTTGTGGCTGTGTGGTGTGTACTGTAGTACTGGAACACTCTGTACTATCTGCGAATACGAATAACGTTGCCGTCACGAAGCTACAGAAGCTTCGAATGAACTGTACTGCAGCCACGAAACAGCACGACATGTTACCTGATTTGCAGTGTCGGTTTCGAAGAGTCGTGGTAACACAGCGCCGACTGCATGTGATGCCGACAGGGATAGTGCATATTGCAGGATGGGCCATATGTAGCACTTTTTAAAGTTTTGTTTACGCCTTGTGGTAAAGCCGGATGCCTGTTTGGTCTTGGAGACCGCGTCGACACACTGCTCACGAGCTCTAAAACGCAGAAGTAGTGCGCGCCGGCATTGACGTCGATGTAGAGTGCATACACATTTCCAAACCTCTTTGCAAAGTAAGGGCGCCTTTTGTCGGTGAAAGTGCATTCACACATTTCGCGTTGCCTTACGCATCCAGAAGCCTAGTAATGAAAGCCTGGACGTGAGACGTGAATCTAACAGAAAGGCCGATTTCCGCCTGAAGGAAGTGTCAGCAAGTGTCCGTGACGAGTTTTAAGTGACTCACACAAGGCTGGGCGTGAACAGTGTGTGGAATGCCGCTGCTTCAGTCTCGCCAGTGCCCAACCCGCTTTCATGAACCATGTGAAATGCCCAGTGTATTAGTTGCTATAGAGTGTGGTGCAGTGAGACAGCCATTCCATAGCTTATCTGTGGAACTAACAGTAATGCGATAGGTTTTTGTGGTGATTGTCAGTATGTATCACACGCATGGGAATGCTATCATTTACACTCTGTGCACTTCTTTAGATCAATGCTTTATCTTCTGAAAATATGGTACAGAACCTGGATCTTGAGTGGATCTTTCACTGTACAGGCTATACCAAAACCTCTCTACCTTTCTGTACTTCATTTATGCCAACTGTCGTTGCTCTACAAAAAGGCCAAGTTTCTTTCGCTGAGTTTCACTCACTAAGGGAACAGGCTTGTGCGACTTACCTGGACTTGAAACAATCAACCGGAGTCAAACACATGTGGTAGAGCTTTAGTGGTACAATATTCAATTGGGGGCCATTGTACATGCACCCCCAGGAAATCATTTCCTATGTGAAATACTAACGTAGTGGCATTTGTTTTTTTAATCTTTGATGCCTTAATATTATCGGTAACATATAGAAGTATGTCTGCAAATTTAAGAAAAGTGGAGTCTCTGACCTAATTCCTAATGCATTTTGGTACGTTATATTATTCCCAATGGACTCTTCAGTATCGCTGTTATTTCTCAGCATTCTCTCACAAGAGGTATTCTTTCATCTTTGAAACAAACGAAAGACCTCCCTCTTTTTTGAATCTGGTGACTAAGGCATTTGTAGCTATATATAGATTGATCATCTTAGCACCTTATTCTAGTAAAATGTTAGAATTCATAGTTTATGAGCATATTGATGAATTCATTTAATCACATAGTGCCCATGTAAGTTCTAACATGACTTTCTGCGTGGAATTAGTATCATGTCATGGTTAACTCACGACGTCACTCATGATTGCGTTTTATAGCAACACCAATCCTGATTATTAGTCTGCACTTCATTTGCTTGCTTTTTCACATTGCCTGGTGTGTGCATATTTTTTTGTATATATACCTGAATAAAAAATTCAGTTGCAAGTCAGTGTTCCTGTTGTGTTTTCACTGTCTTTCATACTTTGTGCACTGTTTCTAGTCTTTCAAAAATGCACTAACTCGCCCAGCTCTCAGTGTGGAAGTTTAAAGTTGGCTATTAAAATGAGAATCCAATAAACATGGAAACTGTCTATAGGACAATAGCAATGATTTTACTGTTTATTACATGCAGTTTGTACATGTTGGTACGAGAAGATTTGAAAGATATATACAGAGTGTTACAGTGTGCAAGGATGAACGGTCCTGTCTCTGCCATGAATAGTGCAATATCATTATAGGTGTGCACAGATCTTGCACTGCAAGCCGGAGACTTACTTCAGTGCTTATTCTATTAAGTGTCAGCTGCTTGCATTCATAACGTGATTAGTAAATTGCTTACCCATTTCCCATCCATGTCCCTGCATATCATTCTGCTGTATTCATCTAATTATTTTTAGCACCTTTCTTTCAATAACAATAAGGGCTACATTCATTTTGTGTCAAGGTGTTTTCTAATGCACCGAGATTAAATATTCTGACGTTTTCAAGCTGACTCAATAGCAAACATTTTCTCAGCCATAAAGTGTGCTCGTTGAGACAGCGTGCAGGCACCTTGTCCCACAAGACATAAATCAATTCTATTTTTAGATAAAACCTCATCAGTTTCTAATTTGCCAAGCTACATCTCTACACCAGTAGGTGCCACAATGTCTTTCCGAAAAGAAGGTTGCACAAGTATTTAAATACACTCTTTAAAAATTTACTGTTAGGACCTGTGTTTCCTTTATTTCAGTTGCAATATTCGAAGTAGGTAGCAAAAGTGTGTAGCTTTAGTGCATCTGTTGTTGACGGAGCTAAGCTGATATGAAGGTTAACGGGCTTCCGTACATATATGAATCCAACATAAAGGTATGGCTTGATAAAGACATATTGTGCTGGAAAGGTGAATTAAAGGACACAGGATTCTCTGGTAATGTGGCACACACATACAGCTAGGATACAACATGCAGATTACGCTGCAATAACTCATTTGCTTTCTTGGTGTTGCATGACAGGAAAGAAAGCTGCAGCATAAGTATGCCTGCTATAGTGTTACTTATCTCCATAACATCATAAAAGAATTGTAATTCGTTGCTCCACCAAAGACACCATCAGCCAGCTAAGCCTTTCTTGACTTAAAGCTTCTCAGCCTGGTCGCTACATATGTTGGCCTTGAGAATGTCTTTTCACACAAACTTGTCACAGGAACTGTGGAAAGGAGGTCAAGAATGCAACATAAATCTTTGGAAACTGATTTGTCCAGCCTAGTATCATTTTACGGTCCTGGCTTTCTTGATGCCAGTTTGGGACTTAAGAAGCTGCAGCTTAGCATGCAAGGTGTCGAATTATATATATTTTAGGGGAGCTAGATATAAAAAGCCATTTTATTATCCCTCACATAACGGTCCAAAAGGCTCTACATGAAAACTATGAGATAAACATGCGTAAATCTCACGCCCTGTAGGAATTGATGTTATGTGAAATATTTTACAGGTAGCTGGCTATGGCAAGGAGAAGT
This sequence comes from Dermacentor albipictus, assembly GCF_038994185.2. Taxonomy (NCBI): domain Eukaryota; kingdom Metazoa; phylum Arthropoda; class Arachnida; order Ixodida; family Ixodidae; genus Dermacentor; species Dermacentor albipictus. The sequence continues at coordinate 26,236,013 of NC_091822.1, read as the reverse complement.
GTTGCTATCGGTCGTTCCGAAATGAACACTCGTGTGAAACTTGCTTTTGAATCTCAAACGAAGAAAGCCAACAACGGGTGGGTGTGCTACTGCTGAGACACTCGGATTTTTTAATGTGAGCCATCTGGTTCCAACGCAGGTAGCGTGAGAGTTGCATGACGAGGCTGGAATGACGACAATGCCACGAACACGATGGCATCACAAACACAACCCCACATCCAGTGGCATAAGCTAATATACAACATGGGCCACTGGGTTGGCATAAAATCATGTAAGAATAACAACCCCCATTATTGAAGTCTTCCAATACAAGCTATAGCAAAAAATTTAGTGCTTTGTTGCACCTATAACACTACATCAAAACATCACGTACTGACATAAGCAAATACAAAATAAAAAGTCCACAACAGCAAAAACAATTTTGTATTATATTACTTATATTGTATTTTATTGGTGAGGCCGTGAAAGCAGAACTGCCAGGTAATAACATTTTGCCAAAGCCCAAGCAAATATCTCGTTTAGACCACTTCCTCTTTAGTGGAATTTAATTTGCTGGTTGTTGATGATTGTACATGTTGACATAGCTCCTGCCAGTCATGGCAAAAGCTGATTTTATTATGATTATGGAATGCAGTTTCTCAGCTCCAAGCCCTGCTGCTCTTTTATTTTGATTGATTTATATTTGCAGAGGCTTTGTAACAGTGACGGCTGTCCTTAGGAATTGAGTAGCCACAGAATACATGATTTGTGGTGACACTAAATATAGATCTATCCTGTGCTCCACGAAGACAATGAGAAAATCACTTTTGTGGTAGTGGATTTCGCACCCATGTATGTGTAAGTCAGTGTGCTTTTTTTCTTTTTTCTCACTTTCTTTCTTTAGTCTCTGCCATCCAACACGGAGCATCAAGCTTTTCAAGCCTGCGGCGGGGATTCTCTAGATGCAGTTAAATTTTCTGAAGATTTCACAGCCACTGACAGTCCACCATACACTCTAAAAAAACTGAAAAGATTTTGCGCCAAAAAACAACAGACAGAAGAAAGACGACGACACCATGGGCGCTTTCTTGTGTGTGTTGTCGTTGGCGCAAAATTTTTTCAGTATGCAAGATCACCAACTAGCCCAGCAGTTAACTCTTCTAAAGTCTAAAAAAAGTTTGCACCCTTTCGGGCGTGTCTTGTCCAACAGCGATAATCGTCATCTGCCTTACTTGCATTTCCTCTCTTGAAAACTCGCCCCTCGCTACATTCCTGTCGAGAGTGCTGTGTCAAGCTGATTGCGCGCAAGCCGTTCCTGACAAGGAAGTAACGGTGTCGCAGCATTTAAGAAAGGAAATGCGGGCAAGACAAATGACGATCATTGTTTGGGGACAAAATGCAACCCAAAGGGTGTAGTCATAGCTCACATAAATCCACACGTGGGCCAGGTCTTGTATGCATCTCATAATGGTCGACAAATTTGCTTTAGTTAGCTTCACCGCAATATAGACATTTTCTGGGCTCAATTTTGCGAAATGCAGTGCAGAGCAGCATATGTCCGAATATGTATATATACATATATATATATATATATATATATATATATATATATATATATATATATATATATATATATATACACCTACACGTCGGCAAAGGCCTTGTTTCTTAATGGTTGTCGACAGAGTTGCTTTACCTTTACCACAATACATTAACGTTATGTGGTGAGTTAAACAAAGTGCATTGCCGTGAAGCATACTGGGATTGAAAGGGGGCTCTGTTCAACTCTCACGGGGACTACAGTAAGAGTCCCTAATTATACACGTGCGTACACGTCGTCTCCGGTAACAGTATGAGCACTGAATCGCCTAATATGTGTACCGACAGGCATTCAGAGGTATTTCTGGTGTTTTGTTTTAAGCCGTTGTTTTGCCCTCATGATTCCTCTCTGTTCGCGCCCTCTTCACGCACCCACGCGCGAACAATAATAAAACCTATAAACCCACTAGAATACCAGGTTGGGCTTGCTGGTTTTCCCCCCTGGTGCCTCGTGTCTGGTCGACGTTTTGCGCTGTTAACGCCAGGGAATAAGCGTATTCCGTGCAATGCATAATTGCTGTCGGCAAATGGGCGCTATTTCAGCATATATATATATATATATATATATATATATATATATATATATATATATATATATATATATATATATACACTGAAGTGGACGCGCGTATAAAGCGGATTATTGACGTGTCGGCCGGGGTCCGGCCTTCATCAGAACCCGGACCCCGACCGAAACGTCAATAATCCGCTTCATCCGCCCGTCTACTTCCATGTGAATGTTTACCCGGACCCAGAACTTCTTGTTTTTCTGGTATATATACGTACACACACACACACACACACACACACACCCATGTATGTATATATATATATATATATATATATATATATATATATATATATATATATATATATATATAGGGAAATTGAGTTTTTGCAACATCTTCTCAGCAGTTGCGGTGGCTGCGATGAACTTTTACACCAAAATCTAGCGGCTTCCTCACATAAAATTGGTGCTGCAGTGCAGATGTATCGCTGACTGCACTGGTACTATGATAAACCACCCACCAAATTAAACCAACAACTGTCTATCTTGAGTATCGTGGTTTTAGGGTGTTCGTGCGAGTGAGATGTTTCCAACTTTTTAGTTTTTTGTCAGTGAGGTTCATTATTACGTCGTACTGCAGAGCAGCTGCATGTCACAAGTACATATTCTTTACGCGTTGTGCATTGACTAGCAAATTAGTGGTTCTCGCCATGTCGGTATTCGCAGTGGTCACAGTGATCGCACAATCCCTGCAAATAAGTACTCATTCGGCTCATACTTTGTGTCTTTTGGTGTGCTTTACCATTGAGTAAGTCATGTCTTCTGTTTGCAGTCGTGGATGAAAGCTGAATGTGCTAGTATTTAGAAACTTGGACAATGTGCAATGATTTACTCATTTTTGCTCTTTATATTTACATTTTTGTTATTTTTCCCTTCCTATTTCCAATGTAATATAAGGCGTTGTGCAGGTTAACGATACGGGACTTGTAAAAGATAGCGCTGTTTTTTGAACACTCTAAACATGCATGCTTTTGAATCTGGCTTTGGTTATATCTGTAAAAGGCAAGATGCTTTCTGGTAACATTCTTCGTTGCAGCGAAGGATGTATAAATATAGCTGATTTTGCAATAGTTTCACGATATTTCTGCGCCGCAGTTCTTTGATAGCGCACTACCACTACATACAAAATACTCTATAAAAATGTCTTTCCGCACTACACGTTACAATTTTTGATGGGGTGTTTGTAGCTGCGAAATTCAGGAGCTGTGTACGCTCCTGCATTTACGTGTCCGACATTTGTGGCATGTTCGCTAGTGTGGGAAATAAAGGTACTGCTCTGCTCTCTTTTTACCCGATCATGTGGGTGTTCTGATGGTCTATGTTTTAGGCAGTCAGAGTGGTCAGTTTATAGTTTTTTATCTACTGTCATCGAAAGCTGCATAGTTAGCCTTTGTGATATATGAAATAGATGATCATATCTTGGTGGTGATGCAGCGCACTGACAAGGACAAGGCAAAGACACACAAGAATACACGACATTCGCTGCAAGGTATCATGATTAAACACCAACTAGCTCAGCTTTCCACATTAATAATGAAATATATTATTTACTTGTAGCGTGAAACAATGACGCAATAGAAATGTCAGCTTTTCATATGAAAGCATATGCAGTGATTCACACATGTGGGCTTTTTCAATACAGCGAGTCCACAAAGGCAGCCCTGTCAGAGTCTTATTATTCTAATTAGAGAATAAACCAAAGTTATTTTTCAAATGTTCTTTCCCATGCTCACTTGAACGACTGAGACACCCTTGTACCTATGCCTTAACCAGAGATAGCTAGTTGGTCAGCACACTTGGTCAAGCAATGGCCTGGCCAACTAAGGTACCTCTTCGCCAGAAATTGACGGTGGTTTTAAATTACACCTTACTGTACAACATTTTCTGTAGAGCAAGTAGAGCACCACACAATTAATTAACTGACGAACAGTCACCGAACAAGAGAATCTTCTGCCTGGAGTCAACGTTAGGACAAAGAGACTTGCCTTCATTAGGACAACAACTGATTTCCACATAGCTCATCGCTCGCGAGGGTCGAGGAGAATAAGCAGGTGCGTAAGAGTAAAATGGAGGCTATAGAAAGGGGAAGTCGAAAGCTTTGAAGGCAAGGATTAGTTTGAGATAGTAAAAGGGGTGTGCTAAGGGTTCTCCCAAGTGGGGTGACAAAAACAACCCACAGATCGTCGAATGAACCAGTATATATATATATATATATATATATATATATATATATATATATATATATATATATATATATATATATATATATATATATATATATATATATATATATATATATATTGCTAAGAGATTTATTAGCAACGGGCGCGAACGGGTAGCTGTCACAAGCGTTCGGCGAAAGACAGCAACCACGAGCTCATGCCGGTAGCGATGGTGCTGTGGCGCAGGCGGCTACTCTTCTTCGTTACAATCGCCCTCCGCAGAAAAAGGCGCCATCCTGGCGGCTTAAGGCGAAGAGACTACTATTGGGTCGTAGTACGGCTTAAGGCGAGAGACGTGGACAAGTTCGCGGCCGTGATGGCGTAGGTCCGTCGATGGCGTGAGGGGCTCTACGATGTAATTGACGGAGGACGTTTGCTCGAGAACGCGGTAGGGTCCTAGGTACTTTGCGACAAGTTTTGAGGAGAGGCCGGGTGTAGTAGCGGGTACCCGAAGCCATACGAGAGAGCCAGGCAAAAAAGTTGGTGCAGAACGGCCGGCAGGTTGACGGGATTGCTGCTGCCACTGGTCCTCGGTGGAAAAAGAGCGGGCAAGCTGGCGGCATTCCTCAGCATGACGAGCAGCTTCAGATAGCGGAGTACTTTCGGACGCGTCAGGTGTATATGACAGAATAGTATCGAGAGTAGTAGAAGGTTCTCGTCCGTATAGGAGAAAGTAAGGGGAAAAACCAGTAGTTGCTTGGGTCGCAGTATTGTACGCATACGTCACGAAAGGGAGAACTTGGTCCCAGTTTGAATGATCAGAGGCGACGTACATGGAGAGCATATCGCCAAGAGTACGGTTGAAGCGCTCGGTCATGCCGTTAGTTTGCGGATGGTACGCTGTACTGGTGCGGTGAACGATTCGGCATTCGTCGAGTAGTGCCTTCAAAGCATCGGAAAGAAAGGCGCGGCCTCTGTCGCTCAGAAGTTCGCGAGGGGCACCGTGGCGAAGAACGAAATGTCGTAACAGAAACGAGGCAACATCGCGGGCGGTGGCAGTCGGCAGAGCAGCTGTTTCAGCATAGCGGGTTAAGTGATCCACTGCAACAATAATCCAGCGGTTGCCTGCTGGTGTGGAGGGTAGCGGTCCGTAGATGTCTATGCCAACACGATCAAAAGGCCGACGAGGGCAGGGAAGGGGTTGTGACGGGTAGACTTGTCCGGGAGGTAATTTTCGGCGTTGGCACGGAGCGCAGGAGCGAATGAACTTTCTGACGTAGTTATACATGCCTCACCAATAAAATCGGATGCGTAGTCGAGCATAGGTCTTGAAGAGGCCGGCATGTGCGCACTGAGGGTCTGCGTGGAAAGTGTCGCAGATAAGGTCACGGAGATGGCGGGGTATCACGAGAAGCCACTTGCGACCGTCAGAGAGGTAATTACGACGATAAAGAAGGCCGTCGCGAATGCAGAAGTGGGTAGCCTGGCGGCGAAGAGCGCGCGATGGTGATGAGGTGGATGGATCAGAAAGGATGCTGATGAGAGCACTGATCCAGGGATCCTTGCGCTGCTCCGACGGCATGTTGCGCAGTGCATGAGATGGAACTGTGGGCTCAAGGGCGGATAGGCAAGCGCAGTCAGCGGAGACCGGTGAGCGAGAAAGGGCGTCAGCGTCCGTGTGTTTGCGGCCGGAACGGTAGAGGACGCGGATGTCGTACTCCTGTAGCTTAAGGGCCCAGCGAGCGAGTCGGCCGGATGGGTCCTTAAGGGTAGACAGCCAACAAAGGGCGTGATGGTCCGTGATGACATCGAAAGGGTGACCATACAAATAAGGACGGAATTTCCCAAGGGCCCAAATAATGGCTAAACACTCTTTCTCTGTAACAGAGTAATTAGCCTCGGCCTTTGTCAGAGTTCGGCTCGCGTAGGCAACGACATATTCATCAAAGCCCGCTTTTCGCTGTGCGAGTACGGCGCCAAGTCCGATGCCGCTGGCATCGGTGTGGACCTCTGTGGGCGCTGCAGGATCGAAGTGGCGGAGGATAGGTGGCGAGGTTAGCAGGCGGCGTAATTTCGTGAAGGCGTCATCACAGGCGGGCGACCAAGCGGAAAGTTCTTTGTCGCCACTTAGAAGGGCTGTCAGGGGTGCACTTATGGAAGCGAAATTTCGAATGAAACGTCGGAAGTATGAGCATAAACCAAGAAAACTTTGAAGCTCTTTTAACTTCTTTGGTTGCGGAAAGTCGGTGAAAGCGCGGAGCTTGGCTGGATCCGGAAGGACGCCGTCTCGTGATACAACATGGCCAAGAATAGGGAGCTTTCGGGCACCAAAACGACATTTTTTTAAGTTAAGTTGAAGTCCCGCGACAGTAAGGCATTTGAGAACTTGCTCGAGACGGCTGAGATGGGTTTGGAAATCAGCGGAAAAGACAACTACGTCATCCAGGTAGCATAAACATGTGGTCCATTTGAGGCCGCGTAAAATATTATCCATCATTCTCTCAAAAGTGGCGGGAGCATTGCACAGCCCGAAAGGCATTACGATGAATTCGTACAATCCGTCAGGTGTCACAAATGCTGTTTTAGGTCGATCAGATGGTGCCAAGGGGACTTGCCAGTATCCGGAACGTAAATCCAGCGAAGAAAAGAATTCAGCTCCCTGCAAACAGTCGAGGGCGTCGTCGATGCGCGGTAACGGGTAAACGTCCTTGCGCGTTATCTTGTTCAGGCGTCGGTAGTCGACGCAGAATCGAATAGAGCCATCCTTTTTCTTAACGAGGACGACCGGTGATGCCCAGGGACTGTTGGAAGGCTGCACAACGCCACGCTTGAGCATGTCAGCAACCTGGTGGTCAATGACACGGCGCTCAGAGGCGGAAACTCGGTAAGGGCGCTGCCGTAAAGGTGCGTGACTGCCGGTATCTATTTGGTGAAAAACGGTCGATGTGCGGCCCAAACCGGAAGCATGGCTGTCGAAAGAAGCGCGGAACCTCTGCAGGAGAGCAATGAGCTGGCTTCGTTCTGAAGATGACGTGCCATCGTCGATGGAGCAGTGGAAAGCGTCGAGGAGTGACTGATCAACCGCAGAGTCACAAGTAAGTGCGCCAAGGCCCGCAGAAGTAGAAACGGCAGGAGTGTCAAAGATGCAAAAGGTGTCGACTGGTTGAACAAGGCCTAGGCATTCACCATGAGATAAAGCTAAAGGGCAGGCTGTGGGATTGTCGACGACCATTTTCGTGACGCCATTGCGAAGAGTAAGGAGAGCAAAGGGCAGCGGAGAACATCGGCGGCGAATGAACAGCTCAGAGGGCGTAAAGAAAACAGTGGCATCAGAAATAGCGGAGCACGACACAGGCACAAGCAGGGAAGAGCGTGGAGGGACGGAATTGTCTTCGGAAACAAACAGTTTAACACTGGAAGGGTCGTTGTCGATAGGCTCGACATCTGGAAGTGCAGAAAGTTCGAGTTCGGCGTGACAACAGTCAATAACGGCGTTATTATTTGCAAGGAAGTCCCAGCCTAATATGATGTCATGGGAACAAGTGGGCAGCACGACGAATTCGACGGTATACAGTAGACCTTGAATGAAGACGCGAGCAGTACAGGCAGCGAGAGGCGTTATATTTTGAGCGTTCGCGGTTCGAAGGGAGAAGTCGGAGAGAGGCGTCAAAACCTTTCGTAGTGTGCGGCAGAGTTCGGCGGAAATTACGGATACGGCGGCTCCTGTATCTACAAGCGCCAGGACGGCGATTCCTTCGACAGAGACTTCGATGACGTTGGCTGGAGAGGGACGAGGACTTGGGCATTGCGACGTGGACGCAGTTCGTGCCTCGGGAACTGCGGCCATCAGTTTTCCTGCTCGGTGGACACGGGACGACGCCGCATCGGAGAAAGCGAGCGACGGCGGGGAGATGGTGAGCGGCGAGTAGAGGCGGTTGGGCGGTCAGGGGAAAAGGAAGAAGTAGGAAGGCTGGAAGGCGACGAGGAAAACGGAGCGGGGAAAGGTGGCGCCCGCCGGATGTTCTGAAGAGGAGGCATGCCACGACGACAATGGCGCGCCACGTGACCAGCACCACCGCAAGCAAAACATATTGGGCGGTCATCGAAGGTGCGCCACTGGTGGGGGTAAGGTCCGAGTCGCGGTAGAGGATTCGGAAAAGGCTGTCGGTCGGGCAGCGGCATAGGAGGAAAATGCCGGCGGTCGTGAAGCGGCATAGATGGCGGCAAAAATGTCGGTGGTCGATGCATAGAGGGCGGCAGGGGCGCTTGTGGACGAGATCGGGAAACTGCTTCAGCGTAAGTGAGAGGAGCCGTGACTGGTGGCTGCTCAACGGCTGGAGGAACGGCTTGAGAGACTTGTTCTTGAATGAAGTCGCGGATCGTAGGATGCAAAGCAGGGGGTGGTTCCTGGACAGAAGATATCAACGATAGCTGGCGGGCGACCTCTGCGCGAACGAATTCCTGGATTTTTATGAAGAGAGCAGCATGGTTGTAGTCGTCGATCCCAAGGCTGGATAGAGAGTCGGCGGGCGGGGTGGGACGTCGGGTGTGAAGCCGTTGCCTGCGCAACTCGTCGTAACTCTGGCACAATTCGATGACTTCAGCGACAGAGTGAGGACTCTTCGATAATAACATTTGAAATGCGTCGTCCTGAATACCCTTCATTATATGTTTGATCTTCTCCTCCTCTGACATTGACGCATTCACCCGTTTGCAAAGGTCGACAATGTCCTCAATGTAGCTCGTGAAGTTTTCTCCGGTCTCTTGGGAACGTGTGCGCAAACGTTGTTCTGCACGAAGCTTTCTTACTGCAGGCCGACCAAAAACTTGGGTAAAGTTGGTCTTGAAGACCAACCACGAAGTGAGGTCGGCTTCATGGTTGAGAAACCATAGTTTCGCAACGTCCGTAAGATAAAAGGCGACGTTTCTCAACTTGGTAACGTCGTCCCACTGGTTATGGGCACTCACTCGCTCATAAGACGAGATCCAATCTTCAACGTCTTTGTCATCTGTGCCGGAGAAGATAGGGGGATCTCGCTGACGCAAGGCACCGGCAAAAACCAAGGTGGCCGGCGCCGTTGGAGGAGCTGGAGGAGTGCGTGCGTCGTCGGGCATGATGGGGGGTAGAGTGCGACTCCGAAGTTCCAGGGTGGTCGAAACCCAGCACGTCCACCACTTGCTAAGAGATTTATTAGCAATGGGCGCGAACGGGTAGCTGTCACAAGCGTTCGGCGAAAGACAGCAACCACGAGCTCATGCCGGTAGCGATGGTGCTGTGGCGCAGGCGGCTACTCTTCTTCGTTACAATATATATATATATATATATATATATATATATATATATATATATATATATATATATATATATATATATATATATATATATATATATACCAGTAGGCATCAATCTACTGGAAACCTTTTATTTAGGGAAGCCTTGCACTGTCAACTCTGTGGACAGCTGAGAGTATCTCAATCATGTCACGTAATGTTCTGGCCATGACCAAATATAATCTGAAGCTCCTACTCTTCCACTTGCCCTTTGTATGTACTGTGATATAGTGTTACCGGAAAACACATCTTTCTTGGTGGACAGCTTTTAAACTTGCAAAGCTTTTGCTCACTTTAACATACTCGGGCTTCTTAAGCACCATGTCAATTTTATGAGCTTTTTGTCAATGGGTAACTGTTACAAGACCTGTGGTGTACAAAATTTATTTATCTTCCAATGGTGCTTGCTTGTGCAACATCTCCCAATATTACAAATAATTTATTATTTATGAAAACAGCAGTTATAGTGGACTAAGGATGACTGTATTGACTGATAGAACTACCCACATGAAAATATTTAACTTTTGGTACTCTTAAGAGCTCAGCATTTGAATTGTTCAAGCATTCAAATGTGGTCAAATACACTGGGTTACAATTATTATTGGATTGTGTCTGCATTCGAAAGAAAAGAATGAAACTGCTGCCCTGTCGTGTATGGAACACCTGCCTTATAAACGAACTCATGAACTCAAGCCCTAACAGGATAACGGATTTTGTTTTTTCTGCGTTTTTTTGTAGGATCATTTCTGATCACTGACTCAGCCACGCTAGCACCTATGAGTGGCTCTCTGACGGCTAAATTATTATGTGGTACGTTATATTTTAAGCTTGTTTCTTAACTATTATATGCACTTGAACTAACTTGACTTATGGTTGTGCAGCTTTGCTAAGGTTGACTTCTTTATATATTTGATAAGCGTTTGATGTGTTCACGGCAACTCTATTCTTAATAATGCTGCAGTATGCTGTGGCAATCTAAATGTACCATCAACCATCATCTCGCACCCATTTCTATCCTTTCAAGTTGAAAAAGAAACACAAAAGAAAGAAGCATGCTCACTAATGAAAATATTTTGCATTTAGTGTACATATATGACAAAATCTGTCTTCCGTATACGAATACAACGAGGAAGACATTACAGCATGGAGCCCCTCTGGGTGCTTGAAAGTCTGAGAACCGTGCAGCTGTAATTGATATCAATATAAGTGACCTTTCTTCTGTATATGTTCGAAGTAGTACTAATGAACGGGATTGTGGAAGCATATGCCTAATGCTCATGCTATTAAGCTAATTTGTCAAAAGACATTGCTACCTGATTTGTGTGAAGCCTTTCTGCAGCTACTTTTTTATAAATTTTGGTGTATAAAAAAGGGTAATATTATAAACCTGATGATGGAGGAGACATTGTAGAGAGAATGTGGTTCAAACTTTATTGTTCGGAACAGGAGCCAGAAATATCACCGATGTCTTCTGCCATTGTTAATGATGTGTGGGCATGTCCTACATGCATGATTCTTAATCTGCTACTGAGCCCTCCCCGCCCTCTTTAAATTATTGTCCAAACAGATAAAGCATGTAGGTGGCTGTGTTAAGACTTGTTCTTCATTGTTGCCTTTCACTGAAAGCCATGACCCAAGCCCTTAACAGTATTCGTTTGTCTAAGCAATGCAACTTTGTATCATCAAGCTTAAATATTAAAAAGAACTGGTCTGCCAAAGGCTTTTCCGTAGTAGCCTAATAATTTACCTGCCAGTTCTTTGCAAAAGCTACCCAAAATTTTTCACCGCATGCCTTGCATTCTTAGACTTTTGTCCTCGCTGTCTAGTTTTGGAATTGCTGACGTAAGTAATTTTAGGCGTGCTTTCTAGCAAGATGATAGACTGATCCGTCAATTGTACAAACAATACTTGCCAGGTGTGCAAGTTGTGTTTCCCTACTTGATTCTGAAATGAAATACTTGTACACATTGTGGGGGATGTTTAACACTTTCCGTGCCTTCGACGAGCTAGGTTTGTCCGTTTCTTTCTGCTAAAAATGGCCAAGAAGAAGCTCAGCTCATAAGCAGTACTTCGCATTCTCTAGAAAAGCCACGGACAAGCCAAGATTTGTCTCAATGCTTAATCAGGCTTTTGATCGAAGGCAATGCATAATCCATGGGACAGCGCCAGAAGAAGCAAATTTATTCTTTCTGAGCAGGTAAAACACGTTGTCAACTGAGGTTTTGAAAATACATTAGCCACTTCTGGTCAGAATGAAACGAATTGTGGGGTTTTACATGCCAAAACCATAATATGATTATGAGGCACACCGTAGTGGGGTATTCCGCAATAATTCTCACCATCTGGGTTTCCTTAATGTGCGCCAAATGCACAATACATGGGTGTCTTTGCATTTCGCCCCCATCGGGGTAACAGTGCGACATGGAAGAGGATAAAAAAGCACTTGGTAATACATACTGCACGAGTGTGCTTAACTGAGCTGGTTAGTGTACGTTTATAATTGAATTTACCAGTGCTGAAGATGGGTGGAGAGAAGACGACAGACAGCGTTACAGGGGTGAAGCCTGAAAACGCCATAAATACTTTGGTATAGTAGCTTCTTGACAGCCACTTTTGTTTTCCAGAAGGATACTATTCCTTTACGTCACGACACAGTATGGTCATGTGGGAGCAGGACATTGCGATGTTACGACGTTCGCTCTAGCTCATTCAGTCGTCCGTTATGCTGCTACATTGGCCTTCACGAGTTGCAGCACACAAGTCGACCGAGCTAGCCGGAGGCCCCAAGAGATTGTCAAGATGTCGCAATGTCCTCCCACGTGACCGCATACTTTGTCGTGATGCCCCTACACAGTATCCCCCTAGAAAAAAAACCGAAATCGGCTCTAGGAAAGCTATTATACTAAATTACGCCACTCCAAGGCTTGTTCCTATATTTTTAGAGTTCTAAAGCCTCAATTTACCGCCAAAAAAGATATAATTGAAGATATCATGTCAGTACCTCTTCAATTGGAACTTTGCAGAAGACGTTCGGCATAAAGTGTATTGGTTGCTTTGAATAAACATTTATGGTCTGAGGATGTGTTGTAAATGCCAAAGAAAAGTGGAAGGAGGATAGTCCCTGGGCACAGTTTTGTTGGTAAGGTAACTTATTCGAAAAATCTGGAGGAGCGAAGTAAAATTTTCTTGGTGCAAATATTGGCTTGCATAGCTGTAACAGGAACAAGAATTGTCGAAGCTTAAAGCGGCATGGACTCTGTCATGGGCACTCAAGCAGTGGGCATTCCTTCTCTGGACAAACACCTAAAGTGAGGGGGCAGGGTTGAACTGAAAAATGTTGCCGTCCAGCATAAATGCAAGGACATACTTTATGTTATGCACAACATATGGTATCTGTCAACCATAAATTTGCGCACAGTCGTAAAATACAGATATGCCTGCTCGTGGATAGACATAAATGGTGGCCTTGTACGTGACATTTAACCTGACAGCCATCTGGCTTCGCCGAGGTATGCAGTAATGTAACAGCCATACAAGTGCTGGCAAATTGTATGGCAAAATCTATGCAAATTAAAGGGCAGGCTATTGCTTCCTGCCAAGATAACCTGAATCATTTCTATACCAGTGCAATTTATATCGCGGTACTTCTGCCTTAAATAGACCCTATTTACACTGCACTTCTGCCGACGTTAACTCTTACGCTACTGCACACAAAAGTTTTCTTTGCCATTGCCGAACTTCTATTTCAGTCAGCGCTATAGAAGCCTTTCTGTCAAGCCAAAAATTCACATATTCAGCTTATCCAAGCCACAAATCCCGATTTGCTCACAAGGAACAAATTTTATTTCCTCTATTTCAGGCTTTCAGGTTGAGTTTGTACAGTGATGCAATTAAGGAGCTGTTTATAATGTTTTATGTGTCGTGCAGTGGGGCAGCATTGTTTTAACCTCGTGTTTGAAAGCAAAGCCTCTTTTTAGCATAAAGTATAATTTTCACTCTTCTCTTGCATTCGGGTGTTTGAGTTGTTTCCCGCAATTTTTCTGCATTTCAGTGCGTGACTCTGTCTTCCCAAGCTGCCAAGTGTCTTCGCTTCATTGTTGTGCTCTTTTTGATGCCTACAATGTGATGCCTGTCCGTTTGATCACACAAGAAAGTGCAAACTCTCCTTTGACTGATCGTTCTGATCCCGACTGCATCACCTTATCTCAAAGAATGCTTGTCTCGTTTTTCTGCAAGCTTCATTCCACCCCCACCCCCCCTTTGTTTTGCATTTTTGTCTTTATGACAAATGTTGAACCTTTCTTTAGCAGTCGTGCCAGATGGATTATCAAACCCAGTGAAAGGAAAGCTCTCGCCGTCTTCAGAACAGACACAGCATAGCAGACATACTGACAGAGAAATGAATGGCTTTTATGGCACAAATTCAAATTCGCCTCTGTGTGTTTCTGTGCTTTTAGAGCTATGATGGTTGCTTCTGCAACGCATCTATTTGCTGTGAGAATATTGCTGCTCAAGTAGTGGTAATTTCTTGCAGCATTCTTTAGACCTTGTTACTTAGCTTCATCAATGGCCATTCTCTCGTCCTCTCGTGCACCCAGCCCTATGGCCTACTTATTAAAATCCCTGTTGGCATAGCGGGATGTGTAACATGCTTTCTTGTCTAATTTGGTCAATCGATCCTCGAGCTTTACTTTACTGCAGCAGATGTCCAATTCAAAGTATATTCACAAGCCTCTACGTCACTTTTGTTGATCTAGACTACTAGTGTTATGAATTTGGTGGTCTAGTTTGTTCAACGCCTGTCGCATCAATTGCAGTGGTAGGCAAACTAAGTTGAACTTAACAACTATTTGTGACATAGATGTAAGCCTTCTATCACTTTTCTTTGATTTATTTGATGTCAGTGTGCAAGAATACTCCCATAATTCTTAGCCAGTCCATGGCCCGTATTTCCTTCTTTTAGGTCCCTAGGGCACTTGTGAGTGCACAGCCAATGATGCTACGTAATTGTTTTTAAACCTCAGTGATCCTCGCAGTTCCTCTCATCTTTAATGCTGCCGTGGTGGTGGTGGCTGCTTGAAGGGCAATGCTTCCAAATTTCAGATGGGATTACCTCAGCGTTCCAGCCGTGCAAACCTTGGAGTGCGCATAACGATGAAGGCGCAGAATATTGGCAGGCACACAGCTGGTGGTTACAAGGGCTAGGCCTGCACGATCAGCTTTCCGATGAGACTTGATATCCCAGCCTCGTGAGCTATGGAGCAGTCATCGTTGTGGTGGCGAGATAGGTCTGAACACAATGTGCTGTTCACTTCAAAAGCTAGGCCTTCAAAATGGATGTCACTGAAGAAATTTATCATCGCAGCCTTGCAAGGTTTGCAGTTGTCATTGTAGTTTGCTTTCGCATCGATAGGCAGCTCATCGGCTGCTCCGAGGGCTGGGCTGACAGGTTGTGTCATTCACCTCCGGAGGCATCCCGCCTTTGTGAACTTCAGGCCGTTGTGTTGAAGGGCAAGGTCAGACAGGAGCTGAAGCAATCATAAGGTGCTCTTGCCTCACAAACCTACAGATGACGCCTGCAGCTACAGTATGAGCCCTGGGTAATACGGCACAAAATGCAAAGAATCGAGACAGATGCCACGGCTACCATGATCTTGCTCCTTTTATTGAACTCTAATGTGAACGATCATGATATAAGATTGATGCTATCTTCCTCTTCTGTTTGCTATATGTACGAGGGCATGCAAGGCAAGAAAACTGGAAAATTAAAGGACCTATTTGTACGTATTAAGTAAAGGACTAATCACTGCGGACCACAAAGCCCAGGGTGACAAAAATGAAGGGAATAGCTGGAACATGGAGCAAAGCCACGTAGGAAGGTCGCCCCGTGGATTGTGCTAAAGACATGCCATCAAAACTTCACTGGACCAGGGCAACCATTCAAAACCTGGCCAACACATCGCTACAAGAGTACGGTTTATAACTTCACCAGCCACAGAATTCTAACACAAGGCCTGTGAGCCCCCGTATCTGTTGCCAGAACACAAGCTTCTCGATGTGGTACTGTAGTTGCTGGGGTGAGTGCAGTGCTGCTTCCCTCATTGTCTCACCTTGCTGCAACAGGGAAATGTTTCCTTTGGTGGAACAATACTTGGTTCATTTACTTTGTTTTGTGCCACTGCTTTATTTGTTGTAGTCTGCTGTTTAGGTCAAAATGTCATCGTACTTTTAGCTTCTAACTTAAATCTTTACATTAACTTCCCCTTCCATGGGCGCATTAAACTTTTGTTCCATGTATGCAATGGCTTTATTTTCTTTTGGGTACTATGAGGTTTTGGGTAAGTCAGAAATTTCGAAAATAAAGAACCTGCATCATATCTGCTGATTATTGGTAGCCATGCGGAAAGCAGGCAAACGCAATGAATACGTTATCGCTAAAAAAATCACTCCACATAGTTAGATGATCTGTTGTGATTTATAGGCCTGCCAAACTTAAAAGAACATGAAAATGCAAGCCAGAAAGTGCTTAAATTTAGAAAAATATACAAAACATTCTTCGGTTATTCATTGTGTTGACTGAATATTACGTAAAGACTGGCAGATTTTATTCCGTAATGATGCTGTGAACAGCCATGCAGCTCAATATAGTCACAGCCGCAATGGGTCTGTGCTGTCGACATGCAGAAATGTATATGAAGTTTATTAACTTTACACGTAACATCTGATGAGAACTCAGTTGCCGTATACATGCAGCTGTGCAGGTAGGTCTGCATAATCAATGAGCGCAAAGAAAATTAGCCCATAAAAATCGCTCAGTGGCTTCCTTTACTTGAAATCGATTTTGCACAAACATCACACAAACGGAAAATTATCACATGTCTGTCTGAACATGAAAAACATAAATGAGGGGGGAAATGGCAAGACAAGGAGGAGAACAAAGCCAGAAAGCGATTGGGGTTAGTTCAAAACCTGACAGCAGCTTCAAAGCTTAGCCAGAAGGCTGGCCCAGGATGCTGAACAATAGATGTATGTCGGGAAGAGTTCGAGGGCATTGTGGTCAGCTCCATGCTTGATCCATAGTACTATCTGCAATGATTGTCAATAATCGGCCTCCTTGAAGTTGTTTCCTATGTAAGCATGGTTGTGTATGTTTCATCTCAAGAACGGAAGTTATAGTTGCCTGCTTCTGTGCCTGAATTGACAGATGAGCTCGCTTAATAACTCGGGACGTGTCAATAGTGTACTGAGTAGGCGTATGTCTGCAGGCTAGGATTTTCTTTGTCTTTTGTTATATTTCTCATCATTTTACCAGTTGCACAATGTAGACGAATGAAGGCCCACGACAAGAGGGAAGATGAAAAAGTGAATGCATACATGACTTTCTTTATTGAAGAAATGTATGTTTTCTGCTTCAATGTCATAATACATACCTGTCAACTTTTACAATTTCATCCCTAAATGTCACGTTCCTAGAGGTTGCTTATAATTCTTCTAACAAATAATTATAACAAAAATAATTATAATATGGGCATTCCTTAGACACTTCATCATCTGCACATTATCATCATCACGTCAAGTGCTTCATCTTCATTTCTTGGGACACCCACTTTAAGATTGATCTGTGCCTTCAGTGTGATCGGTCCACCATGTCTTCGGGGCGTACTAAAGGTCATGCTAACTGCTACGTCAAAATATTTTTTTTTCATTTGCACCGTAGTAAAGGGAAAAAGTGATCTCAACGGAATGCAAATATTATCAATGGGCAATTTTCAGAGCCACACTACTCGGACCCACTCGGTTATTTAGACTTACTGGCAGCCCTGCCACAAGTAAAACGGCAGGTTATATTTTGGCTGACGTTACATAATTATATTGCGAATAAATACCACAAGCATTTGTTTTTCTATGACGCAGAATATGTTTGCAGCAAATATAGAGCAGCGTGCCTTTTCATAGCACCTCTACCGAATGAAGCCGTGCAAGCTTCCCAGAAAAGTTGCATAATTCAATTTCCCAAAGCCAGCTTTGCCGCAATGCAGTCTTGTTATGCAGTGAAGCATACACAATTTACGACAGCGAAACATATAAAAGTGAAAAGGGGCCACTGTCACGGGGCATATAATGTGTTCCTTAATTATATGTGTGGGCACCCACTGTCCCCTGTCAGTAAAAGCACCAATATACCTATTCATTGTACTAGCAGGCCATCAGAGCTACTTTGGACATGGCTGTGGCAAGGTGAGCTCTTATTTCAACCACCTTGCAAGGATGTAGCTAATATTCTATAAATAATAAACACTTAAAAACATGAACACTGTAAACTCTGGCTTCATAAACAAAATGTTGCTTTCTTACAGCTAGGGCCACACTTTTCACCCCAGAACATGGGCCTTAAATCTCCACAGAAACAGCTTTGAATGCTGCCAGTACAGTTATTACATGTGTCGGAATTTGTACTATGACAGGGGCCGTAGGTGCGTGGATGTGTAATTAAGGAACACACATGTCCTGTGACAACGGCTATATTACACAAAAACTGACATTAGCAAACCGAATAATGCAACGTTTTTAGAGCCTTGCCCAAAGCCAACCAAATTACTTGCGCAGAAAACACTTCTCAGCATTTCTTAATTTATTTTAGCGTTTTCTGTCTGCAATGGCAGTACTTCTTGCATGTAAAGTTAAGAGTCTTTAATACAATAGCTTTGTTTTTATGTAAATTTTCTATCGGTTATCTTAAGCGCGAAGTAGAACAGAAAAGCAAGATGACATACAACACATAAAAGCTGAAATTTGGCCTAGACAGCACAAGATAGCACGAATTTTAGTTCTTGCGTAAATGTATTTTCACCATGAGTTGAAAAACCCTGTTGACCTAATGCTGAAGATAAAAGTAGACAAATTATTAAGGAATGAAAATGTGCGGGGTAAGCTCATCAGAAAGTATAAGCTTTGTCTTCTAGTGATGGTTTCTCACCAGAGTTTAAATGTGGTTTGCAATGAGAGCTAATTTTGAATGCTGATAATCCTAAACGTTCCATCATATTAAAGTCATTTAATGTGGATATAGCTTCTTCGCTTCTTCCTCCAAGTTTGGCGTCGGCATCTAACCAAGTATACGTAGCAGGATACAGCTGTAAAATGGACAGGGAAAACATGCACTCTGAGTACAAAGGACTCCTGCCATACAGACTTAGCGGAAGGGCTTTGCATTTGCGTGATGGGTGTATTACATAGCTCATGCAATTCAGGGATGCTCAACCAATAAACATGTTTAATACCTCGTAGCAGTGTGACTGTCACCTCTAACGTAGGTGAAAAAGACGATCTCACATGCAGGTAGCGCGAGTATAGAACATGCTAGCGCGCTTGACCAAAGCATCCGTGGTTTCAGCCGGCCCCGAGATCGAGTGGCACCATGGTTGGCTGGCTTAAGCAAACAGTGGCTACGGCGGCTAGCTCTTCATGCTGCATCCCATAAATTGGTGACCAGGACTACCAAACCCAGCCTTCCCACAACTTCTTTGTACATACATCTCTGCTCACAGTGCTTTCGTCGCAAGACAGAAAACATTGCCTTAGCCTGCAAGTCATTATTGCATTCATGTAATTAACCATGAGGACTCGTTAATTTGAATTCCAGCAGAAGGGTTAAACATTTACACAAGTCGGAAATCAAAATGGAGCAACTCCCACGGATTTGGGAACCACTGTTATGGTACCATTTTGCTGGTAACCCATCATTGTTATGATTAACGTGAAATGTTGCCAGGCGGACCGACATGTTTATGTAAAATGAACAACTATGTGTGTAACGACAGCAAAAAGACGTCAGTGACCATGATTATGGGGCACTGATGGCATGATTTCTACTCCAGCCATTTGAAGTCAGCTTACGACATGCAGACTGTTGCGTTCTTCATGTGCACTGGACGAGCATATGAAAGAGAAGCATGGATTGTGAAGTTATCAGTGATTATGTGTTATACAATCCTATGTACCTATGGCTATGTCATGTGATGTATGTTTAAACAGCGATGTCTTCATAGGTTTCTCAGCTGAAAGCAGTTCTCTAATAGCCCATATGGGTTTCTTTGAAAAAAAAACTCCATAAGTGAAAAAAATTCTTCCTCATCTAGGAATGGAACCCAGGACCTTGTGCTAAGGTCAGGTTGATTAAATTTTTTTTCATGAACCCTCCTTGATGTTACGGGCTTCCGCAGAACTGAATTGCCAATAATTGGGCTTAGGAGCAGGCACATGGTCGACGGACCTGACTTTGACCGGCTCGATGCCTTGGGGTAGCATACAAGAGTTTACTGCCTACTAGCCTGCTTGTAAGGTCCCATCCAATTAAAATGAATTATATTTACTAACGCATGCAGGATCGCTCTAATAACATGAACTCATGCACTGCCCAAGATCATAACGCGCAAGAAGCACAGTTCACATTAGCAGGCCTTGCAAAGCATGCGAATATGCACACCATGAAATTTATTTGAATTGTTAGAGTGCTCCCTGATATGGTCATTTAATGGGACACTAAAGGCAAATACTAAGTAGATGTGGCATATTAAAGTAGCATTCCATAAACCTCACAGTACTTGTTTCGTGCCAAGAAAATACTTATTTTGCGAGCAAATTGTGTCTGAAGGGTTCGCATACCTAGAGAGCAATTCAAATCGCCTGCTCCTGAGGACGGAGTGGTGACGTTACGCCATCACTGCCCTTTACTTGCATCGGGGTGTAAAACAGTGCCTTACACACGGTGCTACAGTTTTCTGAGCAGAATGCATACGCGTGGCCAAAGAGCAACCGAGCCAAGACAGAACGTTGGACTCGCTGCTGCAGCTGCTCTTGATCAAGTAGCATGGACTGTTCGGGAATCACGCAACATCACAGTGAACATGGAATTCTCCGCAACTGGCATATTGTGTGAGTTCCGCGAGCCACAAAAGCCAGCTCAGCACTATGTGATAACGAAAGTACTGAAACGTTAAAGCGTTGGCGATACTTTTAAGCGTAACCTCAATGGTTTCTTTTTTCTAAAAATCAAATAGAACTAAACGGGTAGCATTTTCTTTCATCTTATAATGCAATGCAGTGATCTTTTCATTACTAGATGAGTCCAAGCAACAGAACTTTATACAGGAGTGCTTTCGTCATCGACGTAGTACTTGAATGTCCCGGAAGAGCCTCTAATTGTGTCCTGCATTTACTTCAGTTTATAATTACTGAAGCTCTGTTTGCAATAATAGTGATGCACACATTCTCAAGCACTAATCTGTTACTTTAGCTTGACGTATTTGCCTTTAGTGTCCCTTTAGACACTAGTCCCTTTGACCTGCATAGGACTTGCCACAGCTGAGAGGTATCGCGCTGATAATCCCCACAGCACTACACACAAAATGCTTTGTATGCTTCTTCATACATCCTTGTCTCTCAGTACTCGTGGTACAAAGACACAATTGGGCTAATCGCTTGTGTGTGGGAGAACCCACTGGGGCACCATATCTAGCAGCCAAGTTTTTCAATTTGTGGCTAATTCTGAGCACATATGGCGCGAGGTCATGTGTAGTGATGTTCGTTCTTCTTATGTCCGATGGTGTGTCCTAGTGAGCAACGCTTCACTTTTCAAAGAACAGATTTGGTAATAGCATGTACAGCAAACTGAGTGAAGCTGGATTTCAAATGCCTGTTCATTTGACGAAATCGCATCAGCAGGCCATTTGCCCCAAATGGGCAAATGGCCAATAAACTATCATCCCCTATCTTAGGGCATCAAGGGGCAGCCGAAGTCAGAGCCCTCGAACAGTTGCCTGCTGATGTATTTCATGATGCCTGCAGTTAAGACGTCTGCTGCTGTGGTTGTGCGTGGTAGTGGCTTATGCCAAGGGGATGGGAGGGTGAGTACCACTGTAGCTGAATTAGTAAGGCACCCCATGCGTAATAAAGGTGTTGTGGATTCAGATCCTACTTACAGCAAGCTATCTTTTCGCCCACTTTCATCTCTCTTTCCATGCTATCTATAAATTCCAAAAATGCACAATTAATTTACCTTATGCTTTCTCCGATTTCATTATCTATTTTCACCATCTGGTCAAAGAATGATGGCTCAGCTCCATACGGGATACTTCAGCTTCGAAGATAAGAATGTCCGAGGAGGCCTCAGGAAGTGACCTAGTAGGCAATTGTGGATACTCTTCAGAATCAGTTTTATAAGAATAGAAGGTTTTCAGCTAAATGTATAGGAGACACTCGATTTGTCATAAAGGTGCTTAGAGTAAATACTCGTGCAATAACCATGAATGTTTTAGCTAAATGTGCCCCAATTGCTGACAAGAAATGCGGAAATAAGGTTACTTGTCAATCTAGTATATGCTCCTGAAAGTGCAGCTTGTCAGCGAGCGCCGCAACATTTGTCACAGCAGAAGTGCAACGAGGGGTCAGATGGGGAATAGGCACCCTGGAAAATAGTGCAATTTGCTGCTTTGAAGCTGGTCGGGGCACAGCATGGTATTGGGGGGTTCAATAAAAGTATGAATCTTTTTAAAAGGCGGAAGCTGACGCATACGCTTTACATTCCGCATTGTGGTATAGTTAAGTTGTCAGTCCTCGCATCACCACCAACTGCGCTTTCTGTGCTCGTATGTTGACATTTCTAATCGCACTGCCAGACATTTGTGTAACTCTTCTGCCTGTCCGTGTAGATGCTTTGTTAAGATGTCCGCTTTGCCACATGAGGGTGAGAAAATTGTATAATAAATCAAGATTAACATAAAATACATGTTTTTTTGGATCATTGCTCCGGGCGATCTAGTGCCTCACTTTATTACCCTCCCCCCGCCCTCCAATGCTTCATAGGCTTCATCGCCGCTTTTGTTTCATGCTGGTGGCCAGACCAGGCTCCAGTGACTTCAGCGTCAAGTGAAGGTATGCGCCGGCGAGGTGCTATATACATGGAGCAGCAGTGTCTGCCTAACCAGACCCTTTAATCTGATTTGCAACTAGAGACAAGTTGTACATTTAAAATAGCATGAGGCTTGTCACCGACTTGTGACAACACTGCAATGAATACTAATGATGCGGCAGAAGTCGAAAGTGAGGCAGCCCTATTACAAAAATGTGGACTTATATCTACCTTAACGGGTGCCTAAATCAATCTTCTATTTCATTTTCTTCAAAGTGTGGCCGCAGTAACAGATCGAGCAAAATGCATATATATTTCAGTGGCGTGAATATAAGGGTCACACTTCATCATTACCTCCGTGCATTAGCTTGAGAAGCGGCTAATCACTTTGAGCATGCTAAAGTAAGCAAAAATTCAGGGCTCACTGGAGCATCGAAGCAGTGCCACCAAGGAGCGAGCTACTTGAATTGCTATCTGAAAGCGTAAATTGCTATACGGTGTGGCAGGGTAAAAAATATATATTTTTGTGTTTCTAGTGCTATGAATGCTGGCACTCCAGCGAAAAAAGAGCGCCTCTAGTATGCCGAAAATGTGTGCAGCAGTGTACAAGATTTGTCGTACGTGAAAGCGAATAATTTTGCTATTGGCTTCAAGTAACAAAGCAAAATTCATGCCATTTCTGTTGCTCTTAGCAAGAGCGTGCATGCAGGTTCGATATTAGCAAAACACTGGCAGACCGTGCCAGTGTTGACTCAACTGGCCATCCGAAGCACTGATAGTTCTTGCTCCAACCTGGGCAGTGCCACAAGCTTGTACGCTATGGTGAAGAGAGGCATCTGTTTTTTGTAGGTTGCTCTTTATGAATTGGCACACGGTTATTTTGGTATAATGTCAAAACAAAGAAAAATGAACACATTTGTTCGCCTCAACCTAAGGAATTTAATTTCTGCAGGTGAAATGACGACATCCATGTTTTGGGACCAAAAAGAGATCAATTTGGACTATATTTAAGTGGGTGCTACAGTAAGAGCAGTGAAATATTTATCGCTGATGGCAAAATGAGGCAGATTAGATCAACAGGCTCTTAAAAGCAGGTTTATCCTACAGATCATGCGTGCCATTGCCGATTCCATTCCCTGAAAGCTGAAGAGCAGCTTGACAAGGACTTGCTAATCAGACGTAAGCGGAACAGACGCCACAAGACATGAGGTGTACAAATTGGACACCCCATGTACAAATATGTGCGCAAATTCACGTACAGCTTCAAGAACATGCCTGCTAGATACAATATCCCATTCGTTCCTTTACAAACCTGTCAAATTAGCCCAATTGTGTTCTCGTACCACGAGACAAGGATGTATGAAAAATCCCGCCAACCATTTTGTGCATTGGGCTCTGAGTTGGTCTACAAGATACCTCTCAGCTGTGGAAAGTTCTATTTGGACCAAAGGGCCCAATGCCTGAATGACTATTTGAGGGAGCATTCAAACAATTTAAATAAACCAGGTGGTGCAGCGAACATTGCAAGGCCTGCTCGTGTGAGCCGTGCTTTCGCCTATTTGATCCTGGGCAGGAGTAGCAACAAAACAGCACATCAGCTCACCAAGGTATATTTTATCAGAGAGAGAAACAATTTCACGTAGTCGCCTGCAGAACGACTACCATGACTGCCATGACTAAATGGCGTCGTGACGCGGGCCCTGACGTCTTCTCAGCGGGTGGTCTCTACTCAACTCCAGCGCGTTCTACACCCGTGGTCGGCCGCCCTCAGGGGCAACGTTCCGTTGGTTTCTCTCGGCCTTTGTCTTTCAAGAGCCGCCGAGACCTGCTGGACGGCCCAGGTTTGGTTTTCGTGGTCGTAGCATTCCGCCGCAGCCACGAGTCGTGGCGGAATCGTTGTACATATCGAAGCTTCGTCGCGAAACTTGGTGCAATCACATAGGATGTGCGTCAGAGTGGCCCTCTCGCGCTGGCACACGCGGCACACATCACTCACATATAATTTCGGGTATAGATGAGTCATTAACACTGGGGTGCGTAAGAAACCAGTTTGCAATTGTCTGAACAGCACCGCCTCCACTCGGCTCAGCTCCGGATGTGGGGGTGGGAAAGCCCTTCGAGCTAGGCGGTGGAACTCTGTAAGCTCGTGGAACGTCGTCATGCGGTCTTTGGCACTACACCACGTTGGGCGGTCGGTTGTAGCGGCGCGGTTGGTTAGCGCTCGCGCCACTGCGTGTGCCGTCTCGTTGTCGTTATCGTGCTTCTCAGGCGCATCGTTGCCCGCGTGCGCGGGGAACCATTTGACTCTAATATATCGATTCTCTCATTGCAGGTCAGCCGAACACAGAACGCGCAGAGCCTCACCACACACTTTGCCCTTTGCATAACTCCGCATTGCACTTCGCGAATCGCACAACACCGTCTGGCACCCGGGGTTGGCAATGGCCAAGGCAATGGCCACCTCCTCCACCTGACACGCCTCGCGGACCCGTAAGCTTGCCGCTCCCCTCATCGCGCCGGACGACGCCTCGATGACGGTAGCTACGAAGGCCGCGCAGTCTCCCTGGTATTTTGCCGCATCCACGAACCTTGCGTGCTCGTCCTTGGCGTGAAAGTCGATGAGGGCTTTGGCCCTCACCATTCTTCTCTCCTTGTTAAACTCCGGGTTCATGTTTCTCGGGTTGAGGTCTACCCGAATCCGGCGCCGGTTCCGTCCGGGACAGAAACGTCGCTACTCAGCTTTTTCGCCCCGGGCGTGAAGCCTAAGTATTGAATTATGCGCCTGCCGGCTTCGGTCATAGAGAGCCTCTGCAGCTGGGCGGTGCGTTGCGCTACCGCAATTTCCTCGAGGGTATTGTGTACCCCAAGGCTCAGGAGCTTGTTGGTGTTCGTACACTCGAACAGCCCGAGCGCCGCATCAGGGCGTTGATTTTTTTCTTTTCACACTGCATCCAATTGTGGAAAGCTGCAACGTAGGTGACGTGGCTGATTACGAAAGAGTGCACAAGCCGAATCAAACTTTCCTCCTTCATCCCGGCCTTGCGCTTGGCGAGCCGTCTGATGAGCCTTATTGCGTGGGTAATCTTGGCTGTAAGGCGGAAAATGGCCTCGCCGTTGCCCCGTCGCTTGTCTATAATCATGCCGAGCACCAGGATTTTGTCGAACTCCGGGATCACTTGGCCGTTCCTCGTCACGATCTTGATGGCCTAGTAATCCCTCGCTTCACTCATGTTACGTCTGACGTATTTCGGTAGTAACGCCAGGAGTTCTGATTTGCTGAGTGAGCAGGTCAAACCGGAACCGTTCAGCTGGTCTTCGATCGCGTCGACAGCTACTTGCAGCGTGCTCTCAATGTGACCATCGCTGCCTCCCAGGACCCACAGCGTGATGCCATCGGCGCAGATGGTGTGCCGGACGCCCTCGACGCGAGGGAGTCGCTTGGCCACCCCGATCAGAACGAGGTTGAATAACAACGGCGAGATGACCGAGCCCTGGGGGGTCCCGGCACTGCCGAGCCTCTTCTCTTGGAGCCGTAGATCGCCGGCGCAGAGCTCGGTAGTCCTCCCCACCAGAAAGTCCTTGATGTAATTGTACTTGCGCCCATGTTGAGTCAGGACACCTGGGCTAGAATCCCAGAGTGCTTCACCTTGTCGAAGGCGCACTGCAGGTCCCGCCCCAGAATGGCCTTGTTGTCTTTCGTAAGGGTGTCATCGTCAATGATATCTTTCTTCAACAGAATTATCGCGTCTTGGGTGCCGAGGGAATGCCGAAACCCGGTGATCGTGATGGGGTATAATCCCGACTCCTCCAGGTAATCCTGCCACCTACACATGAGGACGTGCTCCAACACCTTGCCCACGCAGGACGTGAGCGCGTTGGGCTGGAGGTTGTCCGTGTTCGGCGGCTTGCCTGGTTTGGGGATGAGGATGGACTTGGCAGCCTTCCACTGGTGGGGCAGTGACCCCACCCTCCAGCACTTGTAATAACCAGTGAATAACCTAACTTTCTGCAGCCCCCTGCTACGCTTCCCTTCTCTTGGGATCCAGTCCGTAACCCTTAATGACCATCGGCTATCTTCCCTCCTCATTACATGTCCTGCCCATGCCCATTTCTTTTTCTTGATTTCAACTAAGATGTAATTAACTCGCGTTTGTTCCCTGACCCAATCAGCTCTTTTCTTATCTCTTGATGTTACACCTATCGTTCTTCTTTCCATAGCTCGTTGCGTCGTCCTCAATTCGAGTAGAACTCTTTTCGTAAGGCTCCAGGTTTCTGCCCCGTAGGTGAGTACTGGTAAGACACAGCTATTATATACTTTTCTCTTCAGGGATAATGGTAACCTGCTGTTCATGATCTGAGAGTGCCTGGCAAACGCACCCCAGCCCATTCTTATTGTCCTGAATATTTGCGTCTCATGATCCGGATCCGCCGTCACTACCTGCCCCAAGTAGGTGTATTCCTTGCGACTTCCAGTGCCTCGCTGCCTATTGTAAATTGCTGTTCTCTTCCGAGACTGTTAAACATTACTTTAGTTTTCGGCAGATTAATTTTTAGACCCACTCTTCTGCTTTGCCTCGCCAGGCCAGTGAGCATGCATTGCAATTGGTCCCCTGAGTTACTAAGCAAGGCAATATCATCAGTGAATCGCAAGTTACTAAGGTATTCTCCATTAACTTTTATCCCCACTTCTCCCCAATCCAGGTCTATGAATACCTCCTGTAAACATGCTGTGGAGAGATGGAGATGGTATTGCATTGGAGAGATGGTATCTCCCTGCCTCACGCCGTTCTTTATTGGGATTTTGTTGCTTGCTTTATGGAGGACTACGGTGGCTGTGGAGCCGCTATAGATATCGTTCAGTATTTTTACATACGGCTCGTCTACACCCTGATTCCGTAATGCCTCCATGACTGCTGAGGTTTCGACAGAATCAAACGCTTTCTCGTAATCAATGAAAGCTACATACAAGGGTTGGTTATATTCCGCGCATTTCTCTATCACCTGATTGATAGTGTGAATATGATCTATTGTTGAGTAGCCTTTATGGAATCCTGCCTGGTCCTTTGCTTGACAGAAGTCTAAGGTGTTCCTGATTCTATTTGCGATTACCTTAGTAAATAGTTTGCAGGCAACGAACAGTAAGCTTATCGGTCTATAATTTTTCAAGTCTTAGGCGTCTCCTTTCTTATGAATTAGGATTATGTTAGCGTTCTTCCAAGATTCCGGTACACTCGAGGTCATAAGGCATTGCGCATACAGGGTGGCCAGTTTCTCTAGAACAATCTGCCCACCATCCTTCAACAAATCTGCTGTGACCTGATCCTCCCCAGCTGCCTTCCTCCTTTGCATATCTCCCAAGGCTTTCTTTACTTCTTCCGGCTTTAGCTTTGGGATTTCGAATTCCTCTAGACTATTTTCCCTTCCATTATCGTCGTGGGTGCCACTGATACTGTATAAATCTCTATAGAACTCCTCAGCCACTTGAACTATCTCATCCATATTAGTAATGATACTGCCGGCTTTGTCTCAACGCATACATCTGATTCTTGCCAATGCCTAGTTTCTTTTTCACTGCTTTTAGGCTTCCTCCGTTCCCGAGAGCATGTTCAATTCTATCCATATTATACTTCCTTATGTCAGCTGTCTTACGCTTGTTGATTATCTTCGAATGGTCTGCCAGTTCTAGTCTAGCTGTAGGGTTAGAGGCTTTCATACAATGGCGTTTCTTGATCAGATCTCTCGTCTCCTGCAATAGTTTGCTGGTGTCCTGCCTAATGGAGTTACTACCGACTTTCATTGCACACTCCTTATTGATGCCCACAAGATTGTCGTTCATTGTTTCAACACTAAGGCCCTCGTCCTGAGTTAAAGCCGAATACCTGTTCTGTAGCTTGATCTGGAATTCTTCTATTTTCCCTCTTACCGCTAACTCATTATTAGGCTTCATATTGTCACGTGGTCGTGACGTCAAAGAACACAGTAGCAATACTGTGAAAAGCAAAAACTAGGCTTTATTGGGCGAACCTGTGCCCACAAAACACGCTACACCTAAAGCACAACGAGAGCGGCGAACACAGTCGGCGATCGCCGTAAATCCGATCAGCGGGTCAAGCGCGTCTGCTTTTATACAGCAGTCGTCGAATGTTCCAGACTAATCGTTGGGATCCGCATGCCTTCTACAAAGTTCTACATCATTCGCGTCAAGCGATGATATCAGATAACACAAGGTTCGGTGACAACAGACAGCGGATAGAAGCATCGACAACTTTCCAGAAACTTCGGATAAATGCAAGCGCGTCCCGCGCTTTGCGATAACATTTGCTAGGCGGCAAAACGTGTCGCCCGATAAAGATAAGTACACGCGTCAATACCCCCCCTCTTAAAAGCATCGACCCGATGCTGCAAACGAACAAAAGTAATAAACAAAAGCACTCGTGGCAAAGAAAAGAACGAAAAAAAATGACGAAGTTCGTCAGCGTCCGTAAAACCGTTTAAGGCGCACCACGTGGATCACTTCAGATCGTGCGCGGCGCCGCTGTGAATGCGAAATGCCGTCTGGCACGACCTCATAGTCCTGAGCGCCAATACGTCGGATGACCTTGTAGGGTCTGAAATAGCGTCGGAGCAGTTTCTCACTGAGTCCTCGTCGGTGTATCGGGGTCCATACCCAAACACTGTCACCAGGCTGCTACTCGACGAAGCGTCGTCGGAGGTTGTATTGTCGGCCGTCGGTCCTCTGCTGGCTCTTGATCCGCAGGCGGGCGAGCTGTCGGGCTTCTTCGGCGCGCTGGAGATAGCTAGCGACGTCAACATTCTCTTCGTCAGTTACGTGCGGCAGAATGGCGTCGAGCATCGTCGTCGGGTTCCTGCCGTAAACCAGCTTAAATGGCGTTATCTGTGTTGTTTCTTGCACCGCCGTGTTGTATGCAAAGGTCACGTATGGCAGGACCGCGTCCCACGTCTTGTGCTCGACGTCGACGTACGTTGCTAGCATGTCGGCGAGGGTCTTGTTGAGGCGCTCTGTGAGACCATTCGTCTGCGGGTGGTAGGCAGTTGTCCTCCTGTGGCTTGTCTGGCTGTATTGCAGAATGGCTTGGGTGAGCTCTGCTGTAAAAGCCGTTCCTCTGTCGGTGATGAGGACTTCTGGAGCACCATGTCGCAACAGGATGTTCTCGACGAAAAATTTAGCCACTTCGGCTGCGGTGCCTTTCGGTAGAGCTTTAGTTTCAGCGAAGCGGGTGAGATAGTCCGTCGACACGCCAATCCACTTATTTCCGGAAGCCGATGTCGGAAACGGTACCAACAAGTCCATCCCGATCTGCTGAAAAGGTCGGTAAGGAGGCTGGATCGGCTGTAGTAATCCCGCTGGTCTTGTCGGTGCTGTCTTGCGTCGCTGACAGTCGCGGCACGTCTTGACGTAACGGGCGACATCGGCGGTTAGGCGCGGCCAGTAATACCTTTCTTGTATCCTCGATAGCGTCCGGGAGAAACCGAGGTGCTCAGCGGTCGGATCGTCATCTAGGGCGTGCAGTACTTCTGGACGTAGCGCCGACGGAACAACAAGAAGGTAGTTGGCGCGGACTGGTGAGAAGTTCTTCTTCACGAGTAGGTTGTTTTGAAGCG
The DNA here is from genome assembly GCF_038994185.2 of Dermacentor albipictus. Lineage (NCBI taxonomy): Eukaryota > Metazoa > Arthropoda > Arachnida > Ixodida > Ixodidae > Dermacentor > Dermacentor albipictus. The sequence goes on along the minus strand of NC_091822.1, from coordinate 26,205,841 downwards.
TGAACGAAGATAATCCACGCTTAAATGCCCTTGGGACAACGTCGGTGTGCCCTTCCAAATACTCGACTAGGGCTTTTAGCTCCGAGTCTCCTCGTTGCTGTTCGGCGAAGTCTTCCGCGCTTATAATTCCAAGGAATGCGTCGTCATCCTCGTCATCTTGCGGCGGCGGGTCAATGGGGGCGCGGGATAGGCAATCGGCATCTGAGTGTTTTCCTCCGGACTTGTAGGTTACAGTGATGTCGTATTCTTGTAGCCTGAGGCTCCACCGTGCAAGCCGTCCTGAAGGGTCCTTTAGGTTAGCTAGCCAACACAACGCGTGATGATCACTGACCACCTTGAATGGCCTGCCATATAGGTAAGGGCGAAATTTCGCTGTGGCCCAAACGATGGCGAGCCATTCCTTTTCGGTTGTAGAATAATTGCCTTCTGCTTTTGGCAATGATCGGCTAGCGTAAGCTATCACGTGTTCATGTCCATCTTTTCTCTGGACTAGGACGGCACCGAGGCCTAGGCTACTGGCGTCAGTGTGTATTTCGGTATCGGCGTGCTCGTCGAAGTGCGCAAGTACGGGCGGCGACTGCATGCGTCGTTTGAGTTCTTGAAATGCGCCTGCCTGTGACGTTTCCCACTTGAGCTCGACGTCACATTTAGTTAGCTGTGTGAGCGGCTCAGCGATACGTGAAAAGTCCTTGACAAATCGCCTGTAGTAGGCACACATGCCAAGAAATCTACGCACTGCCTTCTTGTCGGTGGGTTGCGGGAACTTTGCGATGGCAGCTGTTTTCTGCGGGTCGAGGCGTACTCCGGATTTGCTGATGACGTGGCCTAGAAATAGAAGCTCATCGTAAGCGAAGCGGCACTTTTCTGGCTTCAGAGTGAGCCCTGATGACTTGATGGCCTCTAGTACTGTGGCAAGCCGCCTAAGGTGATCGTCAAAACTTTCGGCGAATACAACGACGTCATCCAAGTAAACGAGACAGGTCTGCCACTTCAATCCTGCTAAAACCGTGTCCATCACGCGCTGGAACGTTGCAGGCGCCGAGCACAGTCCAAATGGCATAACCTTGAACTCGTAGAGGCCATCTGGGGTGATGAAGGCGGTCTTTTCACGATCTCTTTCGTCGACCTCTATTTGTCAATAGCCAGACTTGAGGTCCATAGAGGAGAAGTATTTAGCGTTGCAGAGCCGATCCAATGCGTCGTCTATCCGTGGGAGAGGGTATACGTCCTTCTTCGTGATATTGTTCAGACGACAATAATCTACGCAGAAACGAAGGGTTCCGTCCTTTTTCTTCACCAGGACAACAGGGAATGCCCACGGGCTTTTCGACGGCTGGACGATGTTGTCGTGCAGCATTTCGTCGACTTGTTCTCTTGTAGCTTCACGTTCTCGCGGCGAAACTCGGTAAGGGCTCCGGCGAAGTGGTCGAGCGTACTCCTCGGTGATTATGCGATGCTTGGCGACTGGTGTTTGTCGAAGCCTCGATGACGTCGAAAAGCAGCTTTTGTATTGCCGGAGCAGACTTCTGAGCTGCTGTTGCTTAATCACGGGGAGACTTGGATTAATGTTGTAGTCTGGTTCGGCAACCATGGTCGTCGGGGTCGATGCGGCGGAATCCGACAGGACAAACGCATTGCTGTTTTCCAGGATTTCCTCGATGTATGCGATCGTTGTGCCCTTGTTGATGTGCTTGAACTCCTGGCTGAAGTTTCTCAGCAACACTTTCGTGTTTCCTCCGTGCAGTCGAGCGATCCCTCGTGCGACGCAAATTTCACGGTCTAGCAGTAGGCGTTGGTCGCCTTCGATGACACCTTCTACGTCAGCGGGTGTTTCGGTGCCGACCGAAATAACAATGCTGGAGCGAGGCGGGACGCTCACTTGATCTTCGGAGCACACACAAGGCGTGGTGACTACGAGGGTTCTTCGACGGTATCGCATGGTCTTCCGACAGTGTTATTGACTTCGACTTCAGGTCGATGACTGCGCCGTGTTGGTTGAGGAAGTCCATGCCGAGAATGACGTCTCGTGAACACTGTTGGAGGATAACGAAGGTGACAGGGTAAGTCCGGTCGTGAATGGTAATTCTTGCCGTGCACATTCCAGTCGGCGTTATGAGGTGTCCTCCGGCGGTACGAATTTGAGGGCCTTCCCACGTAGTCTTAACTTTCTTCAACTGGGCGGCGATGTGTCCACTCATGACGGAGTAATCAGCCCCTGTGTCAACTAAGGCGGTGACTGCGCGGCCGTGGAGAAGCACGTCGAGGTCGGTGGCTCTTTGTCTTGCATTACAGTTCGGTCTTGGCGTCGGATCACGACTGCGTCGCGTTGACCTGTGGCTGGTATGTGACGTCGTCAGGTCGTCTTTCGTCGTCGCATTCATTCCTTCCAGACTTCTTCGGGACGGCGGCGTGTCGTTATGTCGTCGAGGTACTTTCTTCGGCGTCTTCGTCGGCGGCGGAGGATCTTCGACAGTTCAACGGACAGCAACCGCACCTCCATCGGTTGCTGCTTTTAGTTTTCCGGATATTGGCTCGCTGACCGGCCCGGAGCTGGGCCAGTGTATGGTCGGCGCTGCGGCGACAGGTAGCGGCCTGGTGATGGTGAACGCGATGGTCGTCGAGAGCTCTACTGAGTAGCCGCGAGGTAGTCAGCGATATCGCGAGGGCGTTAACCTTGCTGCGGGCGCGGAGCGTTGACGGCGAAACCTCGCAGTCCCATTTCCCGGTATGGACATCGTCGGTAGACGTGACCCGCTTCCCCGCAATGGTAGCAGAGCGGGCGGTGGTCAGGAGCGCGCCAAACGTCGGTCTTCCTCGGGTAGCTCCGCTCGGCGACGGGTGGGCGCACTGTCGGCAGCGGCGGCGGTGGTCGACGGAATTGCGGCGTTGCAGGGCCCTGGCGTGGTCGCGGAGGGGGACCTTGACGGCGTGTGATGGCGGCGTATGTCATCGTTTCTGGCTAGGGCTGCGGTAATTGTGGTTGCAGCTTGGGAACTTCAAGTGATCGGTGCACTTCTTCTTTCACGATGTCGGCGATCGAAGCCACTTGGGGCTGCGACGAAGGTAGGACCTTGCGCAGTTCTTCGCGCACAATGGCCCTGATGGTCTCCTGAAGGTTGTCGGAATCCAGTCCTTGGATGGCGTACTGTGGCCTGAGCCCCTGGCGGTTATATTGCCGGGTGCGCATCTCCAGAGTTTTCTCGATCGTCGATGCCTCTGCAGAAAACTCAGCCACGGTCTTCGGCGGGTTACGGATAAGTCCTGCGAAAAGTTCTTCCTTGACATCCCGCATCAGGAAGCACACTTTTTTCTCCTCTGGCATTTTTGGGTCGGTATGCCGGCAAAGACGGGCCATCTCCTCCGTGAAGATCGCGATCGTCTCGTTTGGCAGCTGCACTCTGGTTTCTAGTAGTGCTTGGGCTCGCTGTTTTCGTACGACGCTTGTAAACGTTTGCAAGAAGCCGCTTCGGAACAGGTCCCACGTCGTTAAGGTGGCTTCCCGATTCTCGAACCGGGTCCTGGCGGCGTCTTCCAGTGCGAAATAGACATGCCGCAGCTTGTCGTCGCTGTCCCAACTGTTAAACGTAGCGACCCTCTCATACGTCTCAAGCCAGGTTTCCGGGTCCTCGATTATTGATCCGCGGAACGTCGGAGGTTCCCTGGGTTGCTGCAGCAGGATGGGGGACGCTGGGGCTGCCATTGGGGTTGTCTTGGCCACAATCTTCTTGGTCTTCTCAGGTAGAAGTCCGTGCTCCGGAGGCAGCTGTTTAAGACGGCGGCTACCTCGATGCTCCGGGACTACGTTGGTGTTCTCTTTGCGGTCCGGGCTTGGATCACGGCTTGTCGGGGGCGTCCGGCACATGAACGAAAAGCACCTCCACCAGATGTCACGTGGTCGGGACGTCAAAGAACACAGTAGCAATGCTGTGAAAGGAAAAACTAGTTTTTAATGGGTGAACCTGTGCCCACAAAACGCGCTACACTTAAAGCACAACGAGAGCGGCGAACACAGTTGGTGATTGTCGTAAATCCGATCAGCGGGTCAAGCGCGTCTGCTTTTATACAGCAGTCGTCGAATGTTGCAGACTAATCGTTGGGATCCGCATGCCTTCTACAAAGTTCTACATCATTCGCGTCAAGCTATGATATCAGATAACACAAGGTTCGGTGACAACAGACAGCGGATAGAAGCATCGACAACTTTCCAGAAACTTCGGATAAATGCAGGCGCGTCCCGCGCTGTGCGATAACATTTGCTAGGCGGCAAAACGTCAGGTCTAGGCTAATTCGAGTTCTTACCATCCTGTGGTCACTTCAGCGCACTTTGCCGAGCACGTCCACATCTTGTATGATGCCAGGGTTAGCGCAGAGTATGAAGTCTATTTAATTTCTAGTCTCGCCATTCGGGCTCCTCCACGTCCACTTTCAGCTATCCCACTTGCAGAAGAAGGTATTCATTATCCTCATAATATTCTGTTCCGCAAACTCTGCTAATAACTCTCCCCTGCTATTCCTAGCGCCTATGCCATATTCCCCCACTGCCTTGTCTCCAGCCTGCTCCTTGCCTACCTTGGCATTAAAGTCGCCCATTAGTATAGTTTGTTTAGTTTTCAGTCTACCCATCGCCGATTCCACGTCTTCATAGAAGCTTTCGACTTCCTGGTCATCGTGACTGGATGTAGGGGCGTAGACTTGTACAATCTTCATTTTGTACCTCTTATTAAGTTTCACAACAAGACCTGCCACCCTCTCGTTAATGCTATAGAATTACTGTATGTTACCAGCTATATTCTTATTAATCAGGAATCCGACTCCTAGTTCTCTTCTCTCCACTAGGCCCCTGTAGCACAGGACGTGCCCGCTTTCTAGCACTGTATATGCTTCTTTTGGCCTCCTAACTTCACTGAGCCCAATTATATACCATTTAGTGCCCTCTAATTCCTCCAATAGCACTGCTAGACTCGCCTCACTAGATAACGTTCTAGCGTTAAACGTTGCCAGGTTCATATTCCATTGGCGGCCTGTCCGGAGCCAGTGATTCTTACCACCCTCTGCTGCGTTGCAGGTCTGACCGTCGCCGTGGTCTGTTGGTTCGCAGCTGCTAGGGACTGAGGGCCGGGGTTTGATTGTTGTGTTCATATAGGAGGTTGTGGCCAAGTACTGCACCAGGGTTTCCTATCCTGCTCTGGTGAGGGAGTGCGTTACCGGTTCTGATCACCGGGATCAGGCCACACTCCAGGCCTGTTTGTGCAATTTATCAACACGCGGATTTTTTTTGTTCCGGTGGAAAATTGCCGGCACCGTTATTCGAACCACGGACCGCTTGCACGCGAGGCGGGTGTTGGACTCAGCTTGACTGGTCTGGCACGCATACGCGATGGATCAACGCGTCTCACCACAGCCAGACTTTACGGAGTCTGCGCGCCAAGACTGCTGCATTACATCGACGCCTGGATGGCACCGCCCCAAAGTTCCATGGCCACGACCTATATAAGAAGCTCGTCGTACGCTGATTACTTCAGTGGGCATGTCAGCGGGAAACCGATCAACACCATGTCAAACCCTTTCCTGCTTTTTTGCGCAGGTCAGTAATAATTCTTCCACAGTAAAAAGTAGCAACCGTTGCCTGGTCCTGCTGGCGTGCCCCAAAAGTGCCTGTGCGGTGTACCTACCTGTACGTTCAGGATATTTTGGTTTCATTACTGATGCTATGTGGTGATGTCGAGGTTAATCCCGGGCCGAACACTGAGGAGCTGCTACTGCAACTTCTGGGTGGTCAGAAGAGTATGCAGGAAAGACTGGACGCAATCGAGGGAAAGCTTAAGCAGGTGGAGGAATCAGCAGCAATAGTAAAGGAGGTAGGCATGAGGATCGCTGATAGGGAAAGAACAATTAAAACTCTGGGAAGAAAGTTAGTCGACATTGAAGACAGGAGTAGGAGAAACAACCTAATTGTGTTTGGCATTGCTGAGCGCCGCGACGAAACGTCTACGTCACTTATGGAAGATGTGGTTGATGCCTTGTTCAAAACTACACTAGGCGTACAGGTATCTTCCGTAGAAAGGATACATAGAATTGGCAGAAAGAAAGCAGATAAACCAAGACCATCATTCTTAAGCGAATTGATCACCGTGAAAAAGTGAACGTTCTTCAAAACTGTTTCAAGCTAAAAAAAGAAAAGAACATATCTGTTAGTGAAGACTTCTCGGCAGCCACGAGGCAAGTAAGAAAATACTTGTGGGACAATACGGCTGATATTAGAAGGTAGGGAGGAAAGATCAAGTTGATATACGGCAAAGTTCGCATTGATAATGAAATGTTTCAATGAGACAGTACCCAAGCGAAAATAGTGGCCATCGTTGCACGTTCAGTCGCGTCTGAGATGACATGACCCGGCTCTCCTGTTAAAAGTACATTTTGTTGTCTCAACGTGAACGCGCATAGTGTAATTAACAAAACAGCAGATCTGGAAAGTACTGTTATGGTCCATAGCCCACAGATCATAATTGTTACTGAAACTTGGTTACATCGAGGTATCGACGATGTCGAAATCACTCCAGCAGGGTATGGAATTCACCGTAATCACAGAGATTCCCGAGGTGGCGGCATAGCCGTACTTTTTAAGGAGTGCTTGAATGTGTCCAGACTACCTGACCCTGTTGGAATAGAAAGCGTTGTTGCAAAGGTTGTTCTTGAAGATTTTCATCTTCTAATTGCGGAATTTTATCGCCCTCCGAATTACAGCCCAGCATTTTTTGAAAACCCAAATGAATTTCTATGCGAATGTAGGAACCAATCTTGTAGCATTTTGTTGGCAGGTGATTTTAACGATCCAGATGTCGATTGGGATAATGCGTTCCCAAATGCACGTTCTCCTACTGCGGAGCCCTTTGTTGACGTAGTTATGCTACACAATTTACCGCAATTAGTGAAACTGCCTAATCGCGTTCACGATGGAAGTGCGTCAACTTTAGATTTATTCCTCGTAAATGAAAAAATTCGTATGAATCCGAGCGTGCACATTTTTGAAGGGATTTCAGACCACAAAATAGTGCCCTTTGTCATGGAATTCAAGAAAGTTTCAAAACTGTAACAGACGGAGACCTTTGTACTCGATTTTTCTCGCGCTAGTGATCTGGACGTACTCGATGCATTGGACAATTCATTCTCTTCCTTTGTTTCCCAATATTAATGCAATGGCATATCCGTTGACTTGTCATGGCTGCAATTCAAAGATTTAGTCATGCACTGCACAAAATGTTTCACTCCACACAAAAAGGTTGTAAAACGTACTTGCAAGCCATGGTTGACTAAAGAAATAGCCAGTGCAGGCTGTAAAGTCAAAAAAGCAAGGAAACGGTTTCAACAACGACCTTCCCCTGAGGGCGCAAACCAGTTATGTGAACTGCAACAGCTTCTCAAGAATGCTATCAAAAAAAGTAAAGACCATTATCAGAGTGTACGTTTAAAAGAGTTTCTTGCTGCGTCGCCGGCAAAATTTTGGCGTCACTTGTCGCCAAAGAAGCAATCAGTTTCAAACCTTATCATAAATGGCACTGCTGTAACGGATCGAGGGGACGTAGCGAATGCACTAAACCTTTATTTCTGTTCCGTGTTCACCAGGGATGATGACGCAATTCCACAATTCAATGCTTTTGACAGAATTCCTGCAATAAGTAATCAATCTATTAGTGAAGAGGGTGTACTGACACTTCTGCTCAATCTAGATATCAGAAAATCGCCGGAAATTGACGGCATTCCTGGTTCTTTTCTCTTCCGTTACGCTGAATGGTGCGCAGAGTACTTATGCTTGATATTTGATAAATCATTGTCCTGTGCTAAACTTCCGAACGATTGGAAACATGCTAAAATCACACCGATACCCAAAACCAGCGACCGGTCTCTTGTCTCTTCCTACAGGCCTATTTCCTTATCATGTACATGTGCGAAGGTACTCGAGCACATTATCTTCGCGCATATTTCCACTTTTGCTGAGGAAAACTGCATTATTGATAGCCGACAGTATGGTTTCCGTCGCAAACATTCCACGGTAACGCAGTTACTAGAGATTGTTCATGATCTCGCAGCAGCATTAGATACGGGCAGTGAAATGATATTCTGATAAAAATGATATTTCTGGATTTCGAGAAAGCTTTCGATAGAGTGTGCCACCAAAAACTGCCTTGAAACTTAACGCTATTATGGAAAATGATACATTGCTCGCATGGCTAGCGGCATACTTATGATTCAGGCATCACACAGTATATATTGATGGAATCAGTTCGGACTCTGCCCCTGTTGAGTCCGGTGTTCCTCAGGGCTCCGTCCTGGGACCATTACTTTTCTTGGTATTTATAAATGATATTGCAGCCAATATATCAGTTAAAATACGTCTGTTTGCCGATGATTGTATACTTTACCATGAGATGTTGTGCAACGACGATCAGGAATTATTACACATGTCTCTACGTAAAGTTCAAGCCTGGTGCTCAACTTGGCAAATGTGCTTTAATTATAAAAAATACAGTAGCTATGACTGTGACACGTAAAGTCAATCCTTTGAAGTTCCGCTACACCATCGATAACAACGCCTTGTCTCAGGTTACAAAATACAAATACTTAGGAGTCATAATTACATCAGATTTGAAATGGAATGACCACATAACGTACACCGTAAATAAGGCAATGAAACAACTTCGATATTTAAGAAGAACCCTTGGTAAATCCTCCAAAGAAATTAGACTACTCGCGTACAAAACTTACATTAAATCAATTCTAGAATATGCAGGAATTGTTTGGAATCCACACACAAAGTGCAATATTACCAAACTAGAAAATGTCCAACGCAAATGCGTCAGGTTCATATATAATTGTTATAGTTGGAAAAAATCCCCATCAGCCCTTTTGCAAACAGCCAATTTATAGACCCTACAGGTAAAACGACACCAGGACAAACTAAAAATGATCTACCTTATTTACCATAACCAACTTGGAATAAATAAAAATGCATATTTTCATTCAATTACCCAGCGACAAACCCGTTCTTTCCATTCAAAGAAGGTGAGTGAGTTCTTGTGCAGAACAAATATGTTCAAAGCCTCATTTTTCCCGAGCACAATTCGCACATGTAATAACCTACCTGCCAATGTGGTTGAGCGTTCGACGGTGTCTTCTTTCTTAAGTGCATTCCACAATAGCTAACGATATTTCACATTGTCGTGGCATATTGTTTGTACTCCGCTTTGTATAGCTTATGTGGGTTCTTCTCATGCCGTACTTGCTCGACCAAATGTACATTGTATTCCTACATGCTGCATTGTTATGTACCCCCCTCCTGCCTGAAGCCTGACCTCCAGGCTGGCAGTATGTAATAAATAAAATAAATAAATTACTTCGGTTTCCCCGTTTGCCTTGAGTGCTCTGTGAATGATCTTTGTGAGGCGGTCGCGTTGGTGGGATTTTGTTTTAGTCTCGTCGAGCAGATGCTGCATCAAGTTCCAGGTTTTGCCTCAATGCGTCTGCCCGTCCGCAGCGTTACAGATTTCGTTCCACTGTTGCGTGCAGAGCAGCCGACAATGGACTTCGATCACGCGATTCAGCTCCGCCACCTTCTTCCAGAGGCGCCGATTTAGCCGTTGCTTCTGCCACCTGTTTAGGATAGATTGCTTTGCTTCGAAAAAGTGCGCGAGGCGGCTGTCCACCTTGTCGACCTGCTCATCCGTTTCTATGACTTTGGTCGCCTCCTTGATCTTCCCCGCGATGTAGGCTGACCATTCTTCTATGTTCTCGATTTCATCCATCTCTGTTCGTAACAGGCTACGGAAAGCATCCCAATCCATAAAATTAGGTTTTCTGGTATCCTCCGAGGCCTTCACCTCCTTCGGTATGATGACCTCTACGATGTAGTGGTAGCTGCCGAGCTCTGACCCCGTGTTGCGCCAGGAGATATTTCCCTTCTCGTCGTTCTTCGCGAACGTGAGGTCCGGCGTCGTATCCCTGGACACAGAGTTTCCAATCCTTGTAGGAACAGTCGGGTCTGTGATGAGGGTGAAGTCCAGGTCTAATGTGTCTTGGAACAGGTCTCGCCCCTTGGCCAATTGCTTGTTATATCCCCATGCCGGGTGCGCCGCGTTGAAGTCTCCGCAGGCGACGAGCCTGTGAGTCCCCGCCACGGTGCTGGCTCTGTGAAGGAGCGTCTTGAATGAATCCTCTTCGCGCCAAGTGCCAAGGGATTTCTCGAGTTAACGATTTTCCTGTCAATTGCGGCCGTGGAGTCCTCCATTGGGATGCCTCTAATAACGCCTTTAACGGTGCCATATGGCGCGGTTTGGTATGCGCCAACCACGTGTTCCTTGTCACCGATGCAGATCGATTTTATCTCGGCGTAACGCGAAGCACGTATATCGTCGGGGGTATTCACCACCATGATGTTTTGTTGCAAGTTGGGGCAGAAGGTGACCGCGGCTTCGTCCGCCGTTTATGCGTTCTCCGTCGCCATGATGGCCGATGCCACGGTGGCGGTCTGAGTTCTCGCGATGTTAAGTCCTCCCCGAGGCCACACTATCACCCTGTTCTCCTCCCTCGGTAGAGCGTCCGGCATCCTTGCTGCCCTCGTCGCCGAAGCTTTCACGTTCCTGGCAAAGTTTTGCGTCGTAGGTCTTGACTGGCGAGCGGCAGTCCCCTCGCCAGCCAAGGTCTTCATGCGGCGGCCTACGTGCGACCAGTCTGCATCGTCGTTGAATTCCTCGGGAGAAATTTCTTCCCCTTGACCTTCAACACACATCTGGCTAACGCCAGAATTCGCCCGGTCCCGAAAAATGGACGTCTCCATCTCGGTCGACATGTTTGTACAGCCGCCGCCCGAAGACGACGAGCTTTCCTCGCAGAGGTTAGGCCTGGCTATGGGCAGTTCCAAGCTGTTCGAATAGGCTTAGTGGAACGGCGCCGGCCTCCACGGAAAGTCCCGAAAATTGGCGAAAAAGCGTACCTTTTGGTAGCCACTGGTAGCGGTCGATGACCCGCAATCTCACGGACACAGTGTTAATAGTTATACCACGGTAAAAAATAATTAGCGCTGCAAAATTGGTCATAAAATCCCGAGCCGATGTGAGCACGTCAGCTCATACCATGGCTCATTGTGCACATACCATACCATTGTGCACATGTTACTAGCATTTCAATTGCCTTAATTCCCCAGAGGTGCACTTGTTTAATGCCGACTTATAGCATTAGTAGACAAACTAGCACTGTGACAACATTCACCTCTTGCGTGTGCGCAAAATTTGTACCCCGTGTTCCATCCTTTGAATCATTAAATCAGTTGGTAGTTCGCACTTTCATGTGTCCTTCCTCTGTAATTACCTTTTCGCGCACACAAACAATGTGCAGCAGACTTCACCCAATTTCCGAAGACAAAGTCCTAGTCAGACTCCAAAATTTCCTTCAGAGACTTTCTTATTGAGGTGAGAATTTCTGTCACTGCACAGCACTCTGTTTGAACAAAGTCTTCACTGATATGATGGGAGAAAAAAAGGTTATAGAGGCAAGAACTGTCACATTATCACCCAGATATATTCCCTAATGCAATGCTAAAAGATTTTTTTTTGCTAAACAAGCGGATCAGGGTAAGGCTCAAGACCTATGAGCATTTGTTTGCTCAGATGAAGGGATTAACCTAACAAGCATTGCGAAGTCAAGGAAGGCTCATACAATGGAAACTTGGCATTTGCTTGAGAGTGGCATGCATAGACCTGCAAGCCCACACCGGTCATGTTAGCGTGCTTCTCACATCTATAACCTAATGCAGGTTCCTAGAATGTACCTACATCGTGTTTGCCAAAAAGTTGCGAGGAATATTTGGGCAAACCTGGTACCTCGCGTAGCGCCATCAAAAGAAGCAATACCAAGTAGCAGCTTAGCAAGCTAGCTGGAAGAAATTTAAGAACATTTATTGTTCTTCAAGACAGCGAAGCGTTACAACAAAATTGAGCCAGAGTAGAACTATGAGCGGCTGGCCGCGTTCTGCAATATTTGTCTTCATAGTTTACATTCGGGTTGCTTAACATGTGCCTTTTGAACTGCGGCGAGCAGGTGTTCAAGCAAGTTGCGATTCGCTAGCCGCCAAAAACCGAGACAAACAAGGACACAGTATGAACATGCAAGACAAGAAACAGTAGAGGTAAATGCAACATCAAGCGCCATATAAAAATTGCAACAGCTCACTTACTCAGGCAATATCTGCAACAGCAATCCTACGAAGGTTCAAACAATTTTTTTCTCGCGATCGATGCACAGCACTAAGCGGCAACTGCAGCAACAAGCACTTAGAACGAATTTAAACGCTTTTACCATAAGAGCAAAAAGTGTTGCCAAACTGAGAGCCCACATATGCCCCATTCACAACAGCAAATTCAACAAACAAGAGCAACAGCACTCAAAAACGTAACAGGAGCTGCACAAGACGCAATACCAACCATAAACGCATTGCCAGGCATAAGGAAACGAGCTGCTCCAGCGTTGCGCCCATGTGTTGCTCGAGGTCGCAAGGTCGAACACAATCCGGTTTTTCCAGCGCAACTAACTAGAACAACATTCTAGCACACAATGCAGTAAGAAACCGTAAAATTGGGTTTTAGCTAAGCTGAAAAGCTGAAGGAGCTCCAGCAGTGCGCGCAGAACTATAAACCGAAACACGCCATACTTGTTTAAACTACATCATCATAACTGTGTCGTCACTTCCGTGCATGGCAGGAGTGTTTTAGTATGGCATTTCGCTTCTACCACACACGTGTCACCAGTTACCGCCATATATATACTCCCCCCCAAAGCAACACCTCCTCTCCCTCTACCCCAACGGAGTACATCTGGTGGAGCCAGCGGTGACGGCAGCGGCGTCGACGGCGGCGCCATCAGTTGCAGCGCGGCTGCGGCGTTGCTAGGCAAAGGCAGCTCAAGGTCGTTCGTCGGCCACAGCATATGGCATACGGCATACGGCTCCCTGCATACGGCCTACGGCGCGACGAGCCGAAATGGCTGGCTGGCTGGCGTAGTAAAGCTTTCGCTTTAAAAGTGGCAAAATATCAATATCATGGATTTGCATAATTACGATTGCATGACTTACGTAGATGGGACAGGTTTTTGGGTGGAGCGCGGCATACAACACTTTCGTGCTAAAAATTCTTACTGTCCACGTTCGACCAGCAATGCATATCACAGACATTACGTTGTTTCAGGCAGCTCGCATATTTTGGAAGCGCCGGGGTTCTTAAATTCATTGGGGTAGTAATCTGCTCCGAGGTGGGCCAAACAGTTTACACACAAATTAGGTTCCCCGCTTTTTTCGCCCACTGGTATGCTTCTACTACGGCATGTTAAGCTAAAAATGCAGTATTTGTTCGTATAGTGCATGTACAAAATAAGGAAAATAAAGAAGCAGGCTTTCACTCATGATTTCTTTATGCTGCGTAGCGGTGGGATCCATATTTGCTGCCCAGGATCGATGAAATGAAACAATGTGGCCCTGCTACAACTATGATACTCTGTGCACTGAAAGGTAGTGTCCGGGCTATTTGATGAAGCACATAGGGCAGCAAGATTATTCAATAGCCATCCCTTTCCAGTATACCTGACGTCAACGTTGTAGCTCATCCGCTGATTTTTAATCCGTAAACTAAAAGGTGCTTCGCCACTGTAGCAGAAGATACCACTGCATATTCGCAGATCTGAAAAAGAAAGCACAATAACTTCAAATATATATTGATTACTGCTGTCACTGTAACATTCTATTTTTGTTTACTAAAACTGAAGGTTAAAGTTTAAAGATTTATGTAGCAAATGTAAACTACAGCTTTGGTACAATGACGGCAGATCAATTTTACGAAAGACACTGCTGGGATCGCATGCCTAATGTCCAATAATCCAATACTGCCTGAGCATCCACAAAAGTAGTCACACTCGGAAGCTGTGCATTCTTGTATATTGCAGTTTTGCCTACATTATGCATTCTGTATCAATGGACACCTGATCTTTTTCTCTAACTGTCCTTGTTGGTCTACATGTATGTAGAAGGTGTTCAAAATGCGTGCTTCGCTTTGTATCCACGCCTGATCTCTGCAATAAAACACATATGTCTAGGTTTTTTTAAGAGAAGTCTTTCCAGATAGTTTGTTTACCAAATGTGGTCATATGTAAATAAATTACGGTAGCGTTCCTTTTCATCTCATGGTCCAAAAAAATTTTAGATTTTGCAGTTGTGGTGGCAATGAGCGTCCGCAGGAAGAAGTAGGAAGTTGAGTTCTGCTGTCGCTACAGAATGGACTGTTGTCGCGTAAAAATAAAGGATGGTGCACATCAGAGAAAAAGTAAACGATACAAACACACTTATGTCGCAGCTCTTAGGAGCCCGTTCCTTCAGCGAAGTGGGCGTCGCCGAGAAAACATGCACGGCGATGCAAGGAGCAAACGCGGAGCCCAGCGGGGGATGAAGGACGCAAGGAGGTGAGTGGAGGGACAGGGTGCATCGGAATCACTAGGCCAAAGATAAGGAGGAGAGTATCGCGACAGATTGAGAGGAAAAGCGTAGTGCAGCTACGATATTACGAGATCGCACCAGAGTTGCGCGCGTAGTCTGGGAGGCCTGCCTGCGGCGGCTGCTGCGAATCCCGCCGACGCGTCATCCACGCGCTGCCTCTCATGATCTCTGGGTTAGCCCTACATCGTCCAAGACTTCGGCCCGTTTTCAACGTCGCGCACAATGCCGCGCCCGCCAATACATCACGAAATAAAAAGAAGTTTAAAGCTGTGCTCAAATTTCAAATTAGGGAGTACCGCAATCGCGGATGAATTTTTTTTCGCTAAAAATGTCCTTTATTAGTGAACAAAAATTACTCGATGAAAGCACTTCTGCAAAAAATAAAATGTAACAAAGCTAAATTGTACTACTTTCTACCATGTTTAATTTGATATTGAGCAAATAAAGTGTTCAGGGCGAACTGGCATGGCTCTCTTCGCACCTCCTATGCAGCCCTGCACGCTTTGCTTACCTTCAGTAATCACCGCTTTTGAAATTTTTGTCAAGATCGTTGACAGATTGAGGGCACCCACCTACTGCCCTTTCTTACATCAAAAGCGCAAGTGTCATTGCGTCTAGAAATAGCTTACGAAACCAGCATGCTGTTTTGGCATTACCATTGAGAGCCTATGGGCAGGAAATAATTGTGAGCGACAGATCGGGTACACGGCAGCTCAATATGAGAGGCTGCATGAACCATTTTCTGCAAATTCAACTTTAAAGCTCCAACCGGACGTACGCGTTGGAACGCGTCTGCAGGCGCCGCCATCACCTGACGTCGCGTCGCGTCCGACGGAGGAAGAGGGTGCGCACGATGCAGGAGCTTCCGCGCGCTTGTCGCCGCGCGTTTCGTCGCGGTGATTCAAGGCCTACGCTTAACGGTCACGTTAAACAATGGGCTAAAGATGACAATAACATGAAATCAGTTCTAACTCAAAATACGTTTCATAATATAAAAATTATATTGCAGGACTCCTAGTGGTTCAGGCAGCTCAACTGTCAGTATTGTGAACTCGGTGAAACCTGCAGCACCATTGGCATAGCGTTACTCGCGTGCTCTGTGCCTTACGCCTTCTGCATGCTGACTCAGGTCCCCAA
Source organism: Dermacentor albipictus (assembly GCF_038994185.2). Classification (NCBI taxonomy): domain Eukaryota; kingdom Metazoa; phylum Arthropoda; class Arachnida; order Ixodida; family Ixodidae; genus Dermacentor; species Dermacentor albipictus. Next base: position 26,190,174 of record NC_091822.1, on the reverse strand, counting down.
CTTCGGCGATGAACACTTCGTTAATAATGCACCCGTTACAGCTGAATACTTCAGCGTCTGTCATAATAAAACACCAAACTCGCGTGGAAATCCGATCACAACGCTTGCAGCTTGCCTGGGCTTGCCTGCACGCCGCGCGAAGAATCGTTCCGGAAGTCACGTTGATTCACCGCCGTCACGTGAGGCGCGTCGGGAGGGTGACGCTAGCGGCAGCTTCCAGTGGAGGAGCAAGAAATCTAGCACTGCAAGGCCTCCACACCGCCGCGCGTCAACATGCGATGCAGCCTCCGCACCTGAGGCCGTACGCGCTCAGACGTGGCGCTGCGCGTGCAGTCGCGTACGAGCGCGTGCGTCTCGTTAGGGCTTAACGCAGCTGAACAAAGCGAAGCGCCGCATTTATGACGTGGCTTGGCCAGCACCTTGATTGCTGGTTTTGTACAACTACTTTATAAAGCACTATATGCTAAAATATATATTGCATCACATGGAGCAATTAAGAAATTTTGGCTTCTTTAAAACCACTATTGAGACATCGAAACAGGAACTTTCACACAGCAATAATAATTAGTCAATTAAGTAATAAAAATCTAACATTTGCTATAGCGCCCAACAACATCTACCGAGCCTTTATATTAGCGGGTTTATAAAGTGATACGCAACGTACAATGTATAGAGAAGACAAATATGTTAAACAATGTGACGAAGGATAACAAGCGGGGGAAAAGAAAACGAGGGAGGCGTGAAAAGGAGTTGATTACGCAATTGGATTACCCACACAATTCACACAGGATGAACTCTCAAATGAGTGAATACAGTCAGAATACATATGACATATTTTCTTAAGTCGACCTATGGAACGGTGACTATACATGAAAGGCGCTCAGAAAAGTGCTGCCAGGCATATTTTTTCGCCAAGGAAAATTGTACGTGGTAAATAACATTTGGGCAATGTATAGTGCCATGAGCCACTTTATAAATTAACACAAGGTCTGATTTATTACTTCCTGATTTAAGGTGCACGAGTTTAGGGGCCATTAAGAAGGTCGAACTAACATCGCCCATACGACAAACGCGGTGCATGTAAATAAGCATACGTTTCTTGTGTAGGTGTTGAGTGTATGTGTTTAGAATTCTTTCACATTTTATTCATTTCACATTACTGAGAGTCTGACTACCAAGCAGGAGTGGGACAACAAACAACATACATGTATTTCAAACAGGGTGCCCTCATTTCACAAAGAGAAAAAGTAAAACACAGGAACGTTTAGATTTTCACATTCTGACCAAACCTAAACAGCCATACTGCACTAGTAGAAGGTGCATAGCATAATTTTTTTTCCATAAAACAGCAAATGTGTGGCCGTCATGCGATACTCGATGGACAATGCGCAGAGCACGTACGTTACGTTGCTTCAAATATCTAGCATGTGAAGAGAAGCATATAGTTCGGTCGAAGCACGTGCTCAGATCCTTTATTTCATTGACCCCGAGCAATGGAGCATTGCCAAGGGTTTATAAAAATGGCACATGGTGTGCTTTGAGCGTAAAACCTAATAGGAAAGTTTTGCAAACGTGCAGATTAGCTTATTGGCGGGCAAGCGAGCAAGGTGGGGCAGCTCCGCCGAAATTTCAGTGAAAATATACATTTTTGTTGGTAAGTGCAGTCAGGAACACCATTTCTACTGTTATAAATAATCAATCAGTCAAGCAAGCAATCCAGCTAATTTGTTTATTGTGCCTAGGAACCGCACAAATCTAGGTCCTGGTGCGCATGAACGCAAAAAAGGTAAAATTTAAACCAACCCTAGCAAAGTATTACATAACAATAACAAGAATGAATTTTCAAAACCACAAGAATAACTGCTACGATGTGTATATTACGAGCAACAATACATATATATATATATATATATATATATATATATATATATATATATATATATATATATATATATATATATATATACAGACATCCGAGGTGAAGAACATTTACGGAAGAACACAGAAACTAAGAGAAGTCAGGAGAGGAGAGTAGCTAGAAGTAAGGCTCGTGAAGTGCGAAGCTCGATGCAGAATAAAGACAACTGATTTGGAGGGATCTCAAGATGGGAAAAATGACAGTTATAAAGATTTTGCATTCTGCGTAGAGGTGAGTGCCTGCAGGAAGAGGCAGGAGCATGGTATCGCGGGCGTTCCCTTGCACTCTTCTGTAGAACCCGCAAGGAAACAAGGTAATATACCCGAAGTGTAATATTTCTATAAATAATTGTGTATAAATGAGGGGGTCAGTACGACTACATCTCCAGCTATGTGATGAAACTGTAGGATGATATCCTAGCCTTGAATATTTGTGCGTGAGGTCAGAAAACGACGTTTATACATACTATACCCTTTTTATCCACATGCTGAAATAAAGTTCTATTTGAGTTGAATTTGCCATTCAGACCCCTGCGATATATCAAGTTATTGGGAGACCAATTCAGGTAAACAACTTGTGGAAGGGAAGTGGGCTACGGAACTCGTAATTCTGCAGACGGAACAGAGCGCGCGGCTTCCTCGTGGTGCTGCGCGCTTTGAGCTTAACGCACTATCAAAATTAATGCCGAAGTAGCCTATTTCGAAGACCCTCATCAACACTACATGATCAAGAGAAAAAGAGAAGACGATAATATGGTTTTTACGCTAATATGACAAAATTCGGGTTTACGGGGAGTTTAGATTGAGCCCATTTAACTGGCACCATTCAGAAAAATACAAATAGGCCGGAGTGCAGAGGATCATACCTCACATACCTCAATGTCGCCAGGGCAAAGAAAAATCAATACTTCTGGATTGCTGAGAAAACATCGTTGATGGAAATTAAGAAGTTATTCGCTCCCAACACGGTACCTTGGTGCACGCCCCATTATAACTAGTCGACTAAAGTAAATTGATCATTGACGCTCACAAAGCAGGACCTATTGCGGAGATAGCTGCATAGTATCGCTTCAATAGCAGCTTCATCATCGTAGTGCGCAAGCTTCTCGAGCAGTAGGTGTTGATTGACTACGTCAAACTTTGTGCTAGGATTGCGGTACCAACTGTCCTCCTCAGCGTGACGGGTGTGCAAACTTTCATTATGAGACTCACAGCGTAGGTAGTGCTTAATGTTTTGCGGCCCGAACGAAATGGATGTTGATTTAGAAAAACATTCTCCAACTAAATAATAATACTAATTATTACAGCAATAATAATAACAACCACTCAATTATTTTCATGTCCATTACACTGCAAAGACACAGCTGCCAAGCCACTGGGCTCCTCAAGTAGTACGCAACATGCTATCTACAGAGAAGACCAATGTAGTAGTAAAGAGATGAGATGTAGGGAAACAAATACAGTAATAGTCAATGGGTAAACAGGCGTAGAAGGGAATTTGTTATACAACCTTGTTACCTACATATACACAAAACATGCGGAATTAACTTTGAAGTATGTCAGCACAGGCAGAATACGTATTCCGCCCTTTCAAGTTGTGCCATAATACAGTGATTACTGTAAAAGGGCCCCGCGGGAAACGCAGAATTTTGTGTGATATATTTGTGACGCACCGAAAATTACACTTGATTAACAAGCTATGGGCAGTGTATACTGTCATGGGTCACAATATAGAGAAACAACATGTCTGATTTCATGCGTCTTGGTTTTAGAGGTAAGAGCTTAGGTATATTTCAGAGGGCCAAACTAATAATCAGTGAATAAATCTAAACATAACTGACTGAATTTCCTAACGAAACAATCAAAGAAATATTTATTTTGATGTCTAGAAACAACAATGAGCCTTCATACTGGTGAATTTTGAAATAGATGCGATAATATGTACAGAGAAGACAAATGTGGTAGGCAATAAAATGTGAGATAGAGAAGAAACTATGGAAGTTGAAAACAAGGAGGCAGCCTGCGGCAGCAACGATTTCATCACAGACGATAGGTGGTAGTCATTCGCTAATTAAAAAAACATTAGTGATTGCCTTTAGAAAGAAGCGGAAAATTGATGCCAGCTCTCCATTTAATGCTAATGCGATTTCCGTGTGAAAAAAAAAAAAACTGCAGGCTTGTGTGGCCTTGCAGAATCAGAACCCACCTCATGCGAAGTTGTTCCTTTGGAGCAGTTCGAATAAAAGTATCAGTCGTCTCTAATTATCGGAACACTGAAAAATGTCGCCCCTTCATAACTGATCCATTTCAACCATTGCCAGCATATGAAGTCTGCGGTCTCTTCTTAAAGCGATTTTTCAAATGCATTCATTCATGCACATTTAACTTGGCGCGAACATTGGTCATACGTTTCTCCTATTTCTCTAAATGGGGAATTGGCGTTTACGGTTACTCCAAGGCAGCTGGTTGATTCTTGGTTGTTCCTAAAACAATGTCTTAACAGAATGGTTGCTTGAATGGATGCACTTTATAGTCCGGCGCTCTTTTCACTCTTTCGCTATCGTCATCCCTTCCTTATTTTTTGCGCTGCTGCATAAGTTGCAATTTGGTAGCCATTTCCGCTTACACTACTCTCGGTGGCAATTTTTCTTTTTGTTCTAGGATTTCTGGTTACACGCCATTTAAAATAAGCGCAAGGTGGAAATATGGCGAGAGAAAAGAGGGGGAACTTGCAATAATGTGAGGTTGGCACTGCGGTTGTAATTTTTTGGGATGAAATGTACACCGATATCCTAAAGAAGTCCAAGAGTGAATTAGCTTGGTAGAGTCGGGGCCTCAAATCGGTATTGCTTATTCCCTTTTACTGCGAACCAAGGTTTTATACACCACTAGCTTCACGGTAGATGGAACAAAAGAAAAGCCCCGTTGAAGGTAACCTAGCATGCGGGTTTGTGAAAACCCATTTTGAAGATGGAGCTGATTCTAGCAAAATATTGCTAATATAGTGGGTTGTAACAGAGGATACCTATAAGGTAAAATGCATACCGCTACATTTTGATGGACTTAATTGGGTTAACTCTGTGTAACACCACTCAGGGATCTGGCTAATATTGAAATGTGTACCTAGATATCATTCCCCGGAGACCGTTTTTCACCGGATAACAAAGGTTAAACGTTATAGCTCGGCGACGGATGCGCCTACATCAATCGAAAATTTCTCGATTGTGATCCGTGGTTCTTTTCGCTGCCTGTTGTCGCAGTACCTTGTAAAAACTTATAGTATGCGGGACACCAATGGCGTAGTAATTCCTGGAAAACAGGCGCGCACCAGCAATTACGCTGGAACCTTCGACGAGTCATGCATAAACGGTGACGCGCTTGAACCATGGATCAGATTTAGATGATTAACCTACCGTGGAACATGTTGTTTCTAAGATTTGGATTGTCATAGGGTATACGTGCATTAATTAAGAGTTGCTTCTTACGCAGGTCAAGGCTATTCTTTAAAATGCGTTATTTCATGCTCACAATAATTAGGCACATTTAGTTTGGGAAATATGACTGTTACAAATATACTTAAAATGTTTACATCGCAGAACAGAATGTGGCGACGTCTTGCTACAGATCATACATGTCTGCATCTGCATGAAAAGTTACCTATGCCGCCTGTTTTTACCCTATAAAAACGATGTAAGTAAAAACAGGCGCTTTCTCACCTTTACCTTCCTTATCTGAGAACCCCTTCATATAATATACGTAGCAGGCGACTTTGGAATATAGAGACGGGTACAAAGACTTATGGACAACAATTGATGTAATGGAAACTGCTAGAACTAATAAGTCCTTGTCACAGACGCGCTATACAACAAGAAAACACACCAAACAGCAATTCACAGTTTTTTCAGTTTTTTGTTTCTACAATAAGTATATTTCCCTCAACTGTTATCATGTGTAATAATTGCTGCGAATATCTTAGATTCCTATTTGTTTTGCACGTGTTTACTCACTTCTATTTTTGGTAAATTGAGTGATGATTCGCCCAGATATACCCTTTTCCATGAGTACGAGAGCCTTTGTAGTCTGCGTGTTTACATATGTCTTTTAGCAGAGACATGTAAATAGAAAGCGATTATTGCAGTTGTATGTTCACTCGTTTGGGAATGTGTATATTTATATGCCACAAAGATGCGTCCACGGAAAGGTCTTATTTTTAAAGGGTCAAAAATGTGTTTTCACTTCTCACTCGCTGAACTGTTCGGCTTCATGCAATGTATATGTGGGCTTTCTTCGGGGGGGGAGGGGACTGGACCAAGTCAAGCTTTCTCTAAAACTAGTTTTCCTACCTGCTACATCATGCTGATGGAAATAAAGATTGGTATTATTCTTATAATGGCTATCCTCAGGACGCTGCCTAATTCACTGTCATCCACCTAGCTTCACGAGAGATGGCTCTTTGGCACGTGCTGGTGAATAAGCTTTTTAGCAAAACCCAGAGTTACGCATTTAGGCGCATTGAACATTTTGTTTGTGCGTATTTATTTATAAATAAACTGTTACAATTTTCTTCTGGTGTTCTTTTATAAATATTTGTATGTGGAGAAGACTTTTGCTTCATGACCTAAAATATTTCTATCGCGTTTTCATAGCTAGAATCGATGTAGACAGTGCGGGGAGAATGGCTATCAACAATGTCCCTTGCAAAACGTTCGCCGTGATAATGGTGGCGTATTCTAAAGACAGCGTATTTAAAATATTCGTCATAGAAAGGGCATTGGCCCGAAGCTGGCATAAATAATGGCAACTGTAAGGTTCAGCGCTCGTACTAAGCTAGCAGCTCACTGGCTAGCAGCTAGCTGCACTGGCATAATGTTGGTCAACATTCGATTGCGTTGCATTTTGCCAATACGCCAGCATTGGTTCAGGACCTGTACCAATTTCTGCCAGAAGGGGTTTATGCTTGGACCATTCGTGGTGTGTAGCCTGGGACAGCTGAAGGCTTGCGACTGTGCTTCAGACTGCTCTTTTTAGACACACTGGGATGGTGCTTCTACCGCGGGGCACAATGCTACCCTACTGATTAAGAATATGCCTACAATGATGTGGCAGAAACGACGACACCAATGATATTACGTTGCTAAGGCTGTTAATTGGGGTGAGTGCTATGGTGGGCTTATAAATTGAACTCTACATCGCCTTCCTCTTGTCTTTTCTACGTAAGCCTTCAAAGTTCGTGTTATGACTTCATGTTACAACTTTTGAAGCCTGAATAATAATCCTATACTCCCGTCACTTAAATGCAGATGTAGAGTATCGTAGCGAGCAGCTTAAGCTTCGAGCTCTCTGCATTTTCTATTATAGTTTCTGTGATCTCTGCAATCAGTGACAAGAAAACAGGGGCTGACATCGTCCTCTGCAAAGGGGGCCTCAAACTCCGCCCATCAATTGGGTCCTGAACGGCCAGTTTGTTATGCCAGCGACGTGAGTGACCTCTTCGATACTAGCATCGTCGCGATTGATTCATCTGATGGCTACTCTACTGATGCTATGGGCTAGGACAGTGATTTACCTTGGTGTCAAGCCGACGTCTGCAGAAGAAGATACGAGGAAACACCTCAAACACATTGGAGACTCACTGGCCCTCGTTACCATCAAGGCCTGCGGCAACCCCCCTGTGTACCGCTTCTACATGCACTGAAGAAAATGAAAAGATGGGTGATAGTGACATCACGAGTATGTTGAAAACTTTGATGGGCTCCATGCGCAGAATTCTTTCCAGCCTAAATACCCCAGCTGCCAAGGTTTCCATGCAGCTACTTGAATTGTTGGAACGACTGCTAGCGGTTCTTCGCTAAGCAAGTATGGCGGTGATGTTTGCAGAACGGATGCGTCAATCGCTTGTTATGGAATGGAATACTCGATGTCTACGTGGTCGTTTGTCGTATTTGCGACAGCGAGTATTTAACTACCAATTTTCAGTTATTCTTATCTGTGAATCTAATATGGATTCATCTTTCGGTATGTCTGGATATGTCCAGATGTGGTCTCGTAACGACGAAACCTGATGAAAAAGTGTTAGTTTATATACGCCACAATCTTGTGTATTTCAGACATGACGTCCCATTACATACTGCTAATGATTACGCATGCCTTACCGTAAAACACAGATGGCGCACAGTTATAGTGATTGAAGCATACATCCACCCAAGAGCGAGAATCGGTTGCTCGCACCTGATGTCTCTGCTGCAAGCATCGCAAGGTCCTCATATTGCGATTGCTGACTTGAACGCACACCATCCCTTGTGGGGTAGCACATTGATGAATTCTTGTGGCAAATATTTGGCCGACTTTATGTGTAGTCAGGGACTAAATGTGGTCAATGACGGGTCTCCTACATTTATTCGTGGCATGTCCTAAAGCACTTGAGTGGAACTAACGATTGTATGAAGAAGCCTTCTGTCTTCAGCATGCTGGTCGACGGATCTAGAGACTCATGGTAGTGGCCACCACCCCGCTTACATTTACTTTAGCTCGTTTCGCCATTGTGCCTCACGTTGCATTCGTCATACAGAACGGATTTTATTTAAGACCTCTGTCGACACCGCCTGTCAGAGTATGTTGTCTCCATCTGAAATAGAGCGCATCATTACCTCTACCCTGCGGGACAAAACCAGAAAAGGTAGCGTACCGAGACGCAGATCATCGGTTGGCATACAATATTAGGCCTTTCGTGCAATTTGTCGCCGTACGGAACGGCGATAAGAAGAACAAAGTAACCGTCAGACCTTTAGACAGTCGCCGAGCTGAACGACATGTTCTTCCATATTTGGACGAGCTTGACAGACAGCGTTGGAGGACATTCTGTGGAGTCCTAGATCCAAGACAGACTCTATCTAAGATCTGGCGAGTCATGCAAAGTCTCCATACAACTCCACAACAAAGACACCCATTCCGTGTTGTGGCTCTACATCAACGCCAAACCGAATTGGAGGTAGCCAACGACTACTGTAAGCTGATCGTTGACGCATCTAATGCCGTGACTTCATCCCTTGTCACCATCGCGCCGCCATCAACTGATGAGCGACTCGAAGTACCTTTTTAGATGCAAGAGCTTGACGCTGCAATTTCGGTTTCTCGACGCTCACCGGCACCAAGGCCAGACGGAATCACGTACGCTGCAGTCTGCCACCTTGGTACAGAATCATGACATCTTCTTCTATCTTTTTATATTACGACGTGAGACACAGGAAATGTTCGAGATAGTTGGAAATGCAGTCGCGCCATAGCGCTGCTTAAACAGGGGAAGTGCCCTAACGAGCGTTCCTCGTACAGGCCCATCGCCTTAGCCAGTTGCATCAGCAAGGTAATGGAAAGAATGGTCTTGGGAAGACTAGAATAGTTTATAGAGATAAATAATTGCTTTCCTGATTTTATACGCGGATGTTGAAGAGGCCGTCCTTCCATTGACGGTGTTATCGACTTGGTCTCCACTGTTGAACAGGAAAGAAGTTACCACCGGTTAGTTAGAGCTGTTTTACTGGACATTAAGGGTGTATACGACAATGTACTCCATTACGCATTCCTTGATGCACTGGAAGATTTAGACGTCCGTGGCCGGCTATATGCATGCATTGTTAGCTACCTCAATGAAGGCACGGCGTATATTGAACAAGTGATGGCGACCCTGGACAGTACAACATCCATCGAGGTGTTCCACAAGGGGCATTTTCAGTCCAACTCTTTTCAATGTTGCATTGGTTGGCCTTGCATCCGGATTTCCTAACACGGTGAATATTAGCACACATGCGGATGACACATGCATACGGACATCTAGAGCCCCCCCCCGCCCCCCCCATGCGTGCTAGGCTTCAACATGCAGCAACAATCACAACTAAATATTTGCGGCATCTAGGCCTCCAGCTCTCATCAAAAAAAAATGTTCAGTGATTACATTCACGCCAAAACGGATGACAAGGTATCCGATAATCGTTAATGGAGTAGCGATATTGCTACACAGTGTGGTGTGCTAGCTACGGTTACAAACCACAGACTCTTTGGCTTAGTCATATACTAGGGATTATCTTGGTCAAGACACATCGCCGCACTGAAATCGAAGCTGAAGAGTTTTGTTCGCGTCCTTCGTGTCGTTGCAGGAACAAGATGGGGCCCCTCGGAGTCGTCATTACTCCAATTGTACCAAGCACTATTGGTAGGGCATATACGGTATAGCATGCCTGCGCTCTCAAGCATGGGACTTAGCTGTGTGTGCGCGCTGGAGGGCATTCAATCTCAAGTGTTTTTGTTGAAGTTGAAGTTGAAGTTGAAGTTTATTCATATGAAAAAACATAGGTACATAAATGTAATATACAGACGAGGGTCCCAAAGTAATGATACTGAAAACGGGACCCTCGAACCCACGCCCATGTCTGAGCCTCCCACGATGCACGTCAACCAATAGAACAATAGTGGAAGCTCACGCTTGTTTTATTGGGGTATAATTGCTCTGCGAGCCTCTTCGAATATACCTTCGCGTTTTGACCCTACACAGGCACTATCGTCTGTCATCACTCACTGCCACCCACCCAGGTTCCAGCTTTTGTCATCATCGTGTCATCAGAGTATTCTACCGTCAAGATTTTCGCCCGCTTGTATTCCGAGAACACCCCCGTGGGTTCTGCCGAAACATTTCGTTAGATTGCAGATCCTTGCAATTACAAAAAAAACATCTGTTACATCTATTGGCCTCAGGCACCTTACCATGTTGCACATTTATGCAGAATACGGAGATACTGTCAACATGTGTACCGATGGGTCTGTCACACCATATGCCTCCACTGCAGCCTTCGTCATTCCACATATGATCATCGCTCGCCGGTTTAAACTAGGCCATAGATCAACGTCAACTTGCGCAAAACTTGTTGCTATCCGGGAGGCACTTCGATTTCTCCCCGAGGAGCCTCCTCACAGATGGACGCTATTCTGTACTTTCAAGCCAGCTCTTCAAACGATTGACTGTGTCCTCAGACGGGACCCGTATTATTCCATGACCATATTGATACTTTTTGTGCGCGAACAAACAGGGACGAAGAATAGGGGCAACACAAGGACGAGCGCTTTCTAATAACTGGTTTATTTTTGAAGAACTACTTACTTAAATACCCACAGAACTGCGCGATCTAGTCAACAGAGCACCCTACAGCGCATACGATACCCGCTGATCTGCGCCATCAAGTCAAAAGAGCAACGTCAATATTACATATAACACTTGTGATAATAAAAAAGGTTAAGGTTAAGGTTAAGGGAGCACTTATCTAGCCTTAAAGGTCGCCCTAGTACGCATTTGGCAATGCATTGCCAAGAACATGGTTGCTCCCCTTGTCTTACTAGCACACACATTTTATACAGGCATAGGAATCAAACCGCTAGGGAAATCGTGGAAGCATACTGGATAGAAAAACAAAAAGATAAATGCATCAGCCATCCTTCTGTTTCATTGTTAGATAAAGAAAATTCGCTTCTATCATCACATCTTTAACGGATTTTATTGTAAGTGGTTGTTTTTATGCACTTTGCTGTTTTTAGTATGACCAGGTGGCTTTGTCCACGTCTTTTTTATCACAAGTGTTATATGTAATATTGACGTTGCTCTTTTGACTTGATGGCGCAGATCAGCGGGTATCATATGCGCTGTAGGGTGCTCTGTTGACTAGATCGCGCAGTTCTGTGGGTATTTAAGTAAGTAGTTCTTCAAAAATAAACCAGTTGTTAGAAAGCGCTCGTCCTTGTGTTGCCCCTATTCTTCGTCCCTGTTTGTTCGCGCACAAAAAGTATCAATATGAATATGTTCCAACTAGGCCGACTCGCAGTTATATATTCCGTGACTACAGAAATTACAGAGCATCTCGACCACGCAACTTGAAATGGTCACCAATGTCACCTTTCAGTGAATACCTTCACACTGTGGCGTGATAGGGAACAAACAGGCAGACTCTGAAGCGAAAACTGCTTTAGATAAAGCTTCGGAAGTACGCATTCCGTTCTCACGAACCGACACAAACGCCCTACTTCGTCACGTAATACGCAACTCTACGTTGGAACACCAGACGCAACCAAATCGATGACAAAAGAGAGTACACAAATGGGACCAAGAAATGAAATTTAGTATGGCCCACAAGTTCAAAACAAGCCAAACGAGCATGGTGCACCAGATTCCATTGGTGTCGCATTCACCAACCGTTACAGACACATGATAGGTGGCAGTGATACCAGCCTAAACTGTGACTACTGTGAGGTGCCAGAAACATTTGATCATACATCTTGCGTGTGTCCCACGTAAGAGCAAAAATGACCGTAGCTGGTCTGTTCCATTGCGAAGACCCATAAGAGGCCGCTATCAGACGAGTTTCTTTTAAGTCCTTGGTCTAATGCGAACAGCGCAGCCCTCGTAACAAGTGCCGCTACAGATTTTCTCCAAGCCTCTGGGCTGGACGCACGGCTGCAGAGATGCTACAACTCTGTAAATTTGTATACACGCATCTCTTCCTTAGACCATCACCATCATTCATCACCCCTTTCTCTCCCCCGTCTTTTTCCCCATTGTACATTAGCAGGCCATAGCAAGTTATAGGTCAGGCCGACCTCTCTGCCTTTCTGTAAATAAATTTCTCTGTCTCTCTCTGCAGATGTAGTGTACTGAAGTCCTTTTTCGACACCATAGCACTAAGGGCCTCGTGTCGCACAAAAGACGATGTCGGTGCCGGCGGAGTTGTCCGTGAGCCAAAATGTCGATATATATTTGAGCATATGTAAATGCCACGCCTGCATATATGACATAATGTATATGCGGGCTATGTTTTAACACCATTCTATCACTAAAGTTGGTAATACATTGTGTTACATTCTGAACAAGGTTATTCCTCGGAATATTGGGAATGACAGCCACCAAACAAATGTCATGAAACAAAACATCGACAGTGCATGCCTTTATTTTAATTTAATGTTAAAAGTGCGAAACAATAACAGAAACATGGAAATAACCTAATTTTTTGGCACTGCTATACACTGCCTCAGGAATCGGCCCATGCAAGAGGCCGCGTTTCTCCCAGAATGCTCGCCTTAGTGCACGGTGTTCGTCGCCAGAGTTTCCCGACAAAGGTTACATAAGCTGCAGCTGCGAGGAAGCATGGGAAGAAGTCAGGCATGTTTTAATGCCATCGCGTGCCACCTTTTAAACGCGAAGCTTGAGCGTCTTCCAAGATTATAAGCAGGCACACACCCTCCTCCCCCCAAGAGAACGCAAAATACGTTAAGCCGTAATTTTTCCATATTGATATACCTAAAAATGCGTCAATTTCTTTCCATGCCGAGGTTCACACTTTCTCTTGAGACTTCTTTCTAGATGTCCTCTTCTCCTGTTATATGATAGTTTGCTTCACCATCCGTATATGTACTTTGTCTCTCAATTGTCTGTTTTTGTTGTATTGTCTAGTATGTTGCTGGTAAGCCAGTTATCATTTTGTTCTTTTTTTATCCCATAACTTGTCGTTGCAGTTCAAAATTAATTTTCTGTGCATATGTAGTCACCCCCACATTATTGTTGTTCCGAAGCGCCTTAAATAGGTAATTGATTTATACTTATTGGTTGATGTTCACCAAGCTTTATCCATTTGAGTGCTGGTCAATCCCCCATAGTGGGTATTAGCCACAATGCCAAGGGATAAGAAGGTCGGAATGGCGCCGCGCGCACCGGTTCGGCTGTTTATCACCTGCACTGCAGCGTCCGCCGTTCTCCGGCAGGCGACGGCGAACCTACCCGCAGGCAGCGGCCGGTTCTACCACCCGGAGGCGAGAGCTGAATTCTACGTTAGTAAGATCTTGATGAGGGCTAGTTGGTTCATACTTAGAACTGAGGTGAAACAGCGCGAAAAAGACGAGGACACAAGGAACCAAAGCGCTTGTCTGTGGTATTTGGTTCCTTGTGTCCTCGTCTTTTTCGCGCTGTTTCACCTCAGTTCTAAGAATGAATTCTGCGGTGCGGCGCCGTACCGCGAAGACCTTGACAACGCTCTGCTGCCAGGCAGCGCCCTCCTGATGCGCAACCGCTCCAGAGAAGGCGTCGGTTACAGGACGGCGCAGATGGCTGTCGCACAGCCACGGTGCCATGAAGACGACTACTTAGAGATTCGCGCCTTGTGCGAGCGCAACCTGGAACAGAAGCTTCTACGAGAAGGGGCGGCAACGGTCTCTCTTTCCAGCCGTTGCACCAGTACGTGGCACTTGTGGGCAAGGCGTTTACCAGCGCCAGGTCCCACCGGCTGAACGAGCACGACTACAACTGGAGCTGCTCAACCTGCAGCAGCCACCAGGAGTACCCGAGTGCAGAAGGAAATTGCGCTGGAAGGAGTTGATCCAACACCGCTTGATGTGTGGATGGACATTCCAGAACTTCGTCGCATCTATCTACGTGTACCAAAAGCAGGCGAAGGCATGTCCCACTCTGCGCGACCTCAGGGACTACGTGAAGCCCATCTTCCAGAACGAGGATTGTCAGGGCAACCAGGAGTTAATGGACCGGCTGCGCTCGGCCAGAAAGGAGCAGCGTAAAGCAGGGAGTGGAGAAAAGTCCGAGGACGCTCCTGGAGGTGGCGGCTACGACATTGACGACCGCGGCCTAGGCACCGGCTTCTGCCGCTTTGACCAGCTCCGCCAGAAGACGCTTCAGTGCAAACACGAAGGCTACAACGTCATACGAAGCAGTGACGCGCGTGTCAAGGCCGACATATGCGACGAGTTCAAAGTGGCCAAGGACTGCGCCGTGGCCGTGCTGAAGGCGACGCACTTTAGCAAGGAGAAAGACTCACGACAGAAGGTGATAGGACCCTGCGAGAGTCCTTCCAGCGGCTCGGGATTGAGTGCGGCGGACAGTGGAAAGACGTCGCCGCCACCTCGTCGCACGGCTTGGCCGCCATGTGCAGCGCAGTGAGATGCACACTGTTCGCATTGACGCTCATGATGGCGCTTCTCTGGATAGAGCCACCATAGCCCCCATAAAATTATGCGCTAAGTCCTGGAAAACAGCAAACCCGTTGCTTGTTTGTTTATGCGGAACCGCCGCTGTCCCTTTTGATGTCATTGACGGTTTGAAGAAAAACTGAGAACTCAAGTAGATGCAGTATTAAAAAACAAGGCACCAACAAACGTCGAAAACACATGGAATGTCGATTTGTGCTTTGCACGAAAGGTATTGAGCCATTTTCCGCAACAGTTCTTGTCTGTTGCTGAAGGTCCGCATATGCAATGGCGCCATCGATATGAAATGTAAATACAGCGCAACAAGTTTTCCGTCACTGAATTTCACTCTGAAACATAATAATCAATGGTTATAAAATTATAGCTTCGTTGCACCTGAGTGGATGACTCGTATGCACCTTTTTTTTTATCCAATAACCTATATATTTTTTGGCGTGAACCTCTTTGGCGCTATTATGGTTTACTGGGTATGTGCCACTGAGCATGTGTCGCTATTCACTGAAACTGTTTGATGCCAACGTGGGTTACAGGGCATGTGCAAGACTTCAATCGCAAAAGAAAACAGCTCTCAAATGCCGGGCGGAATTGAACACAAGTCCCATTTCTTGAGACAACCTTGTCTGATATGTTACATTCACACACCTGCCAAGCGCGGAATTCGTGTCGGCACCGCTAGATGGCTCAGCTTCTGTGGCGGAAGCGTGAGAGAGCAACCCGGCTACTTACACGTCTTGTGGTATGACACGTCTGTGCGCTGGCAACTGTGTCGCTACATTCATGCAATGCTTATCGCTGTAACGTCCACGTTTACTGTTCAATGAGTTCTGTTGAAGTTTTGCGTTTACTAGAGCTCTGCAGTGTTAGTCGACCACTTTTCATTGTAGATCAATGGCAGGTAGGTACAGTGGTGTAAATTCAACATTCAGTCTTACCATCATTTTTTCGACCGCTTTCATTTGCTTTATTGGCACGACGCCGTGAAGGAGCTGAAAATAAAAGCAAAGTTATTACAGCGATTCCTTGTGCTCTGCGACTTGCTTTATTATACTCAGTAATGAAAAGGGAGAAAATACACACGGACAAGCTAGGGAACAGCACAAGCGCATGCGCAGTTCCCTGTCTTTTCTGTGCAAGTGGTCACGCTCTTAAAGTTTACTGTATGAACTACAGTGAATGGAAATGCAATATCGGCACACATGCATTGGCTATCTTAATAAATAGTCAAATTTAAGTAGTCTACAGCAATAGAACAGATAAATAATTGTCTTTTGACATCTCGTCTCAGCACCTTTCCCGCAAACTTCAAACTTCTTTCGGAAGTGAAGATCCTTGGACCATGGTCGCGGCGGTCGATGGCACAGCGAGCCACGATTGCGTTAATGCAGTGTGTCAAGTCGACAGACCTTGGTGGCCGCCTACGGGCTCGCTGCACACCTTCAGATGTGCCCAAAACGGTGTCTTTTATGTCCACTATCCCCCTATTGCTCTCTTTATCCCCTTTCGCCAGGTCCCGGTAGCAAATCAGACGTCCGTATGAGTAACCGCCCTGTTTCCTCCCATCTGAATTTCTCTTTTTGTCTGGTTTAGTCCTGCAGTCTTATTTGCTCTGAACTAAAGATGACATCAGTGCATGTGATTAAGGGCAACTCCATCTATTTTGCGATATCAAAGAACGTTGACCATGTTCGCTGTTTACGTTCCTCTGAACGCTTCCACAATGTCCTTAAAAATCAGATTTGAGAGTTGTACAGATGTTTTACAAATTATTTTAATTAATTTCCTCGAACACCCTACCACACGTCATCCTCAATTACAGGCAGTATTGTGTATGACGTCAGGAGTGTTCTACGTAGAGAACGCAGGGATCCTGCAGACGAGAAGGAGAAGAGCATGGAGGTGCCGACTATCGTGAACTTGGCTTAGTATGAGAAGATGTAGTCGCGAGAAGTTGCGTTGCCTGTGGACGGGCAATAAATGGGTGGTAAGTGGTGCTGCATTGTTGGCTGCACCAATTTCAGCTTTCGCCATCCGCACATATAGTTTGAGCCGATGTCAATGACGTTTAGCCAAGGTTAAGCCTACCTCAATCGCTAATTTCCTGCGTCTACTGCGTTGGTGAACCTCAACGACTAACCTGAAGGTAATTAGGCCATTAGCATGAATACGAAACTGCTTCCGTAGTTCAGTTTTAGCCATACAGATTTGAAATAAAGCATTTTTCACATCGTACAGCGCACACGCAAGAAGCTAGGAATGACTACACGATGCGCTGTCAACATCCGTACGTTGCCGTTTTCGAACGTGGTCTGTCGCACTCGCTGCAGTTTCCCTATATTAAATGTGACTACGCACATGGGTGTATTATCACCTATTGTTATGCTGACTCATTATTTAGCTTCCGAGTAGCACTGATTACCTCGTATTACAAATGTAGCGAAGGCCCCTTCGATACAGCAGCGTAAACAATTGCATCGTTCACCTACCAACGGTGTCAATACTGGCGTCGGCGCCTCCACGAGAAAACTACGCGTTTTCTAAGTGAATGATCATTTGCGCAAAATTCTAATTTGTGTGTACCTTACGGAACACATTTTAAGCATGACGACATTACGAAAAATAATAAGTAGGCATCATAACAACGCTCCCGTACTACGGTCTCCCGCTCACTCTTTTCGGAAGTGTGTGGTCGCTCATACCAGCACGACTCAGAGTGATGCAATGGTGCACCGTACGTGCACAACATCTGCGTGTTGTGATATATTGTGACAATAATTGTTGTCACCGATGAGCGGCTACCACCATATCTCAAGCGAACGACGAGTGGTCGCTCTACCTGCCGATGTAGACAAATGCGCCGGTCGGTTCTCTGGACTGTAAGCGGCATTCTTGCGGGAGACAACTGCGGAAAGCCCTGCTTCACATTTTACAGTGAGCATGCGAAGCGCTTCCCTGAGAAGGCGCAAAACACTTACAATAGCAAGCAGCACGTATAATATCACTGGTAAGGGCTAAAATTGGTCATCTTGCAGCACGATGTGTTGTGCATGGGCGCTTGCTATTGTGGTTGCGAGGTGAATGCGAACTTTGACTCCTAGCTACATAACTTGTCAGAATCATATGCGGAATTTACTAAGCTGCGTTGTTCGTACGCAATTTAACAGCCAAAAAGTTTTTACTGAGATAAGCGTGCAGTCGAAGTGGAAGCGAATTTAATTTACGCCTTCGTAGGAGATTGAGGCGGAAGCAAAGCTTGGATTGATCGAAAACAAATGAAAAAAGCGTATACGCATTCTGCTAACATTTCTACGAGAGACAGTACTGATGGTCACATGATGACACATTTGGCGCAGGAAGATACCACCACCGTCACCACCACCATACTACATCACCACCAGATCACCACCACCGTGCTACAGAATGACTAAATCTCTATATTTCGATCCCAAATATGGAAATTAAAAGGAAAAGCTGCATAATATATAGTTCTATGGCCTCAAGGCAAGGGGTCCAGCACTCGAGCGTTCAAGGGTATGATATCTTATTGCGCTGCACACGGTTTCAAACGTGGTTTTAATGCCGCACATAGGGTGAATTTCGGCTTCCTCGGTTGCCAATACTGTCTATAAGGTGCTGGTTGGCGATGTCATCCACTGCCAACCGACGACCAAGCACCTTTTCCGTAGAATCACTGTTGAGTGCACGGATAGCTATTAAAGCAGTCCTGAAAAAAGCAAAGCTGGCAGAAGCCGGGCAGTAAAGACAGTCCCAAATTATGACACGGAACTTCACTGCGCAATATACACACCTCCAAGTTTCGACATCTATCAGAATATGACATCGTGTCAGCGTTCGTCGCTTCTCCTTGGCGTCTCCTCTGCTGATGAAGACACGATGATGCCTAGCACCAACTCAGGTGTTGATATTGTAGGCTCAGGTGTCTGCATTTTGACAGAGGCCAAATGCGCAAATTCGTGCGCACGTCAAATTTGGGGACCGGCAATAAATGATAGGTTGGTAAAGTCTGTCTGTCATAGCCCAAATGGCACCTCATAAAAGTCGAGGCTAATCAGTCTCGATGCTCACGTGCTCGTCACAATACTCGATAAACGACAATGAATACTCCACCTTTTGTCCTGGCTTCAGCAGAATGGTGAGTGCTTGACTTTCTTTCAGAGTTTGCCAAGTTTAAGCTCCTGTATTTTCTAAAACTGGTGGTTAGTTTCTGTACGTGCAGAGACCTCTTGAAAGCTTCCTTGTGTCACAGCAGAGTAAGAAAGTCCTCGTTTGGGATTCACCATGGATATAAGGAAACGGAAAAGCCAGAGTTATTATTACTGTGTCAAAAGCTGGAAACTGAGTTCAGGAAATGTCAGAGAAAGTCGTAGCTTATTGAGGCGATTAAGAAGTGCGGTGCTCTTGAGGACGAAATTTCAGAAGCAAGGGAAGAAATATAGAAACGAGATGACAAAGCTGAACAAAAGGCTGCACAAGAAAGGCAAGGAATTGCAGAAACATGGCAGAAAGCTGAACAAAGAGCCGGAGAAGAAAGGCGGAGAGCTCAGAAAGCTGAAAAACACGCTGCAGAAGAAAGACAGCTGATCAAATGGAAGCAGCAGAAAGAAAGGAATGAGAGGAACAGAGAGCTCATAAACTAAATCTAAAAGAAATAGATGTGCAAAAGGATCTGGCCATGCATTTGGCAAATATTATCTCAATAAATAAAAGACGTTCAGCTGAAGCAGGAGTAAAGATAACAGAATTCATGCCGTCGTACAAGGCAAACGATGATATGGGATTGTTCCTTGTTACTATTGAACGAACAGCGAAAAAAAACGCGTTGGCACTAGAAAGTTGGACACAACAGATTCTGACAGTTCTTCGTGGCAAAGCAACCGAAATAACCAGAAGGCTAACGAGAGACGACGCAGATGACTATCAGAAAGTAAATGCTTCATTACTAAGAAAATATCGGATCTCAGCGGTTGTTTTTTGTGGTCGCTTTCGGGAGACAGCTAGAACACCGGGCGAATATCTTCAAGATTTCACTTATAAAATGAAAGCCAATTCAATTGAGTGATTAAAGGAGGAAGATCCCTTCGGTTGTTACGACAAGTTTGTGGAGTTAATCTTCATGGAGCCGTTCTATGGGTCCTTGAGCGAAGAGATGCGCTTGTAGCTTCAAGATAGGTCTGCCAAAATGGCTTGGAACGTGCCGAAGTGCTAGCTGATAAATTCACCACACGTCGCAATTCTGAGAAAACGCGTGTCAGGCCATTACAAAGAATCAGCAAACAGGAAACCAGGCGCCCTATTCATCACGAAAAAGCTGGAGGTGGGACAAAAGACATGCCGTCTGGTAATTCAGGAGAGAATAACACCGTTGTGAAAGACGAAAGAAAAGCAGAGAAAGCATTTGAGGCTAGAAATCTGGTGGGTTGTTTCCGTTTCCAGGAGCCTGGACACCTTGCTATCGGCTGTCGGAAGCCTAGAATTGTTTTGCTTTCGTGAAAGGCGACGATGAAAATTTGGCCCTCTCAGAACCCTACTTTCACGACCTGTTAGTGAATGGAATACAGTATTAAGTATTGAGGGACTCCGCTACGACAATGGACATTGAGCATTCGCCATTTCTGAAACCTGTGGATTTCACTAGGGAACATACGTAGATCCAGCCGTTAGTCTAGAAGAATAGTGTTTGCTTGCCCATAGCCAGCGTGAAGATTTAAGGGCCGTTTCGACTATTGCTGAGTGAAGCAGCAGTATCGACAAATATGTCAAAACACTATGCCTACTTATTTTTGAAATCACTCGGAAATGATGTTGAAGAAAAATGTCCTCCGTTTTGGCGACCATATGGTCCCAGCTCTCACGCGTTCCAAGGCCCGAGATATCGCGGCGGAGATAAATCACGGCCACGAAGCCAACAATATTCCTCGTGACATAGACGCTCAAGAAGCGCAGCACATAGCTAGTGAAATCAGTAAAAAAGGCGCTAACGAGGAGGCATCCGGTTTAGTGGGAATACCAACGCAAGAGCTAGCAGAGCAATTAGAGATTAGCTTGGTACTGACACATTAGGAAATATTTTTAGACCTACAGAAGGTTGTTGGCACAACCGTCGATGGCAGCACTAGTACTTCCACAGCCCCAATAAAAAACAACACTAATACTTCCATGGGCTCCGCAAGACGTCGGCGACCACAAGACCGCAAGCGGTTATTTAAGGCCGTCCTGGCCCTCATGTTAATCAGTACTGCTCAAGATTCGGATAGGAGTCACAACCATGTACAATGAAGTGAATACAATATTCTCTACTTTTTCCATCATTGCCCTGTCCGGCTTTGTCGTCGTTTCTTGGAGCCGCCAGGGACCTTCTCCGTAGGCGTCGCCGCCGCTGGGAGGTGGCTATCAGAAGTTCAGAGCTGGCAGACCAGCTCTGGGCCGTCCGGCAAGCCGAAGATGCCGCTCGAGTCCAAGGACTTCGCGCCGTCACCTGAGGCCACCACAGCAAGCACTGCCGGACGATTCTTTATTAAAGTTTCTTCTTCTTGGTTCTTGCGGTGAAAACCCACCTCATTCGCTTGAGATCGTATAAGGGTTAACGAAGAAGTGGGTTGGCGTGTTGATCAAGGGGATTATTTCCGTGCAATTGTACGGAAAACCACAACGGGGCATTGGCCAGGAAGCAGGTGGTGCACATCGTGCTAAGGCCGAGTAGGTTTGGAGAGCATAGGTGCGTGTCCATGATGAACACAGTTTCTTAACTATAGCACATATGCACAACGGGGGATCAATGAAGAAATAAAGACGTTTAAAGAAGCAGTGGGTCCGCGTGTTCATTATGATGACGGTGATTTCCATAATATTTTACATAACAACAACGGATCGGCCAAGAAGCAGACGAAACACATCGAGCCAACGCTGAATGTTCGAGAACATTGCCGGCTGTCGATAATGATTATCGTTTCCTGTCTGTCATATATGCACAACGGGGGATCCACCAGCCAGCGTGTTGATTATGATGATGATTTGCACTATACTATACATAACCACAACAGGACATTGGGCAAGAATAGGGGGTACACATCGTGCCAATGCCAACTACATCTTTGAGAGCATCGCCGCGTGTCGATGATGAATATGGTATCCATACTATTGCACATGCGAACAACGGCGGATCAGAGAAGAAGCCTGTCCTCATTTTATGATGATGAATTCCATACTACGGCATATACAAGTGGGTGGTGCATATGAAGGCAACTCGAACTGGTTGTTGCAAGTTATCGCTACGTTTTGGTTATTATGATTTTCCTACTGTTGCCCATATCCACTGCAGGGAATCGGCTGAAAACCGTGTCTCCGTGCTATGGGGATGACTTACATAGTATACTATATAACCATGTGAAATCATTGGCCAAGAAGCGGGTGGTACAAATTTTGCGAACCACAAGTAGCTGTTTGGGATTATCATTGCTTGTTGATTATTCTGATTTCCCTATTATAGCACACAGCATAACCACAATGGCCGATTGGCAATGAAGCACGTTTGGGCTGAGACAATAATGATGATGTTTTCAGCAGAATGGCACATACCCACAACGAAGATCTCGCAATGGAACGGGCCGTACTGACTCTCTTGTGTAGCTGCCAAAAGTGGTCGGTAGATGTATAAGAAGCGCGTCCGTGTTGCATACCCACAACAGGAGGTTGGCCAAGAAGCGGTCGCTACATACCCGGGCAAAGCCAACTAGCTCTCTTCGATTATCGCTGTCTTTTGGTCGGCTCGGTCGCACCGCAAGGCGCACGATGCTAACTTTCGTGCTCTACTGTGTACAGGTATTCCTGGGACCCGGTTTGCGCGGTGATGCCTCCTTTCCGGTTCCTTTCGAACACACTGCGTCTGTGACATCGACAGCATCGTATCAAGTTGTCCTGGCCCCTGTTACAACCATATCGCTTTTGCCGTTTGACTCGGCAACGGCCAACGTGATCCATCTTGATAAATGTTTCGGCAATCCAGCGACTCCAGCGATCTCCCAGGAACTGCATAAATTGGGGCAATGCCTGCTATACCCCTTTAGTGGGCTCGGTGGCACCACAAGGCGTACGATGCTAAGTTTCGTGCTCTACTGTGTACAGGTTGGTGAAAAATATCGTCTTGCGAAGGGTTTTAAAACTAGCTGTACATGCCTGGTGGTGTTGCCGAGCGCTGCCTGTTTGTGGTCATGTTGTATGAATGTGTCTCGCATGGTTCACTTATTGCTAATTATGTGTGGCGACATAGAGGAAAACCCAGGTACTCATTCTGATGCAAATGGTAATCTTGATCCTGATTCGGATGTTCTGCAACAGATTTTACATACCGTCACAGAAATTAAGGCTTCCCAAACTGAACTTCAAATGGGTATGCAGCGCGTCCAAACACGGCTGTCTGTCATTGAGAACAAGCCTAAAACACTCAAAGGCTGCAATGTAAAAGTTGAAAATTGTGAAACAACTGTCAGTGCGATTCAAAAGCAAGTCAGACATTTTTACAATAAAATGGACGAGATTGAGAACAGAAGCCGCCGGAACAATATTGTGATATATTGTATCCCAGAAAGTAGCGATGAATTCCCCGCATCTTTGAAGAAATATCTCGAGAACGGAACATTCAACAATTTGCTGAAATTAAAAGTAAAGACTGTGGAGTGCGTCCATCGCGTTGGCAAAAGATTAACTAATCCACAGCGACCCATCATGCTGCGGTTTTTTTTATTTTGCCCGAAAAACGACAGTTTCGTGCAACTTTTCAAAGCTCAAAGGCACAGACTTATCAGTGTCGGAGGATTTTTCATTTGCAGTTCGTGAAATGCGCTGGAAGTTATGGGAGTCCTCAAAGCTAAACCGAGCATACGGTAATAGGGTTGTGCTCCTTCTCGATAAGCTGAAAATAGATGACACGCTCTACGCATGGAATAAGCACGTGGAAAAGAGGATGCCTCTTAAACAAGCGCGTTCTGATATGACTGGTCGTGAAGGTAATAGTTCAAATGCACGATGCCAAGTAATTACACCATCGTTTTCTTTATTGTGTTTCAACGCTCGAAGCATAGTGAACAAAACACATAAACTAGAGGAGATTTTATTGGCTAATCTGATCACAGAGACGTGGCTTCATCCCTCTATCCACGATTGAGAAATAATTCCAAAAGACTATAGCCTAATTCGCAAAGATCGTGATAGCCGTGGAGGTGGAGTGGCCATCGCTATAAAGAATGGTCTAAAGTTCCAAGAGGAACAAGCTATACCTAACCACGGGAGTCTCGGGTGCACTGTCACATTTCAAACCACACCTCTACTAATAGGAGGAGTATACATAGAGCCTGGGGCACCTGAAACTTACCTTACGGAATTCCACAACTACCTCCTCGAGAAAATGCATCATCGGACGAAGCTAGTAGTTGATGGCGACTTCAACTTGGCAGGAATTGACTGGGATAACCTGACCGCCAACAATAGGTGTTACGTCCTTTATTGCCGGAGGCCGGGTACAGACTGACGGGAAGCCACCGTCACGTGACACAGGGTAACACAGGGTTGCTTAGCCCCAAGATTGTCCCGCTATAACACTCCTCCCCCCTACGTCACGTAGTCCTTCAGATACGCAGGACGGTTGCATTGGCGCTGTGGTCGCTGGACTTGAAGGGGTGCGCTCACTTCACTGTCCGCACCACAGGAAACAGGTTCGGCACTGGGTGTTGCAGCCTCTTCTCGTATTTCTCTCTGGTCCCGGGATGCGCTGACTTCACTGTCCTCACCACAGGAAACAGGTTTGGTACTGGGCGGTGCAGCCTCCTCTCGTACTTCTCTTGGGTTCCGTCTTCCAGGGTACTCTGGGTTTGAAGGAATGCCGCTTTCGGAACACCCTGCCGGGAAAGCAACCAACGATTCCTCCTCCTCGCACATTCCAGTGTCCAATGCGTAGCTGGCAGAACGACTTCTGAGTTGGTCAACATGCCGTCTCCATCGACGTCCATCCTTGGTGACGACCAAGTACGACACTGGTCCAGTGACAGAATCCACAATGCCCGGCAACCACTTGGGCCCATAGAGATAGTTGCGCACAAACACTCGATCCCCCACTTCAAACAGTCGCACTGCCTGGTTACGGCGCTGCATCACCTGCTCCTGTTTCTGCTGCACACTGGACTGCAGGTCAGGATGCAGACGCTCTAACACAGTTGAAAGTTTTCTGCCCATTAGCAATTCGGCTGGGCTTTTGCCTGTTGTAGCGTGAGGCAGGATATGCTGGGTCATTAAAAACCTAGCCAGACGTGACTCGATATTGCCTCCAACCATGCTCTTGAGTACTTCTGTGGTTTCGCGCACCATCCGCTCTGCTTGACCATTTGAAGAAGGGTGATATGAGGCAACGGTCACATGTCGGATTTGATTTCGGCACATGAAGTCTCTGAATTCCTCCGAACAAAATGCGGTTCCATTATCCGAAACAACAGTCTCTGGAATGCCATGGGTAGCAAAAAAAACGAAGCTTCGCACAAACTGCAGCTGCCGACATGGAAGTCATTCGGCACACTTCCAACCACTTCGAGTGAGAGTCCACCACAATGAGGAAGACGTTGCCTTGGAATGGCCCAGCAAAATCGATATGTAGTCTTGTCCAAGGACGCTTGGTGAATTCCCAAGGGTTAATTTTTGCAGCTGCTGGCGCAGACCTGGATTCTTGACAACATGCACAGTCCCTCACTTTCTGCTCAACGTCTCTGTCAATTCCTGGCCACCACACGGCTCCTCTGGCGAGCCCCTTCATCTTGATAATTCCTGGATGAGCTGTGTGAAGAATGTCCATGACATATGGTCGAGCTGGCTCTGGAATGACGACACGACTGCCCCACAGCAAACAACCTTGGTACACTGACAGTTCATGCTTGCGGATCACAAATGCTGCAAACTCTTCCGGTAGCTTGCCCTCTGGCCACCCATGCTGCACCCAATTGCAGACTCTAGCCAACAGCTTGTCCCTCGACGTAAAACTTGCCACCTTCCTAGAGTTCCACGTTACTTCTGGTGCCATTTCTAGCATTCCTACTTCCCAAAGACGCCTCTCCTCTTCCTCCGCCTTACTGGCCCTCAGTGGTAAACGACTGAATGCATCAGCATTGGAAAGCTTCTCTTCTGGTCGATACTCAATTTCATAGTCATATGCTGATAACATGAGGGTCCACCGCAGCATCCGTGGTGATAGCACCTGGGGAATGGGCTTGGCATGGTGCAACAGTCCTAAGAGGGGTCTGTGGTCCGCCACAATTTTGAAATGCCTCCCATACAGAAACTGATGGTATTTCTTAACGCCAAAGCCAATGGCGAGCGCTTCTCGGTCTGTTTGGGCGTACTTTCGTTCTGCCGCGCTCATAGTCCTTGATGCATATGCAATCGGTCTCTCGCTACCATCTTCCCCCACATGACTTAACACAGCACCCAGTCCATACGGAGAAGCGTCACAGGCAAGCACTAGGGGCCTGTTGACATCATAGTGCACAAGAACATGCGATGATTGCAGCAGATCCTTCGCCTGGCAAAATGCGTCTGCCTCTGCTCCCGTCCAATGCCACTCGCGACCCTTGTCCAACAGCCGGTACAGTGGCTCCAAGGTATGTGCTGCTCCCTTAAGAAACTTGTTGTAAAAGTTCAGAGCTCCAAAAAAGGCTTGAAGCTCCTTTTTGCATGTTTGCTCCGGGGCCTCGTGAATAGCACTCACCTTGTCTTCTGTCGGCTGCACACCTGCAGAGTTCACGGTGAATCCCAAGTAACGCACTTCCTCAACACAAAATTGACATTTGTCAAATTTCAGTCGCAGGCCATCTTCGTGGATTCTTTTGAGCACCTCTTGCAAACGAGCATAGTGCTGTGCCTCATCCCTTCCACCGGTCAAGATGTCATCCAAGAACACCAGCACACCATCAATTCCATGCAACAGTTCTTCCATGTACCTCTGAAAAATAGCCACTGCCACTGCCACGCCAAATTGAAGACGGGTTACGCGGAAAAGGCCCCGATGTGTTGTCATCGTCAACAAGTCAGCTGTTTCTTCATCAACTGTCTTCTGTTGATACGCTTGTCCGAGGTCTAGCTTTGAAAACTTCGAGCAACCTGCCAGCCTGGCAAACAGCTGCTCTGGTGTTGGCAGAGGATACGTTTCCCACTGCACCACACGATTGACGGTGCTCTTGTAGTCCCCGCAGATCCTTATCGATCCATCTTTTTTGACAACTGCAACGACCGGTGTTGCCCACTTCGAGTGCCGTACAGGCTGGAAAATGCCTTGGCTCACCAACCTGTCCAGTGCTTCGTCGACCTTCGGTCTCAATGCAAACGGTACTTGCCGTGGCTTCAAAAATCGCGGCGGAGCTGCCGGGTTCACCTCTATGTGTACAGGAGGCCCTCTACTTGTCCCAAGTCCAGGCTCAAAGACTGAAGAATACTTCTTGAGCAAGGCCGTTGTTCCTTTACTGCCAGTTCTACTCGGCTCGCACACACTGTGAACGCCACTCAGACTTATTCGCAAGGACTAGAACCAGTCCCGACCGATAAGTGCGGTACTAGCACCCTTAACCACCACCAATCGCAGGCGATGTTCCTGCCCCCTAAATTCCACCGTCACGGTCAATTCACCCAACACTCGTAGTTCCTTGTTATTGTAAGCTCGGAGGTGAAGGCTACTTGGGCGCAACGCCCTTTTCGATATTCGCAGCTTCCGCATAGTCCGGTCGTTGATGACTGAACACACTGCACCCGAGTCCACCTCCATCTCTAGGGGACTTCCGTTGACGCGCACTTCCACTCTCACGGCTGGCTCCTCACCAGACAGTACGAACACGTCGTATACGTCCGACGCAGCATTCTTGTGACGGCCTCCACTGGCCCGTTTTCCGTTCGGAGAGTTCGGTTCTGCCGAAGCGCGAGCTGTAGCCTTCCTCCTGCATGCTCTTACTATGTGCCCTCGTTGCTTGCAGAAGTGGCACTGCACATTAATGAATGGGCAACTGCTTGGCGAATGCGCACCCTTGCAGCGGAAACATCCACTTGAGCTCCCAGGCGAACCCGCCTTCTTCTGGGTACCCTCCTTGGCTGTCCCCGGCGCCGAGACCTTCGTAACACATGGGTCGAAACGCTTCCCGCTCACGCTGCATATTTCAGACGATGTGGCACTGCCGCGAATTTGCTCAGTCTATCGCTGCGCAGATTCCATGGCAATGGCTTTCTCCCGAGCTGTCGCAAACGTAAGCTCCGGCTCCGCCAGCAACCGACGCTGAAGAGTCTCGCTTCGCACCCCACACACCAGTCGGTCGCGCAACATGTCGTCGAGCGACGAACCGAAATCACAATGTTCCGAGAGACGTCGCAGTTCTGCGATGTAGTCGGCAATTGACTCACCGGGCTGCTGCTGACGCGTGCCAAACTTGAAACGCTGAACTGTCACCGACGGTCGCGGCGAGAAGTGGTTTGAGAGACGCCTGACGATCTCATCGTAAGCCACCGCCGACGGCGCGTCCGGAGAACAAAGGGAACGCACGATGGCATACGTTGCTGGGCCGCAAACGCTGCAGAGCGTTGCTCGCTTCTTCTCGTTACCGTCGATGTCGTTTGCTTGAAAGAAAAATTCGAGGCGCTCCAAATACAAGGGCCAAGACGGCGTCTCCGTCGGAACGAATTCCCCAATCGTGCCCAGTGCAGCTGCCATTTCGGCTAGCCCTACGCCTAATCAGGCCTAACTTTCGATTCTCGTCGCCAATTATGTTACGTCCTTTATTGCCGGAGGCCGGGTACAGACTGACGGAAGCCACCGTCACGTGACACAGGATAACACAGGGCTGCTTAGCCCCAAGATTGTCCCGCTATAACAATAGGGAAGTAAAGAGCTGCGAACAACTTTTTGATACCACGCTAAGTTTTTCTTTATCCCAACGTGTAACGCAGGCGAAACGCGTCCAAGGGCCTGTTTCTAATATTTTAGACCTTGCTTTGATTTCCTGCACATAGAAGCAGAAGTTAAGGTTGATGATGGACTATCTGACCATAAATTGATTCTAATTTATTTTCCAAATCTTAGCCTGGCAAAAAGTAGCACGAAAAATTCACATATATTTATTAAAGATTATTGCAGAGCAAACGATGAAAGCATTATTGATTACCTGGAAATGAATTTAGACGATTTTTACGCTGAACCTTCCGACGATGTCGAGAACTTATGGCTAAAATTTAAAGCGGCAATTTTTCACTGTGAAAAAATTTATATTGCTACGAAACGTAAGCGGACAAGGCGAAGAAATTATTCAAGATAACGAAGATAACGCAAGAAATTATTCATACGAAACGGAGGCTGAAAAGAATCCGAAGCGTAAATGCGATCCAACATTATTAATTAATGTTACCACGAAATAAAAAGCTTCTTACGGCAAGCAAGAAATAACTTTTTTTCACACACTTGTTCACACAACATTTTGGCGTTACCTTGCTACGCCGGAAAGTCCAATCCGTTAGATGGAAATCAACAGTTTCATTACTGAAAATACGCACACAATAGCTAAATCATTCAATTCTTTTTTCCAATCCGTATTTACACAGGCATGCCCAGTCCAAGTACCGCTTGTTCAACTTGACTCGCCTATACCGGAAATCGAGATAACTGAATGACGTATCTTGAACCTGCTTCTACAACTAGATGTGAAAAATCCACGGGCCCAGATAAAATCCCAAATACGTTTCTTAAGCGTTATGCAGAACAACTTACCCCCTTTTTGCATAAAATATTTATACTTTCACTGAAAAATGGTGCAGATCCGACAGACTGGCTTCGCGCCAGAATAATCCTTGTACTGAAGGCACTGGGCAGTGAGCATAGTGCTTGCGAAAGTGAAGAAAACGAGAAATGCTGGCTTCCCCGTTTCGCCATAGTTTAAGCCTACCGCTGCAACCTAGAACTAGTGCTGCTACGCAAACGCCCCCGTTGTATTTGGTGGAGCTTCTGGGTTTCTCTTCGACATCCTGGAACTCCGCAGTCCGACGCTACCACCAGCTCTTTCAATGGATTAACCAGGACTGTCCCAGACTGCTGCTCTCGCGCCCCCACCCAGCGTTTGCTCTGGTGTAATCCGGCAGCGTGATCGTGCCATATTTAGTGGCACAGATGACCACGACGTGGAAGACTGGACAGCCGAGTATGACGGTGTAAGCGCGTATAACAAGTGGGACGACCGCGCCAAGCTCACAAATGTCATCTTTTACATGACTGACATGGCTAACCTATGGTTCCGCAGTCATGAAGCCGATTTTACCACCTGGTCGGCTTTCACGGCAGCTTTGGCTGAGGTCGTCGGCCATCCCGCCGTTCGCAGGCTTCGCGCTGAGCAGCGCTTGCGTGGTCGAGCTCAACGCCAGGAGACGTTCACCAGTTATATTGAAGACGTGCTCTCGCTATACAAGCGCGTCAACTCTTCTATGGACGAAGCTTACAATATCAAGCACGTCATGGAAGGCATCGATGACCATGCCTTCGCTCGTCGCAAAGAGTCCGCGGATGATTGCCAAGGTCATACAGCTCTGTCAGCAGTACGACGAGCTGCGCAAGGAGCGCGCATCAACACGCGCTGCTCAGCAGGACACCGCGGATCTATCTCCGTTGGATTTCGGCCGCGACGCTGCCGACATATTTGCTTTAATGCCCGAGATAAAGCAGTTCATCCATCAGGAAGTCGCACGCCAGCTCTCTATGGCGAATAGCGCAATCGAGCCGTCGACACCCTTGGCTCCTTCACTTCGTCACGTCATCCAGACGCAAGTTGCCGTGACGCTACCATCTGCCCCTCCTCCGCAGCCTGCAGCCGGACCTCTAACTTACGCTGACGTTGTCGCCCGGCCTTACGCTCCTCCTGCTCCTGATGCCCACCAGATCACCGGCATCTTCCATGTGCCGCCGCCACCTTCGTGTCCGATTTCCGTCGCTAACTCTGCCGCTGGAACCCCTGTTGTTAACCCGTGGCGTACACCTGATAACCGGCCAAAATGCTATTACTGCCATTTTCCATGCCACGTAGCACAATTCTGCCGCCATCGCAGCCAGTTTACATGATGGTGGAGGCGCCTCAAGCTACATGCCTGCTCGACTTCCGCGTCAGGACCCACCTAACCTTCCTCCAGACTCGTCCTACCATCGTCACCCCTTCGATTCACGCCGGTCGCCTTCCCCACGTCGCCGATCCATTTCCCCAATGGTTAGCCGACCGAGCCCAGCCCGAGAGGAAAACTAACAGTCGCAGTTCCAAAGGCAAGAACTGCGTTTACGTCGAACATTTTGAGGCCTCATTCTGCCCCGGCGAACGAAATTGAACTGTCCGTAGACGGTGTCACCGTACACGCACTTATTGACACCGGAGCCACCGTTTCTATTATTAGTGAGAAGCTTTGCCGCAATTTCAACGAAGTGACTATTCCCCTTCTCTTTCTATAGGTACGGCAACCTGGCATCGCATTCAGTCTCTCTCGGACACTCCGTCGTCAAGCCGCGCACTTCATCATTCGGCATAACTTGCTGTACAGCCGCAACTACAATTCGAGTGGCTGCAAGTGGTTGCTTGTTATACCCTGACACCTCCGCTTTGACATCTGCGCTATGTTCCACGACGACCCACAATGCGGCCACGCTGCTATATTAAAGACATACTCTCGCCTCCAGCTTCGGTACTACTGGCGCGGTATGTACCGTTTTGTTCGCCAGTATGTCCGGTCATGCCTCATATGCCAACGACGTAAGACGTCAACTCAACATGCCTCCGGCCCCTTGCAACCCTTACCATGCCCCGCGCGCGCATTCGACCGCGTCGGCATTGACTTATACGGTCCGCTTCCCAACACTCCAAGCGGCAACCGCTGGGTTATTGTTGCTATCGACCACCTTACGCGGTACGCTGAAACTTCAGCCCTTGCATCTGCCACAGCAAAAGACGTCGCCAGTTTTATCCTTCAACACCTGATTTTACGCCATGTAGCACCTCGAGAATTACTGAGCGGCCGTGGTCGCGTATTCCTCTCCGACTTCATTTCAGCATTGCTGAAGGAGCGTCGCATCATTCACCGCACTACCACGGCATATCATCCTCAAACTAATGGAATGGCAGAACGTTTCAACCACACCCTTGGCGACATGTTGTTCATGCATATTTCATCTGACCACTCGAATTGGGATCGCATTCTGCCTTTCGTCACTTACGCGCACAATACCGCCACGCATAGCAGCACTGGGTTCTCCCCTTTTTTTCTCCTGTACAGACACGAACTTTCTTGTTCTATGCACACGATTTTACCTTACCGGCCGGATGCTTCAGAGTGGATAACTGTTTCTAGAGCGCCTGCTTGCGCCGAAGAATGTCGCGAGCTCGCTCGCTCGTTCGTTCACATCCCAGGACCAGTGGCGCCAAACGCATCGCCACGATTCATCCACTACGGCAACGTGCTTTGCTCATGGCTCGCTGGTCTGGTTGTGCGTGCCCTCTACCTCTCCAGGCCTTTCCTCCAAGCTGCTCTCCAAGTACCACGATCCTTATCCTTAGGTACTGAAACAAACATCCGCGGTCAACGACCTTATCGAGCCAATGGAAGCGCCTTCGGACCAGCTTCGTCGCGGCCAAGAAATTGTCCACGTTTCCCAGCTCAAGCAGTGCCATGAGCCCCGTGTGTTTTCCTACCCTTAAGTCGCCAAGAGGGCTCCTCTTTCGGGGGGAGTGATTGTTCTGAAGGCACTGGGCAGTGGGCATAGTGCTTGTGAAAGCGAAGACAACGAGAATTGCTGGCTGCACCGTTTCGCCGTAGTACCGACCTGTTTAAGCCTACCGCTACAACCTAGAACTAGTGCTGCTAGGCAAACGCCCCCGTTGTACCCTATTCACAAAAGTGGCAACACACCTTCTGTGGAAACGTATCGACCATATAACTAACTACTTGTTGTTGCAAATTGATGGAGCATATCCTGAACAAATCCATCATGGACTACCAAGAGTATAACTATATACTGTACCCCAAAGAGCACAGCTTCCGTAGAGGGCTGTCAAAGGTAACGCAACTTGCGGAAATAACTCATGGCTTCGCTGGCATAATAGATTCTAAACTTCCTGCTGACGCAATACTCATAGACTTTGCGAAAGCATTCGATCGCGTACCTCATTCTAAATTAATAGCCAAGCTTGAATCAATTGGCATTATTAGCAAAGTATTAGAATGGATTTCGGCTTACCTTAGAAATCGTACCCAGTATGTAAATTTAAGCAATGTAGATTCTGACTGCCAAAGCCCTCTGTCCGGTGTACCCCAAGGGTCTGTTTTAAGGCCAACATTGTTTCTTATATACGTTAAAGACGTCTCTTCTTGTGCAAAACCAGGTGTAACATTGCGACTTTTCTCAGATGCTTGTGTCATTTATACTGCAATTCGCAGTACTGACGACCAACTAAAGCTTAATTCTTCTTTACAAAACATTGCGCAATGGTGCAATACCTGGGGGATGGAAATAAATGTCTCTAAAGCAGCGTTCATCAGCCTAACCAAGAAAAAACGACCTTTATCATTTCCGTACACACTTAAAGGCTTGAATATTACAAAATCGACAAAGTTAAATACGTGGGTGTCCCATTCTCGCAAGACCTAAAATGGGATAAACACATCATCGATACATGCGCCAAGGCATTCAAGCAATTAGGGTTTCTACGCAGAAGACTGAGTAAATCACCTCAGCCCATAACATTAACTGCCTATAAAACTCTGGTCCGACCTATTTTAGAATATGGAAGCATTGTGTGGGACCCTCATCAAAAAGTACCTCCGCGATAAACCTCAAAGATTGCCGAATAGGGCTCCTAGGTTTATCTATTCAAAGTATTCGTGGCACGACCGTGCAACGGACATGCGCAATCAAGCTCATTCGGAAGCTCTTTCCTGCCGTCGTCACGTTGCATCTATGAGTTTTTGTATCTCTTCTTTAACGCACACATCAAAATCAGAACGACGACTATATTCATCCGCCTGGTCGTCGGTCTAGTGGGACAAACCACGATTAGTGCATCCGGCCATTTAATACGCTTTGCAATACGTTTAAGTTTTCCTACTTTCCTCGCGCTGTGAACGCTTGGAATGCGCTTCCAAGCGAAGCTGTAAATTATCCAAATTTGGATCAGTTTTTTTCTCTAGCCCTGTATAACTACTTTTCCTGTTGTAAAACGGCAGAAGATATCTTGTAGTGTTGTATTGTTTTCGTCTGTACATTTATTCTATTGTATAGCACACGATCTATAATGCTAGATTTTCTCTTCTCGTGTACGCGAAGCGTAACTATGTAGGTAATATAATATAGACGCACTTGTTGTTGAAAAGTGTTCTGATATACCTCATGTTTTCCTCTTGTCTTTTTGTGAACTTGTTGTATCTTATCACATACCTATGATGATATTACATGCCTATGATAGTACATGCCATGCCGGTATGGGCCTGCAGAAGACCTACAGTATTGATAAATAAAGAATACATAAGAAATGTGTGTAACTACGTACATTTAGAACAAATATAAGACGCAGAAGTACAAGCCTATGCTGGTTTAGACACATAGCGTACTACCGGCTTGCGGGAGCAGATGTGCACGTTCGTTTCTTTCCGCCACAAATGCACGAATCAAATGGGAAAACTTATGACATTTCTTTCAGAGCTTCACGAAGACTTCTCTCTTCATATAGATTCCAGCGTATACGTCGGAGCTGCACGCCTTAACACTGCGGGTGCAACAATGTGATGAGGTTCGATTTGGGGACGTTCGCATGCATAGATGTAAATGAGTTACATTTCGAAAAATTTAGATTCTGTAATAATTTCTGTAGTGCATCAGGTGAAACGTAGGACATACTAGCGTTTGGGTGGCATGCCTTTTTGAGTAGCCTAGCTGGCTCACTACCTCCATTTCTCTTGGTTTTCGGACGACAAGACGTTTGAGGTGGATCCACTTACGGAACCGCAATATATGAGATCGATAACATTCTAGTAATTGCCAGTGTCCTGTTAGCATGAATAATATTCTGTATCATAACTAATTTATGTTTTCAGGAGCGCCTACGCTAGAACGTTTCCTGGCATAACGTGGCCCATATGCGTCTTTCTGATGAGAGAATGAAGTGACCATGCAATTGTCCTTTGAAGAATGCTAAATTTGTTATCCTAAAATGTGAAACTAAACACACTATTTCTCTCGCCATTCTTACTTTTCTAAACGTGAATATGAATACATAACTTCCTCGGGATGCGACTTACTAATTCACAGTTTATTACTCACTAACGTGGACACTAGATAAGCCTGAATCGTTTTGGTACACACACTACCCCATGTCACACACGCTACTCCATGTCATCCAAGTTATATTGTGCAAATAACGGCTACATTGTATAAAATTATTCAGCCGTTTCAGAGATATATTTGGTGGCGGCGGTGGCGGCGGCGGCGGCGGCGGCAGCAGCAGCAGCCTATTATTATTTTTTCCACTGCATGGCGACCTCCACATACCCATGTCTCGTACAAGATAATATCAAGTTGTGCCTGCAAATTTCTTAATTTCATTGCCCTTCGTAATTTTCTCCAATCCTCCACTGCGCATCGTTTCCCTTGGCACCTTTTCTGTAACTCTAACGGCCCACTGGTTATCTACCCCACGGATTACATGACATATCTAGCTCAATTCTTTTCTTTTATAGTCAACTAGAATATCGGCTATACCCGTTTGCTCTCTAATCTTGACAGCCTTCTTCCTGTCTCTTAAAGATACGCCTAACATTTTTTTTATATCTTGGGTCCAAATATGCATTTTTCATTTCATCGCTCTTCACGTGGTCCTCAACTAGTACACGAACTTCTTTATTACCATCCAAGTTTGTGCCCAATACCTTATAACTTGTAAACTGCAATGATACTACACTTTTCTTTTAAACGACAGTCGTAAGCTCCCAATTAGGATTTGGTCAATCCTACCTGGTTATGCCCAGAATAACAAAACTGTAGTAACTATACAATGATGCCTGGTAATAAATGCACTTTAGTTATCCTCATGTCCCGTTTAGTCAACAGATCTGGATTGTTTCCTTTCGTGGAGCAAGGAGGGGATTTTTAGTACCGGGATAATGGATTAAGTGTGTGGATGAGACACCCAACATTTCAAATACAATACGATTTCCTTCATAAGGTGTGACATAAAGCACAGAGTAATGCAAATGTTCATAAAATATCTGTGTGAACACGGCTAAATTTTGTACCGTGTTAACGATACCACTAACATTTATTTAACAACATGTTTGCCGCCCTTCCTAGCGTGCGGAGGAGCGAGTGGTCAATTATTGAGCCCAGTGACGTTGTGCTACGTCGACGTACCCATTTCGCCCAGGAGACACCCTGTAGACAGAACAGGAGCTTCTGCAAAAAAGTACAATGAACACGGTGTAAATGTGTGGAATACATATTCTAGGTGATGTAAGAAGAGTACGTAAGCTTTAATAGTGTGATCATTCGTTTGTTTTGCCAGATTCCAGTTAAGACAATTATTTTAAATGCGCTGCTCACTACATATAAGTTTCCGTTTGTCACTTATATAATTTAAGAAGCGAAATCATAATTAGTACCAAAGAACTACATCACACATTTATAATGACATGTGGTCACGTGGACGTAAGACTGTGGCTGAGGACTTTGAGTTGAATTGAATGCTTTGCTGTGCCCCCTTCAGGACACTGTTGTTACCTTCTAATTTGTGCGATAGCCTTAAATAAAACGTGCCAAGTTAAAAGAAAAACCTACTTTAAACAATTTTTCTTTCCTTCCACGAGAAGGCCGCGTTGGTGTTCCTACAGAAGATGCTAGAGAACTGGGGCGGAATTCTCTAGGTTGCGCTATTCGTACGCAATTTCATAGCCAAAGAAGTCCTCACGCTGAAATAAGAGTGCAACCGAGTTGGCAGCGCATTTAGGTTGCGGCATCATATTATAGCGATTAGGTGCAAAGCTCGGATTAAAGGGAAGCTGAAGAGTCTGTCGAATTCAATAAGACGCTCATATACGGATGCGGGAACCTTATAAACCATCTAAGTAAAATTTGGGTTTTTTTTTTCAATTAGGAGCGACGTAATCGTCGGTTGAAATTGCGCTGTAGCTCCGCCCCCCCGTTGAGTGAGTTAGCGGAGCGGAGACCGGAAACCGCGGTGTTGTGACGTCAACTCTAGTGTTTCGTTCCTTCGCAGCGTCCGCGACCGTGCCTGACCGCGCTTGTTTCTGCGTGCGTGCCATCGTAATCTGCATCGATCGACCCTGCATTCATTTGTTGGTGCGTCTGCGTGTTTGTAGAGTGGTAGTCAACGTGCGTGGTAGTCAACGTGAGCGGTAGTCAACAGATGAAGGTCACTACACGTACTGCGTGAACCGGGAAGCTTTTCACGCGTTTAAACCATCTTTGTAGATTGTCGACAGCTTTCGACAGCGCACAAATGCTGACGATCGCATCCCCGCTTACGTCCCACGAGGAGGCATGCAGAAACACAACACTTTACAGTTGTTTGACCGGAAACGAGCTCACTAGATCGGCGAAAGATCACCGAGATCACTAGATCGCTTTGCAAAAAACATACTCACCAAAGAGCACTTCCAGCGCGAGGAGATCCCAAGAGTTCGCGTTCGTTCGCGTCGAAAGCACTGCTCGCACCAGCATCGTTTGCTTCTTCGAGAGGCCGGCTCTTCGCAAACAGCTGGTACATGTGGGAGTAACGCCGAACTCCTCAGAAAAACGCAGCCTCTCTAAATTTTCCGTTACCGTCTCAGAAAAACAGCACCAAACTACCTGGCGCCACACTTCATGTGTAGCGGCATCGGTCGGTTACTAGAGTCGACGTCACGAGGCGCACCGACCAATCACCGGCGGAAACGAGACGCGCGAGCTGGGCGTGTCCGCTGCTGCACTTTTCGTCGAAATAAAATATATTTGCGCTTTCTTCCGCTCAATTTCGATTCGATATTCGAATTAGGAGGGTTGAAAACCATTATGTACAGATGTTCACTCATTTTTTCTGAAAAACCTTTCAGCTTCCCTTTAAACGACAAGAAACGAAACAAGTGCGGTGAGCTGATAGCATGATTGCATATCATGCTTATGTAGTTGAGGCTATATTCATGGCGCCAAATAACTGCACACCCCTATTCGACGGCTTCCTTTTCCGGCCGTCTGCTACAGCACCAACAAGCGATACCACGCTCCACCGTTCACGGCACCACCATTGCAGTGGAAGTGTTCCACAGTCTTCTCACGTTTCTGCGAGATATGGGACTGACGGTCGCACGATAACCTGTTTGGCGCACAAAGAGGCTTTCAATTGCAGGAATTGCCGACCACCACCACCACCACCACCGCAATACAAAGCGACTAAACGTCTTTATTTCGATACCAATTACGGAAATGAAAAAAAAAGCTACATAATATAGTGCGTGTAATACCTTAAGGCAAGCGGCCCAGCACCCGTACGTTCATCGGTATTCAATGTGATCGCCTTAGAAATGGTTGCAGATGTGGTTCTAATACCGCGCATAAGCCCAATATCAGCTCTCTCTACAGGCGGTACCGAGTAAGGCGCTTGTCGACGATGTCGTCGACAACCTATTGACGACTAAACGTGCGCTTCTTTCGGATGGCATCGGGGTCGCGCGCTATGAAAGCAGTCCTAAAAATGAAAGGCAGAAACAAGGCCCTGGCTACCGACACCCCCAAATTACGACTGAAAACTTCACTACGTAAGATCTGCACCTGCAATTTTCTTTGCCTATCACACATTGATATCAAATCAGCCTAATGAGAATAGGCTTCCGGGCAAGTTGGTAATCTATTACTCAAGGTATATTGGGCTCCAAGAAGAAACGACACGGATGATTGGTGTGTCTTCTCCTCTTACGTCCGTGTCATTTTTTGTTGTTGTTGTTGCGTAATATTACTTGAACTTTATCAACGTTCGCCATCTCTTATTGGCGTCTCCTCAGCTGATAAAAAACGATGATACCTTGCACCAGGTCAACCGTTTGTTTTACAGGTTCAGGCGGCCGCATTACGACAGGGGCAGAATGCAAAAAAGGGGCGTACGCAACAATTTCCGAGACAGGCAATAAGTCATAGGCTAGTGATGTCAATGCCTCAAGCCCAATTACCCTGTCTGTTAAAGCCCAAGTTGTGCCTCAAAGCATGATCGCATGCAAGTACAAACAAATTTCTCAAGAAGTCTCATTTCACGTTCAAGCAGGTTGATGGGCGCAACAAATTCAAAATTCATGTTTTCTTCTGAGGAGGATATTGATGATTTCACATGCTGTGATCTATGATTGTGACTATGATTCAAAGAGATCTTATAGCCACATAACCAATGATGTACTGATCAATGTGACATAAGCTTGCTCTTTAAAGGTTGTTTGACATCACCTTTCGTTTAGGCAGGGACCAGTCTGACTATTGTATATTTTGCCACGGGAAAGTAAATTGTTGTGCACCATCAAATAGATAGAGGGGGGAAAGCAATTACCATAGCTTGCAGAGCGCAGGCTTTTCTATGAGTTACCTGGCCCTTATTTTTCCGCAGAAGCACCAAACATGATGTGTATGCTGTTCCAATCGTTTTATTCAGCTCAGGAAAAATGTAATGTGTGTGACACGGTGCAAAAAAAGAAGCAGGGTAGGTCAGTCATGGAGAAGCTGTGCAGTGTAAACCGTGGCAGTGATTCTGTCACAGGTGTCTGTGGCATGGTGTACAACATTCCGCTATCATGTGGATAAATGTACATTCGTTACACTGGTGCCTACCTCAATCAGACGTTATGCGAGCGCAAGATTTATGAAATGGACACATTCACAGCATACATTAGCGCATTGCCAGATGTGATTACAAGCCATTTTTTGGAAGAACACAAGTCACAATCAGGTACAAAGGTTAAGACCTATGCGAAATAATTGA
The DNA here is from genome assembly GCF_038994185.2 of Dermacentor albipictus. Classification (NCBI taxonomy): domain Eukaryota; kingdom Metazoa; phylum Arthropoda; class Arachnida; order Ixodida; family Ixodidae; genus Dermacentor; species Dermacentor albipictus. The sequence goes on along the minus strand of NC_091822.1, from coordinate 26,150,173 downwards.
GACTTTCTATACAAAAAAATCTGTGAGCTTTCCATATCCATTTCTTCTATAAACCTACTCGACTTCGACATCTGTCGTAAAGTTTTGCTTAAAGTCTATGGTAAGAGAGTGCTACACGCAATTGAACTTTTTCTCTTTATTCTTTTCTTTTCTTATTCTTTTTAGATTGCGATGAACTCTCCGTTTATGAGTACTTGTGTCATATTGTTTTGTCGACCATTTTGCGCTGCTGTAGTAATAAATATATGCTTTTTAAGGTCAAGCACTTGAACATTGGCAACAAACAGAGAAGCAAATACATTAAAAATTCATAGTGATAATGACAATGTTTATTAAACTCTTTGGCACTCCCTAATGCATTTTAACTTATAGTAATTAGGTCGTGTCAGTTTTTATTATTTTAGCAAAGATAATTTTATTTATGCTTTGTTTTCTCAAATATTGCGCGTTTATATTGCGGCCATTCACAGGAGGCGATTTTGTTCACGTAGGCATCGAGGGGATTGATACGCGTGTAGGATTTTCCTGCAGGAAATTTGACGTGATGGGAAATGTTGTCATTCTCATTTACACAGAGTTCGAAGACACCTCTCTTCCCTAGGCTTTACTGTTATACTGTGCACATTGTGGTCTTCTGTTATCGCAGTGTGGTGTCGGTTGGTTTTGGCGTACAGCATCCCTGACCTTAACAGGAAAGAGTATTGAAGAAAGAGGCTTTTTATTTCTTTCTCTCGAAAAGGACCCATTTCTTCGCATCATTGATGTTTGATAGATCACTGACAAGTAAATAACCGCTAACTGTTTGACTTAGGTTATGACTAGGCAGCACACATCATATGCTGTGTTTTCGAGATTTCTCTAGATATGGATTTGTCCAATCCAATGTGTGCTGCACATTGTTGCATTGCTATCCACAATGGACATTTTAGCTCGCCTGTATAAGGCTTCAAATATAATAGATGTGTGGGATCTCTGGTAAAGCGACATGAACCTTGTTGCATTTCAGATAAAAGTATTGTCCTCTTTAAACTAAAGTCGCCGACTAGGAATTATTATGTTTCCTGAGTTCAGCCCATGAGACTAAGTGCCTGCTCCGAAGACTCTTTGCCTGTGTTTATATCGCTGTGTATGTATTCATAATTTTTATAACAGAGATGAGCAAGTAATTTCCTAATTGCTGAAGGTTCTCTACCTGATCTTTGTATGTCTATGCATGCATTGGACAGAACACTTTTGTTTGTTTATTCCACATAGAAGAATTCTGTTTGCCTGCAGTATAGTATTACAGTCACAAGATATCTGAGGACTGTCATCAATGAATCAGACTTCAATCATGCGATATCGTCACCGCTCAGGTCAGCTGCGTGTAAATACATGGTTATTTTATGCTTGATTCATGCTTATAGAGCATATATGAAAGGGTGGAATGCTGCATAATACACGCTTAATCAAAGATGGCGTTGTGCCTGTCAAAAGCACCCTAATAAACGTGGGCTGCAATTCTGTCCAAACATCCTTGAGTAAAAAGAGTGGAACTCGGGCTTGATGCCCATTGGCGAAAAGGATGTAATTACGACTGAACAACATTTAGTATTGGTGAGTTTGTTCTCTACAGATTCTTCTCTAAGTGTGTAAGGGCGTGTTAAAGATAGGAAGGAAACACCGTTAAAGGTAGAATTTTCTTAGGGTGCATGTTGTATGCATGATGTGAAAGAGTTTATGCACTTTTCTCTTCAATAACTGAAGGCTTTCTTTTTTTTTACGTGAGGGAAATCCTTACCAACTGGAGTAGTCTAAATGTGCATAAACGCTGTGCCACTTGCTCATCTCCATATAGCCCGCTGTCAGTATCAATCTTCTCGAACTTAAACAGATCAATAAAATGGTTATCAACACTTATCACTCCTTATCGGCCTAGATCCGATCAATAGTTATCTTCGGTTGTTATCAATAATATCGTACTGGATGCGACTCTTCCCAACAATTATGGACCATTGTCAATCTTATAGTCATCAATGCAACCCTTATCAACTTTATCTGTGCATGTAAACCTTATCAGAATTGCTCCGATCATATTAAGCCCATATCACTTAACAGCTCTCCATCCGCGTCGAACAATTATCAACCGCGATGAGGTCTGCTAACATCGCATCACTCCTTATCATCCTTATAAAACCGTCAACTACTTCTCTGTCAGTGTTACGTGACGAGAGCCGCATGGAGCCCTCAGAGGTCATGGCATTTCGGTCGTTGAAGGAATACCCCAGAAGAAAATGCATATCGCGACCACTGAGATACACTGATCACGTCAACTGTGCACGGGGCGTGCTTGGCATTAAATTTTTACGGAAGTGAGAATTTTTTTTATTTTTCCAATGCTTCAAGTTGGCTTTACATATGGTCCTAGAAAACGTTTTTATTGCGCCATCGCCAAATCTTTCAACAACGCCTTCGTTGAAACTGTTCTTCACTGACATTTGTTTTAGATCACCGGTAGAACACATTCGTATGACTAAGACATATTGACTTTCGGCAAGCAAGGGTGCCTTTTATGGTGTAATGTCAGTATGCAAAGTAATGCTTGGAGGTTTCTTTGCCTGTATGTGCCAAATAGGGCACGTGACCGGGCGGACTACTTTCGCTCATCGACCCAGCACTTATGCACTAATCGTGTATTGGTTGTCTCAGATGACTTCGCGTCTTTAGTGCACAGGGTCCGTCCTCTACATGGCAGCGCTATCATAGCAGTGTTGATGCTTTGAATGACTTGACATGTGATTACCAGTTTCATGATATAGAGGAACCACAAAAGGTCCCATTTCGCTACACACACTATCAGAGTACAACACATGATAGGCTTGATCGGATTTATATATGCTTACCTCTCTTTCCTAGACTATACGGTTATACTCTGCAGCTTGTGGTCTTCAGTGATCACAATGTGGTGTCACTGTGTTTTGGCAATTGCAATTTCAAAGTTTAGGGATGAGCTGGAAATGAGGAAAAAAATTTATCTTTTATACTCGCATGAGCGCTTTCTCAAGCGCGTCCCAGAAATTCTTATTGAAGTATCAAGCAGCAGTTCTCAATCTCTCTTTCTTCAGTGGAATATATTAAAGCAAACAGTTAAAATGATACCCGTTGAAGAAGCTTCTATGTTTTCTTTGGAGAAATAAGGAAAACAGATAGATTTGTGTCAATTGCTAGGCCAGCTACACGAAATTAAATGCCTACATCCTGGCAAGTACATTAAGACATGCACAAGGTGAAGGCGCTAATGCAGACAATATACATTGAGAGATACGGAGTTGCACTTGTCCGTACTCGTCGCTATTTGGAGCAAGTGCCTTGTAGTCGTTCGCTTGGTGATGACCGTCGGGATGATCTGACGAAGCAAACGCTCGAGATAGAGTATGCGGGAGCGTATGGTAATGACCAGGCTAGAACGACTAAAGCTTTTACTGATCACTATGATAATATTTGTTAATATCACAAATTAAATATTAGTAACTGTAAGAAAAAAATTGTTTCATTGCTGGCACTGCTCAGTCAAGAAAAATATGAATATGCTGATATGATGATGGAATTATGATATGATGATGAAATATGTGATATGGTGGATTATGATATGATTATCGAACCATTGCTTTGCTACCTGTAGGCAAAACTCTTGAGCCTGACGATTTCAGGGCAGAACTATATCGATGCTTTGACTCTTTGTTGGGTTTTTTCTGTTAAATGTATGTGAAAAAGCTTACAGAATTCGATACTTGCTCGCCACCCTGTATGACGGGCACACGTTACGTGTGCCAAAGAGCATTGATGCAACTGCAGAAAGTAGAGGAATATCGCCCCATATCACTTTAGAAACTGGATTATAAAATACTTACGAAGGTATTAGGTAGTCACGTTCAAGATATATTTAGATATGTGGTGGGAGACCACGAAACATATGAAATTAGGGGAGCATTATTCTAGACACATACCCACGTCGTGCGGTCTATACTAGACTGTGTACGAGAAAGTGTAGGACAGTTTGCAATAGTTCACGTTCATTTGGCAAAAGCATTTGAAAGTTGATCACTACTTCTTTCGTGTGTTAGAGCACATAAAAACTGGGCATCACTGTCTGTTATGTTATAGGGCAAAAAGGCTAATAGGTAATAATAGGCAAGGTTGTGCTTTGCCTACTCTTTTACTCGCTTTTTACTTGAACCGTCTCGCGCCCGAATACTGAAGCATCACTCCTTTCATGAGTTGAAATTGTTATCCAGTGACGTCCATGTATTTGCCTACGCAGATGACATAGCCCTCTTCTTCGGTGCTGGCAAGCAAAATGCAGGAGCTGCCCTTTTCATCAGAAAGCAGCTTTGTTAAGCGGCAGCAGTGAACTTCGAAAAGAGTTCAATGTTTTGGTTAGGTCTATGGTAAACAATTCCATCTCGTTTCGCAAGTAGTCAGAGCAGGCAATACTTCAAGTACGTAGGTGCACCCCTCTCTCAATGTCGCAACAGTAATGCTCACTTCTCAGTGGAAGTTTCAGAAATACAACGCAAGCTTAACAACTGGCCGAGCCGCAGCAGTCCATATTTAGCCGAGATGAAGCTTGCAATGCGTTTCTAGCAGCTGCCCTGCAAGTATAACACTGCTAGAGGCTTAGGTTGGAAGCTTTCCATGGCATGTTTGCTAACTTTGCCTAGAACTCACGTCTTGAGTTAATGCGACGTGATAACCTTTTTTTTCCTCTTCAGAGTGGGGTCATGGCCTCATTCGCCTTTTCGTAAGACAACTTGCATCGCATTTATTCTTCATTAGTGATATAAACCGTCCATTTATAAGGGAGATGTTACTTTATTGAACCAGTTACCTCCAATAAATAGCTATGTCGTCATGTGTCAGAGATGCTTCAAGAAGGTTCTAGAAGGCTTTCGCTTCTTGAAGGCTATCTTTACTATGGTTATATTTTGACTGCCTCTTGCCAAAAATTTTCTGCTGCACTGGGACACACTGATTCCTGTTTAACGTTATCGTGCGCCTTATTTGAGATGTTATTACGTAGATGTGCTTAGGTGTGTTCGTCGAATGTACATTCTTCTAGGGACCAAAACGTTTTTGTTTAAGTTTCATTGGACAACCTTCCCGTTAAAACATTGTTGGAAAAACTAGCTTTCCCACGCAATGGTGGACAAACTGCAGTTTGTGTCCTCATGTTGAAATGATTGACCACTGTTCAGTAGATTGTAAGGCTGCCGTTTCCGTCTGGGACATTGTGCAAAGAACGCTTAAGAAATATTTAGACATCACACCATACATAATTCGTTTCGTACCTTTTAAGGATCCCTGTGATGCACCATATGACATGTTCTTGTTACTTGGCCTATTTAGCCTTTGGCGCAGTAGAATCAGCGGCATGTACGCTGAACCACCGCGAAGCAGTCGGGCGCTTTTTCGGGAATATTCTGCTTACGTTCGTAGTGTGTACGCTGCACAAGAAACAACCTCGGACTGCATGTCTTTACTGGGCGCTTGCACGTGCTCGCCTCTCTTTGACGGTGTCTTTACTCACCTAAAATTTCTGTTGAGCTTTGTTAGTTTTTCGTTGAGAGAGTAAAGAGCACGGGACAGAGTGCTAACTAGTAACCAAATGCTTTATTTGCAGAGGCAGCATATCAAGACATCATTTAATGTGACAAAAACATAAAAAGAAGGGTAAGAAGGATAAGCGTCAGCCAAGAAGATGATCCATTTCTTTTGTTGAGAGCGTGAGGAACGCAGAACTGGCGCACGCGTCGGCACTTTTCAATATGCAACATGCTTCAAAGATTACACGAGCACGCTTTTCACTATAGCTGCCAATTATTTCGCAATCCTAAAGATCAGGGTGCATCCATACGTGTTACAGCGGCCAGCCAGATGACTGTACGGGTTTCCTTTTAGTGAGGCGGCATGCTCGCGCAGTGATCATTAACGCACATCCCCGTTTGCCCGATATAGCAACTTTTACAACGAAGCGGTATTTTATAGACGACCTGCGTTCTATAGTCAATAAAGCCGTGAACGTGATCCTTATAGCAGCTTTTTGCGCGCGACAGTATCCTCGTTATTGACTATTTTGCACAACCCGCTCAGTTTATTAGGGGAATTGCACACCACTCTCACTCCTGGCTTGGCTGCAATTTTCATCATGTTATGGGAAACACGGTGTACATAAGGAATGACGGCAAGCCTGAGTAGTGGTGAGGGAGCGAGCAATTTGTAGCGACACTCGTGTGCTTGTTTGGCAGCTGCAGAATCTGCCGTCAACTCATTCACGCCACAGTGCACGGGAGGATGGTGTCTGGCATGCTCGAGAGCTCGTGTCAATAAAGAAGTATGGAGAGACTGTAGTGGTGATCTGCCTTTGCGGCCTTATGGGCGTACGTCACGAAGGGAAGAACACGGTCCCAATTTGACTGGTCGTAAGCGATGTACGTTCCCAGCTTGTCGCACAACGCTGGATTAAGTATTTTTGTCAATGTGTTCGTTTCAGGATGGCGGGCAATGAGAGTTCAGTGAACAACCTGGCATTACTCTAGACCCGCTTTGACAACATCCGACTGAAAGTCACGTCTTTGGTTGCGACGCAGCTCACGTGGTGCACCAATCCCGTAGAGCGATGTTCTAAAATGAAGGGCACTTGAAAGGGTCTGAGGGCGAGCTCACTGGTGTGCATACATGGCAATAAGACCACGCTGAAATGCAGACAAACGGAAGCAACACAGGACTGCCAAGAAGGCAACGTAACTTGCCGATGCAGATGGCAACAGCGAAATCTCTGCGTATCGCGTGAGATGATCGATGACAACGATTATCCAGCAGTTGCTAGCCGGAGTGATGGGAAGCGGTCCGTACAAGTCAATGCCGACGCGGTCGCAATGTCACACAGGACAAGTCAACGACAGTGGAGGAGCGGTTGAATGGCGCTGGCAAGCGAGACAAGAACGGATATAGCGGCAAAAGTGGTACATCCCGCGCCAGTAGTAGTGGAGGCAAAGGCAGGTGTAGGTTTTTAATATTGCGGCATGTACGCACTGCGGGTCAGCGTGGATGGTTGTGCGTATGTCAAAGCCCATATGGCGGGTAATTACGACGAGCCACTTGCGTCCTTCGGAAAGATAGTTGCCACGGTATAACAAACCGTCACCAAGAATGAAGTAGAGCACATGACGGCGTACTTCTCCCTGAGACGGGACGCAGCGTGGGTTGAATCAACAAGTCAATAAGCGAAGTAAGTCAGGGGTCCTTCCTTTGCTTATGAAGCATGTCGGTGATGGCTAAGAAGGACACGTCGTAAAGATGAATATACGGGAGAACACCTTCACGTGAAAGAGGTGAGTAACAGAGAGCGTGCTCTTCAGAATGCTGGTGTGCCGCTCGGTAAATGACGCGAATGTCGTACTCGTGGAGCCAGAAAATACAACGGGCGAGTCTACCAGATAGATCTTTCAAGGAGGAAAGCCAACATAACGCATGATGATCTATAACCGCGTCGATAGGGTAGCCGTAATGGTAAGGGCGCAACTTTCCTAACGCCCGTATGATGGCTAGGCACTCTTTTTTCGTAATTGAATAGTTGGCTTCAGCTAGTGAGCGCACGGCTGGCGTAAGAAATGATTTACGGGTCAAATCGAGGTTTACGCTGGGCCACCACAGAATCGAGGGTGAGGCCACTAGCATCTGTGTGGATTTCAGCGGGACGAATGAGCCGAAATCTCGCAGGATCGGGGGTGACGTATTTTACAGGGATAGGCAGGCTAGTTGGTGGTCGATCAAGGAGGTGCCACAAGTAAATGGCGCAGTATGGCTAACGGACATCGTCGCATGCTGGTGGCCTTGCCGCAAGGCCGCGGCTGCTGCGGAGAAGCTCAGTCAAAGGGGCTACGTGGAGGCAAAGCTACGAATAAAATGACGAAAATAAGAGCAAACTCAAAGAAGCTGCCAAATTCTTTCATTTCGGTCAGTTCATGGAACTTGAAAACGGCACGCGGTTTTGTTGGATCTGGAAGGACGCGATCTTGGGAAAAGACATGGCCAAGGATAGGCAGCTTCCGGGCACAAAGGCAACATTTCCTTAAATTTAGTTGTAAGCCAGCGGAACTGAGGCAATAGCGGACAGCTTCTAGGCGTTCAAGGTGCATCTCGAAATCAAGCTATAAGATCACTAATATTGTCCATGTAATATAGGCACGTCTGCCATTCAAGGCCGCGGAGGATGCTATTAATTATGCGCTCAAAAGTGGCAGGTGTGTTGCAGAGCCTGAATGGCACCATATTCAATTTATAGAAGCCATCTGTAGTAACAAAGGCTGTTTTAGGGCGGTTGGCCTGAATCATCGGGACTTGCCAGTAGCCGGAACGAAGGTCTAGGGAAGAAAAGAATTCGGCACTTCGTAAGCAGTCCAAGGATTTATCTTTGCGACAAAGCGGATAGATGTCCTTGCGTCATCTGCAAGAATCAACACAGAATCTTATTTAGCCGTACTTTTTCTTTACTAGAACAACCGGGGATCACAATGGGTTATTTGAGGGCTGAATGGCGCCGCGTTTGAGCATGTCGTCAATTTGTCCTGCGATGATGCGGCACTCAGGGTCTGACACACGATATGGATGCTGACGTAAGGGAGCTTGGAGACAAGTGTCGATGTAGTGAGCTATGGTTCTAATACGGCCAAAAGAAGGTTGTAGGTAATCGAAGCGGGCGCGTAAGCGTTCAGGTAAGGAGATATGCTGTGCACACTGCTGCTGGACGCCAAGGCAACTGCAAAGGGCGCCGTAAGGATGCTCGAGTGGGTAGAACAGAAGTATCAATGTCGCCAATCTGAACAGATTACGGTGGATATGGAACGACGTATGTAGAAAAGAGATCAAGCTCGTCAACACTGCCAAGCCACTCTCATCACAGTAAAGTGGAGGGGCAGGCAACCGGATTGCAAACATAGATGTATGGCGAAAGGAACCAGAAAGAACTTGTGGCGGACAGTGGTTTCAGAAGGACTAAAATTACGATTCAGCCAGTGGGGACGTCACAAGAAAGAGGTACCAGAGCGGATGTAAAGGGAATAACGCAGTGTCAGCGGGAACTTTTGCAGGCAGAGGCGGCGAGTCGACGAGAGGTCACAGAACGGCGAAAACTGAACTTCAGCGTGAGCACAGTCGCTGACGGCGTCCTGAGCGGAAAGGAAGTCTCAGCCCAGTATTACGCTTTGGGATTATTGCAAAAGCACACAATAATTTCGATGGTGTACAAAATATATTGAATAAAGCCGGTAAAGACCGGATTTTTCGCCCCATCCCATTGTTCAGTGTCAAGTCAGAAAGCGGCGTTGTTGCTCTTCCGAGTTAATGGTAAAGTTTTGGGTCATTGCAAACACTGCTGCTCCCGTATCAACAAGGGCTAGAACAGGCACACGTTCGACGCAGACGGCAACAGCATTGGAGGAGTACAAACGAGGTTTTTAAAAGTTTGAAAGCTGCGCAGTTCTTGCCCCCGGAACTACACCTTCTAGTTTTCCTCGGGGACAGGCTGAGGCCGTCGCAATGTTGATGAAAGGGAATGGGGACGTCGTGAAGGTGACTGGTGAGTATTGAAGTTCCGACGAGTGGAAGAGAAGGAGTCAGCAGGAGGATTATGGGAACGATTCTGAGGTGTCGATGCAAAACCATAGTTATTTGGTCGTCTGTCTCCATGCGAGAGAAATCCATGCCGGTGGCAAAACTGCGCTACGTGGCCTGGGATACTGCACCTGTAGCATATGCGGTGGGGGTCAGGAATGTGCAATGGGTTTGAAAAACGAGGCGCCGGTCGTGAGACAGGAAGAGCTGCCTGGTGCACAGGTTGAGGTGACGCAACAAAGGTGCCTGTTGGCACGTGAGGGTTGGCGATGGGTAGAGGCTGAGTTGTGAGTACGGCTTCGGCATAGGTACGCGGAGGCAGAGACATGACAGCGAAACTTGCGTAGTTAAGCGTAACCGTCACCGGTAGCACAGGGGCTGCGGGCAGCACCTAAGAAACTTGCTCGAGAATGACCCGCTGTATTGAGGGCGGCAGCATATATGGGGCAGCACCAAGCATACAAGGCGGAAGGGACCACTGGCGCGCAACGTCCACGCGTACGAACTGCTCAATTTCGTTATGTAACACGGAGTGGTCTCCCGCAAGGCCAGCAGTTAAAGCCGAACTATGTTTTTCGGGCGAACAGGCATGGCGAATGGAGTCGCATTGCTTCCGCAACTCGTGATAGCTTTGACAGAGTTGAATAACGTTGGCTACTGTTTGCTGGTTTTTAGCTACAACCATATGAAAAAGATCGTTGGTGACACCGGTCAATATGTGTTTGACCTTGTCGGTCTCTGTCATGGATGGCTTGACATTCTTGAAACGGCCGATGACACCTTCAGTGTAGCTCGCGTAGGTCTCGCCATGTTATGCAGCTTGCCATCGCAAGCGCTCTTCGGCAGGCAAGTTGGGAATGGGTGGAGGAGCGAATAGCTTCACGAGTTTCGTTCTGAAGGTGAACCAGGGGGTAAGGTCAGTGAAGTGGCTGCGGAGCCACTGAATAGCGAGCTAAATCAAGAAAAATACAACATTATTGAGCTTATGCACGTCGTTCCGTTTGTTGTGCTTGCTTACTCGGTCTTATGAATGAGGCCAATCCTTCACGTCCTGGTCGCCGGCTCCGCTAAAGAATAAGAAAGCAGGGTTGCGTTGCTGAACGGTGCCGGAACAGACCACAGACGGAGGCTGGGAACCAAGCGGTTGCACTTAGAACGTAGCCATCACAAAAACAGGTAGCAAGGTCCGGATGCAGACATTCATGGTTCGTGAGAACGAGCAACCTCTACCAGATATAATAGGGCGTTTTTAATCTGTACTCCCATTCGAAAGCAGACGCAGCCATAGAAAGCCAGCCGGCAATGGCAAGGAACAGCGTAAAAGCCTCGAATTTCTCAATGATCGTGTTCTCGCATGAGCATCGCACTCTGCTCACCAGCCTAGAACCAGCGAACAGCCCGAGCTCTCTTGCAAATCACATCACGGGTCGTCGTCCTCGTCTCCGAGCTGCTATCGGAAACACGAGGTGCATCTGCTCCATTACATCGGCCGCGGGTGTGAAATAGAGCCACCCTGGCGACTGTGGGAGTAGAGAAGACAAGGGGCTCGAAATAAGGCTTCAGCCGGCTAACACGAACTGTCTTCCGACCTCGGCAACGAAGGTCCGCCGATGGTGTGACGGGCTCAATGATATAGTTCCCAGGGGAGGAGGCGTCGATGATCCGGTACGGACCGTGGTACCGCTCAAGTAGTTTAGAAGAAAGGCCAGACATGCGAGGTGGTATCCATTGCCACTCAAGGGAACCAGCAGGGAGTGTGGGCGTGGCCTCATAGCTATCGCGTCTTGTCTTCTGTCGCTCCTGATCCTCGCTTGTCAACGAGCAAGCCAGCTGGTGGCAATATCCGGCGTATCGAGCGACTTCTGAAATAGTTGTGCACTCGGAAGCGTTAGGCCGTTAGGGCAGGAGGGAATCCAGAGGACACGAAGGCTCACCCCCACACAAGAGAAAAAAAAGGTGAAAACCGGTGGTCGCTTGTGTCGCGGTGTTATAGGCGAAAGTAACAAAGGGGAGTACAGTGTCCCAATTGGTGTGGTCGTACGAGACGTACAACCTCAACGTGTCAACCGGTGTTCGGTTGAAGCGCTCCGTGAGACCATTCGTTTGGGGGTGATACGCGGTCCACTTCCGCTGAATGATCTGGCACTCGCGAAGGAGGTATTGCATCGCTTCTGTCAAAAAGACACGACCCCTATCGCTGAGTACTTCTCGAGGAGCACCGTGACGAAGGACGAAGCTGCGAAGAATGAACATCGCAGCGTCGCGCGCGGTCACCGCCGGAAGAGCCGCGGTCTCGTTGTAGCGCGTGAGGGGAACGGCGCCAGCAATAATCCAGCGGTTTCCACATCCACTACGTGGGAGCGGGCCACAGAGGTCGATGCGTCCGCGGTCGAACAGTCGAGAAAGGCACGGTAGCGGCTGTAGTGAGCCAGTAGGGCACAATGGAAGAGGTTTGCTTTGTTGGCAGGCGGTGCATTATCGAACATAATGCTGCGCAAACCGATACATTCCATTTCAGTAATATTGTTGACGCAGCCTTGTGAAGGGTTTTAGGGCGCCGGCGTGGGCGCTTTGAGGGTCAGCATGGAAGTACGCGTACACATTGGAGCGCATGTGACAAGTGATAGCCAGAAGCCATTTCCAACCCTCAGGCATATAGTTGCGGTGGTAGAGGATGTTGGTTCACCCAGAAAAGTGGGCTGCTTGACGTCGTAGCGTTCGCGTTGAAGAAACGACCGATGGAGCAGCAATGTAGTCGAGCTGCAGGGCAATCGATGAGTCATTCCGTTTCTCAGGGAGTATGTCAATAGCGGTCAGTAGTGACGGGTCTGCGGTCGGAGAAGCAACGGAAAGAGAAGCCACATCAGGTGTCATCGGCGAGTGAGACGGCGCGTCAGCGTCGCAATGCTTTCGACCAGAGTGGTATAGGACACCATAGTCAAGTTCCTGCAGGCGAAGCGCCCTATGGCCGATGCGACCCGACGGGTCTTTCAAGGAGGAGAGCCAATAAAGGGCGTGATGGTCAGTGATGATGCTGAAAGGACGGTCATAGATATAAGAACGAAACATGTCCAATGCACCCATGCTGGCTAAGCATTCCTTCTCTGTAACGGTGTAATTCATCTCAGCTTTTTAAGGGTGCGGTTGGCATAAGCCACGACGTATTCATTCGTGGCTTTCAGTTGGGCCAAGACCGCAATAAGGCCGGCACCACTGGTGTTGGTGTGAACCTCTGTCGGCGCAGTTCAGTCGTGATGGCGAAGAATCGGCGGTGAAGTCAGAAATTCGCGTAACATGTCAAAGGCTTCATCAAATACTGACGACCACTCAGAAATGCGTTTGTTGTGGTAAGCAGCTTCGTCAAGGGTGCGATAATAAAGGCGAAGTTCCGCACGAAGCGTCGAAAATATTAGCACAGGCTTATGAAATCTCACAGAACCTTGAAATATCTGGGCTTCGGAAACGCGGCGACTGCGCGAAGCTTGTCGGGATCATGATGGAGACAACGTGACCAAAGATAGTTAATGTTCGGGCAGTGAAACGGCACTTATTGAGGTTTAGCCGTAGACCAGCTGAAGTGAGACAGGTCAGGATGTCATGCAGATGGGCGAGATGTGTCGAAAACTCCTGTCAGAAAACAACTGTGTCATGCAGGTAACATAAACAAGTCTTCCACTTGGGTCCATGAAAGATGGCATCAATCATGTGCTCGAAGGTAGCAGGTGTAATGCAAAACCCCAAAGGCATAACGTTAAACTCGGACAGGCCATCGGGAGTGATGAAAGCTGTCTTCGGGTGGTCAGCCTCAGCCATGACAACCTGCCAATTGTGAGATCAGAGCTCTAAGGACGACAGGTATTCGGCACCTTGCAGATAGTCAAGAGTACCGTCGAAGCGAGGCAGTGGGCTGACGTCTTTTCTTGCAACCCTGTTTAGGCAGCGATAATCTATACAAAACCGAATGGTGCCATCTTTTTTTCGCACTAGAACGACAGGTGACCACCAAAGGCTTTGAGAAGGCTGAATGACGCCGCACTGCAGCATGTCGTCCACTTGTTCCGTGATAAATCGGCGCTCTTCTGCTGAAACGCGATACACACGCTGTCCCAAGGGGGCATGGGAACCGGAGTCGATAGTATAAGAGACACTTGTCGTGCGACCCAAGGATGGTTCGTTGCAGTCGAACGAAGAAACGAACTCGTTCAGTAGAGTTAGAAGTTGAGTGCGATGAGACGGCTAGAGGTCTGCGGCGATGGCGTTGTCAAAAATACCTGAAGGCAGTGTTGATGAGACGGAAGTTATGGCGTTCAGATTTAAACGGGTGGTGCCATCATCAGCGTCAAGGTCTTCAATACATGTGACAGCTTGCGCAAATCCTAAGGTCTTACGACGCAGTATGGTCAATAGATACCTGTGCGGATTACAGATGATATCAAAACGTACCCAGACCTAACAGTAAGGACAGCGAACGGGAGAAATAAGTTCTTGCGGTGAGCAAGCTTGTCAGATGGCATAAACGCCGCAGTTGAGTCTGGCGTGGCAGTACACGACAAGGTCGCGTGCACCGACGCCTCCGGAGGCAGATCAATATTGTCATCAACGAAGACTTTGTGAATGCATTGAGGTCGGCGCCTAACGATGAGGAGTTACATAGCGGTGAAAGGCAACTTGCGCGCGAGAACAATGGATGATGGCACTATGACGTGACACGAATTTCAGGTCCATGATTCTTGAACCATAGATTTGTGACGTCAGCAAGGTAAAATATGACGTTATTCAGTTTAGATTGGTCGTCCCACTTATTGTGAGCGCTTATACGTTCTTAGGAGGACAACCAGACTTCGACGTCAAGTTCTCCGGTCCAGCAAAAGATGTCTGAGTCGGGCTGACGGAGAACACCGGCGCAAGTGACAGGGGAGGCCATGGGTGCAGTCGGTGCGTAGGTCGCATCAGTCATGGTGACAGTGGGCAACGTATGATTGCGAAGCTCCAAGGGTGACTTGAGGGATTCCAGCAATCTCCACCAAATGTAATGATGTTAAATTAAAAGTAAGAAGCAGCAGATAAACAGCAGCCTAGCAGCAGTGAACAGGCCGAGCTCTCTGGCGGATGATGATGATGATGTCCTTGATGAGTTTGGCGCTTGCTAATAACAGCATGGGTCGTCGTCGTCGTCTCCGAGCTTCTATCAGAAACACGAGGCGCGTCGCTTCTGTTTCATTAGAATGTCTCTGTCTCTCTGTCTATATATATGTATATATAAAATATACATATATATATATATATATATATATATATATATATATATATATATATATATATATATATGTAGTCACGTAGTCATCAAAAACCTGATCTGCCGATCAAGTGCATCGGCTATTTACACGAGCCATTGAACGGTCCAGATTATTCGCTGGTGCTTGCGTGTCTTCCAGCAAGTTCTACACCATTTGCGTTGCCCATACATGCAATCACATTACACATGGCTCGGTCACAACCGGCAGCGGATAGCACCATCGGTATGACTCAGAAACTTCCCATGCATGCATGCGCGTTCAGCGCTGAGCGATAACCAAAGCATTCACCCGAAAAAGGTAAACAGGTCCACGCGTCAACACACACACACACACACACACACACACACACACATATATATATATATATATATATATATATATATATATATATATATATGGTGGTCTCTCTGAATGTAACAAATGTTAAAACGACAGAGTGTGCTAGCGGGCTGAGGCAAACTCAGTGATGTAGGGAACCGCGCGGCCTAGTGTGCGGCATTTTCTCGTTTCCGTAGGGCCGATACGATTGCACATTGCTTTAAATATGGCCGACCGATGGAGCTTACCTAAGAAAGCCTGCGAAATACGACAAGCGCATAATAGCGCCACTATTTCAATGTCCGGAGATGACAGATCGAGAAACAAAATCCGCTAGCAATTGCTGACGCATCGTGAAAAGGAAACCTGCGCCACGTCTGTAGGAAGCAATCGCTTGCCCACGTGGACCCTGCACCAAACCACACGTGGCGTGACGTGCGCGTGGCCATGCCGCCCACTTGCACCGTCAGGAGCGCAAGAAGCGGGCGCGGTGAGTGCGTGCGATAGCACCACTTGGGCGGCATGGCAACGCGCGTTTCTAGCGCGAAAAAAGATCCGTGCGGGCTTGGCTTTAATTGCGAGTAATCGAAGCTCGAAAAGAAACGAGAAACTCAAACATAAAGGGATACGATAACAGTTCGACACCATTGGTGGCAGCTTTGGCGTTGCTGCACCTTTGATACGCTGTCATTGTCTACGCGCAGCGGCTACACTCTAATCTTGGTAACCTATAAGTATACCTAGAAACATGAGTAACGAATAAAATAACGGTTACTTCGCCCGTCCTTTTGATGTTTTCATTATATTGCTCATGCTAAGGGTTACAATGACGAAACTGAGTGAGACGGGTGCTACTTATTAGTTACATTGATCTGCTGCCAGCATGTAACCTCTATATTGTAACCTGTAGAATTTTAGTAACCTTTAACCGAGACCCCACGGAAACATTAAATAGGGAGGGGAAGTTCGCAATTTACACATTAACAAAGCGCAGGATAAGTTACCTGCGTGCACACATGGTTGATCCATTGGATAAGCACTTGTACGGGTGTTCAGTCACAAATTTAGAGTGAGAGCAAATTACTCATTGAGCCGGCAGAGCCGCATATCGGAAGTAGGCCGCGGGAAAAGAACGTTCTGCAAGAATAATGACGATTCTTGCAGGAAGTACAACCATCGACTGAGCAAGTACTATTACAATTAGCGCTTTTCACAGACCCTACATATGTCCTGCAGAAATCTGTCTCGTTGCCTACACATGCCGCCGCAAGGGTTTTTGTTGTTTCTTATGGGTCTCACATTCACGGATTGGGGAGCCCTTTTGACATACGGTTAGCTTATACCATGATAAAATAATGCTCCTCTGGCACTTCTGCCTTCTTCATGAGGGGAGAAAAAAGAAGCATTGTTATTATTATTATATGGTAAGAACCTGGAAGGGTCTTTTGCCGTGTTTACGCAGTGCGAATTTGGTTGGGTGCATTCATGGAGCAAGCTCAATCGCAGACTGATGTACGAACATTTTCCTCATATTACAGCCGTCCAGCGCAATGCGTCGTTGCCTAGAAAGCGTCCAAAAAATTTAGTGAGTGTTGCCCCAACGGAAGATATATTAAGTGAGCATTTTGCAAACAATCTTTGCAGCTGAGGTGCGAATTCGGAGCAAACGAAATGCAATCATTAGAACGCTTGGCACGCTTCTCCCATTATTTTTATGCACTCAGCAACGGTACGAGTCAACGTCTGCAACACGCCACATTTCCCTATATTGTACAGCAGCAACACGGTTGATGCAAGGCGCCAATGCATGTCAGCGCAGCAAACCCAGCACGGAAAAGCCGCATACAGCCGCTCCATTACCACGGAGTCGTGTAGACGGATGAAAAGTACAGTTGGCTGAAGTTCTACCACCATAATAGCTATGAAGAATAATTCTGTTCAATGCAGCAGCGTTGTTTCCAAGAGCGCACTATATCCATAAGTTTGTGTTTTTGTTTTACCCTCAACGAACCTGTTTTCGTTTGAATATGTGCAGCCGGATCACAATGTCCGAATCGTGCTTCAGATACTGTACTTCAGTACAGAAGCAGCGGCCATGTTTTTATGTCATCTCTCCGCGTTTCCATATATAGCTTTAGCATTGCATGACGGCGTGCATGACGGGAAGTAGTTGCAAACATGGCGTTGTGAGCTGTGTATGTGTGTTTTGTTGCTGGTTTGGGCGCCAATTTTGTCAGTGGCAATGGCAGTGACGAACAGAGACTTTGTTTGGGATAATGCGCGGCCGCTGCAAAGAGCCATTTTGTGACTGTGAGCACTTCAGTGTCCTCATTTCGGCGAACATTCGCTGTGACTACTGCGACCACAGCCCCGGATCGCATGGGAAAACAGACAAACTTGGTAAGTATTCTTGCTTTGTACTGGTTTGTCTGTATTCAGCATATAGCTAGGCTGCAGCTTTTCTTTCATTATTGGTCAGGGAAGTGCAAAAACAAAAAGAGAGAAAGCAGAGGGGTAAGCAGCGATTTGCGCGGAAATGCACCCGTGTTTCTTCCAGGCTCGAAAACGACCCTTTAGGGCTCGTCCACGTTACCGGCACTGCAGGCCGCCGCGCGCCGTTCGCGGGCCGCCGTTCGACGGCGGGTTTCCTCGCGAACGGCGAGATTTACTTGCCGTTGATAGGATGTGATCATATGATGTTACCGGGACCCATTTGTGTCGCATCCGTACAGTGAAGTAGCGACCGTGGAGTGGTCGTTCTGGCAACGTCGGCAGCCTTACCGCCGCTCATCGCTCGGCGGCGCCGATGTCGTCGCTAGGCCTTTTCCGGTTCGCGTCGAAGCGAAGGCTTATGGCGCTTCGGAATGAATCACCGATGCTCACAAGCCGCAATATTTCATACCGTTGCTGTCGTTCTTCGCAATAGTTATACACAATGCAGAAAATACGCTAATATTAGCGGCGCCGTCGGCAGTGATGCGAGCACAGCCGCGCCCGTCGTCTGCCGTCGGGAGCCGTGCAATGCAGCTGAGCTGGACAGGTATCCGTGCTCTCGTTCGTGTTTAACGTTTTACAGTGGATATTGTTTTGCGTGAAGTGGTGCGAACTTTTAAGAGAACAACGCAGGGGAACTTGCTCAACCTACACTAGGCTACGGATGCGAGTTTTGAGCGTTAGTTGTTTTCAGTGAGTTAGGAAATCCAAACTACTAAGGCAGAGTCAATGCATGTTGACTGTGAGTAACACACCTGCCCGGTTTAGTAGTGCCAGCTTTCCTAGCTGACTTCTCTCCTTTTGCCCTTGTTCATACATCTCTTTGTTTTATTATGTGGGAAAATGCGACATGCATGCCGTGCTCTAAACTACATAAATAAATTTCGGGCAGTGGTTTATGTCATCTTTAATTTCTTTTCATAGATGGCATTGCCAGCTGATGAGCTCCAAGTAACAGCACCTCACATTTACTGCGCTCCTGACAAGACATGTATTTTTGCTGGCAGCCAAGCCGAAGTCATCACTGTCTCCACGTCTGGAATACAACGGGTACTTATTTTTTGCCTTTTGGCATATTATGTTAAGAATCTAGAATATCCATTTGCATTTCACCAAATACTTGCTTTCGTGCAAAAAGTTGTGCTGCCAGGAGACAAGCTAGTGAAAGGACTGCTTTCTACCAGTCTGAAACGTCTCTTTGCGCTCCTAAGCAGTAAAAATGTAATCGAGGGAGCAGTGCTGTTCGCGCTGCTTTCCATGTTTTTCACCAACTCTGAAGTGAAAGAAAAAAACAGCATAGTGTGGGATTTACTTCAATGCGGTTGGTTAGCTCCAAAGGTGGGAGAGGCTTACACCATAAGCAGCTGCTTTTTTTCACGTGATACATTGTTTACTTCTAGTCACAAGCAGTGAATTTATTTGTTCCAGTAATCTGTTCCTCTCCCTTGTGGTGAAGGATGGTTAATTTTATTTCATTTGTGTATTCATAGGCCTCAGAATTTCTTATAAACATAGCTTAAGCATTTAATTCACCCACGTAGATGGATGTTTTGCAAGATGTAATGCACTCTATTTGCCCTTCGCTCAGTGAGCAGATCGGTACATATCTCTGTGCCTGTGCAGAAATCTAGTATTTCAGTTATTAAGTAGCATCAATTCTGATGTTTGTCATTTCACACAGTTGTGCTTCAATTACTGTATATGGGAGGTCTCATGGATGGTATTTTTCTATTAGACCTTGTTGAACAAAAAACTTGTAATAAAGAATTTCGTACCTGAGAGTACTCCAACATATTTTTCGAGAACATTCACAGAATATTAAACGGAACAGCTTATTAGAAAGGCTAGGTGCATAGTTCGGAAGTGAAATAATGACATAGCTTCAACTACATTAAAACAACACCTTGTCACGATATTGTTGCCAGCAGCGCTTTGCAGTATGCTTTTGCTCACCTGAACTGAATTATTATGGCCAATCTACAATACTCATGCATATGTTGCTTCCCCAAGTGTTTTCCTTCATTGAGTTTACTTCAAGTAATTTTGTGCCTTTGGAAGATGGATTTTTAAGAAATAGTGGCTTTTCTGCACAAGTCTGTAACACTCTAGGAACTGAAGGTATTTTTGGCTTCCACATATTTTAGAGGGACATTACCTTAGAGGCAGTATATGTTAGAAACTTACAGCTGAGTTACATCAGCAGTCAAGCAGGAACTGTCCCCCACAGGCTATGTTAAATTTAGGGGTTACTTCGGCTATTTATTCAGATGTCTTTATTGTGATTGCGCTGTATTGTTATAGCTAACCTATAAAATCTATAATGGCGTCATGATTCAAAATGTTCTCCATCTCGAATGGGGCCAACATTGTGATGCCTGTCAGTTGCCTCTGATTTCTTTTCGCCACAGATGGTCATGTAGAAGTTTGAATTATGGGACTGAAAGAAAAATGTTTGGGTCGATACCAATCCGAGCAAATTACATGCTCTCTTTAAAGCTTTAATGAAATACATTGACAGTGAAAGTCTCTTCTTTTATAGTCCCACAATTTAAACACCAGCATAACCATAATCTGAGGTGAGAAGATAGCCAGCTGGCAGGCATGAAAATATCGCCCCAATTCGAGATGGCAATATCTTGTAGTGGAACAGTGCAAATTTTCTAGTTTGGCTATAAAAATAGAATGCAATCAAGAAGAAAATATCCGTATAAGTTACTGAAGTAACCCGTAAATTTAACACATCCTTTAGAGGTTACATTTGCTTTTAGAAAATAAAGCACTACAGCGTAACCTCTAAAGCTGCATATTTTTCAAGGGTAACAATGTACCTTTTATTTTATATTGGTTACAATGTACCTTGTAATATAATGGTTACAACGTACCTTATATTTTGTATTATTTACAATGTAACTTATAATATATTAGAGACAATGTACCTTATAAATGCGAATTTGTGCACCTATACTAAGGGTTACCCAGCTAAGGGTGTAGTCCTGCTTTTGCGCATTGTCGAACAGAAAAGACAATGGTCGCGCTGTTGAGTCTTATAACTTACAGTGAACGGAATATGTGGATATCGCTCCTGGCAGATGTCGATTGCGTCACACAGGCTTCGCAAGAACTGCAAGGCACAAGACACATATATAGACACATGGCTTTCAAGAAAACTAGCATTTTATTATGTAGCTGACATGATAACTTTTAAACCAACATGAAAGGTTTTTGACCCCCCAATAAGGTGTGTTTTATTTTTTCCCCTTGAGCGTTTAAGCGAGGTACGTGACTTCTGACTTTAGGGCATCTTTAGGGTTACAAAACTCCCAATTAGGAGGTTTTGCAGAAGCGCGTCATTATCATTTTTCTGGATTGTCATACCATTACTGATAACAGTAGCCGATATAAAGATCAACGCCAAGAAAATGTGCCCTCTCACAGATTCAGTTCTTTAATGATGCAGAGCTTGAGGCCATGGGTGAATCATATGTGTGGAGAGCGACATGGAGGTTATGGTGCAGAGGCTTTTTTTTTTTTCGTCATGGTTTACATCAGCCCTGCCTCTCGTTTTCCCGTATGTTGCCAGAAGTGGATATGTTACCAGATGCCTTGCATTACCAAGTGCATTCTGACAGGCTTCAGACCCTACCTATTCCTAAGTGGAGCTTGGAAGGTCCGATCGCCAATCGCTTGGGTGAGATTGCATTGTGTACGAGCTCCTGTAGGAAAAGGACTCTCCCCCTCCTAACATGCAATGCTTGCAGTGAACGTGCCTATGTCCTCTATATCATGTGTTTTGTTTTTGATTTTAATAATACAATTGTGAAAATTCAAGATACCAGCAAAAAAAAGAAATAAATAAAACAAGGAAAATTCCATTGTGCTGGACTAGTCAAGCTAACTTCATGCATCAACGGGCATTTTCAATTCGTTTGTTTGGCCAGGTGGAGGTTACGGCTTAGCAACACTGTTTTGCATAAGCGGCGGCTTTTCACACGCCTCTTTATTGTGACCTGTTTATGCCAAATGGGAAAAAATATTTCATACGGGAAACTGCCGTAGCCATAAAGAATAATAATGGGGACAATGCTGTCGTCCTTGGTTGAGTCATGTTATTGGCGGAGGGTACAAAGACAACCATCCTTTCCAAACTGCCGCGGGCTAACGACAAATACATCGCAAAATATCGCCGAGGATGCCATAAAACTGCTTTGTCATCACATTATTGTAAGAACTGATGCCTACAAGTAGTCTAACTAACCGATTATGCTCAATAAAGTAGTTCCTCGATGTCCGCTATTTCAGGCTGTAACGAGCGTGAAATTTAGCTGGACGTTCTCATCATCATCCACATCTTCAGCCGAGTTTTGAGTTGACTGCAGGGTGAACGCCTCTCGTGTAATCTCCAAATGAACCTGTCTTGCGCTAGCTGGTTCCAACTTTCACCAGAAAATTTTCTATTTCCTCATTTCATCACCCTAGTTAGTTTTCTGCAGTTGTCGATTGTGCGTCCACCGGCTATCTGCAACACGCATTACATGACCTGCCTAGCTCTATTCTTTTTCTCGTCTTAATGCCGACTAGAATATCGGCTATTGCAGTTTTATGTAGGATGCACGAGGCACATGCACATGTTCCTTAACGTTAGGCCTAACATTTTTCGTTCCATCGCTGCTTACGCGGCGCTTTACTTCTTCACGAACTGTTGTTGTGAGCCTACAAATTACTGCTCTATATGCTAGCACCGGTAGAAGCAATGATTGTGCACTTTCGCAGCGAAGTTGTTAGTCCTTCTGTGGTCGCCATTTTTCGTGTCCGCGTTCATTAGCGAAAATGCGGACAATCACGATGGCAGTGCAGGTCAGGGGCAGTGACTAGCACACATATAATAAAGCAGCGCCTTCAAGCACTCAGCAGTGATATCAACTATGCATTCATTCTTAGGAATCATGCGTACAACATACAGAACAGCGTAGGTTTCAAGAAAGAAAAAGCACAAAACAAGCACCTGAATGACAATATATTTTATAAAGCTTTCCTGATAACAGTGCGAAGCCCGCAGCGCTTCCCGCATACGTTTCCCGGTAAGGTTTACTTTTAATCAAGCTGCTCAATCTTTTGTTGCAATTCATATTTAATGGTGCTGAACAGCACAACGCCGTCTGCAAACCGAAGGTTGTTGAGATATCAGCTGTTTATTCTCTTATATGCGTCTCCTATGCATTCAGAGAATACCATTGGAGACATTGTATCTTTTTGTTTGACCGCTTTCTTGATAGCTAATTTTCTACTTTGATTGGGGATATACAACATAGCTCTGACATCATTGCAGATATTTCTGCAGATATTCAGGTGTGCCTCCTTTAGAGGCTAATTGTGCAACGTTTCCATGACTCCTTCCACTTCTGCTAAATTAAAAGCCTTTTTATATTTCCTGAAAGTCATATAGAGATTTTGATTATCTCAGCAGGTTTATTAATTACCTGATTTATGACGTGCAAGTGATCCATTCTAGAAGTTCTGTGCCTGAAGACAGCCTGCTTTTTTTGCTTGATTCAACTCATGTTTTGCCGTTATTTTAATGTAAGTTATCTTGTTGAATATTTTATGCAATACTCAAAGCATGCGAATGAGCCTACAATTCCTTTAAAGACTCGCTTCTTATTAATTAGTACAAAGTTGGCGTTTTCCCAGTTCACTGGTAGACTTGAACTAATGACACATTGTGTCTAAAGGGCAGCAAGCTTTTCAGGCACATCTCCTCCACAATTATTTAAACAGACTGTTATTCTATCATCGCCTTCTGCTTTTCACCGGGGCATGCCTTGTAAGGGTTTTTAACCTCATGGCTGCTTATAGAAGGCGAATCTGCATCATGCTCTCCACTACTTCTATTGAAAGCTGCGTGACTACTGTGGGTAGTGTAGAAATGTCAGTGCAGAACAGGTCAGTGTGTAATTGTTCTTCTTTGTCTATATCATCAAAAGTGGTGATGACATTGCCTTGCATTTATTTCACTGCATACTTCTTGCCCTGTCCTATACCAAGTATTCTTTTCATAAATAGGCGCGCATTTTTTACTGCTGCCTCAAACTTTCCTACGTTTTAATTTCGAATGTACCTTTCCTTATCTTTGGTGATAATGTTTGACAGTTCAGCGACTTTTCCATGATTGTTTTGCGTAGGCACTGTCCTGCTGTGTCATTTCTTTTTTCAGGCCCTTTGTTACTGGGAAAGCATACCTACTTGTTCCCTTGGGGCCTTAATGCCCCCTTCATTTCCTATTTCTGAAATAAGTCTACTTGCAGTTTCATTATTACATCTATGTGATCTTCATCTTCGTGTTCTAAAGCTGCATATTTATTTGAAGCGAATAGCCTGAATCCATGTGCTTTCACCCTTAATCCGTGTAGGTTGGACTGTGTCTTCTTGAATAATTTCACTCTTTCGCTCTTGAAATTGAGAGGAATCCAAAATGTCATGAACATATGGTCACTGCTGTTTACCCTACCGAACATTTCTACATCATGAAGAATGCTGGTATCAGCCGAGAGTATGAAATCAATTTAATTTCTTGTTTCTACATTAGGGCTTTACCAGGTCTACTATTTGTAACAACAATTCCTCAAGAAGGCACTCAGTATTCGGAGACTATTCCTTTGTCGAACTCTACCAACACCTTTCCTCTCATCATCATCATCATCAGCCTGGTTACGCCCACTGCTGGGCAAAGGCCTCTCCCATATTTCTCCAACAACCCCGGTCATGTACTAATTGTGGCCATGTCGTCCCTGCAAACTTCTTAATCTCATCCACCCACCTAACTTTCTGCCGTCCCCTGCTACGCTTCCCTTCCCTTGGAATCCAGTCCTTAACCCTTAATGACCATCGGTTATCTTCCCTCCTCATTACATGTCCTGCCCATGCCCATTTCTTTTTCTTGATTTCAACTAAGATGTCATTAACTCGCGTTTGTTCCCTCACCCAATCTGCTCTTTTCTTATCCCTTAACGTTACACCGATCATTCTTCTTTCCATAGCTCGTTGCGTCGTCCTCAATTTCAGCAGAACCCTTTTCGTATAAGCCTCCAGGTTTCTGCCTCGTAGGTGAGTACTGGTAAGACACAGCTATTATACACTTTTCTCTTGAGGGATAATGGCAACCTGCTGTTCATGATCTGAGAATGCCTGCCAAACTCACCCCAGCCCATTCTTATTCTTCTGATTATTTCTGTCTCATGATCCGGATCCGCAGTCACTACCTGCCCTAAGTAGATGTATTCCTTTACGACTTCCAGTGCCTCGCTGCCTATTGTAAACTGCTGTTCCCTTCCGAGACTGTTAAACATTACTTTAGTTTTCTGCAGATTAATTTTTAGACCCACTCTTCTGCTTTGCCTCTCCAGGTCAGTGAGCATGCATTGCAGTTGGTACCCTGAGTTACTAAGCAAGGCAATATTATCAGCGAATCGCAAGTTACTAAGGTATTCTCGATTAACTTTTATCCCCATTTCTTCCCAATCCAGGTCTCTGAATACCTCCTGTAAACACGCTGTGAATAGCATTGGAGAGATCGTATCTCCCTGCCTGACGCCTTTCTTTATTGGGATTTTGTTGCTTTCTTTATGGAGGACTATAGTGGCTGTGGAGACGCTATAGATATCTTCCAGTACTTTTACGTATGGCTCGTCTACACCCTGATTCCGTAATGCCTCCATGACTGCTGAGGTTTCGACAGAATCAAATGCTTTCTCGTAATCAATGAAAGCTATATATAAGGGTTGGTTATATTCCGCACATTTCTCTATCACCTGATTGATAGTGTGAATATGATCTATTGTTGAGTAGCCTTTACGGAATCCTGCCTGGTCCTTTGCTTGACAGAAGTCTAAGGTGTTCCTGATTCTATTTGCGATTACCTTAGTAAATAGTTTGTAGGCAACGGACAGTAAGCTGATTGGTCTATAATTTTTCAAGTCTTTGGCGTCCCCTTTCTTATGGATTAGGATTATGTTAGCGTTTTTCCAAGATTCCGGTACGGTCGACGTTATGAGGCATTGCGTATACAGGGTGGCCAGTTTCTCTAGAACAATCTGCCCACCATCCTTCAACAAATCTGCTGTTACCTGATCCTCCCCAGCTGCCTTCCCCCTTTGCATATCTCCCAAGGCTTTCTTTACTTCTTCCGGCGTTACCTGTGGGATTTCGAATTCCTCTAGACTATTTTCTCTTCCATTATCGTCGTGGGTGGCGGTACTGTACAAATCTGTATAGAGCTCCTCAGCCACTTGTACTATCTCATCCATATTAGTAATGATATTGCCGGCTTTGTCTCTTAACGCATACATCTGATTCTTGCCAATTCCTAGTTTCTTCTTCACTGTTTTTAGGCTTCTTCCGTTCCTGAGAGCATGTTCAATTCTATCCATATTATACTTTCTTATGTCAGCTGTCTTACGCTTGTTGATTACCTTAGAAAGTTCTGCCAGTTCTATTCTAGCTGTAGGGTTAGAGGCTTTCATACATTGGCGTTTCTTGATCAGATCTTTCGTCTCCTGCGATAGTTTACTGGTATCCTGCCTAACGGAGTTACCACCGACTTCCATTGCACACTCCTTAATGATGTCCACAAGATTGTCGTTCATTGCTTCAACACTAAGGTCCTCTTCCTGAGTTAAAGCCGAATACCTGTTCTGTAGCTTGATCTGGAATTGCTCTATTTTCCCTCTTACCACTAACTCATTGATCGGCTTCTTATGTACCAGTTTCTTCCGTTCCCTTCTCAGGTCTAGGCTAATTCGAGTTCTTACCATCCTGTGGTCTCTGCAGCGCACCTTGCCGAGCACGTCCACATCTTTTATGATGCCAGGGTTAGCGCAGAGTATGAGGTCTATTTCATTTCTAGTCTCGCCGTTCGGGCCCCTCCACGTCCACTTTCGGCTATCCCGTTTGCGGAAGAAAGTATTCATTATCCTCATATTATTCTTTTCCGCAAACTCTACCAATAACTCCCCCCTGATATTCCTAGTGCCTATGCCATATTCCCCCACTGCCTTGTCTCCAGCCTGCTTTTTGCCTACCTTGGCATTAAAGTCACCCATTAGTATAGTGTATTTAGTTTTCACTCTACCCATCGCCGATTCCACGTCTCCATAGAAGCTTTCGACTTCCTGGTCATCATGACTGGATGTAGGGGCGTAGACCTGTACAATCTTCATTTTGTATCTGTTATTAAGTTTCATAACAAGACGTGCCACCCTCTCGTTAATGCTATAGAGTTCCTGTATGTTACCAGCTATATTCTTATTAATCAGGAATCCGACGCCTAGTTCCCTTCTCTCTACTAAGCCCCGGTAGCACAGGACGTGCCCGCTTTTTAGCACTGTATATGCTTCTTTTGGCCTCCTAACTTCGCTGAGCCCTATTATATCCCATTTACTGCACTCTAATTCCTCCAATAGCACTGCTAGACTCGCCTCACTAGATAACGTTCTAACGTTAAACGTTGCCAGGTTCATATTCCAATGGCGGCCTGTCCGGAGCCAGTGCTTCTTAGCACCCTCTGCAGCGTCGCAGGTCTGACCGCCGCCGTGGTCAGTTGCTTCGCAGCTGCTGGGGACTGAGGGCCGGGGTTTGATTGTGTTGTTCATATAGGATGTTGTGGCCAAGTACTGCACCAGTGTGGCCAATCCTGCTCTGGTGAGGGAGTGCGTTACCGGTTCTGGTCACCGGGATCAGGCCACACTCCAGGCCTGTTTATGCAATTTTATCAACACGCGGATTTTTTTTTAATCCGGTGGAAAATTGCCGGCACCGGGATTCGAACCACGGACCTCTTGCACGCGAGGCGGGTGTTCTACCTCTACGCCACCGCTGCAACCATCCTCTACCAACGAACCTTTCCTCTACTGTTCCTAAAATCAATGCCATAATTTTGAATTGCTTGTTCCCGAACCTGCTTTTTTGCATTGATGTCGCCCATGATTATAATGTACTGAGTTTTCACTTTTTGCATTCTTTATTCAACGTATTCATCAAGCTGTTCTATTTCTTCTTCCTCATTAATGGAGGTTCAAGAGCAGGCATGTGCTACGTTTATTATATAAATCATATTTAGCTTTATTACGACTACTGCTACCCTCTCATTACTGATGTAGAATTCATTCATGTGGCATGCTCTGCTCTTATGAATTACAAATCTTATCCCGAATTCTCTCTTGTCTGGAAGACCACTCTTGCAGAGCATGTCGATGCAGCACCATACAAACCTCATCAGTTCATGCAAGCTCACTCAGACTAATATTATCCCAAGCAATATCTGATATTTCCTCAAAGAGCTTTGTTAACGTATCCTCTCTCCTGAGAGTTACGTTAAACGCTATCAGGTTCAGTTTCCAGTGGCGGCCTGTCGTGATCAAGAGATTCGTAGCACTGTCTGCCGCGTCGCAGGTCTGACAGCCACCTTGGTCATATGCTTCACATCGGCTGGTGACTTAGGGCTGTTTAATTGTAAGAATCAAGGCGGAGGTGGTAACCGAATACTGCACCAGGAAGGTTAATTACTATTCTGGAGAGGGAGTGTGTCACGCGTAGGTTAACGCCTGGTACGCTTGCTTGAGTGAGCGGAAGGAACACACGAACGCAAGGTGCAGCACACACAACATTCATTCAAAATGGACTCTTAAGAATAGGAAAACACGGAAACATTCGACTTATCGCACACGGCTTGCGTCCTCCCTTACTAAGCTCACCGCGCACACTACCGCGTTTACAAACGTCTGTGCGGCGATTGTCTATTCACTGTAGTAGGAGCGCTTACAGTACCGGTACTGTTCGACGCGAGTATCGGCGTCCCCCGGTCTGTGGTCTGTCGATGCGATCTGGTCGTCGTCCGTCGTTGTTAGTGTCCGGCGTCACCGATGCCCCAGCCGACGTGACGACGGCACGGTCCCTGAGGCGCTGTCGCGCTCCGACAGAGCGGGGCTCGTGCCGGCTGGCGCTCCCGGTGCGCGCCGGCCCAGCTGGGTTCTCCGGACGGGATGGTGACTGGCTGTAGCCAGCCTCCGCGCGTCTACGTTCAGCGGCAGCAACGCTGACGTGTCCTAGCAGGTAGGTCCGGGCCAGCGGTGGTTCCAGGGACGTCGGACATCTGCTCGCCGAGGCTGGTACTCAGGCGGGACGTCGATGTGTCACCTAAGATCTGGGGCAGGACCCAGACAGGCGATCTCCGGCCGTCTTCTCTTGGAATGCTGCGCCATGTCACCCCGTCCTTCTCTGCGCGCGCCCCTTCCCCAAGATGGCGGCTCCACGCGCTCGCTCCGCTCTTTCTTCCTCGTCTTCTTTCCTTGTCCATGCTTGTCACTCCTGACAATGGCCGCCTTGTTTTCCGAGTTTTCGCTCCGCGAAAACTTCCCTCCCTGCTCGTCACCGCTGGGTTTGCAGAGACACTGCACTTCCACTTCACCACACCACATATAACTTCACTGCGCCACTTCTTCACCCATCACTGCATTTCACCGCGCTTCACTGTACTACACCACATGTAACTTCACTTCGTCGTTTCTTCATTCACACATCACTACACTTCACCGCACTTCACTACACCCACGCGCACATCACGTAAGCACGTATGTTTCTGCCGAGTCTTGACACTACATCAATGTCAACGCCAGCACCATTCACAAGGCATTGTCTTCCGCGAATGTTTGAGGAAGACTCCTCAGAAGCTCTAAACACTATATGTATGCGCAGCATGCTGTTCTCAAGTATGATTGTATACCTCTTTAGTGTTATTAACAAAAACGAACATGCGTAGCAAAGTCAGTAATCTCACTCGTGGCACGTTCACTCACGTAGTCCGCGAACTCCAGCCTACCGGTTCTTGTCTGACATGGATACAGCCAGGCAGGAAGCTGTGCACTGGTCCGGACTCTCACCTCCAGCGCCTCATCAAGACATGACCTCGGGCAGAATGATTTGGATGACACCAGGAGTTGGGGCGGGACCCAGCCCTGCATGCCGAAAGCTTGTCAAAGTTGTCGGACACAGCGATGATGCGTCCATTGCTCTTCAATTCTTGAGTCCGTCTTTTCTCAAATACCCTCGGTTTAGACATCATGCTTGTTATCTTCGCCTTCTGAGGCGTAGTTTCTGTTGCTGGGATGTCTGCTTGGTAGGGGCTTTCAGCACCCAACTCTGTGATTACAATTCCGGAGTCCTTTTGCAATGGTTGCTCAATAATAGGCGTAGTCCCTAGAGGTACCTTTGATAGCAATCCTTTTGATGTGGTTCTCTAGCATATGTCGCAAGATCGCACAAACCGTTTAATGTCACTTTGCATGCACGGCCAAAGGAATTCTTCAGATACTCGGCTGGTCGTCTTTCTTACTCCTTGATGGCCAGCCGTTATAGTGTCGTGCGCCAGCTCGAGGACTGCTCTTCGTAAACTCGCTGGCACTACTAGCTGTCGTGTTTCTCTTCCATCATGGGTTCTGGCTATTCGGTACAGTAATCCTCCAACCTTCTCAAACTTATGTACGACCCGGCTCTTCTTATTCTGAATCCATTTCCCTAACATTTCAAAATAATGTCGCAGCGTACTGTCCGCTTCTTGCTTTTTCTTCATTTCCGTCGTGGTTACATCGATGCCGGTGCCTGAAGTATTCTTTATACCGACATCTCTCCTATCCTGGTTCCTTGTGCTTTTCTCTACTGACAATATACTAGCTTCTCCGGTATACGGATCCGAACTTCTTCCGTTGTCTCTGCCACTTGCTTCGGTGGATTCATGCTCCGTCCTACTTGTAATTTGGACACTGGGAAAACTCCAGAGGGGATCTGGATCATCCACTCTTCTAACTCCTGGCACATTCCCAAGAATGACGTCGTACAGCGGTTCTTTGACGCACCGGGCTTCAATCCAGCCGCAATAATAAGGTGTCAAAAGCAATACACGAGCGATAGGCATTCGCCGTACTGTACCATCCGTCAATCGAACTGGTGTTTCTGTCCCGGTGATATCTCTGTCCGCCACCATGGATTGTCTTACCAGAACAATGTTGGACCCAGTGTCTCTGAGTACAGACACTTTTCGTCCCTGCAGCACTCCCACTACTACTGGCATCGAGGTTTCCGGGTCTTCTGACCTCGGAACTGTCATGACAGCGCCTGCCTTGTCGCTGTACTCCGGCTCCATTTGTGTCCTGTCACCTTCGATGTGACATTTGCTCGAAACAACACAGGCAGTCTTATTTTCTGAATTACCTCGGCAGGTTTGTATTGTATGTCCATGCCGTCCGCATCCCTCGCACTTCAACGTCGCACTGCGAGTGCGACCCAAGGGACAATTCATAGCCCGATGCCCTATCTTGTCACACATAAAACATTTGATTGTACTCCGAGTATTTTCTCTCTCATCTGGTATCTTCTTATCTTCTTTCCCCTTTCCCAAGTGCCTTTGGCCTTGGGCTTCTAAATACCAGTCGGCGTGTTCAGATAGTTCAGCCACCGTCCTCAAGTTGCGCTCTTTCAGGAATATTGCCACGCCCTGATGACATGATGCTAGGAACTGTTCTGCAATCATGTTGTCCCTCAAGTCTTCAAATGTCGTCTCTATGTTAGCCATCTCCAACCAACGATCAAAGTAGTTGGAGATTCGTGCGGCGAATTGCTGACCCGTTTCATTTTCTTGTGGCTTGGAGTTTCGGAATTTATCCCTGAAACCTTCGGCCGTTAGTCTGAAGCGTTGTAGGAGAGCCTTCTTCACGTTGTCGTAATCTAGTGCTTCAGTCGCTGACATCCGGCTGTACACGGCCAACGCTTCCCCCACGAGACACATACTCAATCCCGTCGCCCAGTCACTCTTCGGCCAGCCTTGTGCAGTTGCTATTCGCTCAAAACGTTGTATATAGGCATCTAGATCATCTCGCCTTTCGTCAAAGGGGGCGATAAGCTTTTGGGGACACACTGTCGCTATTCTCTGAGGTAGCACGTATGAGCTATTTCCTACCTCTTCTCCACTATTACTCATGCGCAGCTGCAATTTCTTTTCTGTAAGCTCTTTTTCCAAAATCAAATTCCTATACGCACGCTCATCCGCATCCTTCGCTCTCTCCTCAGCTGCTTTCGCTCTCTCCTCATCTTCCTTCGCAGCCTCTCGCGCCTCTGCGCGTTCTTCTTTTAATCGGTTCTGTTCCTCGTGGTACAGTGCTATTATGGCCTCAGCCGACATGCCCGCGGCACTCCCCGCCGTCATCAAACGTTCAAGGTCCATTCCGCTGCTCAAGACACCCCGAGGCACGTGACGAAGTTAAAGGGATCCTGGCAGGCTCGCCAATGTTGTCACGCGTAGGTTAACGCCTGGTACGCTTGCTTGAGTGAGCGGAAGGAACACACGAACGCAAGGTGCAGCACACACAACATTCCTTCAAAATGGACTCTTAAGAATAGGAAAACACGGTAACATTCGACTTATCGCACACGGCTTGCGTCCTCCCTTACTAAGCTCACCGCGCACACTACCGCGTTTACAAACGTCTGTGCGGCGATTGTCTATTCACTGTAGTAGGAGCGCTTACAGTACCGGTACTGTTCGACGCGAGTATCGGCGTCCCCCGGTCTGTGGTCTGTCGATGCGATCTGGTCGTCGTCCGTCGTTGTTAGTGTCCGGCGTCACCGATGCCCCAGCCGACGTGACGACGGCACGGTCCCTGAGGCGCTGTCGCGCTCCGACAGAGCGGGGCTCGTGCCGGCTGGCGCTCCCGGTGCGCGCCGGCCCAGCTGGGTTCTCCGGACGGGATGGTGACTGGCTGTAGCCAGCCTCCGCGCGTCTACGTTCAGCGGCAGCAACGCTGACGTGTCCTAGCAGGTAGGTCCGGGCCAGCGGTGGTTCCAGGGACGTCGGACATCTGCTCGCCGAGGCTGGTACCCAGGCGGGACGTCGATGTGTCGCCTAAGATCTGGGGCAGGACCCAGACAGGCGATCTCCGGCCGTCTTCTCTTGGAATGCTGCGCCCGGTCACCCCGTCCTTCTCTGCGCGCGCCCCTTCCCCAAGATGGCGGCTCCACGCGCTCGCTCCGCTCTTTCTTCCTCGTCTTCTTTCCTTGTCCATGCTTGTCACTCCTGACAGAGTGTCTTTGTTGAAGCTTAGTGGGCCTTGCAATTTCGTTTCACGGGGACTGGTAAGCCCCATTGCCTCTCGGGATTGTTTTGCCACTGCCAGGCACCACACTATGTTTGAAAAATCTGCTGAACATATTAAGGCCCACTGTGGCTGATGAAAAGGGAAGTGCTCACCTTAGCGTCACCTATTACTCCTCCAGAAAAACTGGCCACTCTGTATACGCAATGCCTCATGACTTCGAGTGTACCGGAATCTTGGAAGAACGCTAACATAATCCTAATCCATAACAAAAGGGATGCCAGAGACTTGAAAAATAATAGACCGATGAGCTTATTGTCCGTTGCCAACAACGTATATACTAAGTAATCGCAAATGGAATCAGGAACACCTTAGACTTCTGTCAACCAAAGGACCAGGCAGGATTCCGTAAAGGCTACTCAACAATAGACCGTATTCACACTATCAATCAGGTGATAGAAAAATGTGCGGAATATAACCAACCCTTATATATAGCTTTCTTTAATAACGAGAAAGCGTTTGATTCTCTCGAAACTTGAGTAGTCATAAAGGCATTACGGAATCAGGGTGTAGACATGCCGTATGTAAAAATACTGAAATATATCTATAGCGGCTCCACAGCCACCGTAGTTCTCCATAAAGTAAGCAACAAAATCCCAATAAAGAACGGTTTCAGGCAGGCAGGCATGATCTTTGCAATGCTATTCACAGCGTGTTTACAGGAGGTATTCAGAGACCTGGATTGGGAAGAATTGGGGATAAGAGTTAATGGAGAACAGCTCAGTAACTTGCGATTCACTGACGATATTGCCTTGCCTAATAAATCAGGGGACCAATTGCAGTGCATGCTCGCTAACCTGGAGAGGCAAAGCAGAAGGGTGGGTCTAAAAATTATTCTGCAGAAAACTAAAGTAATGTTTAACAGTCTCGGAAGAGAACGCCAGCTTAGGATATATAGCGAGGCACTGGCAGCGGTGAGGGAATACATCTACTTAGGACAGGTAGTGACCGCAGATCCGGATCATGAGACGGAAATAACCAGAAGAATAAGAATGGCATGGAGTGCGTTTGGCAGGCATTCTCAGATCATGAACAGCAGGTTGTCATTATCCCTTAAGAGAAACGTTTATAACAGCTGTGTCTTATCAGTACTCACTTACGGGGCAGAAACCTGTAGGCTTAAGAAGAGGGTTCTACTTAAATTGAGGACGACGCAATGAGCTATGGAAAGAAGAATGATGGAGGTGTGGGGATGTCGCGGCTAGCGAAGGACGAATCCCAACATAAAAACGCAACGCGTCTTTATTCGGCGAACGATGTCAGCGTACGGGCATACCAACGCTACGTTTGTCACAGTAACGGGTGGTAGAAGGCGGCTTTTCTCAGCCAGCCAGCCTGTTTTTATAGCCAGCGTCGGTGACGCATACCTCGGGTGACATGGCGGTGGCGCTATACTTTATCGACCATGCAATCCAGCATGCAGCTGTGGTATGCTTGGCCAGATGATAAGATGGATGGTGCGCAGAAATATGCGCAGTGTGTGTCGCCACAGAAGTAACGTTAAGGGATAAGAACAGAGCACATTGCGTGAGGGAACAAGCGCGAGTTAATGACATCTTAGTTGAAGTCAAGAAAAAGAAATGGGCATGGGTAGGACATGTAATCAGGAGGGACGATAACCGATGGTCATTAAGGGTTACAGACTAGATTGCAAGGGAAGGCGAGCGTAGCAGGGGGTGGCAGAAAGTTAAGTGGGCGGATGAGATTAAGAAGTTTGCAGGGACAACATGGCCACAAATAGTACATGACCGGGGTAGTTGGACAAGTATTGGAGAGGCCTTTACCCTGCAGTGGACGTAACCAGGCTGCTGCTGATGATGATGATGATTACTCCTCCTCTGCCTCCTTGATTGGATTGGCGCTGCTCGCTATGTGCTTACGCACGCTTTTCCGAGCGCAAATTGGTGCGCGCCTGGTTTTTTCACGGGACTTTTGTAGCATCGCTTGTCACTGCTTTCCTTTCCTCTGTATTGACTCGGCGTGGCTTGGTGCAGGCGCACAGGCTTGGTGTGTGCCTGCTTTCTGCACTGGGCTTTCAACACATCGCTCGCTTCTCACGCTTATATGTAAAGACGAAGTGACCGTCGCTTAGCGCGGAAGTGCTGTGCCGCGGGCGCGCCAGGTATGTAAGCTCGCAGCAATGCCGGGAAACTTTCATAGAAAAGCAAATGGTCAGAAAACAGCACTTTATTTTCCATTATTTGTGATGTATCTTCACAC